>NC_035435.2:66822351-67522976 GCF_002127325.2 Helianthus annuus
AAGTGACGAAATCAGAAAAGGGATTTCACCACAAGCCTGCTCGACGAAATCCAAGGGATTTTGCCATATCCCTCACGACGAAATCAAGTGTTTTCGCCAACCCCGATTTCGCTAAAGCCCATTAAGGGCCCAATACGTTGTTATGCGTACATATTGCGTAGAACTGTTTCATTCTTCTCTTTATAAGTAGATTGAAAACCCTAACACCCTTCCCTCTCCTGTGCACCCGACGGCAGCCCTCCTCTCATTCGAAGCTAGATCCCCCTTGTTTGATCATTCTTAGCTCGGTTAGTGATTTACACGTTTAGTTTGATTTCAGTTCTAGATATATGGCTTTGTTGTAAACATGTTCTTGACTGTGATGCGTTTGATATATTGATTTCATGACTTTATGCAAATCTTGATATCGATCTAGGGTTATGACATTATTGTGTAATTGGGATTGTGTAATCTTGTTTCTGTTTGATCTGGTATTTGTGATTGTTTAGATCTCATCATCGAATACATTCCTGTTATTATCTAGATCATATATGATATTTTATGATTTAGGGTGCATGCTAGATAGTAAGTGTTGTGATGATTGAACGATGATTCTGGTTGTCTGATGATTGAGCAAATGATTGTTGTAGCCGATGTAACTGTTGGACGATCAATAGGGTTTCTGATTGTGTAACTGATGATGATGATCATCCTATCCCTCGAAGAAATCACTGTGATGACGAAGACACCTACCCGACGAAAGCCCAGGGCCGACGAAAATGCAACTTCGACGAAAACCCTTTGGGATTTCGTCGTCTAGGGGTTTTCACCGAAAAGGGATTTCGCCTGGGGGTTTTCACCGAAAAGGGGATTTCGCCAAATCTTCTGTGAAGTTGGGAAGTTAGCACAGTAACTCTGTTAAGTCTGTTAATTGATAACTATGTTAGAATAGACTGAGAAATCAATTATGTTAAGCATGAATTGTATGAACATGAAATAACTGTTATGTGTTACTTGATAATGATTGCCTAAGCACACTTTGTGATATAGATTGCATGTGAAACCTTACAAACATAAACTGATTTTGTATACGTGCATACCATAGGCTTTGACTGAATTGTTTGTGCAAGTAGATAAGCATACCGAGCAAACCGAGGTGAGTTCACACGCTTTCTAAGGCATGGGATTCCCGGTGGTTGGGAATGGGTTAAAGAATTAAAACGAAACCTACATATCCTCCTTGGGTAGGATATGTACCGCCATCCTCCATGGGTAGGATGCCAATATTAATCCTGCGTATTCTCCTTGGGTAGAATACGTACGTTCGTCCTCCTTGGGTAGGACAACAACCTTGAACTTACTAGACAAAACTCTATCATGAAGTCCCTCATTTTTATATCAACTTAATCGCCGGGCCAATGACGAGCGGGTCATTAGTTAATAGCGCTATTAGGGTTGACAAGCCTCACACCGTGCCGGTCGGACGGGCGTGTACTAATGGATCTGGGCACTTAGTCAATGATGATAGACATTGACGTAGGGCACAACTTATTTTCGTCAGTTGTCGATATGGTAACGGTCTAGTGGTTCACATGGGGAAGCCCCCACTGATTATGGATATGGTTTAGGAACAAAGATACTGGTTAACTCGTGGTTTACGAAACAAGTTATGGTTTTCAAAACAAACTTGTAAAACTAAACAACCAACTGTGAACTCGCTCAACTTTCTTGTTGATTCGTTGTTACATGCCTTGCAGGTCGTTAGGTATTCATGGAGCTTGCACGAGTAGGCGTGATCGTTGTGGGACATGGATAGTCGTATGCCATGTTAAACATTTGATAGATTTGAACTTATACTTTGGTTTTAAACATTATGCTTCCGCTTACAACTTAAACTATGTTTTTGATTGAACACCAATTATATTGTGTTGGATTTTATATTTACTTATATGTTTTGTTCAATATGATTGGTGGCTTGATCCTGGTCAGTCACGCCTCCATGCGGTGATACTCCGCTTGTGGATTTTGGGGGTGTGACATGTACTGTCTTATTACAGACAGCGAAGAACTAGGTCAAGGTATAATACTTGGTGAATATCAAGACCCAATATGTATCTCAGGTCAGAGGATACTATGATATTCTCCTTTACTGAAATTTACTTATGATCAATCACAAATGATTCCATGCAGTAACGTTTGAGAGCGAGTCAGTCCAATATTCGTATCCCACAAATATCTATGCACCATGGCAGCAACACTTTGCTCTATATTCATACCTAATGAATATCCACCAATCTAAGTTCATAATAGTCTTACATTCATATTTGTTCCCACAACTATGATCGACTACAGACATTTAGAATAATTAATTTATTCACGGATTTAAACATGCTAAAATGGAACATAACTCAAAATACCATAAAAGAGTTAAAATAACAATTGTTCCAATATCCAAATACAAAATAGATCAAATCCAATCACTAGAATATCGAAGTCCCAAGGCACAAGTATGACCCTTTCATGCTTTGCCCGTTCAAGGAGCTTCGTGAGTGGATTCGCAATATTTTGATCAGTGTGAACTTTACGAATACATATCTTTCCCTTTTTCAACTTCATCCTTTATGTAGTTGAATCTCCGCTTAATGTGCCTAGTCTTTTGATGTGCACGAGGTTCCTTGATTTGAGTAATCGCACCATCGTTATCACAAAGATCTCTAGGGGTCCTGAATTGTATGGACTACCCCTTGATCGGCAATAATTCAAGTGGTAGTTCCATATGAATTATCTTGATCAATGAAGCGGCGATGTATTCTGATTCTGTAGTGGACAATGCTACCCTGATTATGATCGAGAACCATCTCGATCAGTTTGGAAACTCGTATCCATGTAACCCTTTACAACGAATTCCAAAACTTGCATCCTTGTAACCCTTTACAACGAGTTCTTCTTCACCAGATCCATATATTAGAAATATATCCTTAGTCCTTCTAAGGTATTTCAATATATATATTTTTGACAGTCACCCAATGACCGTTACTCGCTGGTATCTTCTCGTCATGCATAATGCGCATGCCATGTCCGGTCTAGTGCGTATAATTACATACATAATGAATCCTATAGCTAACACATATGGGATTCCTTTCATTCTTTCTTGCTCATCCTTTGAGCTTGGACAATTCAATATTGTCCCCTTTTGAAAAGGTATCAAACCTTTCATTGAGTTTTCTATCTTGAACCTTTTCAAGACTTTGTCAATGTATGCACTTTATTTTAAACCTATTAAGCGCCTTGCTCTATCCCTATAGATCTTTATTCCAAAATATAGGCGACTTCACCAAGATCCTTAATGGAAGAACAACTTTCAAGCCAGGCTTTTACACCTTCCATGGCTGGAATGTCATTTCCAAATAGTTGAATTTCATGGACATACAATACTAAGAAAGTAATAATGTTCCCACTAGCCTTCTTATACACACAAGCTTCATCGACGTTCTTGATGAATCCATATTCCCTAATCTCTTCATCAAAATGATGATTCTAACTTCTAGATGCTTGTTTCAATCCATAGATTGTTTTCTTTAACTTGCATACGCCGTTAGGATGTTTTGGATCGACAAAACCTTCAGGCTGAACCATATAGACATCTTCCTCAAGATATCCATTAAGGAAAGCCGTTTTGACATCCTTTTGCCAAATCTCATAATCATATTATGCAGGTATGGCAAATAATATCCTAATTGACTTTAGCATTGCCATGGGCGAGGAGGTCTCATCATAATCAACGTTTTGAGTTTGAGTGAAACCTTTTGCTACAAGTCTCCCTGAAAACCAACTTATTTCCAACTGCTTTGGAGTTAAGATGTAGCACAACCAATTCCCATACTTGGTTGTCATACATGGATTGCATCTCTACGTTCATGGCTTCAAGCCATTTGTCATAATCGGATTTTGACATTGCATCATGGTATGTGGTTGATTCACCTGAATCTACCACGTAGCATCCATCCATGAAAAATCCATATCTTTCAGGTGGACTACTGATTCTACCAGATCTGCGAAAGTTATGTGTGCTTTGATCAACCACTTGATCGTTTTTAACAACCTCTTGTTTACTGCTAATATCAACCAAACGTGTATCGGCTTGTGGTTCTTGATCCTCATCAAGTTCCATTTGTTATACTAATTCATTCCACAAGGAATTTAGTTTCCAAGAACTCAACCTTTCGAGCAACAAATACCTTTTGCTCTGTAGGATCGTAGAAATAATATCCTATACCATCTTTAGGATATCCTACAAAGATACACTTAGTGGATCGTACTTCCAATTTGTTTGGGGTGTATTGCTTCACATAAGCTTCACAGCCCATACCTTTAAATATGATAATGATGGAACCCTTCCATGCCATATTTCAAAAAGGTATCTTATCCACTTTCTTGGTTGGGGCCATATAGGCCACGGAGAGCAAAGCGTAACCCCAAAATGATAGAGATAATGCGCTCCTAGCCATCATAGATCGAACCATATCCAAATAGAGTTCGATTGCTCCTCTATCGGAATGAAGAACTTTGATTGAGTTGATTTTGTACTTCACCTTTTGAAGGCTTTGAACATTTCAAAACTTTAACTTTGTGTTTTAGCAAGTATACATAACCATAACTACTATAGTTGTCGGTAAAAGGTAATGAAGTATCTCTCACCATTCCTAATCATTGGCTTAAAAGGATCACATACATCCAAATGTATGATACCTAATAAACCTTTTGCCACTTCCCACTAAAGGGTTCCTTAGTCATTTTACTTTGTTCACAAGATTCGCATGTATCAAATGAACCAACTTCATTTGTGTCCAAAAGACCATTCTTTTGAAGTGCTTGCATGCGATTTCTGTTTATATGACCAAGGCGATAATGCCAAAGATAGGTCTCACTCAAATCCATTTTGAGTTTCTTGGTGATTGCTTGGTACATTGAACTATCAAATGACGTATTATTATGAACCAATTCATAAATACCATTTGAAAGCATAGCTTTAAATAAAACATGTCATTCATCGAAAAATAAATGTCAATGTTTACAAACTTTAAATCACAACCATATTGTCTTTAAAAGGGAAACTTGAATAATGTTCCTAATCAAACTAGGAGCATTCAAAACATTTTTAAAACAATTTCTAAACCGTTTAGAAGTTTCAAAACATAGTCTCCTTTCTTGTAATGCTTATTTCTTTTGAACCTTTTTGCAACAAAGTGCAAATCCGAGTTCCACATCCGGTATCTAGTACCCATGTGTTTGAAGAAATAACATTAAAGTCAATATGTATCATAAAGATTGTACCTGAGGTTTGCCCAGCATCCCTCTTGTTTTTCAACTCTTTGAGATAGGTTGGACAATTCCTTTTCAAATGCCCTATCTCACCATACTCAAAGTATGGATCGTTCGTGGAAACCTTGCCTTCTTATATTTTGGTTTCGGTGGTTCCGCTTTAGCCTTTCTTTTCTTTTCCCTTTGAATTACCCGTTTCCATTGGCAACATTTGCTTTGGTGTCGGGGTGATGCCCTTTCTTGTTGCCACCCTCATTGATCGTTAGAACAGGTAAAGACCTTTTACCCATATTGAGTCTTTCGAAGTGATCAATGTGGCTTTTCATCCTAAAGATATAAGATGAGACCGATTGGGTTTCCTCTATTCGATAGGCATAAAGCGCCCGAAGCGTTCTACCCTTGCATATTGTAGGAACATTTCCTTCAATTGGGTAATCATGTCGTATGCTCATGATGTTCAAAATCATTTTGAATCTCGGGAATCATAATTCCTAACATGAGGCAAGAGGCTTGCATAGTATCCTCGATATACTTAATCCAATCGTTATTGGCATCCTTATCTTCCTTAAGATGTTCATTGGGATTAGGATCGTTCAACACATAGGATATCTTCTCTTACTTAAGAACGATTCTTAAGTTTCGATATTAATCCATGAACTATTATGATTGCGACGATACTTTTCAAGGATGGTTCTTAGTGATAGGTTACGAACGGTTTTGGTAATATTGTTAGCGGCCATCTACAAAATTTTACAAATTCAATTTTAGTATTATCGATATTATTAATATTTTAATCATTAATACCCTTTTATGTCTCAAAGACAATTAATAATTAAAATCCAGAATCCAACGTTACATTTAAATATTGGTTAGGTGACCTTTATCCCATTATTTAAATTAACAAGGTAGTCAATGTTTGACAATTGCAACCCTTTGCAACTTCTAGCCATATGGGATCGGTTAAACATCTTTATGTTTAGTTGGCATGTTTAATCACATCAACACCTTTTGTTCCCCATGCTTCGGTGACCCAAAGTTCAGGGTTTCCAAATCAAGTCGTCCAACTTACACACACATGTGAGTTTACACATATTCATGGTTAGGTGACCTTTATCCCACAAACATGGTATCCCTACCTCAAACATACAAGTTTCCTCAAATGTGGTTAGGTGACCTTTATCCCACAAAAGAGTTCCCAAGTGATTCGAGTGTTGTATAAAAGGATGGTGTTTGACTTGTTTCATAAAAGGGATTTTCGAGTTTTCAAAATTCTAGTTTAGAAAACTTTACGTACCATACATTTGCATGCATTCAAATCCTTGGTACTTTTGTGAAAACAAATTTTCAAGGTTCTTTTAATAAAACCAATTTTATTATAAAATCATTAATTTTTAATAAAACCTTTTATTAACCACTTTAATGCTTTTGATAAGAACCAATTTTAAGCTTGTTACGGATTATTAGTTGTTAAGCATGCATATCCAAATATCATCCAAACAACCATAAATAAAATAACCATACAAGCACAACACATATATCAAAAAAAGTGCATAACCATAGCCAACTATTTTGACCACACTTGTTAGCCGAAACAAGTGTGTCAAAAGGTCCTTCCTAAAGGGTGAAGATAGACATAAATAATGTGTCGTTGAACTCCCACTTGATCCCGCATCCAAATGCTTCAAGTCTTCTTCTTGTGTTGTGATTTCTTCACATTCTTTGGGATTCCAAATGTCTTTTATATTCAGCTCCAAACTCCTTTGAACTTCAAAAATGTGTTTTGGTTATCGAGCTAAAATCCCGTTAAGAACTATGAAGTCCTTTAGGCCCGAGATTAGCCAAAACCAAAAACGCATTTTTGTGTGCATCTTCTTTTACAACAAAAAAAGTATCCTAATACATTTTTCTAGTAAAATAAAATGCACCTAATCTATTTACTTACATACCAAATGAAAATAAATAAATTACATATTTTTTACAAATGGAAGACAAAAAATAATAATTATTACAACCCATTGAATAATTAATTACAAATCACAAACACAAACATTCAACGTATTCACATAAGGTCATGGCTAGGTTATGAACACCAAAATATATACCCACATATATATAAAAAATTCAAGAGCAAAAATGGTTTCCACTTACAACCTACATTTTCGGTCAAGAATGAAAAACCAAAAAATGTGGGTTTTTGTCCAAACAAAACAAATCATCCACATGACATAATTTTTTCAAGATTCCTTTATGCATGTAGAAAATAAATCTTGAAAAAACAAAGGAAAACCATGGATAAAATTTCAGCCATAGGGTGTCTACTAACCCGAAAACCCAAAAATTTTAAATCCGATGAAGCATGCACTCATATAAGCGGCTCTAGATGCTATTGTTGGGTTTTTCACATGTTTATCAAAGCTATTTCATTCGTATAAAATAAAAACTCAGCGGAAAGATTATTTAAAACATGTTTACCTTCAAGATATAAAACCCATGTTATATGCAAATGTCACACCCAGGCTTTGCGGAAGCGTTGGTTTATTTGGTGTGACTTCTTAATACCATAGCTTAATCACAACAAAGCTATATGAAAGTAAAACCATGATGATCATCCATTACTTCAAGTTTTAAAAGTAAAATACGACAACATTGTTTTAAGAGTTGACACATGCAGCGGAATTACAACACAACAAAATAAAAACATTATTCATAAGACACAACCACAAACATGAAATAAACACAGCTTAAGACTTGTGACTCGTCCAGCAAAAGTCACAATCCCTAAACTTGGATGACATCACTTCTCCGACGCAGCATGAAGACATAGCTATACCTTGCCAGATCCCTAATTCCCTGAAATAAAAATCAACAAAAGTTGAGCGAGTTCATGTAAAAGTGAGTATGTAAAAACCTTTATAATATGTTTGTATGTAAATCCCTGGTATGTAGCAAATAAGGAAAAAGAGATCACCATTGGGTTGCAAAGCCAATGATAAGTGTGAAGTGTTGTAGGAAGACTCAAACCTAGCAGATTTTTGCGTCGGGCTCAAAGTCACCCCAAGGTCCGTATAGTGGGCCTGGAGTTGGGCTCGCTACATCCAGATAGATATACCGCTAATGACCATCGGTCCTATAATGAGGATTAATGGCCTCTAGTTCCAGCCAACCCACTCACATGATCTAAGTAGTAACCCTCCTTACGCTAACCATACCATGTATAAAAGTATCCGTAATTATTGTAACATGTATTCCACCCCCGAAGTATAAAAACTGAAAACAGTTAAGAGAAAAGGGGGACATGAACTCATAGAAGTGCGTCTCGAAATAGTCAATCCCAATCAACCTGCTGCGTAACGACCTACACGTACTAACTTCTATTAGACGGACGGTCGTGCCTTGGCTTAAGGTTTAACGTTTTTGGGAAATAGTTAGACAACTATTTCGTATTTATACTTCTTAATTATTTAGTAAATATATATTCCTTCCCAAGGATGGGGGTATTAATACATGTGTGTTTTTATAATTCCAAAAATATATTTTTTTAAGTCTCACTTGAAAGATATATTTTAAATCACTTGTCTAAAAGATTTTGTCTCCAAAATACACATATTTTTCCCAAAAATATTATATTTTACTTCATACCATTTCCAAAATAATACTTTATCAAAATACACATTTAAGATTATTTTCTGAAAATACATAAGTTACATTTTAAAGTTCGCGTAGTAACAACAATATCGGTGTCACTTAAATATTTATTTGTGAGGGCGTTGGTATTATTTTGGAGATCGTAACTTCATGATATTTTCAAGTTATATTATTTTTACCCTAAAAATAATATATCTATTTCACAAAATAATCACATAATCACACAAGCGTTTTATTATGAAATATACATTCTAAATATATATTTCACAAGTTTTATTTACAAAAATCCACCTTCGGCACTTGGTTATTTTGTAATAAAAGTCATGGCGAAGTTTATTTGGAAAAACAAGTCAAAAATATATTTATAACACTTGTTACAAAAATATTTCTAAGTGTTAAATTTTTAGAAGAATTTTGCCAGAGTTTCCTCTGTAACTGGAGGTGTCCACGCTTACAAGCGTTTTGTTTTCTTTTCAAAATTCAATCAAACAATTTATCAATCATCAACGTACAACATTTAAACATCGAACTTGTCAAAATAAGTCTAAATCGCAAACTCATGAACTTGAAAGTTGTGTAAAAATATGTAGTAACTTTCTAACATATTTAGTAGGTTTCTTTATCTTTAAAAATAACATTAGTTTCTTAAAAAACTTTATTTTTAAAGAACTTGAAGTTTAACAACTTCTTGTCATAATTTGCAAAAATATCTCTTTATGAAATTTCGTTTTTACACAAGTGTCTACACACTTGTTTATTCACTAAAATGCTTTTAGTTTATGTAAGATCCGGTTTTTAACAAGGCTTGCATCTTTCACTTGGTTCTTCCGAAAAACCACTTGTAGATCTTTAGATCTACTAGTTTAGAACCTTATTTTACAAGAAAAGTTATATTTACACAAGTTCATGTTTCATGAGTGGAAGGGTTCATCATCTTTTACATTCCTAGCATTAACATATTACTAGTTCATGTTCTTGAACATGATCTAGCTTGGTTAGATGATGATCCATCCCATTACTAGCAACAAACAACATCAAATTATCACAACTAGACAAGTTTCACAAGATTTAGACAACTAGTTTCTCTTTATCCAACTTATTCATCTTATGTTCATAACTTTATGTTTTGTTCTTGTGTGTTCTTGATTTTTAACCGTTAAATCACTTATTAACCACCATAAACAAGATCAAGATGATGTTTAGAGGCACTTACTACTAGCTCGAGGCTAGGGAAGAAACAAGACATAAACAAGGTGGATAAAAGAAATCTAGAGAGATTCTTGAGCTTCCGAGAGCACCGGGTCTTCGTGTATGATCCCTTGCACACTTGTATATATGTAAAATGGCTAGACAAGATTTGAATGGTGGGTGTGTAGTGGTGATGGTGTTCGGCCGAAGACAAGCAAAGGAGGAGAATGAGAGCAAGTTTGGTATTGTGTTGATGAGAGATAATGGTGACCCTACATGCATACTTATAATCCAACATTTACTAAAGTCCATTGTATAATGTGTTTTTAAGATATTAGACACAAGTGATTAAAATAATCAAGAAATTGTGGGGTGTGTCCCCACTCCATAACCGGTTCGAACTAGGGGGGTATGGTTGGTTTGTAATGTGATAGTTAGGATCTAGTTAAGTTCTAATGATACTAGTTAGAGTATTAAGTGTGTGTTATAATATAAAGGGTGTTAGGGTGTTCGGGGACCCTAACTAGTTCAGAAAAGTAAAAAAAATGTCTTTGAGAATATTTTTGTGTTTCGGGTAAAGTCCGGTTGTTCGGTTGGATATTGATTTGTTAAAGTGTTAAGTAAGCATTTAAAGTGTCTTTTATAGTGTTTTTAGTGACACAATAAATCCCCGACACTTTGGAAAGTGTCTAGCATTATTTTACCAAGTTTTTGCACTCTACTAGTTATGTTTAATGCTGAATTTTTGTATAAAGTGCAAAATTTTGTAATTAAAGCATGTTTTAGGCACATCCGGTCACTATAACTATCACCTAGTGACGCAGTTTTACAATCCTCACCTCCCTACACTCCCTACTAGTGTAGTAATCAATTCCCGGCTCATACTGGCCTCAGAGACAATGTCTGTCTAGTGCTGGCAATGTCAGCATGTTTACTAGGTTATCCGCTCACTGTACTAACTGCGCTTTTGTGCATCAAGTTTGTCACTATAGCTTTGTGTGTAATAAATGGAGTGACAGTAATACAGTATGATGCATGAACATGTATGTATCAGAAATCAAGAAGCAGTTTAACGACAATTGTAAGCAAGCACGGTAATTAAGCATTAATTAAATATTAATTAATTTGTACGGATACCTGGTTTGGTGAGGGTTGTCACATTCTCCCCCCGTTAAGAAAATTTCGTCCCGAAATTTTAGGTTCTGCTTCTGGTTGCAGGGGTCTTAGGAAATAGATGGGGGTACTTTTCTTTCATTCGATCCTCACGTTCCCAGGTGTATTCTGGACCATGCCTTGCATTCCAATGAACTTTGACAAGTTTAACACTGCTCCTGCGGGTTTTGTTTATCTTCCAATTTGTAACCTCAACTGGTTCTTCAACTGTGACACCTGTGTCACTTCAATCATCAAACGAATACCAAATCAGTGATGTGACAACTCGAAATTCCAAGATTCTATTTCGCATTTATTGCACGTTCTTGTATTATATAGTTGATTAATTTCACAATTAGTTGCTATGGAATTGTATATGTGTTGATACAATAAAGTGTGTTGTGAGATTTTGCATTGCTACGTATTAATTGTGATAAACTTGTCAAATATGTAAACTTGGTGGTGGAACTATGAAATGGTTAGGAGGTGGTGTGCATGTGTAAAATATAATACTTAGGGAGGTGGAAAGTAATTAGTGAAATCCTAGATACTTAACCCTAATCTCATTTCACTAATCATTTGCACACAAAACCAAAACACGTACTTGTAACTCTCTAATCCTCTGGCAATCATCATCACCACCATCATTGGCACAAAGCATTCATCACTTTCGATTTCTCTATTTTCTAGAATCGTTCAAGGTAATTGTTAATGATTGTGCGTTGATTATTTGATCGTATCAATTCTTGACTAATTGTTGATTGATTTATGCTTGTAAACCCTAGTTCCTCACATGATATCCTATGATTCTGATTTGATTATGGATAATTGCGATCATGATGATGATTTACATGCTTGATAGATTGTTCTTGTTATAATTGTTGTGGTTAATCACCGGTTGATTGGTCTTTGTTTATGCCGCCCGTATGAATCTGTGTTAGGTTTTGTGGTCACGATTAGAAACCAAAACGTAACTGACTTGATTTCTTTTGACGATGTATTGGAATTCACATATTATTGATTGTCTGAGTTTCTGTGCATAGTTGAGTGTCTGAGTTTAATGATTTGCATATGTCCGAGTTTATTTTATAAAGACACCTAACCCGACTTTATATACATGTAAGATGGCCCGAGTTTCTTGATTGAACCCTTGCCCGAGTTTATTAACAGAAACACTAAGGTCCGAGTTTAATGATGTTAAATGGACCGAGTTTGTTGAAGGGTTAATGGTCCGAGTTTGTTGATTGGTTGAATGGACCGAGTTTGTTGAATGGTTAATGGTCCGACTTTAATGATGTTCATATGGCCCGAGTATAAGAAACTCACATGGTCCGACTTTAATGATGTTCATATGGTCAGAGTATAAGAAACTCACATGGTCCGACCTTAATTGAACACATGTGGTCCGAGTTTGTAAGGGTTGTTACCCTTACCCCCTTGTCCGAGTTTCATGGCCCAAACCCCCACTCCCTGTCCGAATTTTTATGAAATTATGTGCATAAGGTTGTCCGACTTTTGTAGATAAGTGATATCCAAGGTTATTCAATATGCTAACCCCCATGCTTTGTTAACCTAGTCTGAGTTTCATTGTCTGTTAGCATGATGACACTGTTTGATGTAGTAACACTGTTACGTATGTAAACTATCTTATGCATGCTAGTTCTGTAATCTTGGACAATGATGTAATACGATTTCAGTTACTAAGACTGTTGATGAATATCTGAATTAAAACGTCTAAGAACAACTCTGATTGTAAGCTCAAGCTGCATAAATGTGATTAGTTGTTTATTTGATACATGGTGATAACTGTCAAACGCCTTGTGACATAGATTACATGCGTATCATTGCGAACATGAACTGATTTGTTATACATGCATACAATAGGACTTGATTGATTACTTGTGAGTGCATAACCTAGCATACCGAGCAAACCAAGGTGAGTTCACACCCTTACTAAGGCATGGGATTCCCAGGGCACGGGAATTGGGATTTATGGATTGTGAATGAAAAGAACTGTACTTACACTATTACTAGACTACCATACCATCGTCCTCGGTTGTGCAGGACACGTACGTGCAATCTACGTACACATATATCAATTACTATCCTCGGTTGTGAAGGATACTTATACTAAATTACTATCCTCGGATGTGAAGGATACTCACGTAAGACCTACGTGAACTTATACTTACTACTATCCTCGGTTGGGAAGGATACTTATACTTACTACTATCCTCGGTTGTGAAGGATACCTATACTTATTACTATCCTCGGATGTGAAGGATACTTATGCTTATTTCTATCCTCGGTTGTGAAGGATACTTATGGTTACGAGTAGTCTAGTGGTTATACAACATGGGAAGCCCCCACCAATAGAACGTACTAACGGCCCAGTAGAGCCACCTGTTACAAACGAACTTACTATTACGCATTTACTTTCTGTGAACTCGCTCAACTAGTTGTTGATCCTCTGTTACATGCCTTGCAGGTCGTTAGGTATATGGAGCTTGCACATGGAGGAGCGGGTCGTTGTGGGCTTGGATCGTGATATCTTATTAAACACTTATGACATTTCGTACTTACTTATGTTGGATTTTGAACATACGCTTCCGCTAAACAATGATAACTTACTTATGTTTTGGAAACACCTTTCATATGGATTTGGTTTGGATTATATTGCAATTACTTTTACTTTATACAATGTTCTATATGATTGGTGGCTTGATCCTGGTCAGTCATGCTCCCAAGCGGTGATACTCCGCAGGTGGATTTTGGGGGTGTGACAGATTGGTATCAGAGCCATTGGTTATAGAGAACTAGGTTTTAATATGGGAAAACGTTTTATTAAAACCAGACTATAACCAGAACAATGCTCTCAACGATCCACAACGACGCTTCGCTCCACGTGCAAGACTCGACATCCTAGGTAATAAGGTTTATGTTTATTGCCTACATGCTAGAATTGCATAAAACTTTGCTCGTAGTATGCTTACATTACTTTGCTCACTACTTGTTATTGTTTGAGAACACCTATGTGCTTACACTCTTCTGTCATCGCACTACTCGCGAGCCATTCATACTTATGCTACCTTTACTGTTCGATCATGTCCGGACGTGTTGACATGACTCAAGCCAGTTGACGGCTCTCATTAACGAACAAGTCGCTGCGGCGCTTGCAGCCGCACCAGCAGGAGGTATAACCTGCTATCCCAAACCTATCCTAGGACGTTAGATCCTACTCTCGTGACCCAACTCCTGCGCCTAACCGTGACCTATCTTTCTCGTGCAACGGGTCAGAACGCACATCAACCTGTCTGCACATTCCAGAACTTCATGGACTGTCGTCCAAGCACATACGGTGGCACATTCAAGAACTTCATGTGTGAACACCCTGAGGCTCGCAGGGTCAAGTACGCCACTGGTACCTTGGAAGGAATAGCGCTGACTTGGTGGAACGCCCAAGTCCAGATCTTAGGGTTGGCAGCTGCTAACGCCACCCCATGGAACGATTTTAAGGAACTAATCAAAAGGGAATATTGTACTCGTGAAGATATTCACAAGTTGGAAGACGAGCTGTATAACTTGAAAATGGTTGGATCAGAGATTGAAGCGTATACGAAACGGTCGAACGAACTGGCCATCTTGTGTCCAACCATGATGGACCCTTCAAGCAAGCGTATCGAATTTTACCTCAAGGGTCTAGCCTCAGAGATTCAGAGCCATGCTTCATCGGCTAACCACGACAATATCCAAGACATTCAGCGTCTTGCTTATCGCCTCACGGATCAGGCAGTGGAACAGAACATGTTGCCTAGTTGTATCAGCGCTATTACTACCGCTACCACTTCTGCTACCCCCGCTACTCCTAGTGACAACAAGCGGAAATGGGATGGGTATTCCAGCAAGGGTTCGGCTACCGTTCAGTCTCAAGCACAGCAGCAGCGCAAGAATAGTGATCACCAGAGCACAGCAGAAGCTAAGGATTCAGGAGTCCACGGCCTGCAAATCAGAATCGCCAGCAGCAACAGCGAGCAGGAGTCCTATGCAAAGGAAAGATTGTTCGCATTTCTCGTTCGGGTCAAGAACTTCTCGAAGTTCAAGGCGACAAGAGTGGTGCTATGGTTGGCATCACCTCTTTCTGGAAGGCTCAGAAATGTTTGCGGAAGGGCCACACCGCAATTTTGGCTCTCGTTACTGACGCATCAGCGAAAGAAAAGAAGTTGGAAGACCATCCAGTTGTACGCGACTTTCCTCAGGTGTTTCCTAAAGATTTACCTGGTCTACCGCCTCATCGTCAGGACGAATTTCAAATCGAGCTCGCTCCAGGAGTAGCACCCATAGCTCGAGTACCATATCGCTTAGCTCCACCAGAATCGGAAGAACTATCGACGCAGCCACAAGAAATCTTGGATAAGGGATTTATCCGACCTATCTCTTCGCCTTGGAGAGCTACAAGAACTATTGGATACCAATTATCTGTGAAAAAGAAGGATGGAACCTTCAGGATGTGAAATTGAGTACCGCGAACTGAACAAGGTCACAGTGAAGAACCGTTATCCTCTTCCACGCATTGACGACTTATTCGACCAGTTGCAAGGGTCGAGTTACTACTCCAAGGTTGATCTAAGGACTGGTTATCATCAGCTGAGAGTCCGGGATGAGGACGTCTCCAGGACAACATTCAGAACTCACAACAGCCATTACGAGTTCCTAGTCATGCCAGTTGGGCATACGAACGCGCCTGCAGTCTTCATGGATCTTATGAACAGGGTGTGCAAACCCTATCTTGACAAGTTCGTCATTGTCTTCATCGACGACATTCTGATCTACTCCAAGGGTCAGGAGGAACATGAGCAGCACTTACGTCTTATCTTGGAAACTTCTTCGAAAGGAGCAATTGTACGCAAGGTTTTCTAAATGCGACTTCTGGCTTCGTGAAGTTCACTTCCTAGGCCACATAGTGAACAAGGATGGGATCCATGTCAATTCATCCAAGGTAGACTCGATCAGGAACTGGCCTGCACCACGTACACCAACAGAAATACGCCAATTCTTGGGTTTGGCGGGATCCTACAGGCGGTTTATCAAAGACTTCTCGAAGATCGCGCAGCAGCTTACTATACTGACAATGGAAGGTGTCGTTTACAGATGGGGTAATACGCAGGAAACTGCTTTTCAGTACCTGAAAGATAGACTATGCAGCGCACCTATTCTCTCATTACCCGAGGGCACGGATGACTTTGTGGTTTATTGTGACGCATCGATACCGGGGCTTGGTTGTGTATTGATGCAGCGGGATAAAGTTATTGCCTACGCCTCTCGACAACTCAAGGTTCATGAACGGAACTACACGACGCACGATCTAGAGCTGGGAGCTATTGTATTCGCGCTTAAGATATGGCGATACTACCTGTACGGTACCAGGTGCACGATTTACACCGATCACTGGAGTCTCGAGCATATCCTTAAGCAGAAGGATTTGAACATGCGTCAACGGAGATGGGTTGAACTACTGAACGACTACGAATGCGCCATCAAGTATCATCCAGGCAAGGTCAATGTTGTGGCTGACGCCCTCAGTCGGAAAGACACCCTACCTAAGCGCGTGCGAGCGCTACAGCTTACTATTCAGCCCAGTCTTCCTGCACAGATACGAGCTGCTCAGATAGAAGCATTGAAACCCGAAAACGTCATGGCTGAAGCCTTACGCGGTTCAAGGCAACGAATGGAACAAAAAGAAGACGGCGCCTACTATGTAACGGGGCGTATTTGGGTCCCACTTTATGGCGGTTTACGAGAACTTGTGATGGGCGAAGCACACAAGTCTCGCTACTCGGTACATCAAGGGTCGGACAAAATGTACCACGACATCAGAACTACTTATTGGTGGCCTGGCATGAAGGCCCATATCGCCACTTATGTTGGCAAGTGCTTGACCTGTGCAAGAGTCAAGGTGGAATATCAGAAACCTGCAGGCCTACTTCAGCAACCCAGGATACCACAGTGGAAATGGGAAGAGATTTCCATGGATTTTGTTACCGGCCTACCCAGATCCCAGCGTGGGAATGATGCTATATGGGTGATCGTGGATCGACTCCCCAAGTCTGCATACTTCCTGGCTAAAAAGGAAACGGATAAGTTCTCCACTCTCGCAGACATCTATCTTAAAGAAGTCGTTTCGAGGCACGGGGGTGCCCACCTCCATTATTTTGGACCGGGATGCACGATTCACGTCAGAGCTATGGCAAGCGATGCACAAATCTTTCGGCTCACGATTAGACATGAGCACAGCATATCATCCTCAGACGGATGGGAAGTCTGAGCGAACGATCCAGACTCTTAAAGACATGCTTCGGGCATGTGTTATCGATTTCGGCAACGGCTGGGAAAAGCACCTCCCTTTGGTGGAGTTCTCATACAATATCAGCTATCACACCAGCATTCAAGCCGCTCCATTCGAGGCATTGTACGGACGTAAATGCCGGTCACCTCTCGGTTGGGCAGAGGTGAGGGATAGTTAGAATACAGGCCTAGAAATGGTAGTTGACACTACTGAACGAATTGCACAGATACGACAACGCATGGCGACAGCTCGCGATCGCCAGAAAAGCTACGCGGATAAGCGTAGGAAGCCATTGGAATTTCAGGTCGGGGACCGGGTTTTACTCAAAGTTTCACCCTGAAAGGGGTGTGGTTACATTTAGTAAACGAGGCAACTCAATCCACGGTATGTTGGACCGTTCGAAATCACTGAAAGAATAGGCCCCGTAGCCTACAGACTAAACCTACCAGCTGAACTCGGTGCAGTTCACAACGTATTCCACGTGTCGAATCTGAAGAAGTGTCTGTCAGATGAGACTCTCATAATTCCTTTTAAGGAACCTACTATCGACGAGCGGTTGCAGTTCGTCGAGGAACCAGTCGAAACCACGGACCGGGATGTTAAGGTCCTCAAGCACAAGAGAATCCCTCTTGTCCGAGTTCGTTGGAACTCCAAACGTGGCCCAGAGTACACCTGGGAACGCGAAGGCCAGATGACAGAAAAGTACCCCAGTTATTTCGAAACCAATGCAACCACTACTGAGGCTGAAGCTACTACTACTGAATTTCGGGACGAAATTCCAAATCAACGGGGGGATGATGTGACACCCCAGGAAAACCAGTGAACGATATAACTTACCTAGCTTCCTCAGTGAGTGCGTACCAAATTTCGGGACGAAATTTCTTTTAAGTTGGGGATAATGTGACAACTCGAAATTCCAAGATTCTATTTCGCATTTATTGCACGTTCTTGTATTATATAGTTGATTAATTTCACAATTAGTTGCTATGGAATTGTATATGTGTTGATACAATAAAGTGTGTTGTGAGATTTTGCATTGCTACGTATTAATTGTGATAAACTTGTCAAATATGTAAACTTGGTGGTGGAACTATGAAATGGTTAGGAGGTGGTGTGCATGTGTAAAATATAATACTTAGGGAGGTGGAAAGTAATTAGTGAAATCCTAGATACTTAACCCTAATCTCATTTCACTAATCATTTGCACACAAAACCAAAACACGTACTTGTAACTCTCTAATCCTCTGGCAATCATCATCACCACCATCATTGGCACAAAGCATTCATCACTTTCGATTTCTCTATTTTCTAGAATCGTTCAAGGTAATTGTTAATGATTGTGCGTTGATTATTTGATCGTATCATTCTTGACTAATTGTTGATTGATTTATGCTTGTAAACCCTAGTTCCTCACATGATATCCTATGATTCTGATTTGATTATGGATAATTGCGATCATGATGATGATTTACATGCTTGATAGATTGTTCTTGTTATAATTGTTGTGGTTAATCACCGGTTGATTGGTCTTTGTTTATGCCGTCCGTATGAATCTGTGTTAGGGTTTGTGGTCACGATTAGAAACCAAAACGTAACTGACTTGATTTCTTTTGACGATGTATTGGAATTCACATATTATTGATTGTCTGAGTTTCTGTGCATAGTTGAGTGTCTGAGTTTAATGATTTGCATATGTCCGAGTTTATTTTATAAAGACACCTAACCCGACTTTATATACATGTAAGATGGCCCGAGTTTCTTGATTGAACCCTTGCCCGAGTTTATTAACAGAAACACTAAGGTCCGAGTTTAATGATGTTAAATGGACCGAGTTTGTTGAAGGGTTAATGGTCCGAGTTTGTTGATTGGTTGAATGGACCGAGTTTGTTGAATGGTTAATGGTCCGACTTTAATGATGTTCATATGGTCCGAGTATAAGAAACTCACATGGTCCGACTTTAATGATGTTCATATGGTCCGAGTATAAGAAACTCACATGGTCCGACCTTAATTGAACACATGTGGTCCGAGTTTGTAAGGGTTGTTACCCTTACCCCCTTGTCCGAGTTTCATGGCCCAAACCCCCACTCCCTGTCCGAATTTTTATGAAATTATGTGCATAAGGTTGTCCGACTTTTGTAGATAAGTGATATCCAAGGTTATTCAATATGCTAACCCCCATGCTTTGTTAACCTAGTCTGAGTTTCATTGTCTGTTAGCATGATGACACTGTTTGATGTAGTAACACTGTTACGTATGTAAACTATCTTATGCATGCTAGTTCTGTAATCTTGGACAATGATGTAATACGATTTCAGTTACTAAGACTGTTGATGAATATCTGAATTAAAACGTCTAAGAACAACTCTGATTGTAAGCTCAAGCTGCATAAATGTGATTAGTTGTTTATTTGATACATGGTGATAACTGTTAAACGCCTTGTGACATAGATTACATGCGTATCATTGCGAACATGAACTGATTTCTTATACATGCATACAATAGGACTTGATTGATTACTTGTGAGTGCATAACCTAGCATACCGAGCAAACCAAGGTGAGTTCACACCCTTACTAAGGCATGGGATTCCCAGGGCACGGGAATTGGGATTTATGGATTGTGATTGAATAGAACTGTACTTACACTATTACTAGACTACCATACCATCGTCCTCGGTTGTGCAGGACACGTACGTGCAATCTACGTACACATATATCAATTACTATCCTCGGTTGTGAAGGATACTTATACTAAATTACTATCCTCGGATGTGAAGGATACTCACGTAAGACCTACGTGAACTTATACTTACTACTATCCTTGGTTGGGAAGGATACTTATACTTACTACTATCCTCGGTTGTGAAGGATACCTATACTTATTACTATCCTCGGATGTGAAGGATACTTATGCTTATTACTATCCTCGGTTGTGAAGGATACTTATGGTTACGAGTAGTCTAGTGGTTATACAACATGGGAAGCCCCCACCAATAGAACGTACTAACGGCCCAGTAGAGCCACCTGTTACAAACGAACTTACTATTACGCATTTACTTTCTGTGAACTCGCTCAACTAGTTGTTGATCCTCTGTTACATGCCTTGCAGGTCGTTAGGTATATGGAGCTTGCACATGGAGGAGCGGGTCGTTGTGGGCTTGGATCGTGATATCTTATTAAACACTTATGACATTTCGTACTTACTTATGTTGGATTTTGAACATACGCTTCCGCTAAACAATGATAACTTACTTATGTTTTGGAAACACCTTTCATATGGATTTGGTTTGGATTATATTGCAATTACTTTTACTTTATACAATGTTCTATATGATTGGTGGCTTGATCCTGGTCAGTCACGCTCCCAAGCGGTGATACTCCGCAGGTGGATTTTGGGGGTGTGACAAATGAAACATTGTGTTTCATACTTGAGATTTGTAAAAATATGTGTATCGTTTATACATATCAATTCTTGTCCGATTTCAAGCTCTAAATCGCTTTCTGGAAGGCTATATACGCACTGATGCGTAAATATAAACAGTTCAATGCAACAAACACTCCGGAATAGTGAAATAGGCTTAACATACCTTAAATAACCTTTACATAACTTAGAAACAAGTTTTGGAGGGTTTGGTGTGTTGAAATCAAGTTTGTTCGATCGCAGGGACTAATTGTGTCAAACTGCGAAACTATACCGATTTGTATTGTAACGAACCTTCCGGAACTTGATCATAAGTTAAATATGCCCTAAATATCCCTTACATAGCTTAGAAATAGGCTTTGAGGTGTTTGGTGCCCAAAAATAAACTTTTGGTCATTCAGGGACTAAAAGCGTCAAAAAGTGCACAAGTTTACATTTTCGCTCATATCTTACGTTCTGAATACATCCGAAGATCCAAAAATTTATGTAATCTTTAAAATACTTTATTTTAGTGATTGGCATGATAAAATTCCATTTGTCGCTTAATTTGGATCGTTTTTTGCGTTCGTTACGACTTCCGTCGTAATTTACCGAACAACGCAACCGTACGACCAAACGAGCTGACATCCGGGATATTTTTGAGCACATTTCAAGTTCCCTATACTTTAGCTTCATCTTAGAGCCTTGAAATGAGGTTAACGGGGCTTAAACGTGTCAAAAATGAGCCGAAATGCAAGATTCTGATGTTCAGGGACCAAAATTGACATTCTGCCATAGTTATCTTAGGAAGGGACCAAAATGAAAAATCTAAATGCCAGCTTTTTCCAGCTGTTCCCCTCATTTGCACATGGTTTTAATGAAACTATGGGCTCCCATGGTTTCACAAAACCATGGGCACATGTGTACGGATGAGATCGAAGCTCGTTTTACGATGAACGATCCTAACTGTTCTAGATTTCCTATAAATACCCACCATGTTTTCATTCATTCCTCACATTTGAATCTGATTCAAGCTCTCTAAGTGGAAGTATATGCTTCCTACCTGAGATAGAATCGGGTTCAAATCTTGCGGGGACCTTCTGTAAGTATTCTTTCGCGTTTTTCATTCGTTTTTATCGTTAAAGTCAAACTGCGTTTGACTTTCTGCATTGACAGTTTATGGTCAATGCGAAGTTCGTTTGAACTTCATAACGTGAGCGTAATCATGATGGTTATAGTCCCTAGTGACTACACCTACTGATTACCACGTTATCTAGGCTCAGTGACGAGTCGTAGTTTCGGCCAAAATGCGTTTTCTCGCGTATTTTGTAACCAAACTACTCTAGGGTATTAAAACCGTTTGTTTTAATACCAAACCTGTTTTCTAACTTAACTAAACATGTTCTAGCATGTTTAGCTCGTCACTTTCGGTTTAGTGCTTATGTAGAGTCGTAAGTCAAGCGGTCTAAACAACCGCTTAGACTTTCGAACTAGACCCGTTTGGTCGATCATTAGGATCCGACCAAACATGTTTAGTGACCATAGTTGTATAGGGAATAACCTTCCGAGGTTATACCTTATGGTCACTTCGTTTAGTTAGTCGTATGATAGGTAGTTTATATGCCTTAGGAAAATTACCAAAATACCCTTTTTACGCATAAATTCATTTTAAGCATATGTAACCTAAATTTTGACATCTAAACTGATTAGGTAACATTATTAGACATGTTAAGGCATATATTACTTGTCATAGGACTAGTTAGGCGGTCCGAACGCGTTATACGCGAACGACGTGTTAAAGTAGCAAAAGCTACCTAAACAGGTCGTAATGGGTCGTAAGCACTTAGGTTAGGTTTCCTTTTAGGATGTAGGCTTTGTTAGACCATATTATATGATTTCCCACACTCATTTGGTTTACGAGACATCATCCTACCCGATCTTCCGATTTAGGTCCGGTAATTTACGTAGTTATCTATACTAGGTACCGTTTGATTCCGGGACTCCTCTAGCTTGCTTGGTAGTTGCTCAAGACTTCTAAGCACTCTCAAGTGAGTACATAGTCCCCTCTTTTACTATTTTCAAAATGTTTTGGGGTGAAGCATGTGTACCTATCTGTTATTTTCATGATTTCAAAGTATAATTGATTATACATGTTAGTACTTATCTTTTGACAAACTGAATGACTATCTATGGTTTAAACACTAATTTTTCAAAGATTATAAAATTAATTGTTGGAATAGTACTTATTTTTGTTCACCAGACCGGTTGGTAGTATGATATAGCGATATAGGATTTGACACCCCATTCCTGTTGTCATGGAATGTCTGAAACCAATTTGTTGCTCCAACCAAATAGGGATTGCCTTTGTGGTATTTCTATAGTCTCAAAGGTGTATTTTGATGCACTAGGTCTGAATGAATTCATAAATCACATTATTTTTGTATATTGAGTTATACTCCCAAAAGTATAGTTTGATATGCTCTCATATGGGATATTGTACAAAAACCAACATATATTTTGTTAATCATTAAAACATAGTTTGATATGTTATCTTCATAATCCAAAGCATAGTTTTAATATGTTATTTTCAAACCAAAACATAGTTTAATATGTTATTTATAAATCCAAAGTATACATTTGATATACTACTGAAAACTTATTTATTTTACCAACTAAAGTATGGTTAATATACTATTTACTTAATGACTGGTTTTTGGTTAGTGTTTAGATAACGGGACGGGTGTAATGTGATGAAAACATGGTAGATACGCCGCTGGTACGTCTTATATATAAGTGTTTTCATCGCATTACATACCGTGGCGTTATTTAGTACACTTGGGTTAACGGTTTTGGAACTGAAATATTTTCTAATATATTATTTATTCGACTTTCTTAAATCAAAGTATATTTTTATATATACTATAAACCTTTTTATCAAAATATTGTTTTTCAAACAATATATTTTTATACGAACTTATTCTACTTACTTATTTAATTTCCTATGTATTATTATTTTATATCATCTGATTTCTTATAAATGATTTATAAAAGAAAACCTTTTTCAAGGATCATGACTACTTTTTCTTAAACATTTTTCCTTAAACTTATAAGTCATGAATCCTAAATCAATAAAACCTATGTATCTCACAGGCATTTTTATGCTGACGTACCTATTTTTACACATGTTTCAGGTGCTGCTTTGTGATGATTGTTGATACATGCTACACTTAGGATGGACTCGTTGTCACACCCTCAAATTACCACTTAGGGTGTGTCCCTGTTAGGCGTGTGACCACTAGTAATGAGCCACCAATTACATTGAATCCATAAGTTTAAAAATAAAGTTTCATCATTTAATCGTAATAAAATCCAAACATAAGTAATTCAAAAACCATCAAGTTCAGCGGAAGCATTATTGTATCATAAAGTAATACTAATCAACATGATAAATAAGTGTTTAACAAATGAGCCCATCAGTGTAACCATGACCACTCCTGCCCTCCAGCCAGCAAGCTCCTGTTTCCATCCCCTAACGACCTGCGAGCATGTAACAAGTGTATCAGACAAAGCTGGCGAGTCCACAGTTTAAGAAAACGTTTGTTACCAGTTGAATGTAAAACAGTTCAATAACCAATGCAAGTAATATTGTTAATATCTCCATTCCGAACAAGACGGCTCCTGAAGTACATGACTGCCCTTTCCCACGTACTCCTATCCAGTACTGGGCCCGACTAGGTCATTAGTTCACCTCCGTCCTATCTAGGAGCGGTGTGAGGGTGCCAAACCTAAGTAGCACTACCAGCTAATACCCGTTACCCTCCAGGTAACAAAATAAGGGACTTACAAGAATGATAGGTGAGAATATTAACCAATATACCCGTTTTTACCCAAAAGACTTATCCCTCCACGGGATACCAAAATGACTGTCCCCAACCACTGGGACGCATGCTCGAATGTAGTGAACTCACCTTAGAGTGCTCGGTTAGGTTTAATGCCCGTTCACAGTTGGTAAATCAAATCCTAGTATGATCACCAGTGATAATCAGTTTTCACGTTTACATAAATCACAATCTCTCGTGCACATGGAACAAATAATCACAAGTACGATTCATACAATCATATAAGCTGTAGTAAATATTCATAACATCGCATCTCCATAGTGTACATTCAAGCCCTATACCTATTCAGTTTGATCTACGTACACAACTCATCGTAACATTACCAACATATAGCATAACAATCATGCAATTACATTTAACCCGGTTCGGGCCCTGGCCCAACCTGAATTCCGTGCAGCCGTGCGGCCCAGATTTCACAAGTGTTGTGGGCCGATCGGTTGGCCTGCCCCGATTCTCAATCCTACTCAATCCGCGATATACCAAATCATGACTTAACCAATGTTTCAAACCATTTCAGTAACTTCATCTCATAACATCAACCATCCAAATCCTTATATTCTATTCCCATACACGATGAACTGGCTGATCATTATTAACACGAATAGTCTACCCCCAATCATCAAAAACTTCAACACACATTTAATTTACAACAACATATAACATCTCGGTTATGCTACACGAATCCAACCCATGTACCCGGCCCATTAATCATTCCATACAAAAGATGGCTGACCACTGGCCCATGTATTACCGATGACTCACGTAACCCAACCGGCACGAATCCAACCCATGTACCCGGCCCATTAATCATTCCATACAAAAGATGGCTGACCACTGGCCCATGTATTACCGATGACTCACGTAACCCAACCGTCCCAACACATTCCATTCTGTTATAGCTTGTGTGTGTGATCCATGTACTCTCTTAATGTTGATAGTGACTAATATTTCAAAACAAATAATAAAATGTCCCTAACTCCCATAATAACAACATCATCACAGCAACCAAGTAAAGTTAATTAGTCAAGCCCCTTTCTATCACATATATCATCCCATCACCATATTAAATGAAGACTTGACATTACTATGACATAGGAATCTTTTACAATTCTCAATGCCCACCATTTTATTAAAAAACATGGGTCATCATTGATAGTAAATGGGCAGCACATGTGATGGATTGGAATTTGTAATTCTAGCCTACTCATGTCATACATGCACAGTCATCATCAGATCACATATGAGCAACACATTTAATGCAAACAACCCAATACTAACCAAAGTGATACTCAACACATGACACAAAGTCCACCAATCTTTCAAAAATTTGGTTATCATAGAATTGTATACTTAACCCACCTTGCAACTAGAATATTATCATCATGTACTAATTCAGTAGCACGTTTGATAACACATCAGAATCATATAGTTATCAGGTTTTTAACATTTATAACCAATATCTAAATTAACGAACCATCAAGAATCCTAGTATACCGAACGACTTGCAACGAAACGTAACATCCCTACATATGATTGATATAATCAGCATATAATCAACACATTTAGACATTCACTGCCATGCTAGCGCAAGGATTACTAGGTGAGAATTACTAACCGGAAATCCCACAATCAAGGTGTAACTCGAACAGGAGGAATTTGCTATTGCCGTACACAAGGTGTGGGGGAAGAATAGGGTTATTTGTTTAGGGTTATTGATATCCGCCTCTAATACATGCAATAATATCATCATGATTTAAGTTGGGCCATCCATGTATCGATATGGACTTAAGCCCTGTTAGATTGGGCTGCTAACAAATGATTAGTTGATTATTACTAAGCACATTTCCAGTCCAATTATCCACAACATTTGGGCTGCCAAACCACTAAATGATTCTTACATGTTTAAGGTGTGGCCCGATCGTATACACAACACTAGGTTCAAGCCCAATCACATACGTTCACACATTTACTTAAACCCATAAGGCATTTAACAACCCAATTACCATCATAAGTGCTTACCGATTTCTATCGTCGTAAGGAATACGTATGAGGAATAACAAGAAACAGGATTACACGACGAAGAGATACTGACCTTGAAAGTTTGGGTTGTCACATCATCCCCAACTTGAAAGAAATTTCGTCCCGAAATTTGACAAGTAAGCATGAAAGAATGAAGTGAGAAATCAAGGTTGTTGCGGATTTTCCTCAGGTGTTACATCATCCCCAACTTGAAGAGGAATTTCGTCCCGAAATTCACCAGCTTTACCAGATTTGGACGTGTCATTAGGGAAAAGTTGAGGATACTTGAGCTTCATCTGATCCACACGCTCCCACGTGAACTCTGGTCCACGTCTTAAGTTCCAACGAACTTTAACAATTGGGATACGACTATGCTTACGCACCTTGACCTCTCGGTCCATGATCTCAATAGGCTCTTCGACAAACTGCAACTTGTCGTCAATCTTCAACTCTTGAAATGGCACAACTAGTGTTTCATCAGACAAACACGTCTTCAACTGTGAGACATGAAAGACATCGTGCACGTTACCCAACTCCGCGGGTAACTCGAGCCTGTAAGCGACTTTACCGATTCGCTCCAAGATTTTAAACGGCCCAACGTAACGAGGATTAAGCTTGCCGCGTTTCCCAAAGCGTACAACGCCCTTCCACGGTGAAACTTTAAACATAACCCGATCATTAACTTTGAACTCCAAACGCTTTCTACGCTTGTCAGCGTAGCTTTTCTGACGATCACGCGCCGCTGCCATACGATTCCTGATCTGAACAATCTTTTCCGAAGTTTCAAGCACGAGTTCAGGACCTGTGATCTGGCTGTCACCCACTTCAGCCCAACAGAGAGGAGATCGACATTTCCGCTCGTACAATGCTTCGAACGGAGCTGCCTGAATGCTAGTGTGGTAACTGTTGTTGTAGGAGAACTCTATCAATGGCAAGTGTTTCTCCCATCCTTTCCCAAAATCAATCACACATGCCCGCAGCATATCTTCAAGTGTCTGAATGGTGCGCTCGCTCTGGCCATCCGTCTGTGGGTGATAAGCGGTACTCATATCGAGTTGTGAACCGAACGATTTATGCATTGACTGCCATAATTCAGAAGTGAAACGCGGATCTAGATCTGAGATGATAGAAGTTGGCACCCCGTGTCTAGAAACCACCTCTTTAAGATATACTACTGCCAACTGAGAGAACTTGTCTGTTTCTTTAATTGCCAGAAAATGTGCTAACTTCGTGAGACGGTCAACAATCACCCAAATAGTATCGTTCCCAGCTTGAGTTCTCGGTAACCCTGTAACGAAATCCATGGCGATCTGCTCCCACTTCCACGTGGGTATCTCGGGCCGCTGAAGTAGACCCGAAGGCTTCTGATGCTCTGCTTTGACTCTAGCACAAGTCAAGCACTTACTCACGTATGTCGCAATGTGAGCCTTCATCTTTGGCCACCAATACATAACCCTGAGATCCTGATACATCTTGTCTGAGCCCGGGTGAACAGAATACCGGGACTTGTGCGCTTCGTCCATCACAAGTTCTCGAAGTTTACCATACAGAGGAACCCATACCTGCTGCATAAAGTAATAAATGCCATCAGACCTCTTCTCTAGTCGTTTTTCCATACCCCGCAAGTAATCGGCCTTGATGTTCCCTTCCTTCAAGGCTTCGATCTGAGCGGAACGAATCTGAGCTGGTAATCCAGAGTGAATAGTAAGTTGTAGAGCACGAACGCGCTTGGGCTTCGTCTCCTTTCGGCTAAGTGCATCAGCCACAACATTAGCTTTCCCGGGTTGATACTTGATGGCACACTCATAGTCGTTCAAAAGCTCTATCCAACGCCGTTGCCGCATATTCAATTCTTTCTGGTCGAAGATATGCTGAAGGCTTCTGTGATCGGTGTAGATGGTGCATTTGGTACCGTACAGTTAATGCCTCCAGATCTTCAACGCGAAAACCACAGCTCCTAACTCCAAATCGTGAGTCGTATAGTTCTTCTCGTGCACCTTCAACTGACGAGAAGCATAAGCTATCACCTTCTCGCGTTGCATCAACACGCAACCGAGACCCTGAATCGAAGCATCACAATAAACCACAAAATCCTCGGTACCATCTAGTAGAGATAGGATCGGCGCGCTACATAATTTCTGTTTCAAAAGTTGAAAAGCGTCCTCATGTTTTGTTCCCCAAGAATAAACCACATTCTTCTGCGTCAAGGAGGTGAGAGGTTGAGCAATCTTCGAGAAATCCTGAATAAACCGACGATAGTACCCTGCAAGACCCAGGAATTGTCGCACCTCCGAAGGATTCTTTGGTGCCGCCCAATTCCTAATGGCATCGATCTTCGCAGGATCCACATGTATACCCCTCTCGTTAACAATATGCCCAAGAAAGTGTACTTCCCGAATCCAGAAATCACATTTAGAAAACTTCGCGTAGAGCTGCTCCTTCCTCAGGAGCTCCAAGATAAGACGTAAATGCCGCTCGTCGTCCTCCTGGCTCTTGGAGTAAATCAAGATGTCGTCGATAAAGACAATAACGAAGTCGTCAAGATACGGTTTGCACACACGGTTCATGAGATCCATGAAGACCGCTGGTGCGTTGGTCAGCCCGAACGGCATAACCAAAAACTCATAGTGACCATACCGCGTCTGAAAAGCTGTTCTGGGAACATCCTCCTCTCTAACTCGTACCTGATGATAACCTGACCTTAAGTCGATTTTAGAATAGAAACTTGACCCTTGCAGCTGGTCAAACAGATCGTCGATACGAGGCAAAGGATAACGATTCTTGATCGTCACTTTGTTGAGCTCGCGATAATCTATACACATCCGAAAGGATCCATCCTTCTTCTTTACAAATAACACAGGGGCTCCCCAAGGTGAAGAGCTAGGTCGAATAAAACCTCTATCCAACAGCTCTTGGAGTTGATTCGACAACTCTTGTAACTCTCCTGGCGCAAGACGATAAGGGGCTAGAGCAATCGGGGCTGCTCCTGGCACGAGGTCGATCTGAAATTCCACCTGACGGTGTGGAGGTAGACCAGGGAGTTCCTCAGGAAACACATCAGGAAACTCACGAACTACTGGAAAATCCCCGATCTTTCTCTCATTAGGCTGCGAATCAGTAACGAGGGCTAACATAGCAGGATAACCCTTACGCAGACACTTCTGAGCCTTCATTGCTGAAATAATGCTAACTGTGGCACCACTACGATAACCCTAAACCGATAAAGATCCTCCGCTAGGGAGAGGAACACGTACGATCTTTTCCTTACAGAGAATCTTCGCCTGATACTTGGACAACCAGTCCATAAGGATAACCACGTCGAAGCTTCCAAGAGTAATGGGAAGTAGGTCAATGTCGAATACTTGACCCAGAAGATCGAGTTTACACCCAACTAGGACATGCGAAGCTTCGATTGTCTTACCATTTGCTATCTCTACTATGTGTTTCGTTACGAGAGGTGTAGGACTTAACCCTAACTGAAAACTGAACCCCAAAGACACGTAACTCCAATCGGCACCAGAGTCAAATAAAATAGAAGCAAATACACCGTTTACTGAAAACGTACCAGTAACCACGTTGCCGTCGTTCCGCGCTTCCCCAGCTCCTAACACAAACCCGCGCCCACGCGCAACATTACCCCCATTGTTTCCAGCATTGTTATTCACGTTGTTACCCCCTGTGTTCTGCTTCAGCTGAGGGCAGTCTCGCTTGAAGTGCCCCTCGGCCCCACACTGGTAACACCCTTTTTGAGTACCCTGGTTCTGCTGAGTCTGTTGTCTACCCGGCGGCTGTGATGACTGCTGCTGAGCTGGAAGTGTAGCCCTACAATCCCTAGCCACGTGCCCTGATCGGTTACACCGATGACAAACCCGAGTACACTGTCCCTTGTGATGATAGTTACACTTGTTGCACAAAGGTAGTTTCCCCGCATAAGATCCCTGCCCTGATTTGTTACTCTGGTTTTGATTCACTGACGATGACTGGCTGAAACTGCGGTTGCTGCCAGTATCCGTCTTCTTCTGAGGCTGTGCAGAGTTGGACCCCTTGTCCATGTCGTTCCACTTACGCTTGCTATCAGTAGCAGGAGCAGTGGAAGTAGTAGCGGCTGTAGCAGTACTAGAAATATGTGGTGGTAGTGAATGGCTCTCCACCTCTTGATCAACGATCTTATGAGCCAAACGGACAATCTGAGTTAAGTTATTAAGGTTTGCCGCAGTAACCAAACCCTTCACCCGTGGAGGTAATCCCTTGATAAACAACTCAATTCTTCGAGGCATAGGTCGAGACAAATTCGGACACAAGTCAGCCAACTCATACGACCGCTCCACGTATGCTTCAATCTCGGATCCTACCATTTTCATATCATAATACTCGTTTTCTAATTTCTGTATTTCATCACGAGGAAAATATTCCTCCCTCATCAATTCTTTAAAGTCTTCCCACGTAGTGGCGTTCGCCGCCTCGATGCCTAACAGCTGAACCTGGGCATTCCACCAGGTCAGGGCACCATCTTCGAGCGTGCCCGCAGCAAATTTCACTCTGTCCCCAACCGGACAGTTACACATCGCGAACACGGACTCTGCCTTTTCAAACCAGCGCAAGAGTCCCACAGCCCCTTCAGTCCCACTGAAGGTCTGCGGCTTACAATCCATGAAGGTTTTGAATGTGCAAACAGGAGGATGGTGCGGATTCTGTTGCACCTGTTGACCTATTAACGAAAGAACATAAAACAAACGAGTAAGACTCAAGCATGCGACTCAAGGATAAAGAGTGTTTGGTACACATCGTACCAGCCTGATAAGCCGCTAAGGCTTCAGCCACGCGAGTGTTAATGAGATCGGTTAACTCAGCCTGAGTCATAGCAACATGGCCACGTCCACCACCGCGGCCTCCACCACGTCCACCATTACATCCGCCACGTCCGTTCATGATTCTATATATAATAAAAGGAAAGATTCAACATGCAAGTACAAGTAGGAGGCAAGCATTACTATGATCTCCACAGATTTCTACGTTCTAGCATAACATCAACTGACATAGCGGAATCCTTTTTCACACTTGTCAAGTTTCACTGGTACTCACATGCACCCCACATTATTATTATGTGTGCACCCACAATAATAATCCAATTTGCATGTTCATCTCAGCTCCACTCAATTCGTGTTAGAAAGATTCCCTGAATTCAAACAATAAAGCAGGTGATGCCACAACATAGATCATGAAAGTTCAAGAAAAGTTGCACTCTTAAAACACGTAATGTGGGTTGTCATCATATAAGTTCATACTGTTGTGCCAAGTGTGCATTCGCATGTAATGTCATTCATAAGCAAACAATAGATATACAATGTAATAGTAAACAAGAGAAACGAACCTTGCAGTTTGGAGCCGAGTGTCATGGTCGATTTCGGATCTGTTCGGTTATCGTCTGGTTTTATAAAAACATTTTAAAACCAAGTTCGCTATAACCAGTGGCTCTGATACCAAACTGTCACACCCTCAAATTACCACTTAGGGTGTGTCCCTGTTAGGCGTGTGACCACTAGTAATGAGCTACCAATTACATTGAATCCATAAGTTTAAAAATAAAGTTTCATCATTTAATCGTAATAAAATCCAAACATAAGTAATTCAAAAACCATCAAGTTCAGCGGAAGCATTATTGTATCATAAAGTAATACCAATCAACATGATAAATAAGTGTTTAACAAATCAGTGTGACCATGACCTCTCCTGCCCTCCAGCCAGCAAGCTCCTGTTTCCATCCCCTAACGACCTGCGAGCATATAACAAGTGTATCAGACAAAGCTGGCGAGTCCACAGTTTAAGAAAACGTTTGTTAACAGTTGAATGTAAAATAGTTCAATAACCAATGCAAGTAATATTGTTAATATCTCCATTCCGAACAAGACGGCTCCTGAAGTACATGACTGCCCTTTCCCACGTACTCCTATCCAGTACTGGGCCCGACTAGGTCATTAGTTCACCTCCGTCCTATCTAGGAGCGGTGTGAGGGTGCCAAACCTAAGTAGCGCTACCAACTAATACCCGTTACCCTCCAGCTAACAAAATAAGGGACTTACAAGAATAATAGGTGAGAATATTAACCAATATACCCGTTTTTACCCAAAAGACTTATCCCTCCACGGGATACCCACTGACTGTCCCCAACCACTGGGACGCATGCTCGAATGTAGTGAACTCACCTTAGAGTGCTCGGTTAGATTTAATGTCCGTTCACAGTTGGTAAATCAAATCCTAGTATGATCACCAGTGATAATCAGTTTTCACGTTTACATAAATCACAATCTCTCGTGCACATAGAACAAATAATCACAAGTACAATTCATACAATCACATAAGCTGTAGTAAATATTCACAACATCGCATATCCATAGTGTACATTCAAGCCCTATACCTATTCAGTTTGATCTACATACACAACTCATTGTAACATTACCAACATATAGTACAACAATCATGTAATTACATTTAACCCGGTTCGGGCCCTGGCCCAACCTGAATTCCGTGCAGCCGTGCGGCCCAGATTTCACAAGTGCTGTGGGCCCCGATTCTCAATCCTTTTCAATCCGTGATATACCAAATCATGATTTAACCAATGTTTCAAAGCATTTCAGTAACTTCATCTCATAACATCAACCATCCAAATCCTTATATTCTATTCCCATACACGATGAACTGGCTGATCATTGTTAACACGAATAGTCTACCCCCAATCATCAAAAACTTCAACACACATTTAATTTACAACAACATATAACATCTCGGTTATGCTACACGAATCCAACCGATGTACCCGGCCCATTAATCATTCCATTCAAACGCTGGCCAACCACTGGCCCATGTATTACTGATGACTCACGTAACCCAGCCGGCCCAACACATTCCATTCGGTTATAGCTTGTGTGTGTGATCCATGTACTCTCTTAATGTTGATAGTGACTAATATTTCAAAAAAAATAATAAAATGTCCCTAACTCCCATAATAACAACATCATCACTGCAACCAAGTAAAGTTAATTAGTCAAGCCCCTTTCTATCACATATATCATCCCATCACCATATTAAATGAAGACTTGACATTACTATGACATAGGAATCTTTCATAATTCTCAATGCCCACCATTTTATTAAACAACATGGGTCATCATTGATAGTAAATGGGCAGCACATGTGATGGATTGGAATTTGTGATTCTAGCCTACTCATGTCATACATGCACAGTCATCATCAGATCACGTATGAGCAACACATTTAATGCAAACAACCCAATACTAACCAAAGTGATACTCAACACATGACACAAAGTCCACCAATCTTTCACAAATTTGGTTATCATAGAATTGTATACTTAACCCACCTTGCAACTAGAATATTATCATCATGTACTAATTCAGTAGCACGTTTGATAACACATCAGAATCATATAGTTATCAGGTTTTTAACATTTATAACCAATATCTAAATTAACGATCCATCAAGAATCCTAGTATACCGAACGACTTGCAACGAAACGTAACATCCCTACATATGATTGATATAATCAGCATATAATCAACACATTTAGACATTCAATGCCATGCTAGCGCAAGGATTACTAGGTGAGAATTACTAACCGGAAATCCCACAATCAAGGTGTAACTCGAACAGGAGGAATTTGCTATTGCCGTACACAAGGTGTGGGGGAAGAATAGGGTTGTTTGTTTAGGGTTGTTGATATCCGCCTCTAATACATGCAATAATATCATCATGATTTAAGTTGGGCCATCCATGTATCGATATGGACTTAAGCCCTGTTAGATTGGGCTGCTAACAAATGATTAGTTGATTATTACTAAGCACATATCCAGTCCAATTATCCACAACATTTGGGCTGCCAAACCACTAAATGATTCTTACATGTTTGAGGTGTGGCCCGATCGTATACACAACACTAGGTTCAAGCCCAATCACATACGTTCACACATTTACTTAAACCCATAAGGCATTTAACAACCCAATTACCATCATAAGTGCTTACCGATTTCTATCGTCATAAGGAATACGTAAGAGGAATAACAAGAAACAGGATTACACGACGAAGAGATACTGACCTTGAAAGTTCAGGTTGTCACACTCGTGCCTTAGCGACTTTAAAATTTGAAAGACAGTATTTGTATTAATTTGATTTGTATTAAAACAATGAGTTCATTTATTCAATAAAACAAAATTATTTGATCCATGGTTGTGAAACAATGATTCTGTTACAACACTCCCCGACGTTTCCGCCATGTCTTGTTATTTTACGTGGTCGGGGTGTGACATCAACGAAGTGGAGCGTATCGTCAATATGAATCTCGTCTGTGGGAATGACAATAGTTTCCTGTGTTGGACTCTTTTTCAAGTTTGACACGTGAAATGTATCGTGAACACCATTAAGCTCGGCAGGTAAGTCCAACTTGTATGCTACTAGCCCAATCCTTTGCAGGATTCTGAATGGGCCGATGTATCTGGGATTTAACTTTCCATGCTTCCCGAAGCGTGCCACACCCTTCCAGGGTGATACCTTTAACAATACCATGTCTCCCACCTCAAACTCTAGAGGTTTCCTTCTTCTGTTGGCATAACACTTTTGTCGATCGCGAGCCGCCTTGATGCGTTTTCGGATCTGTGCAATCGTATCTGTGGTTTCCTGGACCACTTCTGGACCAACTAACTGTCTATCACCTGCATCAGACCACCAAAGCGGTGATCGACATTTGCGTCCATAAAGAGCTTCGAATGGTGCGGCTTGAATACTTGCGTGATAGCTGTTATTGTATGAAAATTTGACCAATGGTAGGTGAGTATCCCAACTTCCACCTAGATCCATAACGCAAGCTCGCAGCATATCTTCTAATGTCTGTATCGTCCGTTCGCTCTGTCCATCAGTTTGTGGGTGAAAAGCTGTACTCAGATTCAACTAAGATCCGAATGCTTCTTGGAAGGATTGCCAAATCCTTGACACAAACCTTCCATCTCTATCAGAGATGATCGAGAGAGGCACTCCATGGCGTGCAACGATCTCTCTCATGTATATCTCAGCCAACTTGCTCGTGTTATCTTTCTCTCTGATGGGTAAGAAGTGCGCAGACTTCGTTAACCAGTCTACTATTACCCAAATAGTGTCGTGACCTTTTAGCGTTCTTGGCAACTTCGTTATGAAATCCATTGAGATCTGTTCCCATTTCCACTTGGGAATCTCAGGTTGTTGCAGAAGTCCTGAAGGTTTCTGGTATTCAGCTTTTACCTTGGCGCACGTTAAACACTTGCTAACATAAACAGCAACATCGCCTTTCATCCTAGGCCACCAATAATAATCCTTAAGATCTTGGTACATCTTATCCGCTCCTAGGTGGATAGAGTACCGTGATTTGTGAGCTTCATAAAAAATGACCTTTCTCAATCCTCCAAACAGAGGAACCCAAATCCGTTTCATGAAACATAACGTTCCTTCCTCGTTTGGCACCAGTTGCTTCTCCATTCCACGGAGATATTCTTCTTCAATGTTTCTTTCTTTAAGAGCTTCTTTCTGCGCGGCACGAATGCGCAGGGAAAGATCTGTCTGGATAATCATCTCTAAAGCCCTAACCCTTTTGGGCTTGATCCTTTCTTTTCGACTTATGGCGTCGGCGACCACATTCGCCTTCCCTGGGTGATACTTGATCTCGCAGTCATAATCGTTCAATAATTCAACCCAGCGTCTTTGTCTCATATTTAGCTCCTTCTGGTCGAATATGTGTTGTAGGCTCTTATGATCCGTGAAGATTGTACACTTTGTACCATATAAATATTGTCTCCAAATCTTCAACGCAAATACCACTACGCCTAGCTCCAAATCGTGCGTGGTATAATTCCTCTCATGAACTTTCAACTGGCGTGACGCGTAAGCTATGACTTTCTGGCGTTGCATCAACACGCAACCCAAACCTTGACGAGAAGCGTCACAATATACCACGAAATCATCAGTTCCCTCTGGTAGCGATAAAATCGGTGCATTACAAAGCTTGTTTTTCAATATCTGGAATGCTTCTTCCTGTTTGATTCCCCAATCAAACTTCTTATCCTTCTGCGTGAGGAAGGTCAAGGGTTGAGCGATTTTTGAGAAATCCTCAATAAACCTTCGATAATAACCAGCCAAACCTAAGAATTGTCGAATCTCGGTTGGCGTCTTTGGAGTCTCCCAATTCTTGATTGCTTCGATCTTTGTGGGATCCACGTGGATTCCGTCCCCATTAACCACATGTCCAAGAAATTGGACTTCGCGTAGCTAAAACTCGCACTTCGAGAATTTGGCATACAACTTTTCCTTTTTCAGCAACTCCAAAATAGCCCTTAAATGTTGTTCGTGCTTAGCCTTAGTCTTTGAATAGATCAAAATATCGTCTATGAACACAATCACGAATTTTTCAAGATATGGCTTACAAACTCTGTTCATCAAATCCATAAAAACAGATGGTGCGTTTGTCAACCCAAACGGCATAACTAAGAACTCGTAATGTCCATATCGCGTTCTAAAAGCGGTCTTAGGAATACTTTCCTCTTGTATTCTCAGCTGATGATAACCTGATCGCAAATCGATCTTCGAGTACTATCTTGATCCTTGCATCTGGTTAAATAAGTCATCAATCCTTGGCAGAGGATACCTATTCTTGACAGTCAACTTGTTCAACTCCCGGTAGTCAATGCACATACGAAAACTACCGTCTTTTTTCTTGACAAACAGGACCGGAGCTCCCCAAGGTGAGAAGCTTGGTCTGATAAATGCTTTGTCTAGCAACTCTTGAAGTTGTGTTGACAATTCCTGCATCTCAGACGGGGCAAGTCGATAAGGTGCCTTAGCCACAGGCACGGCGCCTGGAACTAAGTCAATGTGGAACTCCACTTGCCTTTGGGGTGGCAATCCTGGCAGGTCTTCTAGAAAGATTTCAGGATATTCCTTCACGACAGGGATGTCTTCAATCTTTGGCTCGGCAGCTTCTTTATCCACGATGTGTGCCAAGAAGGCAACACATCCCTTTTGTAAGCACTTTCAGGCTTTTAGGCAGCTGATGATTCTTAAGGGCGTGTCACGCTTTTCCCCGTGGACTACAATCATTTCTCCATCTTCTGTTGGGATGCGAATGATCTTTTCGTGACAAACAATCTCAGCCTTGTTGCTTGACAACCAATCCATCCCTACTACCACGTCGAAGCTTCCCAACTTGACTGGTAGTAGATCCAAAGTGAATTCACGCTCTCCCAACTCGATTACACAACCTCTGACAACTTCATTAGCTTCAACTAGCTTTCCATTAGCCAGGTCAATTGAGTACGGAATATCTAGCTTACTAGCAGTTAACCCAAGCATATTCTTAAATTCTAATGACACGAAGCTATAATCGGCACCAGTATCAAACAGAATAGATGCAAAGCGTTGATTTATAGGGAATGTACCAGTAACAACGTTGGGATCCTGGCGCGCTTCCCTCGCTCCGATATTGAAGACTGTTCCCCGTGCTTGGTTCAATTTTGGGTATTCCCTCTCAAAGTGCCCAATATCTCCTCAATTAATACAGCCCAGTCTCTGACGATTATCACCTCCGTTCCCAGCTTGAGCGTTGTTTTAGTTGCGATGCCCATCACCCGCTTGATTCGCAATGTTTCCACGATTTCCATTTCTGCCATTATTCCTTTACGGACGATTTGCATTACCACCACGGTTGTTGTTCCTATTACCAAAACCTCCTTGGCCTCCCCGGCCAGCATTAACCCAGCAAGTATCCTTCAAGTGGCCAACTTTTCCACAAGCTTCGCATATTTTTGATCCATACCGGCCAGAATGATGGCGTTGGCATGTGTTACACTTGGGCAGTGTACCCATATAACCTTTTCCTTTGCTTTCAACACCGGTTGCAGCCTTTGCCGGTGTGCTTGATTCTCCTTTCTTGCTAACACTGCTTGTACCCTTCTTGAAGTTTGAGAATTTCCTTTTATTCTCACCAGACAACTCTACGTGAGTCTCCTTCTTTTTTTTGCTCAACATTCGAAAACTTGTTCAAGCGAATGGCCTCCTCAGTAAGCGCCACACTAAGATCAATGGCTTTCGTGATTGTCGCATGCTTGGAAGTAGTAACCATACTTATGATCTGAGGTGCCAATCCCCAGATAAAGCGTTCGATACGTTTGAACTCCGGTGTAACCATGTATGGCACCACGTGAGACAAGTCGTGGAATCTCTGAACATATTCCGTGATCTTGGGACCTTCCATTTTCAAGTGCCAGAATTCAGTCTCCAGCTTTTGAATTTCTGCGCGTGAGCAGTACTTCCTTCGCATGAGCTCCTTCAGCTCATTCCATGTCATCGCATAAGCGGCAGCTTCACCAAGAGTTTGCACTTGTAAATTCTACCAAGATAGGGCTCCGTCCAGAAATAGCCCTGAGATGTAGGTCACCTGTTACTCGGGAGCACATTTGCTCATTCTGAGAACAGACTCAGTCTTCTCTGCCCATCTTACAAATGCTACAGCACCTCCAGTGCCGTCAAAGTTCACGGGCTTGCAGTCGAGGAACTGTTTGTAAGTGCACCCTGCACATACGTTAGAATATACGAATGGTATTAGCGAACGTGTTAAAAATATCCAAATGTATCGTAGTATGTCTCAAACGACTTAACATTACCATGGGGTGGATTGTTATTGCCGCTGTTGTTCGAATTGCTTCCGCTAGTTCCTCCTTGTGAGGCTGCATACTGTGCTATGACGGCAGCAATGATTCCTTGAAGTTCTGCCTCGTTGGCAGGCATACGCATCTCTCTTCTTGGAGGCATCTTCTAAAAGATGTTTTACGTTGGTAAGGTCATAGTAAGTAAATTATACGTATGCAACAACAATATTAAACACATAACATCTCATGTTACAAATAAACCAAGCACATAACATCTCATGTTATAGAATTTAAACAATCAATCCAACATCACGTATAATGAGAATACTGCGATTGCGCTATCATAAATCAAGACCACAATGTAAGGTTTACAAGTTCATAACTGTATCATACATCATTAGTGACTAAGGGCCACATCGCCCTAGTCAAAACTATCTAATCAGTGACAACAACAACCAATATACAAATCATCAAAAGTCATAATTATCAAAATGCGGTCTTCAAAAAGCTGTATAGTCTGCACAATCACGGTCGTCTAACCAAAAGTCTACCTGCGTCGAATCAAAAGGCCTATGCTGATGGCGGCGGAGGGGGGGAAGCGAGAAAAGAGTAAACGACGCATATGTAACCAGTCCTCCTCCATAGCACGACGGGCGCGCAGTAAGTATGCTATCTTCTGCTCAGGAGTCCAAAAGCGAGAGGCAGAAATTGGGGGACAGTGGACGTGGAGGGTGTGATGCTGCAGGTGGGGTCTGACAATGACAAGGTGGGCGTGGAGCTGACTCCAAAACCTGAATACGACGCGTTAATGCGTCCTGCTGTATATCCTCTGCAGAATACCCCACATGGTATGGGTGATACGGATCAGACAGTGGCATGACAGGGGGCGTAGTTTAAAGGAATGTCTCGCTAGATGGAGTGAAGAATGGTGCAGTAGATGGTGCAACAGTGGGAACAAAAGTAGGATGAGAAATATGGGGTACAAACTGGTCTCCTCCTGACACGAAAGGTGTATGACCAAATGGCTGTCGAGATGAACCCTCCCCAGGACGTGGTGGAGGTATGTCCTGAAGAAACGTGATAGGTAGGTCGGTGCAGCGAGCATCCCTGGTGTGTGTGGGAAGCAAGGGAACATCAATGGGAGCTGAAACAGGGGCTGAAACGGGGGCTACAGGGGGTATAACTGGTATCACAAAAGGTGGGTAATCATCGTCATCATCTATCCACCTGTTGCGAGTGTGCGCGTATCGTGGATCAATATGGGTCGCAAAAGGTGCACGGTCGAACATCACCGGCATAGGATCAGGAAATGGTGCAACAACAGGATCCTCTATCAAAAGTGGAGCATCAATAGGAATGTCAGCAATATGATCATCCACCAACGGTGGAGCAACAACAGGATGATCGTCAACAGGTATATCACCAACAAAAGGAGCAACAGCAGGTGCATAGTCATGAACAGGGTCTTGCTCTAATGCAGGGTCAGGAGCAACGACTGGCTCAGGGGCCACAACAGGCTCTGGATCAACAAACTCCATATCAAAATCAGCTGGATCAGCAAACAAAGGATCAACAGGGGCTACAGGATCCTCCAAGGGCTCGTCTAAATGAATGAACTCAATATCCTGGTCAGGATCAAAACCAGGTAGAAAAAAAGGATCTGGATCATCATCAACATCGTGATCAAACTCAAAGCTGTGTGCAGGTGCAGGTGCAGTTGATGACGCCATGTCAGGGTCGGCGTCGTGTGAGTGGTGCTGCACTCCCTGAGTGTGCGAAGGTGCGGACGCCACAGACTCAAAGGAGTCTGGAACAGGTGAATGAACAGGAGCCTCCTCTGCAGGAGTATCAGCAATAGGTAGGATGATATCAGCAGTAATAGGGGCCCCACCCTCGTGATCCGCCTCAAGTGGGTCCTCCTCAAACAGATCGACGTCGTCGTCCGAAACAACGTCGAGGGGCATATCAACAACCGGATAAGCAGCAAGGGGTACAGGAGCAGGGATCACCGCGAGTGGTAAATCCCCAGCAAGATGACCATCAGCAGGCTCGGCTACGACGTCAGGCAGCGCAAAGGGCTGGAAGTCGTCATCATCTGTGCTGGTAGTATCAATAGTGTAGACCTCGCGCTCTGACGAAACTCTGTCATCTGATACTATCGCCATAGGATCCAGAGTGTCTGAAACTCAAGTGTCTGATGAAGAAGGCATGATGTCTGTAACACAACACACATATGCACAATCAATCAATCATATAATCAAATAAGCATGTTAGTCACCAATAAGCAAGCAAACATTTCTTCCTAGTCCCACTAGACTACCCTCCCAGCCTCTCAGACTGAATCTCCTAGTCTCCCAGACTACCCTCCCAGCCTCTCAGACTGAACCTCCTAGTCTCCCAGACTACCCTCCCAGCCTCTCAGACTAAACCTCCTAGTCTCCCAGACTACCCTCCCAGCCTCTCAGACTGAACCTCCTAGTCTCTCAGACTACCTCCCTGGCCTCTCAGACTAGAACCTCCCCAATCTTAAAGATTGGCCCCTCAGTCTACATGACTGAACCTCCCAGTTGTGGCGACTGAATCATAAATTTTGAAAAAGTGTTCATATATTTTGTTTGTAAAAATGTTTTGTATCCTGGATCTGGACGTAATGTATGCAATGTAAAAATGTTTTCGTGAGAGCCCTAGTGATCATAGTCTAGACTCGAGAAGGAATCCTAGTTCGCTATGATCAAAGCTCTGATACCAAGCTATCACACCGTGGCTTTGCGGAAGCGTGGGTTTATTTGGTGTGACTTCTTAATACCATAGCTTAATCACAACAAAGCTATATGAAAGTAAAACCATGATGATCATCCATTACTTCAAGTTTTAAAAGTAAAATACGACAACATTGTTTTAAGAGTCGCACATGCAGCGGAATTACAACACAACAAAATAAAAACATTGTTCATAAGACACAACCACAGACATGAAATAAACACAGTTTAAGACTTGTGACTCGTCCAGGCAAAAGTCACAATGCCTAAACTTGGATGACATCACTTCTCCTACGCAGCATGAAGACATAGCATACCTTGCCAGATCCCTAATTCCCTGAAATACATGTAATTTGAAAAATCAACAAAAGTTGAGCGAGTTCATGTAAAAGTGAGTATGTAAAAACTTTGTAATATGTTTGTTTGTAAATCCCTGGTATGTAGCAAATAAGGAAAAAGAGATCACCATTGGGTTGCAAAGCCAATGATATGTGTGAAGTGCTGTAGAAAGACTCAAACCTAGCAGATTTTTGCGTCGGGCTCCAAGTCACCCCAAGGTCCGTACAGTGGGCCTGGAGTTGGGCTCGCTACACCCAGATAGATCAACCGCTAATGACCCTCGGTCCTACAATGAGGATTAATGGCCTCTAGTTCCAGCCTACCCACTCACATGATCTAAGTAGTAACCCTCCTTACGCTAACCATACCAGGTATAAAAGTATCCGTAATTATTGTAACATGTATTCCACCCCCGAAGTATAAAAACTGAAAACAGTTAAGAGAAAAGGGGGACATGAACTCACAGAAGTGCATCTCGAAATAGTCAATCCCAATCAACCTGCTGCGTGACGACCTACACGTACTAACTTCTATTAGACGGACGATCGTGCCTTGGCTTAAGGTTTAACGTTTTTGGGAAATAGTTAGACAACTATTTCGTATTTACACTTCTTAATTATTTAGTAAATATATATTCCTTCCCAAGGATGGGGGTATTAATACATGTGTGTTTTTATAATTCCAAAAATATATTTTTTTAAGTCTCACTTGATAGATATATTTTAAATCACTTGTCTAAAAGATTCTATCTCCAAAATATACATATTTTTCCCAAAAATATTATATTTTACATCATACCATTTCCAAAATAATACTTTATCAAAATACACGTTTAAGAGTATTTTCTGAAAATACATAAGTTACATTTTAAAGTTCGCGTAGTAACAACAATACCGGTGTAACTTAAATATTTATTTGTGAGGGCGTTGGTATTATTTTGGAGATCGTAACTTCATGATATTTTCAAGTTATATTATTTTTACCCTAAAAATAATATATCTATTTCACAAAATAATCACATAATCACACAAGCGTTTTATTATGAAATATACATTCTAAATATATATTTAACAAGTTTTATTTACAAAAATCCACCTCCGGCACTTGGTTATTTTGTAATAAAAGTCATGGCGAAGTTTATTTGGAAAAACAAGTCAAAAATATATTTATAACACTTGTCACAAAAAATATTTCTAAGTGTTATATTTTTAGAAAAATTTCGCCAGAGTTTCCTCTGTAACTAGAGGTGTCCACGCTTACAAGCGTATCATTTTCTTTTCAAAATTCAATCAAACAATTTATCAATCATCAACATACAACATCAACATCGAACTTGTCAAAATAAGTCTAAATCGCAAACATATTTAGTAGGTTTCTTTATCTTTAAAAATAACATTAGTTTCTTAAAAACTTTATTTTTAAAGAACTTGAAGTTTAACAACTTCTTCTCATAATTTGCAAAAATATCTCTTTATGAAATTTCGTTTTTACACAAGTGTCTTCACACTTGTTTATTCACTAAAATGCTTTTAGTTTATGTAAGATCCGGGTTTTTAACAAGACTTGCATCTTTCACTTGGTTCTTCCGAAAAACCACTTGTAGATCTTTAGATCTACTAGTTTAGAACCTTATTTTACAAGAAAAATTATATTTACACAAGTTCATGTTTCATGAGTGGAAGGGTTCATCATCTTTTACATTCCTAGCATTAACATATTACTAGTTCATGTTCTTGAACATGATCTAGCATGGTTAGATGATGATCCATCCCATTACTAGCAACAAACAACACCAAATAATCACAACTAGACAAGTTTCACAAGATTTACACAACTAGTTTCTCTTTATCCAACTTATTCATCTTATGTTCATAACTTTATGTTTTGTTCTTGTGTGTTCTTGATTTTTAACCATTAAATCACTTATTAACCACCATAAACAAGATCAAGATGATGTTTAGAGGCACTTACTACTAGCTCGAGGCTAGGGAAGAAACATGACGTAAACAAGGTGGATAAAAGAAATCTAGAGAGGTTCTTGAGCTTCCAAAAGCACCGGGTCTTCTTGTATGATCCCTTGCACACTTGTATATATGTAAAATGGCTAGACAAGATTTGAATGGTGGGTGTGTAGTGGTGATGGTGTTCGGCCGAAGACATGCAAAGGAGGAGAAGGAGAGCAAGTTTGGTGTTGTGTTGATGAGAGATAATGGTGATCCTACATGCATACTTATAATCCAACATTTACTAAAGTCCATTGTATAATGTGTCTTTAAGATATTATACACAAGTGATTAAAATAATCAAGATATTGTGGGGTGTGTCCCCACTCCATAACCGGTTCGAACTAGGGGGTACAGTTGGTTTGTAATGTGATAGTTAGGATCTAGTTAAGTTCTAATGATATTAGTTAGAGTATTAAGTGTGAGTTATAATATAAAGGGTGTTAGGGTGTTCGGGGACCCTAACTAGTTCAGAAAAGTAAAAACAATGTCTTTGACAATATTTTTGTGTTACGGGTAAAGTCCGGTTGTTCGGTTGGATATTGATCCATTAAAGTGTTAAGTAAGCATTTAAAGTGTCTTTTATAGTGTTTTTAGTGACATAATAAATCCCCGACACTTTGGAAAGTGTCTAGCATTATTTTACCAAGGTTTTGCACTCTACTAGTTATGTTTAATGCTGAATTTTTGTATAAAGTGCAGAAATTTGTAATTAAAGCATGTTCTAGGCACATCCGGTCACTATAACTATCACCTAGTGACGCAGTTTTACAATCCTCACCTCCCTACACTCCTTACTAGTGTAGTAATCTATTCCCGGCTCATACTGGCCTCAGAGACAATGTCTGTCTAGTGCTGGCAATGTCAGCATGTTTACTGGGTTATCCGCTCACTTTACTAACTGTGCTTTTGTGCATCAAGTTTGTCACTATAGCTTTGTGTGTAATAAATGAAGTGACAGTAATACAGTATGATGCATGAACATGTATGTATCAGAAATCAAAAAGCAGTTTAACCACAATTGTAAGCAAGCACAGTAATTAAGCATTAATTAAATATTAATTAATTTGTATGGATACCTGGTTTGATGAGGGTTGTCACAGCAAAACCCAATCCCCGGATCTATATACGAACATGCATGCTATCAAAAATTAAAACACAATCATAGGGTGTTTTGAATACTACCTTCCAAGGAGTAAAGGATATGAAGATGATGATGCTTCTTGAAAGGTTGCCTTCAAGTGTAGAAGACCACAAGCCTGTATACCCCAAGCCTTCCAACAAAACACCTTAGTTTTAGCTAGGATTTTATACACTTATGGTCAAAACCGAAACCCTTCTTGGAGCCAACCCTTGGCCGAAAATTTCAGTAGGGAATTTGAGAGTTCTTTGCACTAGAATTGAACTTAAAAAAACTTTTGGATTAAAAGACCCATGATGGATTTTTGAGAGCAAAAACTCAAGTTCATTATCATGAAAAGTGATCTTCAAAAGTATATTAAAACATGAGAGAAGCACACCTTTCTTTTAACCCAATCACCTTGCACCTTTTGAAAGAAATGCATGTAAAATGATTGGCCAAGAGAACTTTGGGAAGACCCACTTGGGGGCGGCCCTATAGGGGTGTTTTAAAAAAAAATTAATTTTTCTTTTTGCATTTTAAGTCTTGGTATATTTATAACTTTTATAAATATAAGATTATATATTTACAAGACTTTATGCAACCTTTTAAAATGTTATTTAACCCATTAAATAACAAGATAAAATATTCTCTCAAAATAAATTATCCATATATAATTTATTAGTTTCTCAAGTGCAATTATTCAGAAAACCAATTTCTAAATATTATAAGTGTTAATATTTATTTGTTTGATCATATCATAAATAAATATTATAGGTGTTTGTCTAGCTTGTTATTGGGTATGACTTGACTTGGATCATAACATACTAGTCACATCAATTTAATATGTGTCTTGGGCATACAGAGTCCAACAATAAGAATACATCAAAAAGAAATCGTTTTTAACAAAAATAAAAGAACAATTTTACATTATGCAAATGACATGTGATATGTGTGTTTATGAAGACAGAGAAGCTTTTGATGAACATAATAAAAAGTAATACCTCAATGAGTGTCTGAAATGCTCTTGCAGGAGTGATTTATATGAAGGTTCAATGATGTAATAAATAACAATCATGATATCAAATATAGAATTGATTACGTTTAGAATGTTTCTATAAAAATAAATAAAATCAATCAGTGGAATTTAGATATAGTATTTTCGGTTACAATATGTTTTTTTAAAGATTTTTTTAATTGTTATTTTTAGAAGATTTAATAAGGTCAAACATCCTTTATTACTAAAAAATGGAAACACATATGTAATCATTACAATTATTATAAGATTAACCAAATTAAAAAATACAGTAAAGCATGATCCTTAAAAGTTGAAAAAATTATAGTAGTATTGATTCGTATGAAGAACTACCACACACATATTACGAAATTTAAATTAAACAGTATATTAATTAATATGAAATGTGTTTATACTGTTTTCCATTATTACGAGGTTCCAAAAATAAAATTAAATTGACGAAATAGTATGTATGTTTTAAAATATCTAGTATAACAAAATCTCTCCATTTATGATACCTGGTCATAAAACATTTTATTGTAATATCATTTGAGATATTTAAGATTTTTAGGTATAAATAAAAATACAATACAGAAAAATTATGTAAAGTGTATTATTAAAATTGTAGATATGCCTCCAAAAATGAATTCAACTATTGTTTCAATCCAAAATTGAGTTTACGCATTAACATTTTATTGAAGTGGGCCATTATGTACTAAATGTTGTAAAACTAGCCTATTAACACAAGAATATGAGAAGAATTATAGGGAGAAAAGAACTAATATTTCATTGATAGGTATGTCTTTAACAAAGAATTATAATCAATATATATAAGAGATGAAATCTTGGAGAACAAGTCAATCTATTTATGGAGTTGATAACCACATAATATAATATATTTATAACACTCCCCCTTGATTATCAACTTTATACGCTTTGAGATGCTGCCTCGTTAAAAAACCTTGCTAGGAAAACCCAGTGGGACAAAACCTCAGCTAAGGGAAAAAGAGTGCAGTGCGTATTTTCTTCTCCTGATACTTCTGGATTATGTATGTTGCCTCATTAAAAACCTTATTAAGAAAACCCAAAATGGGACAAAACTTAGTGAGGGGAAAAGAGTGCAACTTGATTGATACTCCCCCTCATTTGAATATGTAGCCTTTAAGTGACATGTGTCGATCTTCCTTGAAAGGTGCTCAAAGCTTTCGTAGCCAATGAAATGCTGCTTGATCCCTTGAAGTACAATCCTTTATGTTGAGCAATGTGGTATGATCTTCAAATGAGACTTTAGGTGCTTCTTATCAAATTATATAATATGATCTACGATTGTGTTGTGTCACATTCCCTGCATCTATATGACTAACCAAACTTGTTTTGATGGGTTAGTAAAATATAAACAAATATCGTTCATATCTGGAATATTTGTTTTAACTCATTCCAGTGTCTCCTCGCTCAACACATGCTATATCATGACAATAAGTTCAAATGGAAGAGATTATAATCATCCATATATAGCAGACATATTAATGCACATATGCATAACTATGGTGCTTATAGACTGAGAATCTCTACTTTGGTACGAGATGATAATAGTCATTCTTAGAACAAGTGACTGAACAATCTTTAACGTACTTTAAGGTAGAGCGGCTTAGACATCATCACTGTAAATTGCTATTATAGTGAACTTTTATGAGAGGACTTTTGATAAAGATGGATAATAATATCAAATTTATATTGCTCTTTATCATAACATATCATGAGTTGTATAACACTCAACCCAACTCCCTTATTCCATAATCTCTTTTCAAAATTTATAAAGATGCATTCGTAAGGTTTTGAAACCAATACCTCAGGCATTTACCATCATTCACAAACTTCTTTCACTTTGAACAACATATTTGCATATACTTATTAGGGGTTCTGTTACATTAACCACCTTATTGATTTCTATATTATATGCAAGGATATTTTGAACACTTGCTTCATTTATAAGATCCATATTGTACCATGTTTGTACACTATAATTGAAATGCCATAATCACCGAGTACATGTATTTTATGTATGTTTATTGGTGCACAAGAATTACAACCATAAGATGTTTCCACTTAACCTTATAAGCACATAAATGCTTTAGGATACTCATCAGGAGTTCCAATTATATTCAACGTATTCAAATATGAATCTATATACAACGATCATATCATTCTCGAGAACTTATTTTACATGATTTTAATAAATTAAATCCTTGAGGGACTTTCATGTAAACTTTTAGTATCTACTGATTCATAACTTTCATAAGACACATATCAATTCTCTCTTTATATTACCAGACTAATTAAATATTGGAAAGTCAATACATCCACCACCGGAGAATACGTCTCCTAATAATCAGTCATAGGTCTTTGCGAAAATACTTGTGCCACCAATTTTGCCTTAAATCACTTTATTTAATTTTTACATGATTCGCATAAAAGACCCATTTGTGTCCAACATATTTTACAACTTCAGTTGTACGGATTGTTGGTCCAAAAACTTTTCATGTTATTAGAGAATTCAACTCTGCCTTATTTGTGCCTTTCCATTTTGGCCAATCATTTATATGTTTTCATTCATAGGCATATCTTAAATCTTGATCCTCATCACTTCATCATTTCAAGCGCTACATTATATACAAAAGTATAACGACATCGATTTCAGTTTGATTCCATATATATATATTTAGACATGATATAAATTAACGAGATCTCTTTAATTTCAGGTACCTGAGGTTCTTCTTGAACCATCATGTCTACTGTCTCTTCAGGAGATCTTATTACTATAACCTCGACTTGACCATCTTAATTATTTGCTCCAATTTTCGAGGAATTTTATTATCGGAATTAATTAGTCTACCATGCTTTAGACGTGCAATAGACTCATTACAAACATGTGATTGTCCTTCTGGGACACTCATCTTAATTGGAGCATTAGCAGTTGGTATATGTGACATAGTCACCTTTTTAAGGTCAGTGAATGCGTCTGGTAAAAGTTTCGCTAATCTTTATAAATGAGTTATTCTTTGAACTTCTGGTATACACTTTTAGCTTTGAGGATCAATGATAATTCATACCAACTCATTTCTTTTCCAACTGCTTGCTTTTATCTCCCCCTGATATTGGGAATGTTAATCCATTGAGATGGATATCAATTAATTGAGTTGTAAATAAATATCTCGTGAAAGGCTCTATTCGTAATCATATATTCCCAACCATCTTTTAAGGTTCCATCTTTGTGCGTAGTGGTGGATCATTTTCAACATATACCGCACAACCAAAATCCTAGATGAGACATCTTTGGTTCCTGACCAAAAACCAACTATAATGGGGAGATACTATTATAACATATTGGCTTGATGTGAGTTAATGTTATTGCATGTAAAATTTACATGTACTCATATATAAACATGAACTTGCTCTCATGATTATTGGCTTTGCTATCAATCGTAGACGTTCAGTGATCATCTTAACAAAAGCAATTCGTGTATGAACATAATCTATAGGAAGTTCAACACTTATTCCGCCAATCATTAATAGCCAAGGAAATAAACTAATCGTCACTACTAATAAATACATGCACTCTGGAATATTATGCTTGCCATCTTATTAGCTAAGCCATAAATTACACAAACATCTTGTTGTGAATTTGATAACCATTTAGACGATGCATCGATTTAAAACACTAAATGGTATCATGTTTGGATATGCGTATCCTTTATTCATTTCCAGAATATTTAGTGATTCACACCTTACTTTTATTGGCATATACTTAACTTCCCTTGAGAGCAAATATTGCATGCTAATTACCAACTTGAAGCATCTTGTAGTTCTTCAATACGTTTCACATCATCATTGACATGGTGTGGTCTAACCAGTCATGCCAATTAAATAATCATGATCTATAAACTTTTGGTTTATGATCGTATATGTAATGCTTTCACTTATGCTTATTCATTATAGGACGAAAATATGAAAGAATAATTTATTATCATCTCGTATGTGACAACCCAGATTCTCGAGGTTAGTATTATCCTATTCCACGACTCTCTTGTTTTGTATTCACATATTCTTGGCATCTTGAAAGGTCATTGTGCTAGTGGGACTACGTTACAAACTTGTTATTGTTAAACGCGTTAAACACTTGATTCATACAGTAATGAGATTTACGGCCAGAATACTAATCTTTCGACCCTAAGATATAAGATCCTTCGAAACTGTGATATAGGATCTTTCGAACTAAGAAAGCTCCTTCGATCCAAGACCTAATCTTTCGACCTAAGGACCTTTCGACTCAAGATCCTTCGACCTGAGGCTTAATCTTTCGGCCCAGTCTTTCCACTCAAACCCAACAGGCTTGGCCCATTCCCTTCTTTCGATATGTGTACGTAAATACATATGACACGTTTAGTTGACTTCTAAAAACCCTACTTGCAAACTCTTGAGCGACGGCAGGAGATTTCTTCCCTCTCGAGACGTCATTCCATGGGATCAAGTGTGCGGTTAGTAAATCAATAATTATGTTAACCCTATTTGACGATCTTGTGTTATATATGTGCTATGTTTGGATAACTCTTGTTATGTGTGTTTTGGGATTCACGTAGTAAATGAGCTGTCAAATTCCTTATTCACATGGACAATGATTTATGATCTGAAAGATCCATGTGATATACTAAACAATTACATAATGGCTGACACAATTAACCACATTCAAAGTTTATTGGACCCTTAATATTGATTTTAATATTCTGATTGGACCACAACCAAGATGGCATGCACTATCAAACGAATCTTGCTGTTAGTTTTTTTTGGTGGCTGTAGGTCTTGTTGATGATGATAATATTTAGAGGATAGGGTGTTCGGCTATGAGGATAATAGCGGTCAAAGAAACAGTTTCAAAATGGATATAGTATAAATATGAATGGTCCATTTAAATAATTGTTGAGAATGAATGGTTGTTTGAATCGGCTGGAATGGCATAACAAATTATAAAAGATGAGATGAATCTGATTATATATGAATGGACTAAAGTTGCGTGATGATAAATTGTTGTTGGGTTAATTATACTGTTCAATTTGTTAGTACATGAATGATGAAGTAATTACTGGATAATGACTTAGGTTCGCGAGCATCAAGGTTGTAATTGTTTGATCAGATGCGGTCATGTGTGTATGGTGAATTGCTAATATGGGAAATACTAGATTTATTTGATTAACTTAATTGTAATTGGGCCGCACCTCCTTTTAATTCACGATGGGCTTAGACATAGGCATCCCAAGCGACATATTTAGTGGATCGCATGATTTAGTTTTAATTGGTTCGGGCCTTGTGTTGTTGGGACGGGTTAGGTGTTTTGGTTAGGATTTATATGGTTTCGATACAAGGTACTTGTAACCAAATGATAGTAAAGTGTTATGAGTTAATGTTATTACATGCATGTTCATGTGAATGAGGTGTGAACTGTTAATGTGTGATGTGATGTGAAGATACATACAACCTGAATACACGTTATAACTAGTTTGATGCGTGATTTCATGCTATGAATTGTATGTTATTATGTATGAGCTTTATGTAAATACGTATGAGGAATGTATGATTAAACGCTACAAAACTGACTATAACTGAAATTGATACTAGGATTGGATATATCAAACTATGGGCATATAATTAATTCTACCGAGCAAACCAAAGGTGAGTTCACTACATTCGAGCATGCGTCCCAGTGGTTGGGGACAGTCAGTGGGTATCCCATGGGGGGATAAGTCTTTGGGTAAAAACGGGTATATTGGTTAATATTCTCACCTATCATCTTTTGTAAGTCCCTCATCGGGTATTAGTTAGTAGCGCTACTTAGGTTTGGCACCCTCACCCCGTGCCTGTAGAGGACGGAGGTGAACTAATGACCCAGTCTGGCCCAGTACTAGATAGGAGTACGTGGGAAGGGCAGTCGTGTATTTCAGGAGCCGTCATTGTTCGGAAATGAGATATTAACAATATTACTTGCATTGGTTATTGAACTGTTTTACATACAACGGGTAACAAACGTTTTCTAAAACTGTGAACTCGCCAGCTTTGTCTGATACACGTGTTACATGCTCGCAGGTCGTTAGGTATCTTGGAATTGGGAAGTTTGCTATCTGGGAGTGCTGAAGTGGTCATGGATCGAGGCTCTTGGATTAAAATACATTTAATACATTGGTTTTAAGCGTTATTACGAAACAATTGCGAAACAACTTATTACATGCTTCCGCTACACAACTTTTGAGAATTAATGTTATGTTGGCAACTTATTTTGTTAAAATAGTGTCATGACTTATTTTAATATTTATCATTGGTTCAATGTGATTGGTGGCTCGAACTTTGATGCGTGACACGCCTCGCGGAGTTTCCGCAAGTGAAATTTTGGGGGTGTTACAGTTGGTATCAGAGCCACTGGTTATAGTGAACTAGGTTTTAAAACGTTTTATAAAACCAGACTATAACCGAACAACTTCGAAAATCGATCATGACACTCAGCTCCAGATTGCAAGGTTCATTTCTCTCTCACTTTATACATTACTTGTTTAACAGTCACACACTCACAACGTATATGAACTGAAACAATTAGCACCATAGTGACTTGATAGCGTGACCCCACACATCGACTCATGCGAGCCATAGACCTGTGATATCATCTGTTGTGTTGTTTGAACGGGGGAAACTTTGAACGCGAGCTAAGAAGCACTGAGATAAGCATGCAAATTGCCTTATTATTATGGGTGCACACTTAATAATAACGCGGGGTGCATGCAAGTCCCAGTGAGACTTATCGAGCGTGAGGAGGGTTCTGCCCTACTATGTGTGAACTTGGTAGTACGTAAATATCAGTATGATACTTGACTCTCATCTCGTTTCGACCTCTAAATCGGTTTATTCCCAACTATAGAAACATGAGTGGACGAGGACACGGACGTGGCAACATCACCATGACTCAGGCTGAGTTGACCGACCTAATCAACACCCGCGTGGCTGAGGCTTTAGCAGCCTATCAAGCTGGTAGGGAATGTACCAAGCATCCTTACCCCCATATTGTGTACACGGCTTTTCACTTCTATTATTTGATTAATGTGACACACAACAGCCTATAGGAGGCATAGCAGTGAGTGACTCTTACATGAACACAAACTTTTTGAAACACGAACTTTTCACTTCTCATCAAACATTTACGAACCTCGATGTTAACAAACATTGCCTGAACACTCATCAGAACGCCTAGCAAACTGTGTAGAATGCTAGGTGCTTGTGCGAACGTCCCTGAGTTGGATGTGGTAGCATCGAATGAATGATTATTACCTTCCTCACTTATCTTCATTTTTTTGGACCCAACACACTAACGCTCTAAACCTCGAAGTGCGATCACTTTTGCAACACTCTTGAAACACACTGGGAATAATTCGAATCACTTGCTGGAATGATGGACAAAAGGATGAGTGTAGTATCCTACCGACTTCAGTATTTGGACGACCCCGATTACCAGCAACGAACACCAGCGAACTGACTTCAATCTAAGTTTTTTTTTTTTTTTTAACACTGGACAGCGACTCGTGGGGGTCAACTGTTACAAACCAATCTGGACTTTAGCAATGACAACAGATCTTAGTGTGGGATGTGTAAATTCCAACACAACGAGTAGTACCTTGGAACTCGGCACGAAGTGTGAAGAGAGGGACATTGTGGTGAAAGAACGTGGCGTTCAGCTTCAAGCACCAACATTAGAGCAACAGTATTCGTGACACCCAGGTACTTGTAATAGTAGCCTACGGTACGGGAAATGAAGGTGCCTTCGGCATGCATTGGACGTTGGTAATTCAAAACGACCACAACCAAGGGAGCGATGACGGTACGGGAGGAATCCGCGTGATTGTAACAATTACACCGGTAGTGGTGCTCACGGAAGGGAAGTTAGGCTTGATGTGAGCAACGATAGGACAATAACAACATGGTGGTTTGGATGGGTAGAAAATCGTTTTGTTTGACCCTGATGATTCGCAAAACCAAACATGTTATGGAACCGGCTGATGGCAAGTCACTGCGACTTCACATGTTAGTGGGGACACAAACTCGACCCTACGGGAGACAGGCATGCGACACCGGTCTCACTCCTACTATCCTGGGTGGTTACGAGATAGTAGTCAGTAATGGTTCATTAACTAGACGCACCCTGTGTGAAGAAATTTAGCGTCACTTTATGCATTGAAGTACCAGAGTGGTGAGAAGATTTGCATCGTGTCGGTAATGACAGCCCAGAAAGCGTCTATGAAGGGATGACCTCACTGTAGTAGCAACTAACTCTAATAATCAGACAAAGGGCGATAAGAACGAGGATCTATCAAATGTCGTGACTAATCTCAATGTACAACTCGAAGAACTTTTAGACATATCACCACAATTATTAGTCAGAAACTCGTTGATCTCACGATCAGAGGAAGCTCCGAATACTCGTACTCTTACTGTCTTGCATCAGGATGGGTGCAAGAGCAGTATAAGCCACTATGAGAACTGTTCGGCAAGAAGGTCGTCAGACCTAGTCTTCGCGTTGGAAAGCCCCAGATATATCCGGGAAGATGAGCCTTTGGGTGTGTGTACTGATTATCGGGAACTCATCAAGGTGACAGTCAAGGAACCGTTTTCTATGACCGTGTATTGACGACCCATCGATTAGTTGCAAGGAACGAGCTTTATCAGATGAAAGTCCAGGGGGAAAAGATTATTAAAGCGACACATCCGACGCAATTCAGCCATTCGACTTTGTACCCCATGACCTTTGGGGTGGTCATCACACCCGCAGCTTTACGTATCATGTGAACCAACCATGTTATTCGATGACGTTCCGAATCTTTCCCCAAGAGGAAAAGAACATCACAGGCATTCTTGCATTTTATTAGGAGAGCCCCTGAGGAAGGAGCCATACCGCACGAAGTCTCGATGAATGTAACTTCTGGGTTCGAGAGGCGTCTTGGGTGGGCCATATAATCAATGAAGCAGGGATGCACGTGGATCTCGCTAAGACCCGTTTTGGTTGGAAACTGATCGACACTGAAGAATTCCCCGAGGCTACAACGATTACCTGGTTCCGCTTGATGTTACCGCAGATTAATCGTAAGGATTCCGGAAACCACCAAAACTTAGACCTCTCTAGTACAGCCGAGTGATGTGATTACGAAGGACAGAACAGGAGGACGCCTTTCCAACTTTCGAATCTTAACTCTGCAAGACGCTGAGCATCGTTTCACCCGAGGGTGTGGGTAATACAGTGGTATATCATCATGTTTGAATCGGAGTCCCAGTTACACGCCGACGCAACACAAGAAAGTGACGACTTACGTAATGGAGTTACGAAGAAGAACAGCACGACACACAACCGGTGGTAGAAATCGTGACCTTTGGACTCACTTGGAGGCATTACTTGGGCGGTACCGAACGCGTTACTTAGACCGATCACAAGGGCCTCCCGTGTACCCTGACCACGAAAGAAGCTTTATCAGTTGATGAGAACGCTGGATGGAACTTTTGGATGATTACGACCATGAGACCTGAACGTGCACGACCTTACAGTTCGCTATCCACTCTGACACACCTGACCAGACTCACCTTGTTCGAAGTGAAGACCTGTTGGAAGAGAATTTACAAGATGGGTTCATGCAAGGCATGGAGAAGCAACTATTGGCAGGGCGGACGACATTCGCTATCTCATGGAACAAATGTGGATCCCACTATACAGCAACCGTATGGAACTCATACTGAGCGAAGCACACCGACACCGATGTTCCGGTAGTCTGGACTTGATAGGGGACATTAGGATTTTAAGTCTCGTATGAATAACCGGGCATGAAGGCCCCATAACACTACATATGAACGATGTTGGACATGTGCGAAAGTCAAGGTGGAACACCGGAAACCTACTTGTTTGACAGTAACAAGAAACACCCATATGGAAACGAGAACGAACACCATAAAATTGTCATTGGTTTACTTAAAACTCAGAACGGAACCGATATCACCTGGCGATCGTATATTGCCTCACGAAACCAGCACACTCTCTTACAATCAAGAAAACTAGTGAGTCTTCACAAGCTGTGGATGTTCTTCTGAGAGAGGCGGCCTCATGCACGAGGTGCCAACTTCTGTTACTTCTGATATTGGAGCTATACCTGATTTATGACAGGCAATGCACGATACCCTCGGCTTACGTCTAGGCATGGACGTTTCGCATCACCGTGGGGCAAACGATCAGAGTAAACGAACCATCCTTGCACACGAGGACATGCTGTGAGTAGTACTGGAAAGACGCTCATCCTTGGGTGGGTGATAACCTAATCACAGGTCCAGGATTTGAGCTCAAAACTCTTGAAGATTGTTTAGATCGGAAATTGTTTGATGGCAATGCGTAACTGCTAGGAAAACTGATAAGCTTAAGAAACTCTGGGAGTGTGTTGTGAACGAACGTGTCATAATCGAAAGTATCACCCTAGGAGGGTGCGGTACGCTATAGTAAACATGGTAATCTTAGTTTCGACGCGTGGGAACATTCGAATTACTAGAATGAAATGGTATGTACGCCATGGATGTAAGACCGTGTTGTCTGATGAAACCCTTATGATACCCTTGTCGGAATCTGAAGTCATCAGAACAGTTGTATTTATCAGGAAACCTATCGAAAACACGAGCTAAGGAGTCAAGGTTCGCTAGCATAAGTTGCATGACAATTGTGTGGGTTTGTTAAACCTCAATACGTGGACTGGAGTCTGCATAGGAATATAAGGATCTGTTGAAACTTTAATATCTTCAATGGTTCAAGAGGTTGAACCAACCATGATTATCACTGGTGAATTTCGGGACGAAATTCCTCTTCAAGTTGGGGATGATGTAACACCTGAGGAAAATCCGCAACAATCTTGAATTGCCACTTCACACTCTCGTACCTATTTGTCAAATTTCGGGACGAAATTTCCTTCAAGTTGGGGATACTGTGACAACCCAGATTCTCGAGGTTAGTATTATCCTATTCCACGACTCTCTTGTTTTGTATTCACATATTCTTGGCATCTTGAAAGGTCATTGTGCTAGTGGGACTACGTTACAAACTTGTTATTGTTAAACGCGTTAAACACTTGATTCATACAGTAATGAGATTTACGGCCAGAATACTAATCTTTCGACCCTAAGATATAAGATCCTTCGAAACTGTGATATAGGATCTTTCGAACTAAGAAAGCTCCTTCGATCCAAGACCTAATCTTTCGACCTAAGGACCTTTCGACTCAAGATCCTTCGACCTGAGGCTTAATCTTTCGGCCCAGTCTTTCCACTCAAACCCAACAGGCTTGGCCCATTCCCTTCTTTCGATATGTGTACGTAAATACATATGACACGTTTAGTTGACTTCTAAAAACCCTACTTGCAAACTCTTGAGCGACGGCAGGAGATTTCTTCCCTCTCGAGACGTCATTCCATGGGATCAAGTGTGCGGTTAGTAAATCAATAATTATGTTAACCCTATTTGACGATCTTGTGTTATATATGTGCTATGTTTGGATAACTCTTGTTATGTGTGTTTTGGGATTCACGTAGTAAATGAGCTGTCAAATTCCTTATTCACATGGACAATGATTTATGATCTGAAAGATCCATGTGATATACTAAACAATTACATAATGGCTGACACAATTAACCACATTCAAAGTTTATTGGACCCTTAATATTGATTTTAATATTCTGATTGGACCACAACCAAGATGGCATGCACTATCAAACGAATCTTGCTGTTAGTTTTTTTTGGTGGCTGTAGGTCTTGTTGATGATGATAATATTTAGAGGATAGGGTGTTCGGCTATGAGGATAATAGCGGTCAAAGAAACAGTTTCAAAATGGATATAGTATAAATATGAATGGTCCATTTAAATAATTGTTGAGAATGAATGGTTGTTTGAATCGGCTGGAATGGCATAACAAATTATAAAAGATGAGATGAATCTGATTATATATGAATGGACTAAAGTTGCGTGATGATAAATTGTTGTTGGGTTAATTATACTGTCAATTTGTTAGTACATGAATGATGAAGTAATTACTGGATAATGACTTAGGTTCGCGAGCATCAAGGTTGTAACTGTTTGATCAGATGCGGTCATGTGTGTATGGTGAATTGCTAATATGGGAAATACTAGATTTATTTGATTAACTTAATTGTAATTGGGCCGCACCTCCTTTTAATTCACGATGGGCTTAGACATAGGCATCCCAAGCGACATATTTAGTGGATCGCATGATTTAGTTTTAATTGGTTCGGGCCTTGTGTTGTTGGGACGGGTTAGGTGTTTTGGTTAGGATTTATATGGTTTCGATACAAGGTACTTGTAACCAAATGATAGTAAAGTGTTATGAGTTAATGTTATTACATGCATGTTCATGTGAATGAGGTGTGAACTGTTAATGTGTGATGTGATGTGAAGATACATACAACCTGAATACACGTTATAACTAGTTTGATGCGTGATTTCATGCTATGAATTGTATGTTATTATGTATGAGCTTTATGTAAATACGTATGAGGAATGTATGATTAAACGCTACAAAACTGACTATAACTGAAATTGATACTAGGATTGGATATATCAAACTATGGGCATATAATTAATTCTACCGAGCAAACCAAAGGTGAGTTCACTACATTCGAGCATGCGTCCCAGTGGTTGGGGACAGTCAGTGGGTATCCCATGGGGGGATAAGTCTTTGGGTAAAAACGGGTATATTGGTTAATATTCTCACCTATCATCTTTTGTAAGTCCCTCATCGGGTATTAGTTAGTAGCGCTACTTAGGTTTGGCACCCTCACCCCGTGCCTGTAGAGGACGGAGGTGAACTAATGACCCAGTCTGGCCCAGTACTAGATAGGAGTACGTGGGAAGGGCAGTAGTGTATTTCAGGAGCCGTCATTGTTCGGAAATGAGATATTAACAATATTACTTGCATTGGTTATTGAACTGTTTTACATACAACGGGTAACAAACGTTTTCTAAAACTGTGAACTCGCCAGCTTTGTCTGATACACGTGTTACATGCTCGCAGGTCGTTAGGTATCTTGGAATTGGGAAGTTTGCTATCTGGGAGTGCTGAAGTGGTCATGGATCGAGGCTCTTGGATTAAAATACATTTAATACATTGGTTTTAAGCGTTATTACGAAACAATTGCGAAACAACTTATTACATGCTTCCGCTACACAACTTTTGAGAATTAATGTTATGTTGGCAACTTATTTTGTTAAAATAGTGTCATAACTTATTTTAATATTTATCATTGGTTCAATGTGATTGGTGGCTCGAACTTTGATGCGTGACACGCCTCGCGGAGTTTCCGCAAGTGAAATTTTGGGGGTGTTACATCGTACTATTATGTTATATCGCTTTCAGTATTTCCACATATTATTCACACATTATCACTCCCTTATATTTCCACTTCTAGTGGTCGATCTCATTATGCCTATCATTAAAATATTAATAGTCAGTCTCACTATTAACTTGGCTATCTTACATTTTCTGATAGTTTGACCTCATTACAAGTTTCACACAACATTTTAAATGATAGTTATACAATCACATTCACTTCAGTGAATGGAGTAACCGAAAAAGCTTCATATCTTTCCATTATTTACTTGGTCACATGAATATAAAATCATTTCAATCTTTCATACTCTCTTAATGATATTGCAACTTCAAGAGCAAATCCCATATGTGATAAATGGAAATTTTTATCCGGTTACCAAACAAAGTTTCATGGTTTTTCATTATTTTCTAAGCCAACCATATAGATGTAAAATCATTTCAAGCCTTTCATGGTTTTAACGATACTGCTACTTTATGAGCATATCTCATGCATGGCAAATGGAAAAACTTTTATCAAGTTTTCTTTATAAATAAATTCTTTTCACATAGCATCACTAAGAAGTATTTCCATGTCCAGATCATGTGTCATGTCTCTAACATCTTACAACTTTTATAACTTGAACGAGCATTAAGGAGTATGACACTTCGTGTGTCATGTCGAAGCATATCTATGCTCTTACATAAGATTGATAGTAAACCACAACTTTGTTTTAACTGTTCCATTAAATACCATCTATATAATAAACATAACATATAGAATAGAAGATGTACACATAGTAAAATAATTTACGACATTATAAGATTTATTAAACAAATTATATTAAGACTTTATGAGATAAGATAAGATATTATATTCATTAATAATATCCAAATATATATAATTTACGTATAGTCAATCGTAAGTATATCTCAAGTATATCTCACGTAATATGTCACTTAATTTGAAACTTAAACAAATATCTCATTCAAATCCTCAACATATGATGTTTAAATAACATATAATCAAATACGTTCTTTTTCTGTAGTAACAAATAATCTCAAATTTTCAATGTAAAGTTAATTTGCAATTAACGTACATGTTTCACACGTTTCATATATTGTAGAAAATAACAAATAATTATGATGATATCTTAGGATATATGATACACATTCCAACTGATACAATATAAAGATAAATTAATTAATAATATTAAAATCATACCATAATCCATATGAAAAAAAGTTTGACACTAAATTTAGAAAATTCCAAATTAGAAATAAAATTAAGTATACCATATATCACACAAAAGATCGTAAATTTAAAATCTTAAAACTTATCGAAATCACAATTCAACTTATCGAATTTGTTAAAGTCAAATAATATAATAATAACATTATAATAAAAACATATCATATACACATGTCCTTAATTTAACAAATAAGAAAAATTTTACTGTATGAAAAGAAAATCCACACTTTTAGGTAACTTTTAACCGACTATTTTCCAATCTTGGTCCGTGATTTTGTCAATTAATTATTCAATTAACAAACGGTATAACCTTATCTAAATAAACAAGTAAAAGATATTTAATAATTTGCCTTTAAGAAAAAGATATTTAATAATTTATATGAAGTTGTAATATCTTAATATTTGGTAGCTAGTTATGGAATATATAAGCGATCTAATCAAAGTATAGACTATGCCTTACTTTAATACCCAATTCGTTTCAGACTTTTAATCCCTTTTAATAAGCACACGAGTATCACATGTATTCTTACTTCTATAGTTTTACTTTTAAATAAAGTTTGAATGAGTTAAAATACAAATAAACCGACCAACCAATCCAATACACCTTTCACAGTTAAACTTCTGAATAGTTTAACTTTAAGCGTCATCGTCCCACTAGAACCCGGCCAATACCAATCATATATTTAATTTGCTTACATGTAGAAAGAATTATTATATACGTACCTTAAATATCATTCGAATGACAGGAGGTAACCAACAACATCGTAGAAGCGACAAACCACTATCTTCTTCTTTCCGTGACTAGTGGAAACAAAAACCTTCACAAGAACACTCCATGTTTCTCTTGTAAATTCAAGAATGGTATTGGGTACGACGCGTAACAATAAGGTTGGGGTTAGGTTTTTGGACAGAGCACTGTCGTGCTGATAACGTGTTGTAAAACTAGCCTATTAACACAAGAATATGAGAAGAATTATAGGGAGAAAAGAACTAATATTTCATTGATAGGTATGTCTTTAACAAAGAATTACAATCAATATATATAAGAGATGAAATCTTGGAGAACAAGTCAATCTATTTATGGAGTTGATAACCACATAATATAATATATTTATAACACTAAACATAATTTAAAAACTTTAGTGGAAAGTCATAATAGGAAAAACCAATCACAGCTAACCATATCCATTGATAATAATATATTTAACAAATGTTTGTATACAAAAAAATCGTTTTTCGCTTTGTATATTATATCCTAGAAAACTGTTGTTTTATGTAATAAGCATTAGAATAAATGAAATATTTCTTTTACTTTTTGTCGTTAGTAAATAAAGTAATATAATGAATATGCTTTACTAGTGTAGTCGACAATTGTTGCATAATAAATTGCAATATTAACATAAAAATGTATAATGAATACAATAAAACAGTATAATAAGTAGTATAATAAGTAGATAAGTTTATTCAATTCAAAATTCAACGATTATTCGAAAACATAAATCCAACAACAAAAAAAAAAAAAAAAACCAAAAGAAAACCAAAACCATGTGTTCAAACGATATATGAAAATGAAACCAACAGTCAAATTGTTTATAAAAAGTGGAAAATTATTTCTCAGTCTTTGGAATTAATGGCTTGGAAACACCAACACCTTTATCTTCGACCATTTCATCACTCATGCGGCGCTTTGTCGAAGAACAACCTAATGCGTCATCTACTTCGTACACTTTACCAAGATTACGTTTTACTTCACAAGAAGATGCTTTCTTATTGCTTCCAACTGCATTGGAGATAGGCGTAGCATTGTCACCGATGCATGACACATCATCCTAATGTAAAAAAACAATAAGTATAAATCTTCCAAACAAATTAAGTAAAATAGTAAAATTATTGTATTACCTTAGTAACCTCAAAAGGATTAGACAAACTGGCGGACACAGGAACACCATACGATTCCGACTGCTCATGCTGTAAGTAGAAAAGAAACAATAAAATAAAATACACCTGATTATATTTATATCTATTTGAAAATGAAAGGAACATGAAACAATAAGAATGTCATAATGAGGAATTAAACCTGGTTAATATTGAATTTGGCATAGATCGCGACAATTATGTCATCATCGTTGGTGGCCATTGCAATACCATAGTTTTCAACTTGATACTCAAAGTTATAGTCGGTAACATTTATGACAAACGCATACTCGACACGGGACTTACAGTGGTTACAACCATTGTAATACCAAAGCTTATCAGTGCATATAGCCGTGACTGTGCCGAGCACCAACACCTTCTTTTTCTATTAATATGAAACAGAAATATTAATCTTATGATGAAACTATAAAAGATACCAGTATGTAATATACGTATTACAAAATACAAAAAAATAAAAGCATACCTCTAACATGGTTCCAAGGAAAGCAATGATTATGAAATTTCTTGTGTTAAGGAACTCATCTTCAACACTTGAAATAATGTAAGAACCAACATTCTCATTTGATGAAGACGAAACAGAAATTTTCGTAGCATACCTAAACATATTAGCATGATCAATGGACGAGAAATAAAAATAAAATGAAAATGCACATTAAAATAATATTGTTTCATGTTTGTTTTGATAATACCTCTCTCTGAAAGAGGAAATTTATTCAATGTCAGCATCATCGATAAAAAGTCTACTGAGATCAAACTGTTTTGCGACTCCACACTTGCCTGAAATGGAATATAACACAGGCTTAAATCAATATTTACAGCGTAAAAATCTAAAATATAAATAAATATAATTATAAATTATAAAGTAGTAACTAAATACACAATATTCTAATGAAGATTTATAACGTACCTTTGTAAATGTTTACCGTACCAATCTGAGAAATGATAACAACAAATTTCTCTCGTTTTTTGTCATTCATGTACGCAAACATGTCAATAGCAAAAGAGTCCCACAACGTAACTGGACACTTTTGACCTCTAAAAATACGAACATAAAATATAAAAACATCAAGATACATTCTAATACTTTAAATCTAGAAATGTTGTCTAGTCCATAAAAAAACTCACTCAAGGTCTTCAATTTTAAGATTAAGTCTCTTGCCCTTGCTCCCATCCTTCTTTGTTGTGTCCTCTAGGTTGAAACACATTTCCACATATCCAATAAAATCTACCAAAAAATATGTTGTTAAAACAATATTATTAAGTAGGTATTAAATGATTAAAAAAATAACATATAACTGAAAATATACAATGTGGTGTAATACACATACCAATAGTCGTATTAACTTCTACTTTATTTTGAACAACATCCTTGAGGTTAACAAAATTAAAACTATATTTCGGACCAGAGCAGTCAAGGTATTTCTCAATAGATGTGTAGAAATACAAAGATATTTTTTTTCATTCCTGTTGACACATTTAGTAGATGACTTATTAGCAGCAAGAGACGGTTTGGTAATAAGAAGACATTGATCCAGCTGCAGGAACTGTTCGAATCTTTCTAACATCTTATGAAGACAGCTCGCTTGTATCATATTTCCCTAACAACATGAAACATGCGATTACATATAAAGCGTTTTATATAAAATTCGTGTATTTACATTTACAAAAAATACATAAATAAATATATACCGTACCATCTCATCCATGAAAATCATATCAAGCCGATATATTTCATTTTAGTTCTGATTCATCATCTTCCTTGAAGTGCTAACGATCTTCACTCTTATCAAATAGTTATTCGAAAAACTATTAACGTCGTTAAGCATGGTAACCTTTGCAAGCTTCATTTGAAGACTACAATTAAAAAAACACTACGTCAAAATATGAACTAATGATAAAAGTAATGTGAGAATACAATTAGCATGAATGTTTATAAACAAAAACTACAGGATTGGAATTCAATCTTACCGATATTCGGTTGACAACTTAGATTGAATGCATTGACAAATGTGATTTGAAATGGTTGTAGTCGATCAGTTTATATAGCATGTCAATGAAGAAGTGAAATTTAGAAACAGTATCCATAATAAAAGAAAGTATCATATTCAAATTAAAAACAATTGTATATTGGCTTATATTTGTAAAGCATATATATGGTAATGTAAAAAAAGTCAAATATTTTGTAATTGGACACACAAATAATTAATGGCGACTATCACAATCTAAAACTAAATTAGGCAGAATAATCGGAGAAACAGACGAAATCTATTATATATAATAAATCGTAAAAGGTATAAAACTCATATCATGTTGTGATTGACATTGCTAGAATTTGACTAATGTTGAAAGTGGGGTTGACCACTGTCACACGCCAAAATTCACCATGCGGAGTACCACCGCTTGGAGGCGTGACGTGACCAGGATCGAGCCACCAATCATACTGAACAACGTATTGAAGTAAATAAAGCCAACCACAATACGATTGGTGACCAAAAGCTAGTTATCCAAATTTTGATTTAAACAGCGGAAGCATAAACGTAAAGTCCAAAACATCAGTCCATAGTTTATAAGTTAAAGTTCAAAACGCAAGTTTAATAAGTTCATAAGGATTTAAATATTAAGCACGGAACATAACAGTCCGTACACCACAACGACTCCTTCCTCGTGCAAGCTCCAAGCATTTAGCGACCTGTAAGGCATGTATCAACGAGTCAACAACAAAGTTGAGTGAGTTCACGTTTGGTTGTTTAGTTTTAAGTTGTTTCTGAAAACGTGGTTTGTCTTTCGTTGGCGTAATTGCCGTGGGGGTTACCCCGTAGTTGAAAGTAAGTTTAACCAGTTCATTCTTTATTACCCAGATCATATTTATGATTAGTGGGGGCTTCCCCATGTGAACTACTAGACTGTATGATATCGACTACTACGCAAGTAAGTTGTGCCCTACATCAGTGTCTATCATCACTGATGGTTTGCCATAGTCCATTAGTACATGCCCATCTGACTGGCACGGTGTGAGGTTTGTTAAACATAATAGCGCTATTAACTAATGACCCGCTCGCCATTGGCCTCGGCGATTAAGTCGATATAAAATGAGGGACTTATGATAGAGTTTTGTCTAGTAAGTTTTAAGGTTGTTGTCCTACCCAAGGAGGACGAACGTACGTAGTTCTCCCAAAGAGAATACGCAAGATTAATACTGGCATCCTACCCGAGGAGGATGGCCGTACATATCCTACTTAAGTAAGATATGTAGATTTCGTTTTAATTCTTTAACCCATTCCCAAACCACCGGGTATCCCATGCCTTAGAAAGTGTGTGAACTCACCTTGGTTTGCTCGGTTAGATTCTCAAATATAGCTAATAGTCAAAGTCGGTCAATCACGTCCTAGTAGGATTACCACTTAGTTTATTAGTGACTTCAAATAAGCACAAAATTCCTACACGCATCTAACACATAACATGCATCACTTTAACAACTTATGCCCATATAAACTCTCCATCTATTCCCATTCACAAATAAACCCACGACATTGCACATAACACTTTTATTGACACATAACAAGTTAGATCATTCACAGATAACATATTCGACATTTAGACACGCAAATCACTACCTATGTTGTTTCAGCTTTTTATTCAAAAACTAGGCTGTTTTCAAGCATTTTAATAAAATAGTTATCTTATTTTAAAAATTCCCAACTTTTTGCAGAAGATGCTAAACGACCCAAATATTATTGTGTAAAAGATCGGGGTCCAGTTCTTTGCCAATATTTTATAAAACATCATTTTCCCGACTGCACTCAGATTTATCTTTTTCTGACTGCAGTCCACGGAATAATTCATTAAAAATTCATTGTAAGTCGGATTGATGAAATTCTAGTGGGACAATTACTACGACATCAGTATCCATTTACAATACCAGTTTCATGATCTAAATCTACACAGAACTCATGTTATGACAGAAAACAGAATGCACATTTTCAGCAGAAAAATGCAGCTCTAGCTGCTGTTACAAAATGACGTTTTAAAAATAGTAAACGAAGTCCAAAAATTACGATTCTGATGCCATTAGAACCGTATTTCATAATACATAAATCTGGACTTCAGAAAATACATTTTTCATTAGGTTATGCTCTGGTTACAGCCAACTGAAGTTGGCTGTAAAAATTAAACAGTCCACCGTTTCAGCTTTTATCTCTTTTAACTTGTGTTCGATTGATTCCTACAACATGTGTAGTGATCACAACAACATTAAACATCAATATTAACCAGCAAAATCATCATGAAATCAATAAGAATCATAACAATATAAGATCTACAAGATTTACACACATAACTTCTCTTTATCCATCTTTTATTTCATATGTTCAAGACTTGTTTAAGGTTCTTTAGAGTTTCATGGATTCTCATCATCAAATATCTATTAACCACTTAAATAACAAGCAAAATGAACGGATCTAAGTTTTTACCACTAGCTCAAGGCTAGGGAGGTTCGAGTGAAGAAATGTGGTGGTTAATAGCGAATGGAGAAGGTCCTTCAACTTCCGAGAGCACCAAGCTTCGTTGTGTGACCCGTAGCACCTTTGTATGTATGAGAAATGGCTAGAATGGAAGTTGATGGTGGGGGTATGGTGGAGTGTGGTGGTGGCCGTAGGTAGGGAAGGAGAGGAAGGAGAGAAGTTTGAAGTTTGGGTGTTTGTGAAATGAATGATCAAGCTCTAATGTGTAAATTTATAAACCACTAATCTTCATTGCCCAACATACATTGTGTTCTATTAACCAACAACAACTTGAATAAAATAATAAAAAGAAATGTGGGGATGTCCTTCTTGTCTCCTAACCGGTTTGGGGGCGGGGGTTGGTTTAGTTGGATGGTGATGGATAGTTAAGCTAGTTTAGTTAGAAATCAAGTATATAGTTTGGGGTTTATTTATTAGATATTTATATAGTGTGTTATGATGTTCGGGGATCATAACTGGCTCACAAAAATAAGAATAATGCTTCTAGCATTAATTTGGTGTTTTGGGTAGTGTCCGGTTGTTCGGTTCGGTGTTGCTCCGTTAAAGTGCTTAATTAATCCGTAAAGTGTCATACATATATATTTTTGTAACCTTTTTTACTTTTCAACACTCAGGAAAGCACACAGGACTATTTAGTAACTTTTATGTATACTACTAGTATGTTAACAAGCACATGTAAGCATAACACAGATATCAGAAAGCAGTTAAGTAATTCCACACAGTCGTCAAGCACTTGAATTATCAATAATAAATTGTACGGAATACATGGAATTTTGAGGGTTGTCACATTCTCCCCCTGTTAAGAAAATTTTGTCCCGAAATTTAGCACGTGGTTATTGAGGAAGCTAGTTATGTTGCGTTGGTTTCCTGGTTTTCCTGGGGTGTCACATCATCCTCCCGTTGATTTGGAATTTCGTCCCAAAATTCTGCAGTAGCTTCAGCCTCGGTAGTGGTTGCACTTTTCTTAAACAGCTGGGGATACTTGAGTTTCATTTGGTCTTCTCGTTCCCGGTATACTCTGGGCCACGATGGGAATTCCAATGAACTCGGACGAGAGGTATCCTGGTGCGCTTGAGAATCTTAACATCTCGATCCGTAATCTCTACTGGTTCTTCGACGAATCGCAAGTGGTCGTCGATAGTGAGCTCTTTAAGAGGAACTAGGAGGGTCTCATCTGACAGACACTTCTTCCGATTCGATACATGGAAAACCTTGTGAACTCTGCTGAGTTATTCAGGTAGATTCAATCTGTAGGCCACCTTGCCAATTCTCTCAATGATTTCGAGCGGTCCGACGTAACGCGGATTGAGCTTGCCTTGTTTGCCAAAACGAACTACACCTTTCCAAGGTGAGACTTTGAGTAGCACTCGATCCCCAAACTGGAACTCGAGTGGTTTCCTTCGCCTATCAACATAGCTTTTCTGACGGTCGCGAGTTGCCGCCATTCTTTGTCGTATCTGAGCAATCATCTCGGTTGTATCTACTACAAGTTCTGGACCAGTGATTTGACTGTCACCAACTTCTGCCCAACAAAGAGGTGATCGACACTTCCGTCCGTACAATGCCTCGAACGGAGCGGACTGGATGCTGGTATGGTAGGTGTCGTTATATGAAAACTCCACTAACAGGAGATGCTTTTCCCAGCCGTTACCAAAATCGATTATGCATGCCCTAAGCATGTCTTCAAGGGTCTGGATGGTGCGTTCAGATTGCCCATCTGTCTGTGGATGATAAGCGGTGCTCATATCTAAACGTGAGCCAAAAGACTTGTGCATAGCTTGCCACAGTTCAGAGGTAAAACGTGCGTCACGATCAGAAATGATGGAGGTTGGCACTCCGTGCCTTGATACCACTTCCTTTAGGTAGATGTCTGCTAGGGTAGAAAACTTATCCGTTTCCTTGATAGGCAGAAAAAATGTGCAGACTAGGTCAATCGATCCACGATCACCCAGATGGTATCATTCCCGCGTTGAGATCTGGGCAGGCCAGTAACGAAATCCATAGAAATTTGCTCCCATTTCCATTTAGGTATCTCTGGTTGTTAGAGTGGGCCTGATGGTTTCTGGTAATCGACCTTGACTCTCGCACAAGTCAAACATTTGCTGACGTAGGTTGCTATGCTGGCTTTCATATCAGGCCACCAGTATGTAGTCTTTAGGTTGTGGTACATCTTATCCGAACCAGGATGTACTGAATAACGAGACTTATATGCTTCATCCATCACAAGCTCGCGTAAGTCTCCATACAGTGGAACCCAGATGCGTCCGTTAACATAGTAGGCACCGTTTTCCTTTTGTTCTAGTCGTTGTCTCGATCCTCGTAGGGACTCAGCCCTGATGTTCTCTGCCTTCAATGCTTCAACCTGAGCATCGCGAATCTGAGCGGGAAGGTTAGATTGGATGGTAAGCTGTAACGCACGTACACGCTTAGGTATAGTATCCTTTCGGCTGAGGGCGTCGGCCACAACATTAGCTTTGCCCGAATGATACTTGATCACACATTCGTAATCATTCAAGAGCTCGACCCATCGACGTTGTCGCATATTCAATTCCTTTTGCTTGAAGATATGCTCGAGACTCCTGTGATCGGTGTAAATGGTGCACTAGGTACCGTACAGCTAATGTCTCCAAATCTTAAGCGCGGAAACAACTGCTCCCAATTCCAGATCGTGGGTAGTGTAGTTCCTTTCGTGAACTTTAAGTTAACGTGATGCGTAGGCAATGACCTTGTCACGTTGCATCAACACGCAACCAAGTCCTTGGATGGAAGCGTCGCAATAAACCACAAAATCATCTGTGCCTTCAGGCAATGAGAGGATAGGTGCGCTACAAAGTCTATCTTTTAAGTGCTGAAATGCGGATTCCTGTGCGTCACCCCAACGATAGGTGACACCCTTCTGAGTCAGTGAAGTGAGAGGTTGCGCAATCTTGGAGAAATCCTTGATAAACTTTCTGTAATACCCTGCCAAGCCTAAAAAATTGGCGGATTTCTGTTGGTGTACGGGGTGCAGGCCAGTTCTTGTACGAATCAATTTTAGATGGATCCACGTTAATCCCATCCTTGTTCACTACATGGCCTAGAAAGTGGACTTCGTGAAGCCAGAAGTCACATTTCGAAAACTTGTCATACAACTACTCTTTTCTAAGAAGTTCCAGAATAAGTCTCAGGTGTTGCTCGTGTTCTTCCTGACTCTTAGAATAGATCAGGATGTCGTCGATGAACACTATGACAAACTTATCCAGGTAAGGCTTGCACACTCGGTTCATGAGGTCCATGAAGACTGCAGGTGCATTCGTTAATCCGAAAGGCATAACCAGAAACTCATAATGGTCGTAACGAGTTCAAAATGCTGTTTTGGAGACGTCTTCCTCTCGGACTCTCAACTGATGGTAGCCCGATCTCAAATCAATCTTAGAGTAATAACTCGACCCTTGCAACTGATCGAATAAGTCATCAATACGTGGAAGAGGATAACGATTCTTCACGGTAGTCAATACACATTCTGAAGGTACCATCTTTCTTCTTTACAAATAACACTTGAGCTCCCCAAGGCGAAGAGCTAGGACGTACGAAACCCTTTTCCAAGAGTTCTTGTAGTTGCGTGGACAGTTCTTCAAGTTCTGATGGGGCTAGACGATAGGGTGCTCGAGCTATAGGCGCTGCTCCAGGAGCTAGCTCGATTTGAAACTCAACTTGGCGATGAGGCGGGAGACCAGGTAATTCCTCAGGAAAGTCGCGTACAATAGGAATGTTTTCTATCTCCCTTTCTTCCGCGGATGAATCAGAAACGAGGGCTAGAATAGTGGTGTGGCCCTTTCGCAAACACTTCTGGGCCTTAAGGAAAGGGATGATGCCTACAATAGCACCACTTTTGCCGCCACGAATCACGAGGGGTTCTTTATCAGAACGAGGGAAACAGAAGACTTTCTCCATGCAAATAATCTCCGCTTGGTGTTGAGATAACCAATCCATCCCAATGACAACGTCAAAACTACCCAGAATGATAGGAATAAGATCGATAGAGAAGGTCTGACTAGCTAGGACGAGGTTACAGCCCTTAACTATGTATGTAGCTTCAAGACTTTTACCGTTTGCTACCTCTATCGTGTGTTTGGGGTACAGAAGTGTTGGAGTGCGCTTAAGCATTTGACTAACTTTTAAGGACACATAACTAGTATCTGCACCTGAATAAAAAAAAATTAGAAACAAAGAAATCGTCCAGACGAAACTTACCCGCCACAACGTTGGGATCGTTCCTTGCATCACCCGCATGCGAAGGAGGAATAATTCACCTAGATCTATGAACTTAGATGAGTTTTCGATTTATCAGGTCGGTAAGCAATCAAGTTCGGAGGAGTTTCCTTAGGTCGTGTGAATGAATTTAAAAATGCGTTTGTGAAATCGTGAGGTTCCAAAGAAAGGACACGAAAACGTGTTCGAGAGAGTATAATCGTATCAACAACACATCATCACACTCAAAGTTTCAATAAGTGATCACCAATGATAGAAATTCGAGCCTTCCAAACCCTCTAATCTAGAGTGAGTTTGCATTAGTGTCTAGCGTCACTGTGGTAAAGGAATGATGGTTTTGTGTAAGTCAATAGTAGAAATTAGGCATTGCATTAAGCATAGGTCGGTACAAAGGCTAGCGAAAAGATTTCACATAATTATGATAAACCATCGTAGGATCAAAGTGCGACTCTTGTAGTGTAAGGGGGAAAAGGGGTGAGGTAAATGTGTAGTTCGTCGTGTCCGTATGTAGGTTGAGTACTCCGTATCGCCGTCCTCGAATGTCCCGAAGACTATCCCATCATTAGGAGGCATCCGCTTGCTAAGTTGGGTATACGAGGGTGTAAATCAAAATAAGATATCAATTAACTACTCAACAAGGTAATGAGGGGGTAATCTTGTGATCGGTGGAAATCGTGGTGTGGTTGTTAGCGTTTTGTTATATCGGTTGCGGATCGAAGGACCGGGAGGTTGGGTACGTTGACCTGTGGCGCGATAATAAAGGACAAGGTTAAGCACAAGAGTTGGTTCACGAGGGTAAGATCTAAACGTCCTAAAATGGGTTGATATGGCAGGTTATACCTCCTGTAGGAACAGCTGCGAGTGCCTCAGCAACTAGTTCGTTGATCAAAGCCGTCAGCTGGGCTTGAGTTAGGTTGATACGTCCTCCGCGTCCACTCATGATCTTCATCACGAAGCAACGTAAGTGAGAAAAGTGTCGCGAAAGTGCGTAAGTGTGGGAAGACAGGAGAGAGTAAACACAGAAGGTTCAAATAGCAATTATCACGTTAACTAATGCACAGTGTGAACTATCTAACCGACAATATAACATAAATCATACCACCTATTGTGTCGAGTCTTGCACGTGGAGCGAAGCGTCGTTGTGAATCGTTGAGCACTGTACAGGTTATAGTCTGGTTTTATCAAAAAGCTCTCCCCTTTTAAAACCAAGTTCACTATAACCAATGGCTCTGATACCAATCTGTCACACCCCCAAAATTCACCATGCGGAGTACCAATCATACTGAACAACGTATTCAAGTAAATAAAGCCAACCAAAATACGATTGGTGACCAAAAGCTAGTTATCCAAGTTTTAATTTAAACAGCAGAAGCATAAACGTAAAGTCCAAAACATAAGTCCATAGTTTATAAGTTAAAGTTCAAAACGCAAGTTTAATAAGTTCATAAGGATTTAAATATTAAGCACGGAACATAACAGTCCGTACACCACAACGACTCCTTCCTCGTGCAAGCTCCAAGCATTTAGCGACCTGTAAGGCATGTATCAATGAGTCAACAACAAAGTTGAGTGAGTTCACGTTTGGTTGTTTAGTTTTAAGTTGTTTCTGAAAACGTGGCTTGTCTTTCATTGGCGTAATTGCCGTGGGGGTTACCCCGTAGTTGAAAGTAAGTTTAACCAGTTCATTCTTTATTATCCAGATCATATTTATGATTAGTGGGGGCTTCCCCATGTGAACTACTAGACCGTATGATAACGACTACTACGCAAGTAAGTTGTGCCCTACATCAGTGTCTATCATCACTGATGGTTTGACATAGTCCATTAGTACATGCCCGTCCGACTGGCACGGTGTGAGGTTTGTTAAACCTAATAGCGCTATTAACTAATGACCCGCTCGCCATTGGCCTCGGCGATTAAGTCGATATAAAATGAGGGACTTATGATAGAGTTTTGTCTAGTAAGTTTTAAGGTTGTTGTCCTACCCAAGGTGGACGAACGTACGTAGTTCTCCCAAAGAGAATACATAGGATTAATACTGGCATCCTACCCTAGGAGGATGGCCGTACATATCCTACTTTAGTAAGATATGTAGCTTCCGTTTTAATTCTTTAACCCATTCCCAAACCACCGGGAATCCCATGCCTTAGAAAGTGTGTGAACTCACCTTGGTTTGCTCGGTTAGATTCTCAAATATAGCTAATAGTCAAAGTCGGTCAATCACGTCCTAGTAGGATTACCACTTAGTTTATTAGTGACTTCAAATAAGCACAAAATTCCTACACGCATCTAACACATGACATGCATCACTTCAACAACTTATGCCCATATAAACTCCCCATCTATTCCCATTCACAAATAAACACACGACATTGCACATAACACTTTTATTGACACATAACAAGTTAGATCATTCACAGATAACATATTCGACATTTAGACACGCAAATCACTACCTATTCGTTTCAGCTTTTTATTCAAAAGCTGGGCTGTTTTCAAGCATTTTAATAAAATAGTTATCTTATTTTAAAAATTCCCAACTTTTTGCTGAAGATGCTAAACGACCCAAATATTATTGTGTAAAAGTATCGGGGTCAGTTCATTGCCAATATTTTATAAAATATCATTTTCTGGACTGCACTCAGATTTATCTTTTTCTGACTACAGTCAACAGAACAATTCATTAAAAATTCATTGTAAGTCGGATTGACGAAATTCTAGTGGGACAATTACTACGACATCAGTATCCATTTACAGTACCAGTTTCATGATCTAACTCTACACAGAACTCATGTTATGACAGAAAACATAATGCACATTTTCAGCAGAAAAATGCACATTTTCAACTGAAGTTGGCTGTAAAAACCAAACAGTCCACTGTTTCAGCTTTTATCTCTTTTAACTTGTGTTCGATTGATTACGTTAACATGTGTAGTGATCACAACAACATCAAACATCAATATTAACCAGCAAAATCATCATGAAATCAACAAGAATCATAACAACATAAGATCTACAAGATTTACACACATAACTTCTCTTTATCCATCTTTTATTTCATATGTTCAAGACTTGTTTAAGGTTCTTTAGAGTTTCATGGATTCACATCATCAAATATCTATTAACCACTTAAATAACAAGCAAAATGAACGGATCTAAGTTCTTACCACTAGCTCAAGGCTAGGGAAGTTCGAGTGAAGAAATGTGATGGTTAATAGCGAATGGAGAAGGTCCTTCAACTTCCGAGAGCACTAAGCTTCGTTGTGTGACCCGTAGTACCTTTGTATGTATGAGAAATGGCTAGAATGGAAGTTGATGGTGGGGGTATGGTGGAGTGTGGTGGTGGTAGTAGGTAGGGAAGGAGAGGAAGGAGAGGAAGGAGAGAAGTTTGAAGTTTGGGTGTTTGTGAAATGAATGATCAAGCTCTAATGTGTAAATTTATAAACCACTAATCTTCATTGCCCAACATATATTGTGTTCTATTAACCAACAACAACTTGAATAAAATAATAAAAAGAAATGTGGGGGTGTCCTTCTTGTCTCCTAACCGGTTTGGGGGGGGGTGGTTTAGTTGGATGGTGATGGATAGTTAAGCTAGTTTAGTTAGAAATCAAGTATATAGTTAGGGGTTTATTTATTAGATATTTATATAGTGTGTTATGATGTTCGGGGATCATAACTGGCTCAGAAAAATAAGAATAATGCTTCTAGCATTATTTTGGTGTTTCGGGTAGTGTCCGGTTGTTCGGTTCAGTGTTGCTCCGTTAAAGTGCTTAATTAATCCTAAAGTGTCATACATATATATTTTTGTAACGTTTTTACTTTTCAACACTCAGGAAAGCACACAGGACTATTTAGTAACTTTTCTGTATACTACTAGTATGTTAACAAGCACATGTAAGCATAACACAGATATCAGAAAGCAGTTAAGTAATTCCACACAGTCGTCAAGCACTTTAATTATCAATAATAAATTGTACGGAATACATGGAATTTTGAGGGTTGTGACAACCACCTTAAGTTGAACAACCTTCATTTTCATCCGGACTTTAAGGATTATACACTGAAGATACACTGGTTAAATGACCGGAATCAGATAAACCAGGGGGTTAGGTTCTGCGTAAAAGGGTTGGTTCTTCCTCGTTTGACTCAGGGATGACAGATCTCCTTCTCTTCTCGATAGCTGCAAAACAGACACCGTTAGACTCGCCGCGGTGAGAATGGGGGTTCTCTCTGTGACCACCCTCCGGCTTGAGAATAAGTATCGATATATGAAGAAGAAGAAGTATAAGTGAAGTGGATGTAACTTGAAGATTGTACCTGAATTAATCTTCAATTTATAGCCGAAGTTTGGGCGGGAAAACCTGTTATTGAAATGTTGATGGAAAATGCTAACTCCGTAAGCGGTTATTTTTCCCTCCATTGATGATTTGACGGACGTGAGAGCACACGGATTGCGATCTGTTGATCAATGGTTGGGAATTGCCACGTGGAAAGTGGGCAAGTGAAGATCTCTCTTAAATTCCATGCCATCGTCGTGACTTCAGAGGAGCCTGGGATGATGACACGTGGCCAGATGGTTGTAACCGTTTGGTGGTGCACGATTGAGCCTTCTAGAAGATTACAGCTGTAATCTAGTGTGGCTTCTTACCATGTGGCATTAGTAAAGGGAATAATATCCAAGTCTGGGCATTATTTAAGCGGGAGTGTAGAATAAGATTTTTATCTTTATCTGTTATGGGGAGAGGCGCAAGGATCCGTTAGTTTCCTTTTGGCGCGCAGGTGTTACTTGTTGTTTTTCTTCGGAGTTCTCTTTGTTGGACCAGTGCGTGGCCGCGCAAGGTTTAAAGAAGGCTAAAAGGATGAATTTGTGGTATGGTCCAAGTACTCGAAACGAGGTTTTTGGGACCTTACCCCTTCAAGTCCCCCTAGTCTAGTGTTGCTCTTATGCAAATACGTGGAGCACTAGACTATGAGAGAGAGGTGCTTTTTGCTGCAGAGTTTGTGGCGCGAAAGTGGAGAATCTTCTGGGAGAAGATACTCTTGCTTATTATGATTTTTTTGAAAATCTTGACCTTGGGTCTGTGAAAAGGTGCAGTAATGACTGTTGACGTGTGACAGCTGTCATTTTCAGTTGTACGTTACTGACCGTATTCACACGCGCGCATGAACTCGCGTTTGTTCTCTTTCCCACTCGCCCTTGACGCTTGGATAACCGTGCTATCCCGAAAAAGGTGCTATCACAGTTATATATGCTATTTATGGCGATGAGTATATAAGTGTTTTTAGTTACCTATTTTCGGTAATCATTACTTTCATGAAAACCCCTTTCTTCATCGTCTTCTTTGTCAGTTATTTAGAAAGAATTTGCAATTTTTCCTTTCTTGTGTCAACTGGAGATCATCCCGAAGACTCTACTGAAGAAATGGTTGCCGAACTTCCACCGTTGAAGTGGTCAAGGGCGACGTTTGATGGTTTGATTCGGAATTTTAGGTTTTCGGAAAATTGGGGTGCTCGATACCCTGATGAGGGTCAGACGGCGGCGGACGCTCCGGCTGGGTATATAACTTTGTTTTGGGACTTCTTCTCGGTAGGCAATTTCTGATTACCTGCAACGAAATTCTTTCTTGATATTCTCAATTATTATAAGTTCCATATCTCCCAGATGCACCCTATTGGTATGGTTAGGGTTCGACATTTTGAATTCGTTTGTCGTACGATGCATATTGAACCGACAGTTTCTCGATTTCGAGTTTTTCATCAAATGCATTGCTCTCAAGGGTTCTATTCCTTTGTACAAAGAGCGTCGGCGAAGAAGATTTTGCTTCAACCCCTAAAATCGTTCCATGACTGGAAGCAGAAATTCTTTTTTTATTAACGTATGGGTTATCCCGATGAGGATGATGTTCAGGGGAAAAGAGGATGTCCCCACTGAGACTATTCAAACTCCCGCTGATGAAAATTGGTACAAGGATTTGACGAACGTTCTGTCAATTGCTTTGCCGGAGAAAGCCCTTGTTGGTGCTAACATGAGTCTAAATTAGAGGATGAACCGGGAAGATAAGCCGGTGTATATGGAAGGCGACAAAGGTAACATTTTGGGGCTTGCCCTGTTTTTCCTCCCCCCCCCCCTTTTTTTTGAATTTGTCTTTGCTTCTCTTTGTTTGCAGTTGTCTCGTTGTATGTTGTCGCGTTTGAGAGAGAAGGTGGAAAGATGTCTACAGTTGCCAAAAGACCTGATGAGGAACTTTGGTATCATCGTATCGTGAGGAACTTTGTTCTTCCGCGGGATGATGATTTGGCCACGCAACCTGCTGCTGGCGCGGGTAAGTTTTGTATCATAATTTTGTTTGCTTTGCTGTTTTTTGTGTGCTTGAATTTATTTCTTGCGTTTATAGTAGGTGAGCTATCTAACTTGGGCATAGGCGCTGAGAAGAAAAGACGTGCGCCCACCACTACTGCTACGCCAAAGAAGAGTGATGCTGAGAAAGCTCAACCTTCTAAGGCCAAGAATGTGGGAGGAGAGAAAAAGGTATGCGCCGTTCCTCTATCTCCTGGTGTGATTATGTGGTGGTATCTGGTTCATTGGAGGGTCTTGCGCCTATAGTTATAAGAAGACCGAAGCCGGAGCCAAAAGATTTTGCTGATATCCCTCCATCAAACCCTGATGATCCTATCGACTTAGAGTCGAGTCCAGAGCATTTGCTGAGGAAGAAGGCGTGGAAAAGGAAACAAGCCGATGTTGAGGCTGAAGGTCAGCCCAAGAAGAAAGTTCGAAGGAAGAAAATTACCAGAAGAGGCAACCTTGATACCTTTATTTCAGAACCTGTTTTTGGTAAGTGTTTTTTCTCCGTTTTCCTTTTATACGCCTTGTGTGGTTTTTGATTTATATTTTTTTGCAGAAAAACCAAACTTTCCTGTTCACACAGAACCACATCTGTGGTTAATGAAGAACTTCCACCCTCTCCTTCACGCGCCTCTGTTGCTGATCAGTTGAAGAACACTGAAACTCCTGAAGATGAGGCAGAGAAGACTGCTGAGGATGAATCTTTGGAGGCTGATAAGCCTGTTGATGTTGTTGTGGATGCAGGAAAAGTCACTAGCCCGGAGGTTGTGGATGTTGGTGCTGGTAATCCAAAAACTCCTGAATTTGTTGCTCAGGATTCAGAGAAAGGGAAGACTGCTGAAGATATCCATGTAACAACTTCTCCTTTTGTGGCTGCTGGTTTTATGCCTGAGAATATTGAGAAGATCTCTGTTAAGGACCAAGGCTCATTTTCTGATGCTGATAGAAATTCTCCAATCCGCCCAGATGAGACGCTGGGGGATTATTATTATAGAACTTGTTCAGAGAAAAATGCTTCTGAAATTCATGTCCTTGTTTGGAATCTGAAGAAAGGTGACAACTTTTCAGATTGACGCGTATGTCGAGACTGGTTACAGGGGACCTTTCCGCTTGGGGAAATTAAGTTTCAAGAGGGACGCCTTCATGATCAAACTTATCATGCTTATCTCGAGGAGGCTGCTTCTTATACATCCACTATGCACCGCATAGTGCGCGAGTGGCATAACATGCATAAGGAGTAGGCTGCCTTTAAGTCATCTAAGAAGAAAGCTGCTGAGGATGAAAACCGTGTTGCCCAGTTGAGGGCTAAACTAGAAGCTGATCAGGGCAAATTTGAGACTGATCGAAAAACTGAAGAGTGGTCCGTTGCGGGTTGGAAGAGAAAAGCGGAAGCCGAAGCTACCCTTCTTTCCGAGGAGCACAAGAATTGGAAAAAGATTTGTGAGAAGGATAATGCCGAGAAGATGGGTCTCCGCAATGTTATCAACAATCTCAAGGCTGAGGTTGAGAAGTTGAAAAAACAAGATGCGGAGATCGAAAAATTGAAGAAAGAAAAAGCAGATGCTGAAACCGCAGGAGATGAAGCTTGTTCTCATAGGGAAAGGAGCGAACAACGAGAGGTACATACCTGCGCTGCTACTCTGGCTCATAGAGATAAGGAGATAGAAGAACTTATGTCTTTGCTATCTGGGTAGGAACAACTCAAAAAAGATTTGGAGCTGGCACATACTAAGAAGGCTGAAACTTCCCGCCGTTTAGCTGAAACTGAAGAAAAACTAGAAAATTCTGAAATGGCGTGGGTGACGGCGGAGAGTGAACTTAAGCCTTTGAAAAGTGATATGACATGGTTGAAAGAACGCGGGATTGCAAGTGTAAGTGTTTTCTTTCTTTTGTAGCTCTTTGGAGTTGCCTTGTGCTTTCCTTTATTTACTTTTCTTGTTTTTATAGGTTGCTGAGTCAGTGCTGAATTCTGAGGAGCTAGATAAAACGGTTGCGCGCCTGGTGGTGGCTGCGCGAAATGATGGATATGCTCAAGGATATGCGGAATGCTCGCACCATGTAGTTAATGCTTTGAAGGTTGATTGGGATACTAGTAGATCCGCTACTCATGGTGTTAATACTCATGGTGTTAATACTTATGCCGCCCTTGTAGCTAGGAAAACAGAATTCAACAACTTACAGCTCCCTGTCATAGATCTTATAAACGTTTCATTGCAGTCTGAAGATTATGTAGTGCAACTGAAAGAAATTGTTGGTGCATAGATGTCTGTTAACTTCGTCTTTATAGAGTCTTGTGTCTAGATAGGATAAACCAGTATTCAGCAGGTCAGAAAACAGGGTTTGGATGTTAAAGGGTAATTGCGCACGAAATTACACAAGAGTAATTTCACACGAAATTAATAATTCCGCATGAAAGTGGTAATTTCGCTTGTGTAATTACGTGCGAAATTACTTCTCTATAAATTCCCAACCTGCTGTGTCATTTGTAACTTTTCCGATTCAGAGCTGAGGTGCTGCCGATTTGTCAAACGATCCGTAAAAGCTTAGAATTGAATAATAAGAAGATAATTAGGGGAATTCAGGCTGTATTATGTTGATATCATTCATTCCGCCTTTGATATTGATGAAAAACTCTTCTGATTGACTCGTTAGGGTCACATGACGATCCAACAAGTGGAGCTCAGGAAGAAGAGTTCTCGCCAAAACAGCCATAATTTCTGACTTTTACTCCATCCTTTTCAAATTGAACAAGTTTTAACGGATAAAATTGTTTGAATTTCACACATAATAAGCAAAACATAGTTTTAACAAAGCCTTGAAAGAATTGGACCAAAATTCGACCTAAAACCGGATCAATTTGACAAATTGGAGATCGAAATGCTGATGTCATCATAATTCCGCATGAAACTGTCACTGTAATTTCGCATGGAATTACACCTTGTGCCTAATTTCGCCTGAAATTGTTGATATGTTCACACGAAATCAAATTTCATTTGAAGATTCCGTACAAAATTACTAATTTTGCACCAAGACAGCTTAATTTCGTTTGAACTTGAGCTAATTTCGCGCGAAATTACATTTCGCTTGATAATTGTTGGCGCAGTCATCTGTCGTCTTCGTCTTATGTCGAGTCTCGGGTTCGTTGCAGTTCAGAATAAGCAAGAAATCAAGAAATGATAGCTGGCCGTTTGAAAGTCAAAGCTGGCCGTTTGAAAGTCAAGCTTCCGTTTGAATGAAGCTGGTCCGCTTGATTGATGTCCGTTTGAGATGTGCTCGTTTGAATGTTAGCCGACCGTTTGAGTCTGTTCAAACGGTCAGGTCACTGCTATAAATAGATTCCAAACGGTCGTCATTTGTAACGATTGAGAAACTTGATACCGAGGTGCTGCCGGTAGATTCTTGTACTGTAATCAGTGTCCTATCAATAGAAAAGAGGTTTAAAGTGTATTCAAGCTGTTTTCTAGTGTGTTTCTTAGTATTCCGCCTCTAAAACATACGAGAGCTCTTCCGAACGACTCATTCAGGTCGCGAATCCGATCCTACAATTGGTATCAGAGCTCAGGACGAGGAGTTCTTGCCATATTCTGCTTGGAAATCTGATTTTCTACACCTTCTGTTCTAAACCGATACTTTTCACGGACAAAATCAACTCAAAACTTCATACTGTGTTCGAAATTGATAATTGACAAAGCCTTGAAAGTGTCAGACTGAAAATCAAAGTAAAACTGATATAAATTGGATGTCCGTTTGAAAATGTTAGATGAATTGCTGATGTCATAGGTCTGCCTCGTTTGAAACTGCCATCCCATCATTTGAAACCAGATTCTATCGTTTGAAATCGTCCAACCGTTTGAACTGATCGTTTGAACCGGATCCTGTCGTTTGAAATCACAACAGTCCATTTGAAAAGTGTCCTGTCGTTTGAAAAGTTCACTAACCGTTTGAATCTGTTCCGTTTGAAAAGTCCACCGTTTGAAACACTACCGTTTGAACTGTTTAGTTTGTGAAATATGAGTACCGAGTTCTACAACGCATTTGCAACACCGTCGAGTCCAGCCGCAGTTGTTCAAGCAATGAATTTAGATAACGAGACAGGAACTACCCAAAAACCACCTAAATTGATGAGTATTGAAGAATATCATGGATGGAAAGATCGCTTTGAAAACTGGGTTCAAGCCAACCATCTAAGATCGTGGGAGTGCATACTTAAGAAATATGTGTTACCGTGTACTGATATGCATGTTGAAAAGGAATTATCAGAATTCACGGATCAAGAACATGTTATGTACAGAGCAGAAAAGATGATGATCAGTTTGCTTCAACAAGCCATCAAAGAAGACATCTTCATACTACTTTAGCATGATAAAACTTCAAAGTCTATTTGGGATGCTCTTCGTATTAAGTTTGAAGGCAGTGAAAACATGATCAAGAGCAAGAAAGCTTTACTAAAGAAAGAATTTGATCTTTTTAGTAGTTTACCTGGAGAAGATACAAAGCAGCTTATTGAACGATACTGTCATTTAGTACGATCCATGTCGATGCTTAGTATTAAGAAGGACAGAGATGAGTGGGTAGACAAGCTGGCTGGTGCGTTACCACAGAAAGAATGGGGAACGTATTTGATGATTTTGAAAAATACCTGTGTTTATGAAGGATTAACAATTGGGCAGTTTATCGAAAAGATTGAGAGTCAGAATCTGGAACAGCAGAAGATTGCTAGGATGAACAGTCCGAGTGGTCAACAGGATGTGAAAATGTATTACAAAGGTAGTATTCCGGCTCCTGAAGCTGAGAAAAGTCCGAAAATACAAACTGCGTTCAGTGCTGAGGATTCATCTGAAAAAGCTGATCAGGGTTCGAACAACAGCAGTAGTGGGTTCTCATCATTTCCGATTGTCAATCCCACAGATTCAAAGACAAGTTTTCAGTCTCAGGGAACAAAGACGGGAAATGGATATGTGATTCAATGCAACATAGCTCTGAACCTTCCAGAAGGTCAAAGCTTCTCTGAAGACACTGCGAAAGACCACATGGCACTTCTGGGTTCTGTTCTGTTATCCTATGAGGGTCTGGTTGCTGGTCGGATCGGAAATCCTATGCTCACCAATGAGGATTACGATCAGATAGACGCCGAAGACATGGAACTCATGGATATCAAATGGTGTCTTGCAAGTGTTCTTCGGCGTGCTGAGAAGTTCAAAACCATCACCGGGAGAAATGACTTTCTTGATGCTCATGTATCTACTTTAGGTTTTGATAAATCTAAAGTTACTTGTTTTCGATGCAGGGAGAAAGGCCATTTCAAACGGGAGTGCAAGGGAAGAGAAGCTAACGGAGCACAGAATCCATTCGGAAAAGATGACTACTACCGCAAAGCTATCTATCAACAAGTTGGTCAATCTCAAGAACCACAGACGGCTCATGGGAGGAAGATTGAAGACCCCAAAAGAGCATGTGTTGTGGATTTTAGCTGGAGTGATTACATATCATCTGAAGGAAAAGCAGCACGCATAATCGATCAAGATGATGAAAGACTTCCTGAAGGCTTCAGCTGGGATATGTTTGTTGACGAGAAGGGAGAGTTTAAAGGTTTCATTGCCAAGATCGTCCGAGAGCCAGATCTGTTTGCTACTTGGATGAAATCGATTGGGGTGAATGTGTCTAGTGAGGATGAAAAGTCTGTTGCGTCTGATGGAAATTCAGAAAGTACCGATGAACTTTCAGAAAGATCTAGAGAAATTTCAGAGGATTCAGATGAGAGTTTATCGAGTTCTGATGAGAGTGTACAGAATGAGGTTGTTTCAGAAAAAGCAGTTGTATTTGACAAAACACCGTCTGATTCGGGTGTTTCTAATGCTGATTCTAAAAAATCCGTTCAATTTGATCAATCACCAGATCACAGTAGCAGTGATGATGAAGAAGAGAAACATATTAATATTGCAAAATCTCATCGTTCTCCTGAAAGTTTTCATTTCTATTTTGCAGATGGCATGGAAAAACTGAAGGAGAAAAGAGCTGCTAAAGAACAACAAAAGAAATCTGATGGTGATGTTCAAAAGAAATCTGATGGTGATGATGCTGAGAAGATTACTGAAGTTGTGAAAGACGAAGAAAAGGTGATTGAAGCTGAAAAGGTGATTGAAGTTGTGAAAACAATCGAGGTTGAGAAGATTGTTGAAGTCGTCAAGCCTTGTAAGAAGTGTTTAGAAGCCTGCAAGGAATGTGCAACAAAAGACGACATTATAGCTGAGTACGAAAAGAAGAAGGAGCAGTTACTGTTCAACCTCAATTATGTGAAAGAATCATATGATGTCTTGAAGAAAACAGTAACTGGTCTTCAAACGACAAACTCAGAAAGAGAACAGTCACTGACAATGATGAATGCAACTTTGATGTCAAAACAAAAAGCGATCAATTTCTACATTGAAGAGAGTGCCAAATGGAAGCAAGAGTTGGAAACTGAAAAAATAGAAAATGAGAGAATTAGGCGATATTGTTAAGCTATTCTACTTCTGATTATCTCATTGATCGTGTTTACCCAACTGTTGCAGGATTGGAAGCTTTTCAAGACGAGAAGCCAAAGAAGAAGAAAGACTGTGGTAAGAAATCGACTGTTAGCTATAACAAGTGTCCGCCTCCAATTTGGGATGGGTATTCTCCTAGGAAACCAAATGAGGAGCAACTTGAGAAAGCAGTCAATATAAAGCTTAAAACCAACACAACTGACGTTTTACCAGATAACATTGATGTCACGTTTATCTCGTCCGATACCGATCATGAGTCTGAGTTAATTAAAAAGGTGGTCGATCAGGTGTTGGATACTGATGAGGAATCCGAGTCAAAATCTGAGTCTGGAGGGTCAAATTCGTCAGTCAACAGTCAAAATTCATCGGTTAAACGGTCTTACAGTATAGAATTTTTGTTATCAAAAGCAAATTTGGATGATGAAACATTTGAAGTTGCATACACTTTAAATGATTCGGACAAATTATACTTTGACAAAGAATTTCCAATAAGAAGTGTTCGTTTTGACATGATCAAAAAGGTTTTCAAAATGACAAGAAAAAGTACACTTCAAGAGTTCAACAACGTCTAAACAAGAAAAAGGGTTACAATTCTGGTTCGGGTTTTCAAAAGAAACCTAACCAAAATCGTAGCTACAAAAAGAAAGGTTTAGGTTTTGTTCCACCAGAAAATTATAAAAATGATAAAAATTCTAAAACAAAAACAGAATTTGTGTCAGGTGGAAGTTCAGATGAAGAACAGAAGAAACCATTCTGGAGACAGTCAAACCAAGAGTTTCTTGCTGAGCGAAAGAAGAATGGAATTGAAGTGTTTTATCAAAGGGAGACTCGTACCTGTTACAGATGCAATGAAACTGGTCACATTGCATGGAACTGTTCTGCAAATGCAAAAACAAAATAGGGAGTTTCTCAGAAACTAAAAGAAAAAGTTGTTGATGCTGAACCACCAACCAATAGACTTAAAATTTTTGAAAATTCGAAATATGAGGTTGGTGAGTGTTCGAAGAAGAATTTTTACAAAAAGAAAGAAAAAGACAACCAGGTGTGGGTTGTTAAAAAGGTTGATGTGAATGTCGGCGATGAATCTGGTTCCACAAAGCCAGAAGAGCCACAGGTGAAAATTTCAGTGAATGATGATGAATTTCCATCACTGAACTTTGAGGAAGTTAAGAAGAAAGTTGGAAAAACTGAGATTTCAAATCAGTTTTACATTGAGAAAAAAGATTTTGATGTCGAGAAAACATTCAACGGGAATGTTAAAAAGATTTTTGGGAAAATGCTGAGTGGGAGAGCAAAGGGGGTTAAAGATTTTTATGCAACGAAAAAGGCAACATACAACCCTACTGCTCAAGAGTTGAAATCCATCAAGTCTGAGAAGACTTGGATGGATGTATTGTGACAACTTGAATTTCCAAGATTTCTATTTTGCATTTATTGCACGATCATGTATTGTTTAGTAGATTATTTGCACAATTAATTGCTATGGAATTATGTACGTTTTGATGAAATGAATCGTATTGTGTGATTGTGCATGATTATGTGTTAATTGTGAAAGACTTGTCAAATATGTGAACTTGGTGGTGGAATTGTGAAATTGTTATGAGATGGTGTAATTGTGTAAAATAAAGTAATTCAGGGTGTATTGAGCAATTAGTGAAAAGTTAATTATACTTAACCCTAATCCTTCACTAAACCACACACACAAAAATCCAAGCACGTAGTTCACAATTCTCTGGTAATCATCACCAAATCATTGGCAAGACATCACAAGTTTGATTCCTCCCTTTCTCTAAAATCATTCAAGGTAATTGTTATTGATCATTGTAATACTTGTAAACTCTAATTGATTGTTTGATTGTTATGAATTCTTGATTCTTGATTATGTGTCCACAAAAACCCTAGTTCCTCATATAATGATCTGTGATTTTGATTCAATTCTGGATAATTGTGATTATGATGATGATTAGTTGTACACTTGATAGATTATGCTTGTAATGATTGTTGTTTTTAAGCAATGGTTGATTTGTTAAGAATATGTTATCGATATGAATGAAATTAGGGTTTCACGTACGAAGAAAACGTAACTGATACAATCACGTTGAACTGGAATAATCTGTTGTATGACTTTTGCCCGTCTGAGTTTGTGAAAAATGCTATAGTCCGAGCTTTGTATCACATTACAGGTCCGACCTTTGTTTATAAAATAGCATGCCCGACCTTTAAAAGGACTTTAGGGTCCGAGTTTCTTAAACATCAAGATGTCCGACTTTCATGTAATCAACAGGTCCGAGTTTTAATGTGCATGTCTAGGTCCGAGTTTCAAGATGAAAGGAGAGTGGTCCGAGTTTTTAATGGGCTTTCCTTGTCCGACTTTTAGGAATGAAACACCTCCTGTCCGAGTTTGTTAAATCTATCACACCCCCAAAATCCACACGCGGAGTATCACCGCTTGGGAGCGGGACTGACCAGGATCAAGCCACCAATCATATCGAACATATAATTAATATCAAGTATAATAAATGTAAACCAATCATTCAATACGATAGGTGTTCAAAACATAATCATAGTTTCAAAGTATAGCGGAAGCATAAATATGAAAACCCAATGTGTAACATAAGTTCAAATGTTTAAATGTTTTAACATGGCATCCACGATCCATGCTCCACAACGACCTGCTCCTCCCTGTGCAAGCTCCACATATCTAACGACCTGCAAGGCATGTAACAGAGGATCAACAACTAGTTGAGCGAGTTCACAGTTAACAGTTCAGTAATAGTATAGCGTGAGTAGTAGTATGTTCGTTCGTTATGTCATGTATCGTATTAGTTTCCATCGCGGCCTCCCAGGCAGGTATGCGAAGATATTAGGGGGATGTTCATCCCGTGTATTCTAGACTAGGTTTACCTGTATCGCGGCCTACCAGGCAGGTGTGCGAAGATTAGTAAATTCAGTTCGCGGCCTTCCATAGGCAGGTGTGCGAAGTCAGTCATAATATCGCGGCCAACCCTTGGCAGGTGTGCGAAGATCAGTTCAATAAGTGTTACTAGTCTAGTCATAGTTCTATCAGCGAAGTATATACAATAGTTCATCAAATCCCATTCCCACCCGGGAACCCCATGCCTTGGCTGTGTGAACTCACCTTGGTTTGCTCGGTATGCTAAGGAATACACACGCTCACAGCTAATCAATCACGACCTATCGTACGCACTTATGTATAATCAGTTTTCGTTCGTGACAATTTTGCATACAATCTAACGTCACATAGTGTGTTTGGCAGTTAATCATCATGCAGCACATAACAGATACTTTACTTTCATACAATCATGCCCCATATGACAGTGTTCTTGATCAACTCAAACAAAGTTATTCAGTAACCCAATTAACAGAGTCGTCGTGCTTAACAAGATCAACACACTTAACCAGATAACATGTTTTCGCAGAACTAATACCCTTAACATGGTTAACACTTAACACAGTTAGCATATGAATGGGATTCTAACAGAGTTAACAAATGTAACTTAATGGACATAATGAGGTTAACATATAAACATATTTACTATACTAAATAAGGTTACTGATGTAACAAGTTTAAGAGGTTATTGGGCCAGAAACTATTAAACATCGGGCCAGCAATCCCTAGCATGAAGCTCGGACTTAACATTACTTAGCACATTAACAAAGTCGGACTATGGGCTCCCATTACAAACTCGGACAGGGCATGTGGGAGTTAAACCTCGGATAACATGAGTAGAGGGTAAAAGTCGGACTTGGGGGGGGGGTATGGGGATCAAACTCGGACCTCATGCTCAATCACATAAACCTCGGACATGTTTACATGTTAAAAGTCGGACCAAACAAGACCCTTAACAAACTCGGACAGGAGGTGTTTCACTCCTAAAAGTCGGACAAGGAAAGCCCATTAAAAACTCAGACCACTCTCCTTTCATCTTGAAACTCGGACCTAGACATGCACATTAAAACTCGGACCTGTTGATTACATGAAAGTCAGACATCTTGATGTTTAAGAAACTCGGACCCTAAAGTCCTTTTAAAGGTCGGGCATGCTATTTTATAAACAAAGGTCGGACCTGTAATGTGATACAAAGCTCGGACTATAACATTTTTCACAAACTCAGACGGGCAAAAGTCATACAACAGATTATTCCAGTTCAACGTGATTGTATTAGTTACGTTTTCTTCGTACGTGAAACCCTAATTTCATTCATATCGATAACATATTCTTAACAAATCAACCATTGCTTAAAAACAACAATCATTACAAGCATAATCTATCAAGTGTACAACTAATCATCATCATAATCACAATTATCCAGAATTGAATCAAAATCACAGATCATTATATGAGGAACTAGGGTTTTTGTGGACACATAATCAAGAATCAAGAATTCATAACAATCAAACAATCAATTAGAGTTTACAAGTATTACAATGATCAATAACAATTACCTTGAATGATTTTAGAGAAAGAGAGGAATCAAACTTGTGATGTCTTGCCAATGATTTGGTGATGATTGCCAGAGAATTGTGAACTACGTGCTTGGATTTTTGTGTGTGTGGTTTAGTGAAGGATTAGGGTTAAGTATAATTAACTTTTCACTAATTGCTCAATACACCCTGAATTACTTTATTTTACACAATTACACCATCTCATAACAATTTCACAATTCCACCACCAAGTTCACATATTTGACAAGTCTTTCACAATTAACACATAATCATGCATAATCACACAATACGATTCATTTCATCAAAACGTACATAATTCCATAGCAATTAATTGTGCAAATAATCAACTAAACAATACATGATCGTGCAATAAATGCAAAATAGAAATCTTGGAAATTCAAGTTGTCACATTATCCCCAACTTAAAAGAAATTTCGTCCCGAAATTTGGTACGCACTCACTGAGGAAGCTAGGTAAGCTGTATTGTTCACTGGTTAGCAAATGGTAAGAGTGTAGAAGCCGCACACGTAATCAAGGGTTGTAACATTGTTTTAGCTGGTCAGACTTTCTCGATTGATCTTATACCCATAGTTTTGGGTAGTTTCGACGTCGTCATCGGTATGGATTGGTTATCCTAACATCACGCAGAGATTTTATGCAAGGAAAAGGTCATTCGTATTCCTCGTGCTAGTCAGGAACCTCTCGAAGTTCAAGGCGACAAGAGTGGTGCTGTGGTTGGCATCATTTCTTTCTTGAAGGCGCAGAAATGTTTACGAAAGGGTCACACGGCCATTCTGGCACTTGTCACTGACGCATCAGCAAAGGAAAAGAAGCTGGAGGATATTCCAGTTGTACGTGACTTTCCTCAGGTGTTTCCTGAAGATTTACCCGGTTTACCGCCTCACCGCCAAGTCGAATTTCAAATCGAGCTCGCTCCGGGGGCAGCACCTATAGCCCGAGCACCTTATCGATTAGCTTCAACCGAATAAAGCCCTTTTCCAAGAGCTCTTGTAGTTGCTTTGAAAGTTCTTCCAGTTCAGTTGGAGCTAATCGATAAGGTGCTCGGGCTATAGGTGCTGCCCCCGGAGCGAGCTCGATTTGAAATTCGACTTGGCGGTGAGGCGGTAAACCGGGTAAATCTTCAGGAAACACCTGAGGAAAGTCACGTACAACTGGAATATCCTCCAGCTTCTTTTCCTTTGCTGATGCGTCAGTGACAAGTGCCAGAATGGCCGTGTGACCCTTTCGTAAACATTTCTGCGCCTTCAAGAAAGAAATGATGCCAACCACAGCACCACTCTTGTCGCCTTGAACTTCGAGAGGTTCCTGACTAGCACGAGGAATACGAATGACCTTTTCCTTGCATAAAATCTCTGCGTGATGTTGGGATAACCAATCCATACCGATGACGACGTCGAAACTACCCAAAACTATGGGTATAAGATCAATCGAGAAAGTCTGACCAGCTAAAACAATGTTACAACCCTTGATTACGTGTGCGGCTTCTACACTCTTACCATTTGCTAACCAGTGAACAATACAGCTTACCTAGCTTCCTCAGTGAGTGCGTACCAAATTTCGGGACGAAATTTCTTTTAAGTTGGGGATAATGTGACAACTTGAATTTCCAAGATTTCTATTTTGCATTTATTGCACGATCATGTATTGTTTAGTTGATTATTTGCACAATTAATTGCTATGGAATTATGTACGTTTTGATGAAATGAATCGTATTGTGTGATTATGCATGATTATGTGTTAATTGTGAAAGACTTGTCAAATATGTGAACTTGGTGGTGGAATTGTGAAATTGTTATGAGATGGTGTAATTGTGTAAAATAAAGTAATTCAGGGTGTATTGAGCAATTAGTGAAAAGTTAATTATACTTAACCCTAATCCTTCACTAAACCACACACACAAAAATCCAAGCACGTAGTTCACAATTCTCTGGCAATCATCACCAAATCATTGGCAAGACATCACAAGTTTGATTCCTCTCTTTCTCTAAAATCATTCAAGGTAATTGTTATTGATCATTGTAATACTTGTAAACTCTAATTGATTGTTTGATTGTTATGAATTCTTGATTCTTGATTATGTGTCCACAAAAACCCTAGTTCCTCATATAATGATCTGTGATTTTGATTCAATTCTGGATAATTGTGATTATGATGATGATTAGTTGTACACTTGATAGATTATGCTTGTAATGATTGTTGTTTTTAAGCAATGGTTGATTTGTTAAGAATCTGTTATCGATATGAATGAAATTAGGGTTTCACGTACGAAGAAAACGTAACTGATACAATCACGTTGAACTGGAATAATCTGTTGTATGACTTTTGCCCGTCTGAGTTTGTGAAAAATGCTATAGTCCGAGCTTTGTATCACATTACAGGTCCAACCTTTGTTTATAAAATAGCATGCCCGACCTTTAAAAGGACTTTAGGGTCCGAGTTTCTTAAACATCAAGATGTCCGACTTTCATGTAATCAACAGGTCCGAGTTTTAATGTGCATGTCTAGGTCCGAGTTTCAAGATGAAAGGAGAGTGGTCCGAGTTTTTAATGGGCTTTCCTTGTCCGACTTTTAGGAGTGAAACACCTCCTGTCCGAGTTTGTTAAGGGTCTTGTTTGGTCCGACTTTTAACATGTAAACATGTCCGAGGTTTATGTGATTGAGCATGAGATCCGAGTTTGATCCCCATACCCCCCCCCAAGTCCGACTTTTACCCTCTACTCATGTTATCCGAGGTTTAACTCCCACATGCCCTGTCCGAGTTTGTAATGGGAGCCCATAGTCCGACTTTGTTAATGTGCTAAGTAATGTTAAGTCCGAGCTTCATGCTAGGGATTGCTGGCCCGATGTTTAATAGTTTCTGGCCCAATAACCTCTTAAACTTGTTACATCAGTAACCTTATTTAGTATAGTAAATATGTTTATATGTTAACCTCATTATGTCCATTAAGTTACATTTGTTAACTCTGTTAGAATCCCATTCATATGCTAACTGTGTTAAGTGTTAACCATGTTAAGGGTATTAGTTCTGCGAAAACATGTTATCTGGTTAAGTGTGTTGATCTTGTTAAGCACGACGACTCTGTTAATTGGGTTACTGAATAACTTTGTTTGAGTTGATCAAGAACACTGTCATATGGGGCATGATTGTATGAAAGTAAAGTATCTGTTATGTGCTGCATGATGATTAACTGCCAAACACACTATGTGACGTTAGATTGTATGCAAAATTGTCACGAACGAAAACTGATTATACATACGTGCGTACGATAGGTCGTGATTGATTAGCTGTGAGCGTGTGTATTCCTTAGCATACCGAGCAAACCAAGGTGAGTTCACACAGCCAAGGCATGGGGTTCCCGGGTGGGAATGGGATTTGATGAACTATTGTATATACTTCGCTGATAGAACTATGACTAGACTAGTAACACTTATTGAACTGATCTTCGCACACCTGCCAAGGGTTGGCCACGATATTATGACTGACTTCGCACACCTGCCTTTGGAAGGCCGCGAACTGAATTTACTAATCTTCGCACACCTGCCTGGTAGGCCGCGATACAGGTAAACCTAGTCTAGAATACACGGGATGAACATCCCCCTAATATCTTCGCATACCTGCCTGGGAGGCCGCGATGGAAACTAATACGATACATGACATAACGAACGAACATACTACTACTCACGCTATACTATTACTGAACTGTTAACTGTGAACTCGCTCAACTAGTTGTTGATCCTCTGTTACATGCCTTGCAGGTCGTTAGATACATGGAGCTTGCACAGGGAGGAGCAGGTCGTTGTGGAGCATGGATCGTGAATGCCATGTTAAAACATTTAAACATTTGAACTTATGTTACACATTGGGTTTTCATACTTATGCTTCCGCTATACTTTGAAACTATGATTATGTTTTGAACACCTATCGTATTGAATGATTGGTTTACATTTATTATACTTGATATTAATTATATGTTCGATATGATTGGTGGCTTGATCCTGGTCAGTCCCGCTCCCAAGCGGTGATACTCCGCGTGTGGATTTTGGGGGTGTGACATGTATGCTTTCCATGATAGTCTTAGGACTACGCCGGAGATCCCAAGTTTATATCGTGGATCAGGAATCGGCATCATTCTAGTGGTTGAAAAATTTGTTTGAAAGATGTTGAATACTGTTTGAATTTTACAGGTTGAAGGACTACGCCGGAGCTTCCAGGTTGGTAAGTGCGAAGCAGGAATTGGCATCCTGATTGGTAAAATGGTGATGTAGACGTAATATTCCTACAAGTGGTAGTGTGTGTTTTTACAAGTGGTTATTTTTTACAATTGGTTTAGAGGTTGCTTGATTGCAAATGGTAAATCAGGGACATTAAGTTGTACTTGATTTACTACATTTGATAAAACAAACAAGATGATGAACCATATCCCCATGCTTCATAAGTGGTAAACTTATAAATGGCAAACACAAACTCATTTTCCGGAAAAATCATTTTGATTAAAACAAACTTAAGTGTTTTGAAATCTAAATGAGAAAATGGTTTGTTGAAAGGGGGAGTTCAGATTGTTTATGCCTAGTGAATGGAGATTTGATGTGATTCGATGTCAGTTGTCAAGTTTCTGTACAGTTTGTGTTGATTTCTATGTTTTCAAATGGGTCAATAGTCTAGTAGTTTTCAAATTTCCCTTGAAATGTGTTTGCATTTTTGGGGGAGTAGAAAATTTCAGAAAATCCAAAAACATTAGAAAATTTGAAAAAGACAAAAACATGATAAAATTCAAAAATGAGTTTCGTTGTGAAAAGAGGAAATGATAGTACGTCAGTAGGCTGTCACAACATGCTAAAGAATTGGAAAGATAATATGTGATAAACAGTCTTACTGTGGATATGTCAGTAGGTTTTTACACATTTAGTAAATTGTGAAGAGATATAAACCTAAATTTCAAACTTGCTTGTTCTATGGGTTAACACAAACTTGGATATATAGGTAACCCCTGAAATCTTGTTTGAAAGGTCCCTTATTCTGAGATACTAGGTCTTTATGCTCAGTGATATCTGGGGTATTATCTCGGGACTTCTGCTGTATGGAAATACTGACCTAGTCCCCGGATAATACTTTCTGCAAATGCTTGAAAAAGCGCCGCCCTCAGCAAATCGATGAAACAATAAAATTGATAGTCATTGCTGTTGTAAAAAAGATCCTCTAAAGGGGACCCACCAAAAGTCGAGCCGTCATCTCTCTGCTTAACGGAAGTTCTGACCTGAGCTCTCACAGTTTCGCACCTAACCCCTATACAGATATCAGCTGTGGTATACTCACCTGTAAGACTGAATATTGGGATCTGGATACGGGAGTATATTCAAGTAGTGGGACACACGGATAAGTTTAAGTTCTTAAAACATTAATATCGTATCTCAGATCAGTTGAACTTTGTGTGAAAATTTCAGTGGACCGATATACTGACAATCTAGGTAAATTGTTTAGAACTGAAAATGAAATCAAGCTTAACGGTGTTAGTGACATGTCTTATAAACTGATATGATCCTCTTACACGAACTCACAAAAATATTGTTTGTAAATATTTCTTTACTGCATTACATATTTTCTTTCATTCCAAAATCCAAAAAGATTTTGTGTGTTTTAGCATAAAATTTTGAAAATTCAAAAAGATTTTTGACAACTGGTATTGAAAAACAGATTTTCAAAATTCCGAGTGCTAAACATGATGATCAAAATTTGAGGGGGAGTGTAAGTTTGGAATTAAATGTTTTCCTAATCTAACCCTAAAGTGGTTCATCTGATTGGAAAATCATTGTGTTTATATTTGAAATATATGTGAAAAATTTACTTTGAGGTAGAGTGTTTGCAGGATGAGATGAAAAGTTGTGAAATGTGAAGACCAGACAACGATCCTGAAGATTTTGCTGAAGAACAAAGAAATACCAGCAAGTCGAGAGGGGGAGTCTGAAGACAGAGAGAGAGAGAGAGAAACTCAGAGGACTGATAAAGACTGAAGATTGTGAAGACTCGACACTTACGACTCGTCAACATCTGAGGGGGAGTCTGTTGGTGCAGTCATCTGACGTCTTCGTCTTATGTCGAGTCTCGGGTTCGTTGCAGTTCAGATTAAGCAAGAAATCAAGAAACGATAGCTGGCCGTTTGAAAGTCAAAGCTGGTCGTTTGAAAGTCAAGCTTCCGTTTGAATGAAGCTGGTCCGCTTGATTGATGTCCGTTTGAGATGTGCTCGTTTGAATGTTAGCCGACCGTTTGAGTCTGTTCAAACGGTCAGGCCTGCTATAAATAGATTCCAAACGGTCGTCATTTGTAACGATTGAGAAACTTGATACCGAGGTGCTGCCGGTAGATTCTTGTACTGTAATCAGTGTCATATCAATAGAAAAGAGGTTTAAAGTGTATTCAAGCTGTTTTCTAGTGTGTTTCTTAGTATTCCGCCTCTGAGACATACGAGAGCTCTTCCGCACGACTCATTCAGGTCGCGAATCCGATCCAACAATAATTTCATTTGAAAACATAGTTTCACATGAAAAAGTAATTCCGTTTGAAAGGATTGAAATTTGATTTCGTTTGAAAGCTGTAATTTCGTTTGAGATCATAATTTCGCGTGAGACTCCTATTGTTAAAATCCAAAATTTTTCTAAGTGTTTGTTGATTGTTTCAGGTTCTTGGAAATATGGATGACTTTATGAATCCGTTTAGTGACGTATTTGCATTCACTGGTGGTTTGGGAGATGGCACAACTAGTAACACAGATGAAACAACTCCAAAACCGAGTGCAAAGAAGATTCTATCTGATGCTATGAGTGTAGACAGTGCATATGGAACATACAATAAGCCGCCCAAGTTGATGGCTATTGAAGATTACAACAGGTGGGCTACAAGATTTGAAGAATGGCTTAAAGCGTTTGTGTATCCTAGCTGGAAGAGCTTGAAGAATGGTTTCAGAATGGGAAGATCAGATTATGAAAACATGACAGAATCTGACGAAGTTGATAGTTTTGTTGCTGAACAAAAGTCCATTGCATTGCTTCATCAGTCTGTGAGAGATGACATAATTTCATTAAAAGAATATGTAAATTCGAAAGATCTGTAGGAAAAACTAAGAGTGAAATGTGTGGGTAGTGCTGAGATAGTCAAAAACAAAAAGAAGTTATTACGAAAAGAGTTTGATTTATTTGGATGTTTGAAAAATGAATCAGTGACAAAGATGATTAAGAGATTTGGACATCTGATGTGACAGCTGTGCTTGTAATCATTGTAAACAATTCAGTTATAATGAAATAAAGTTATTTGATCCCAATGTTTGTTTATTTGTGTTTGATGTTTTTCATGTTTTGACTTTTATTCAATTTCAAACTCTATATCGCTTTCTGGAGAATTATACGCAAACTGGTGCGTAAACGTAATCAGTTAAACGCGACAAATACTCTGGAACATAAATTTATGCTTAACATACCTTAAATAACCTTTACATAACTGCGAAAGTATGCCGATTTGAACTGTAACGAACATTTCGGAACTTGACCGTAGGTTAAACACACCCTAAATATCCTTCACATAGCTTAGAAATAGGCTTTGAGGGGTTCGGTGTGCTAAAATAAACTTTATGCTCATTCAGGGGCTAAAAGTGTCAAAAAGTGCATAAGTTTGCATTCTCGTGCATAACTTACGTTCTGAATACATCCGGACATCCAAAATTTATGCAAGCATTAAAATATTTTATTTTAGTGTTTGGCATAAGAAAATCCCATTCGTCGCGCAATTTGGATCGTTTTTCGCGCTTATGCGCATTCCGTTGTAATTAAGCGAACATCGCGATCGTACGACCAAACGAACCGACATCCGGCATATTTTTGAGCATGTTTCATGTCCCCTATGCTTAGGCATAATTTTAGAGCCTTGAAAATGGCTTAACGGGCTTTAAACGCATCAAAAATGGCCTTAAAAGCATGCAGGGACTGAAACTGCAATTTTTGAAACTTGTTTGTTGATCAGAAGGCTCAGGCGGCCCGCGTAAGCCCCATAAAACCTTACGCGGCCCGCGAGAGAGTGTCAGACCTGCAAAACCAGTTTTCACAGCTGTTAACAGCTGTTATACTCACAAAACCCACTTGCAAATGGCATTTTTCAAACAATGGGCTGAAACTAGGGGCTCTAATGGTTTTCCAAAACAAGGGGCACACATGGACGGTTGAGATCGAAGCACGTTTCTCGATGAACGATCTTAACGGTTCTAGGAAAACTATAAATACCCCCACCCTTTTCACCCCCAACTCACTTGAATTCTGAGATTTTCTCTAAGTTGGAGTGGTTATCACTTCATACCTGAGAAATACTTGGAATTTAACCTTGCGGGGACCTTCTGTAAGTTTTCTTTCGTGCTTTTCATTCGTTTTTATCGTTAAAGTCAAACTGTGCTTGACTTTCTGCTTTGACCAGTCAACGGTCAACGCGAAGTTCGTTTGAACTTCATAATGTGAGCGTAATCACGATGGTTATAATCCCTAGCGACTATACCTATTGATTACCACGTTATCTAGGCTCAGTGACGAGTCGTAGTTTCGGCCAAAATGCCTATTCTTGCGTATTTTAACCAAACTACTTGTGGGTATCAAGACCCTTTGTCTTGATATCAAACCTGTTTTTAAACCTCATTAAACATGTTTTAACATGTTTAACTCGTCACTTTTAGAATTGTGCTTGTATAGGGTCGTAAGGTAAGCGATCTAAACAATCGCTTATGCTTTCGAACCCGACCCATTTGGTCGATCATTAGGTTCCGACCAAATACTTTAGGTGACCATAGTTGTATAGGGAATATCCTTCCGAGGTTATACCTTATGGTCACATCGTTTAAGTAGTTGTATGATAAGTAGTTCTTATGCCTTAGGAAAATTACCAAAATACCCTTTTTACGCCAAAATTCATTTTAAGCCTATGTAACATAACTTTTGACATATAAACTGATTTGGCAACAATATTAAACGTGTTAAGGCATATCTTGCTTGTCATAGGACTAGTTAGGCATTCCGAACGCGTTTTACGCGGACGACGCGTTGAAGTAGCATAAGCTACCTAAGCGGGTCGTAATGGGTCAAAAGCACTTAGGATAAGTTTCGTTTTAGTATGTAGGCTTTGTTAAGCCATATTACATAAGTTCCCATACTTATTTGTTTTATGAACCCTCATACTACCCGATCCTCCGAATAGGTCTGTTTATTAATGTAGATACCTATATTAGGTGTCGTTTGATTCCGTGATCTTCTAGCTTTGCTTGGTGGTTATCCTAGGACTTCTAAGCAATCTCAAGTGAGTACATAGTACCCCTCTTTTACTGTTTATCAAACATTTTGGGGTGAAACACATGTGCCTACTTGTTACTTTCAAGCTTTCCTGTTTTCACATCATATGCTTGCTATGTTCTCTAGTACACTTATAGTACATGATTTCGTTGTGTTTTTGCTATGTATGTCCTTTGTAGCATACTTAGTACATCGTTTTACATGACATTTCACGCTATGTATGTCCATTTAGTGCATACCTAGTGCATTGTTTTACAGTACCTTTCCATGCTATGTACGTTCATCATACTTAGTACATTTGTTTTACCTCACATACTACGTATGTTCATCATGCTTAGTACATTTTTCATCACATGCTTACATTTTAGGTATGACATTTGGTTTGTTTAAGTGGGACCATATACATTCATTAACTTTGATCACGCCGCTCGTTAGTAGGTAATGGTACCATAGGAATTGACAACTCCCGTTCCTGACATCCTAGGTATGTTTGGATGGAAGGAATGACAGAATTCGATAAAACATAACACAGATAGACCTTTAATTTGTTTAAAGGTTTATCACCACAGTCGCAAGGGTTGGATGTATGCATTTTCACAATACCGCATAAATGTTTGTATTCAGTATAGCATGCATTTCCACAAAATATAACATTGATTTAAACCATGTTTTACTTCAATACATTGTTTTGTGCATTTTTACCTATGGTTTAGCTGATACATATTTCACTTGCCATACATAACATTTTGTTTACACATGCCATGATTGACATTTGACATAGACATTTTGACATTGTTATATGCATTTCATGATTTACATTTGACATTAGACATGGTTTTTCACATAAACATTTTGACATTTGGTTATACATAAACATTTTTACATCGGTGGTTTGTTTGGGTAAGTGATTCAAGTAACGAGGCGTGTGTAATATCATACAAGCATGGTGGATACGCCGCTGGTACTTCCTATATATATAAGTGTTTGTATGATATTACATATCGCAGCGTTGTTTAAATCATTTCAGTTTAGATATATAACATACTTTTAACAGTACATTGTTTTACAAACAACTTATCTTATACAAACTCATTTTTATTTGGTTATTCATTTAACCTTACATTATTCTTTCAAAAATACATATCTATCATAGCTTTTCAAATGATTTACAAACAATACAATTAACAAGGTTCATGACCACATTTCATTAAACATTTTTCTAAAACCTAAGTCATGAATCCTATTTTCATAAAACCTATGTTACTCACAGGCATTTTTATGCTGACGTACCTATTTTCACATGTGTTTCAGGAGCTAATGCATAGGATGTTCGTGACACGCTAGGGTGGACTTGGGCCTTAGTGACATAAAAATGGAGCTAGACTAGTTTAAACATGTTATGTACTCTTTAATTCAGTTGTTTTAAGACAATGCAACTCGTTTGTTTGATTCAATAAAATATAACTTTGTATGCCATGGTTGTGAAACAATAATTCTATTACAACACTCCCCGACGTTTCCGCCACGGTTTGATGTTTTACGTGGTCGGGGTGTGACATCTGAAGATGGAGCTGGCAAGACATGGAATCATATACACTCGAGAAGAGTTGGTTGACAAATTATTTGATTCACTTCCGAATGAGCAAGATTGGCAATACTTTGCCCTGATGCTGAAAAACACAATCAAGTCAGAAGATTTGACAGTGGATCTGCTTATTGAAAGACTGGAAAGCCATGAGTTAGAGATCAAGAAATCCAGCAAAGTCAACAACTCATCTTATCAGCAGAATGTGGAGCTGTATTTCAGAGGTAGTATGATACCGAAGACTGTGTCTCCAAAAACATCATTTTCTGCAGAGAGTTCAAATACAGTGAATCAAGAAACTTCTAGCAGTGGCTATCATGGTTGTTCATCGTCAAATACTTCAAATCAATCTGGTTCAAAGAATTTGTTTCAAGGTAACATTGCTGTGGATCTAAAGAATGCTCAAAATTTTAGTGAAGAATCCGCAAAGCAGTAGATGGTATTCTTAGCTTCTGTGTTAGAATCGTATGAGAGTCTCGTCGCAGGCAAGATTGGAAACACTAACCTGACAAAGGAGGATTATGACCAGATCGATCCGGAAGAGATGGAATTGATCGATATCAGGTGGTGTATGGCCAGTGCAGTCCAGAGAGCTCAACGCTTCATGGAGATTACTTGAAGACATTCAATTGGCGGGCCGTCCACAAAACTTGGCTTTGATAAGTCAAAGGTGACGTGTTTCAGATGTAAACAAAAAGGTCACTTCAAACGTGAATGCCGAAATGCACCTGCTGATGATACTGCAAATCCATTTCGTGAAGATTACTACAAGAGAGCAACCTGTCATCAGAACAAATCAGAACCGCCCAGAATGAAGCAGCTTGAGGATACCCCCAAAGAAAAATCCAGAGCTCTTGCTGTTATTCATGATGATGAAGGTTTTGATTAGAGTGAACTGCTACCAGAAGAGGATGCAGTGGGCTATGCGTTTGTGTCAAAGCTTGTTCCTTTCAAAGACAACAGAACAGATGAAGAAAAGTTAGTCAACAGAAGGATGCTTACTCAATTCAGGATGACCAGAATCTCCAATACATTCAAAGAAGCTAAAAGGGTGAAGAGATGGGATGCTGATAGAGAATTTTATCTTGATCCCAACGGAAACATTGCTGTTGTTCCAAAGTCAATTAGTTTTGAAACTATTGTCCAAGAAATTACTGATTACGAAGAAGGAAATTAGAGAATGTCGTGGAGAGGAGGAGAAGAGAAAGAAAAAGAAAAAGCTGATGGAAAAGAAAAAGAAGAAGCTGAAGAGAAAGAGAAAGAGCAGCAGACAAAGAAGGTTGACGACGGGATTATTGATACGTCACAAGAGCTTACTGCTGAAAATTTGAAGAAGATGGATGACAAAGTTCTGGCTGCAAAAGAACTAGAGGTAGTTTCTAGTTCTGGAACTGAGTCCAAAAACAAGGTCAGTCAGAATGATGAGATCAAAGAGACAGGTAAGAAACTCAAAATAGAAAGTGACTGCAAAAACTACATGAAAGACTGCAAGGTTTGTGGTATACTTACTTACCTCAACGTTAAAAAGACTGAAGAGCTGGCAAAAAGGGTCATAGATGTCGAGGATCGGATCTTGAACCGGGATAAAATGTTAAAAGCTTCAAATGAACGAATTAAAGAATTAACTGGTAAAATCGAAAATGATAAAGTGATGTAGAAAGAATTAAGAAAGAAAACGAAAAGTTAATTCTTGAAAATCGTCAAATTTCAGAAAATTTTGAGAAGCTAAAACGAGCGGTTAAAGATTCTGATGAGAGAAATGGTAAGATACACAAAGAAAATGTGCAATTGTTAGGAGTTCTTAGAGTGAAAGAAGAGTTAATCAACCAACAACTGGATGAAATTGCAAAGTTGAAGCTTCAATTTCAAGAAGCCAAAATTGAGAATGAACACATCCAGTTGAAACTGAACAGCTACAACTCTGCAAGCTTTGTTCTTCAACATATAGTTCCTAAACCAATTGGAAAGAACAAAGCAGGTGAAGATGTTTATTCGGATGGAACTAGGGTCGGGTTTCATAAGGTTCCACCACCAGTTCTAAACAATTTTTCAAAGAAAAAATCAGGGTTGGTGAATGATTAAGAAGAAAATGAAGGGAAACTTCCTGAATCAATTGATGTCACATTTAATTCGTCATCTGATGAAGATAGTGTCCAATCTGAAGTTGTTAAAAGTGTGGTTAAAAAGGTTTTAAAATCTGAAAATGAGACTACTGAGGATGATGAATGTTTTTTTGGATAAATACATTCCAAAATCTAAATCCAAAAACAACTTAAGTGACGAACCTAATCTTGTGATGTACAAGATGGCGGGATCTAATAAGTTGTATTTGGATCGTGATTTTCCGATAGAGAATGTGAATGTTGGCAAACTGAGAAATGTTTTCAAGTTAATTGAGATTGATGTGTCGGAACTTGAAGGGTTGAAACATGCTAAAAGAGAATTAAACTTTCAAAAAGATAAATCTTACTATAAAAAACCTGTTGTTCCACCACGTTATATAACAACAATCAAAACAGATGGTCGGGTGGTTATCAGGGTGGTAAGAATTATCAGAAAAAGAATGTTCAAAACAAAAGGTTTGTTGAGAAGAAAGTGTTTGTAAAAAGTTCTAGTTCTCATTCCGAGCAAGAGTCAGAAATTTTTTCGTAGTCAAATCAAGAATTTTTTGAGGAAAAGGCCTCACAGCCTCAGACTGAAGGTTCAAGTCGGGTAGTTGATACTCTTACATGCTTTAAATGTAATCAAGTTGGACATATTGCATGAAAGTGTACCAACTTAAAGCCTAAGTCTGAAACTGTTGAGAGTCAGAAAAAGAACGTTGTTGAAAAGGGCAAAGGTCCATTGGTTGTTGAGAAAAAGGTTTTGAAAAATGACAACATAAAAATCAAAACTGAACCCGTAAAGAATGTGGTAATTAAAAATGACAAGTTTTACACACGGGTTGCATCACCTCAACAAAATGGAAGCCAAAAGTTGTTGAAAAGAAAACAAGTTCTCCAAAACCAAAGGTTTCAGAGTCGGAAAAACAATCGTCTTCTACCACAGTGGTAAAGATGAATGTTCCTTTGGATTATTATGTGAAACTTGAGAAACAAAAGTCTAAGGTTTCTGAAAAGAAGGTTGTTCCAAAGACAGACCAATCATCTGGTCAACCTCAGAAAAAATGACTTCTTTTTATACAAGAAGGTTGAGATTGGGTCTGAAGAGAGTTTGAAAATGAATGACAAAAATTTTCCGCCACTTTACACTACAAAAACTCACATTAACATCAAGTTGCCTGAGTCGAAGGAGGCTTGGGTGGCATCCAAATCTAACTAAGTGTTTGTGATTTGTGCAGGAGCTTCCAAGATCCGTTTCACGTTGGATTATGGATAGTGGAGCTTCTTGGCACATGACGGGGAAGAAGACCCTATTGTACGATGTTAGAGGGTTTAATGGAGGTTATGTGGGATAAGCAGGCAATCAAGGTGGTAGAATTATAGGTGAAGGAACCTTATCGAATGGGATTGTCACGTTTGAAAGAGTTAACTACATCGCTGAGCTTGAGAATAATCTTCTGAGCATATCTCAAATATGTGATAGAATGTATACAACACACTTCACAGACAAAGAATGTTTGATCTTGAAACTAGGATTTGTTGTTCCCGAAGAATGGATTATCATGAGAGCACTGAGAGTCAATGATCTGTACGTGTTGGACATGAGTGTAGCTACTACAACCACGGGTCAGGCTCACTGTTTTATGTCAAGAGCAACCGAAAAAGATTCACAGTTGTGGCATCGAAAGATGGGCCATATTCACTTACGAAAAATGAATCACATGGTGCACAATGATTTAGTTACTGGTGTTCATGTAAAAGGTTATCATCTTGAGGGGGAGTGCATTAGCTGTATTAAAGGACAGCAAAAGAAGAAGTCACACCCTAAAAAGAAAGTCAATTCAGTCTCAAGACCCCTAGAGAGACTTCACATGGACCTTTTTGGTCCTGTGAATGTCAAAAGTATTACAGGAGATCTATACTGTCTTGTGGTTACTAATGATTACTCAAGATTTTCGTGGGTATCATTCTTGAAGTCAAAAGATGAAACGTTTGAAAGTCTAATGGCGTTGTTTCAAAAAATTGAAAATCTGTACTAGACACGAATAAGAAGAATCAGGAGTGATAATGGTACTGAGTTCAAGAACAACAAGATGGATGAATTTTGTGAAGAAAGAGGTATATTGCAAGAGTTTAGTGCTCCGTACACTCCACAACAGAATGGAGTAGCTGAACGTAAAAACAGGACACTAATCGAAACGGCCAGAACAATGCTTACTGATTCAAAGCTACCGATAAATTTTTAGGCAGAAGCTGTTTTAGCCGCTTGCTATACGCTCAACAGAGTTCTCACTGTCAAGAAATTCAACAAAACGTGCTTTGAGTTGATCAATAACCGCAAACTAAACCTAAAGTATCTTGAACCGTTTGAGTCACCCTGCACTGTTCTAGAGCCTTTTGGAAAGTTTGGTCCAAAGAGTATTGAGGGAATATTCGTTGGTTACTCAAGTCCATTACGACGAGTTTTCGTTCCAAGTCTGAAGCGGATTATTGAAGCTCACAACGTTGAATGTCAAAGTAATACAATGCCATCGCAGAATTCTGGAGATTCATGGCGTTTTAATTACGACACTTTGTGGGATTCGTTTGACATGGAAGAAGAAGAAACAGAGTTCTTTGATGAGTTGGATATTCTAAGAGAGTATGAGTCATCACAAGAAAGGTTTCCACCTGAGTATTCTAGGCGATCACGGCAAACTTCAAATGATGATGAAGCCGGTCCACGCAATGCTGGTGAACATGATGATATTCATCAATCTGCAGAACATGAACATGCTCCTGATAATCAGACAGCATTCAACGATAATCAAGAATCTGATGATAGACCAATATTTGATCATGGTGATTCTGATTCTGAGGGGGAGCAGATCCAGATTTAAGTCAAACAAATCCAGTCGGTGAACACGATGCAAATCAAAATGTTACAAATTTTGAAGGTGAAGTTGATGTTCCAGGCGAAGTGATGCCAAGAACTCTTTCATATCATCCAAAGGAGTTGATCATTGGAGAATTACAATCAGGCGTTCGCACTAGACGTCAAATTGACCAAGGGCTTACTTGTTTTTATTCTACAGTTGCTCCTTTACAAACTGAATTTTCACTAAGTTGGTTTATTTCGCAGATCGAACCGCGAACATACAAAGAGGCTCTAACTGAAGATTCTTGGGTCAATGCTATGCAAGAAGAGTTAAGTCAATTTGAGAAGTTAGGAGTGTGGAAGTTGGTAGACTTGCCTGATGGTCACAGGAAGATTAACACAAAATGGGTTTTTAAATGCAAGAGAGACGACCGAGGGGTTATTATTCGTAACAAAGCTCGACTCGTAGTCCAGGGTTTCAGTCAATAGAAGGGTATAGATTTCACTGAAGTGTATGCTCCCGTTGCTAGACTTGAGGCGATTAGAATCTTCTTAGCATTTGCGTCATGGAAGGAATTTAAAGTTTTTCAGTTAGATGTTAAATCGGCTTTTCTCTATGGGAAGGTAAAAGAGGAGGTATATATCGGACAGCCACCGGGCTTCACCGACCCAATCCACAAAGACAAGGTTTATTTGCTGGATAAAGCGCTGCATGGTTTACACCAGGCCCCGAGAGCTTGGTACGAGACATTGTCTCAACACCTGCTAGCCAACAGCTTCATCCGTGGAAAAGTGGATGCCACTCTCTTCACCAAGCTAGTCGATGGTCATCTTCTGATAGTTCAGATATACGTGGACGACATCATATTTGGGTCAACAAATGAAAATCTGTGCAAAGATTTTGAAAGAGTTATGAAGCAAAAGCTTGAAATGTCATCGATGGGTGAGATTAAATTCTTTTTGGGTCTTCAGGTTGAACAACTTCCCAAAGGAATTTTCATACATCAGACGAAGTACGTTCATGATATCTTAGAGAAATTTGGGATGTCAGGTTCTACTCCAGCCTCCACCCCGTTAGCAACGAACCATGGGATAAACCCTGATCTCACCGGAGAGAAGGTAGATGAAACAATGTATCGTTCCATGATCAGTTCGCTAATGTATTTGACAGCTTCAAGACTCGATATCATGTATCCTACGTGCCTCGCAGCAAGATTTCAATCTAACCCGAGAGCTTCGCATATGGTGACTGTGAAACGGATATTACGCTACCTGAAAGGAACTCCATCACTGGGGTTGTGGTATCCTAAAGAAGGCGATTTCACGCTCGAAGGTTATTCCGATTCTGATTTCAGATGCTGTAAAGTTAACGCGAAATCAACAACGTCGGGTTGTCAGTTTTTCGGACCACGATTGGTCATCTGGCAATGTAAGAAGCAGACCTCTGTAGCCCTGTCCACATGTGAAGCTGAATACGTATCTGCTAGCAGTTGTTGTTCTCAGATCTTGTGGATCCAGCAACAGATGCGCGACTACGGTTTGCAATTTCTTACTACCCCTATCTTTGTTGATAATGAGGCAGCAATAAATATCACGAGAAATCCTGTTCATCACTAAAAAACGAAACATATAGAAATTCGTCATCATTTCATCCGAGATTGCTTCGAGAAGAAGTTGAAACGAATTGAGAAAATCCACACTGACGAGCAAAAAGCTGATTTACGTACCAAAGCTTTTGATAAAACACGTTTTAAATATCTTTTAAAACTGAATGGTATGAAGCTTTTATCGGTGTCGGGGGAAATACTTGGTGTAACACCCCGTGTTTTCGAATGTCAAAGTCAAAGTCAAAGTCCAAGTCAAGTTTGACCTCTTCGACTGTAGTTAGTCTATTTTATGTTTTATTTGTATTATGTGGAGTAAGTGTTGTTAATAAAAGGAATCGAATCGAATGTTTAATCGATGCGAAACGCTTTACGACTGTGAATAGTAGGAAGTAACAATGTGATAAAGTTAATCAATCAATAATCAAGCTACTCGAATCATCAATCGAACTCGAAACTCGAACTATGCGAATTTGGTGTTATATTACGTGTGTGTGTGCCTTATGTGTTACTTGTGCATGTTACTTTATGTTATGTATGGTGATCAATCGAATCGAAACTCGAAACTCAATCGAACTCAATCGAAATCGAATTATGATGAATGGTAGCGAAAGGATAGTGTGAAATATAGATGCTTGTATGTAGATATAGTGGTTGGGATTAAAAGTAATTTGAATAGGAAACTCTATCGTACTCGTGTCGTCTTTAATCGAAATCGAAATATCAGAAATCGTCGCCCCGAACACTCGAAACAGGCTGTGGATCGATCAGGCTTCTAGCCGACCGAACAGCCTAGCCGATCGGACGAACTATCCGATCGAGCAGGCTGTCCGATCGGGAAGCCTGGTCGATCGGCTAGCTCTTTCCCCTTTTGGAAGCCTATAAGTAGGCATGTCATTGTCATTCTTTCCACTTTTGGAAACCCTCTGACCGACCAGCTCGTGCTCTCCACTATTTCTCAAATTTCTCTCAATCCCGGTGAGTTTTCATCTTAAATCTTGTACTTTCTTGATCAATACACACTCCTACACCTTTCTATCTTTCAAATCTTGATTTCTAACCGTGAAATCACCAAGATCTAAGCATTCTAGGATGATGTCATCATGGTGTTCTTCGAGAACTTCATGTTTTGGCCTCAATCCACCAAGAATCACTTGGATCTAGCCGATTTCCACAGAAACAAACTAAGTTCTATCACAGATATGAACATTTATATGGTGTGAAGGATTGAAAGAAGGATTTCCAACTTTCTTTCAACTCTTTTACACTCAATGCCTTCAAACCGGTAGAAACGAAGCTTGAGAAAACTCACTAATCATTCTAATAGTTGTGTGATTCAAGATTCGGATTCTATCTACGAGGTTCACCGATTTCGGGTTAAACGTTAAACTACCGTTCCGAAACATTCACCGGCCGGACTTGGGTGATTCCTGTCCGAGCAGGGGAAACAAGTAAGAACGAAGGTGCCATGGTTCAGCTAGTTGTCAAAATACCTCAATATAACGTCAAACAATCGAAACAACCAAGTGTTAGACGAACAGGCCAACCAGGTCAGAATGCTGGCCGATCGAACAGGCTGTTCGAACGAATAGCCCAACCGATCGGACATGTCAGCCGAGCGACCAGGCCAGCCGATCGGCTAGCACATGGCGCCACTCTTCAACAATTTCATGAAGTGTGGTATTGAAGGAAGTGATGTTCGATCGAACTACGGTTTGGGTTGAATTACTCTTCGGATAATGAGATACTATGCTTCAACACTTAATCGATTTTCAACTCGTTCGACGTATTGGAGTGCCACCCGATATAACATGATGTCCGATCAGGTAACATCCTGCTAAGGACTTACTACCGAAGTGTCTAACCTATCGGTTAAGCCGGCCGATCGAACGGTCTGTTCGATCGATCGACCTGAAAGGTAAGGACACTTCAGTGTTCTCAAATACTACAACGAAAACTTCAAAAGAACAAGCCATCATACACAAACACATCCTACTCAAAGGAAGAAGCAATCCACTCGAATAGTCCAACCGATCGAGCCTACCGGCCGATCGAACAGGCTGTCCGAACGGACAATCTAACCGAACGAACAACCCGTTCGATCGAACCTACAGTTCGATCGACTAGGCCGTTCGACCCATCATCACTTGTTTCCATTTTACGCGTTACTCATCATTGTGCTATTGAACTATTCAGGCTAACCCTACTCTCAAGCGCTCCCTTCAATCCATCAATCAATCGCTGTGAGTATACTCGAACCCTTTTTGCTTTAGCACTTTTGGGTGTTACATACATTACCTATCAAAAATCACAATCGAACACACTACTCAATTACTTTATGTGACACCTGTGTCACCGCGACCATCAAACAAATACCAAGCCGATGAAATATTGTATTTCATACTTGGGATCTTGTATAAATATGTGTATCTATTGCACATATCAATTCTTGTTCAATTTCAAACTTTACATCGCTTTCTAGAGAATTATACGCAACCTGGTGCGTAAACGTACTCAGTTTAATGCGACAAATACTTCGGGAAACATATACTTAACATACCTTAAATAACCTTTACATAACTTAGAAATAAGTTTTGAAGGCTTTGGTATGGCAAAAACAAGTTAATTCGCTTACAGGGACTAAACTTGACAAACTACGAAAGTATGCCAATTTGAACTGTAACGAACATTCCGGAACATGTCCATAAGTTAAACATACCATAAATATCCTATACATAGCTTAGAAATAGGCTTTGAAGGGTTTGGTATGCTAAAACAAACTTTTGGATCATTCAGGGACTAAAAGTGTCAAAAAGTGCATAAGTTTGCACTTTCGCGCATAACTTACGTTCTGAATACATCCGGACATCCAAAAATTTATGTAAGCATCCTTATATTATGCCTTAGTGTTTGGCATGAGAAAAATCCGTTCGTCGCGTCATTTGGATCATTTTTCGCACTTATGCGCATTTCGTTGTAATTAACCGAACATCGCGATCGTACGGCCAAACGAACCAACATCCGGAACATTTTTGAGCATGTTTCATGTCCACAATGTTTAGGCATCATTTTAGGGCCTTAAAGTTGGCTTTACGGGCCTTAGAAGTATCGGAAATGGCTTAAATACGCAACAGTGACCAAAACTGCCATTTCTGAAAGTATGTGCAGATCAGACAGGCCCAGGCGGCCCGCCTGAGTTTTGTCCAATCCTTATGTGGGCCGCATGGCCCCTTCAGTAACAGAATTTTGTCTTTCTTGCACAACTTGGCCTTTCAAACAACCCAAAGGGCAATGCCCTTTCACCAAATCAGGAGCCAAGGGTCACATTAAGCCACCACAACTTTGTGACAAGTGTACGGCTTGGATCGTAGCACGATATTCAAGAAACGATCCTAACGGCTCTACCTTTCCTATAAATACCCCCCCCCTTTGATGTAAAACCCACAAAAATCTGATCAAAATGCTCTAAGTTGATGCCATTGCTTCATACCTGAGCTCTTTGATCTAGATTAGCATTCGGGGACCCTCCGTAAGTATTCCTTCGTTCTTTTATTTGCTTTTCGAGTCCGAGAGTCAACGTTTTGTTGACTTTCTGCGTTGACCAGCCTATGGTCAACACGAAGTTCTTGGAACTTCATAACGTGAGCGTGATCACGATGGTTATAGTCCATGGCGACTATACCTACTGATCACCACGTTATCTAGGCTCAGTGACGAGTCGTAGTTTCGGCCAAAATGTGCATTCTTGCATATTTTGTAACCAAACTACTCGTGAGCATCAAAGCCGTTTGTTTTGATGCCAAACCTATTTTCTAAACTTAGTTAAGCATGTTCTAACATTCTTAACTCGTCACTTTTAGTTTAGTGCATATATAGGGTCGTAAGGTAAGCGATCTAACCTTCCGAGGTTATACCTTGTGGTCACGATGTTAGGCGTTCCAGACGCGTTCCACGTGAACGACGCGTAAGGTAGCATAAGCTACCTAAACGGGTCGTAATGGGTCGCAAGCACTTAGGTTAGGTTTCATTTTAGTATGTAGGCTTTGTTAAACCATATTACACGAGTCTCCGTACTCGTTTGGTTTACGAACCCGCATACTATCCGATCCTTCCGATTTTGGTCCGGTATATTAATGTAGCTACCTATTAGGTGCCGTTTGATATTCCGTGAACTCTAGCATTATCTGGTTATTATACAAGAACTCCGAAGCAATCTCAGGTGAGTACATTGAACCCCTCTTTTACTGTTTTCCAAACTGTTTTGGGGTGAAACACATGTGCCTACTTGTTACTTTCATGCTTTCCAGTTTTCACATCATATAAATGCTATGTTCAATAGCACATATATAGTACATGATTTCATTGTGTTCATGCTATGTATGCCCATTGTGTGCGTACTTAGTACATTGTTTTACATTACATTTCATGCTATGTATGCCCATTGTGTGCGTACTTAGTACATTGTTGTACATTACATTTCATGCTGTGTATGCCCATTGTGTGCGTACTTAGTACATTGCTTTACATTACATGCTATGTATGCCCATTGTGTGCGTACTTAGTACATTGTTATACATTACATTTCATGCTATATATGCCCATTGTGTGCATACTCAGTACATGGTTTTACATTGCATTTCTGTTGCATATGCTCATCCAGCATATGAACACATTATGCTACATTTTGAACCGTTGAAACCATTTGACTATGTGAACCGTCTTACTCCTTTGATTTCATGAACCGTCTGTAACCATTAAACCGTGTGAACCAGTTGTATTTGTTGACATGATTTACATTTGACAATAGACATTTGACTATACATGAACATTTCTACAATTGTTAGACACTTCATCTTGATGGTTTGGTTGTGTAAGTGATTAAGTAACGAGGCCTGTGTAATATGATACAAGCATGGTGGATACGCCGCTAGTACTTCTTATATATAAGTGTTTGTATGGTATTACATATCGTAACGTTATTTGAATCATTTCAATTTGAGACATATGACATTTTATACAAATAACACATTTTTCACGAGACATTGTTTTACAAACGACTTATCTTATACAAACACATTTTACATGGTTATCCATTTAACCATACAGTGTCTTCTTATTTATACATATCATCTGATTTTATCGTTTTTCAAATGATTTACAAGACAAAGCAAATTACAAGGTTCATGAGTAAACATTTTCTCAAACATAAGTCATGAATTCCGTTTTCACAAAACCAATGTATCTCACAGGCATTTTTATGCTGACGTACCTATTTTCACATGTGTTTTCAGGAAATGATGCATAAGACTTATCAAGACATACTTAGGCGGACCTGTGCCTTAGTGACTTAAAACGAGACAAGAACTAGTTAATTTATGTTATGTACTATTTGGTTCTTGTTTAAACAATGTAAACTTTCATGTTTGATCAATAAAACGGAACTTCAATTGCCATGGATTTGAAACAATTAATTCTGTTACAACACTCCCCGACGTTTCCGCCACGTTTTGTATGTTCTACGTGGTCGGGGTGTGACAGAAAAGTTGGTATCAGAGCCAATGGTTATAGGGAATTAGGTTATTAGTAATGCTTTGACCTAGTCTATAACCTTCCTAGGACCCTAACGCGAGTTTACTTGCGTTTAGTCATAAAACAATACCGTCACCTATCCTTAGGCGACGACCACAACAAGAACATAAATTTCAAAACCGCTTTGAAAACTAGTCATCTGTTCTAGAATGATTGATTACTAAGTTTTGAACCCTCTGTTATAAGGTTTTGAACGCCTTTGAATTTTCAAAACTCTCGTCAAAGTTTTGGGTCCTAAATAGTGTGAACACGTGCAAACTGGAAGAGTGAATGCCTGTACCCTGGGATTTCTGTCTAAGGTTAGAGTGTTCATACAAATCCACATAATCGGACCAGTCACTCTTACCTGGGAACTCTTGGGGTGAGTGTCCACTTATAGGCGAGCATGTCTTCGCAATACACTATGAGGATCTATTTGCTTTTATTCAGCCTTGGTGTCGTTTGTTTGCTTCGTGGATTCAAACAAATGACCATCAACCATGATTATGGCCGGTAGTTGTAACATCCTATTCTTACCCAATGCCATTTCATTTGTTTTCTTTCTTGTCTCACACTCAGAATGCCTCCTTGACGCGAAAACCAGATAGCCACTGCAGAACTGGCAGAGATCATTGCGCAGCAGATGGCTGCTCAATTCCCAAACCTCTTTGCTCAATCGAACCAAGCCAACAACAACCATAATGCCCCGTGCAACTTCAAGACGTTCAACTCGGCTAAGCCATTAAATTTTTCTGGGTCTCAAGGAGCGACTGCACTTCTGCAATGGTTCGAGAGTTTAGAAAACACCTTCAGACATGTTCAATGTCCAAACGAGCGAAAGGTAGAATTCGCATCTAGCGTCTTTGAGAAACGAGCTTTGACATGGTGGAATGGTGTGATGAGAGATAGGGGTGCCGATGTGGCGCTGGCTCAAACATGGCAAGAGCTTCGAGCCCTGATGATGAAGGAATTCTGTCCCCGTTACGAGATCAGGGCCTTGGAAACGGAGTTCGACGATCTTAAGCAAGTTAGCGGTGAGCATCGAGCCTACACGGACCATTATGAGGAGTTAAGTTTGTTATGCCCGGATATGGTTACACCTTTGGATAAGGCAATCGAAAAGTACATTGATGGCCTCCCTGACTCAATACAAGACATTGTGACTGGTAGCAACCCTACTACAGTTAGACAGGCCATTGAGCTATCTGCAACCTTGACTGAATCAAAGATCAGGAAAGGTAAACTTTTCCGAAAAGGTGACAAGAAACCGGTCGGGGAATCGAATCCAATCGAGGAATCAAAGACCATGGATGAACAGTCTGAATCCTCTAAAAAGTCAAAGAAGCGAAAGGCTTCTCAGAACTTCGCCGTGGTAGCTCACAATGGTCAAGCCGTCCCCAACCAACCAGCTCAACCCCCTGCTAGAAAACCATACAATGGAACTGCACCCTTGTGCAACCAATGTAGCCTCCATCATCACGCAAATGTACAGTGCCGCAAATGCCAAACTTGTGGACTTATAGGCCACACAACAAGAGTCTGCCCAACTGCAGATGCGCCAAACCAAGCTGGCAACAATCCTGCTCAAGGTCGTTTTCTACCAGGCTCTTGTTTCAACTGTGGCGAGATGGGTCATTTCCGAAGAAATTGCCCAAAGCTTGCTAATGCAAATCCAACATAGGGATGAGCATCTGACTGACTAGAAGACAACATTGTTTAGAAATAATCACGTCTTATGTATTATTTTCTTTTGTTGTCAAGGTCCAAGAAACAGTTGTTATCGTTGTTTATAAATAAATTTTTGATTTACATTGCAATGTATTTCTGTGGTTGCATGTATAAACGATATATCCCTTACAAACTACCCCCAAATTTCTCCCATTCTACGATCTCTTGCGTCTTCCACGTAATTCCTAAGTACCCGTTTCTTCTAAGAAAAACGAAGTACAAGGCGCAAGTTACAACACATGACGAATACCCAAAGTACCACTATAAATCCTTAATAGGGTACCTAAGGATTTCCCGTAAGTCCTTAATTCTTGTATACCTAAATTCGAATGTGATAATTCCTTGTAATCAAAAATCGAATTTTGGGAGATCTTTCTATCTTTTCAGATAGATTCCCGTGAACATTGAGACCCGTCGATTGGTTTCCATATCCGTATTCAATCAATAACAAGTTAAAAACAAATTATAATCAAGTTAAACAATTATGTGACTTTGTGCTTATGTGTTCCCTTATGTGTTGTTGTGTGATCCAAATTATGTTATCCAAATCTTCGTAGAATCTTACATATCCTTGTACAAGAGATTCATAGTAGGATACCTAAAGGTATTACTTAAAATCCTCAATGGACTTCTATGTTATAGTTAAGTCCCTCGGATTATAAAGTACTACTTCTTAATTAGACCCCTTGAGTGGTCTAGTTAAACAGATTGGTCCAAAAATCTGGCTAGGGATATCATGTGATGATATAGCTGAAAGGACTCCTTGGTGGCCTAACTAAGAAGATCCCCTGTAGATCTAATTAAAGGGAACCGATGGAAGTCTAGTCACCCTCATCACAAGTTTGATATCCTTCCCCAAAACATTACAAAACAAACTGTGTGGACTGTGCAAGGGATTACATAATTATGGATGCATACATAATTATGGAATTTAGTGCACAGAAATCACAGCAAGTTCTGTCATGTGTCTAGAGTTAACCATGTTCATTTCCAACTCTGATGAAGCAACCGCTGAAAATGACTCCGTTAGTTCATTTTCGTTTCTAAAGATTTACCCGTTGAGGAAATGAATATCCGTTGTGTAATCCTTCATTTCCAACTCTGATGAAGCAACCGTTGAAAATGATTCCGTTAGTTCATTTTCGTTTCTGAAGATTTACCCGTTGAGGAAATGAATATCCGTTGTGTAATCCCTCATTTCCAACTCTGATGAAGCAACCGTTGAAAATGATTCCGTTAGTTCATTTTCGTTTCTGAAGATTTATCCGTTGGGGAAATGAATATCCGTTGTGTGATCCTTCATTTCCAACTCTGATGAAGCAACCGTTGAAAATGATTCCGTTAGTTCATTTTCGTTTCTGAAGATTTACCCGTTGAGGAAATGAATATCCGTTGTGTAATCCCTCATTTCCAACTCTGATGAAGCAACCGTTGAAAATGATTCCGTTAGTTCATTTTTCGTTTCTGAAGATTTATCTGTTGGGGAAATGAATATCCGTTGTGTGATCTTTCATTTCCAACTCTGATGAAGCAACCGTTGAAAATGACTCCGTTAGTTCATTTTCGTTTCTGAAAATTTACCCGTTGAGGAAATGAATATCCGTTGTGTAATCCCTCATATCCAACTCTGAGGAAGCAACCATTGAAAATGACTCCGTTAGTTCATTTTCGTTTCTGAAGATTTATCCGTTGGGGAAATGAATATCCGTTGTGTAATCTTTCATTTCCAACTCTGATGAAGCAACTATTGAAAATGACTCCGTTAGTTCATTTTCGTTTCTGAAAATTTTCCCGTTGAGGAAATGAATATCCGTTGTGTAATCCCTCATTTCCAACTCTGAGGAAGCAACCATTGAAAATGACTCCGTTAGTTCATTTTCGTTTCTGAAGATTTATCTGTTGAGGAAATGAATATCCATTGTGTAATCCTTCATTTCCATTTCTGATGAAGCAACCATTGAAAATGACTCCGTCTGTTCATTTCGTTTCTGAAGAATGACCGTTAAGGAAATGATAGGACATTACTTTGCATATCGCTGATGGTATTTGGCAGAGTCACAAATGGACTCCTACGAATAAATTTCGGGACGAAATTTCCTAAAGTAGGGGAGACTGTGACACCTGTGTCACCGCGACCATCAAACAAATACCAAGCCGATGAAATATTGTATTTCATACTTGGGATCTTGTATAAATATGTGTATCTATTGCACATATCAATTCTTGTTCAATTTCAAACTTTACATCGCTTTCTGGAGAATTATACGCAACCTGGTGCGTAAACGTACTCAGTTTAATGCGACAAATACTCCGGGACATCAACATATACTTAACATACCTTAAATAACCTTTACATAACTTAGTAATAAGTTTTGAAGGCTTTGGTATGGCAAAAACAAGTTAATTCGCTTACAGGGACTAAACTTTACAAACTACGAAAGTATGCCAATTTGAACTGTAACGAACATTCCGGAACATGTCCATAAGTTAAACATACCATAAATATCCTTTACATAGCTTAGAAATAGGCTTTGAAGGGTTTGGTATGCTAAAACAAACTTTTGGATCATTCAGGGACTAAAAGTGTCAAAAAGTGCATAAGTTTGCACTTTCGCGCATAACTTACGTTCTGAATACATCCGGACATCCAAAAATTTATGTAAGCATCCTTATATTATGCCTTAGTGTTTGGCATGAGAAAAATCCGTTCGTCGCGTCATTTGGATCATTTTTCGGACTTATGTGCATTTCGTCGTAATTAACCGAACATCGCGATCGTACTGCCAAACGAACCAACATCCGGAACATTTTTGAGCTTGTTTCATGTCCACAATGTTTAGGCATCATTTTAGGGCCTTAAAGTTGGCTTTACGGGCCTTAGAAGTATCGGAAATGGCTTAAATACGCAACAGGGACCAAAACTGCCATTTCTGAAAGTATGTGCAGATCAGACAGGCCCAGGCGGCCCGCCTGAGTTTTGTCCAATCCTGATGCGGGCCGCATGGCCCCTTCAGTAACAGAATTTTGTCTTTCTTGCACAACTTGGCCTTTCAAACAACCCAAAGGGCAATGCCCTTTCACCAAATCAGGAGCCAAGGGTCACATTAAGCCACCACAACTTTGTGACAAGTGTACGGCTTGGATCATGGCACGATATTCAAGAAACGATCCTAACGGCTCTACCTTTCCTATAAATACCCCCCCCCCTTTGATGTAAAACCCACAAAAATCTGATCAAAATGCTCTAAGTTGATGCCATTGCTTCATACCTGAGCTCTTTGATCTAGATTAGCATTCGGGGACCCTCCGTAAGTATTCCTTGGTTCTTTTATTCGCTTTTCGAGTCCGAAAGTCAACGTTTTGTTGACTTTCTGCGTTGACCAGCCTATGGTCAACACGAAGTTCTTGGAACTTCATAACGTGAGCTTGATCACGATGGTTATAGTCCATGGCGATTATACCTACTGATCACCACGTTATCTAGGCTCAGTGACGAGTCGTAGTTTCGGCCAAAATGTGCATTCTTGCATATTTTGTAACCAAACTACTCGTGAGCATCAAAGCCGTTTGTTTTGATGCCAAACCTGTTTTCTAAACTTAGTTAAGCATGCTCTAACATGCTTAGCTCGTCACTTTTAGATTAGTGCATATATAGGGTCGTAAGGTAAGCGATCTAACCTTCCGAGGTTATACCTTGTGGTCACGATGTTAGGCGTTCCAGACGCGTTCTACGCGAACGACGCGTAAGGTAGCTTAAGCTACCTAAACGGGTCGTAATGGGTCGCAAGCACTTAGGTTAGGTTTCATTTTAGTATGTAGGCTTTGTTAAACCATATTACACGAGTCTCCATACTCGTTTGGTTTACCAACCCGCATACTATCCGATCCTTCCGATTTTGGTCCGGTATATTAATGTAGCTACCTATTAGGTGCCGTTTGATATTCCATGATCTCTAGCATTATCTGGTTATTATACAAGAACTCCGAAGCAATCTCAGGTGAGTACATTGAACCCCTCTTTTACTGTTTTCCAAACTGTTTTGGGGTGAAACACATGTGCCTACTTGTTACTTTCATGCTTTCTGGTTTTCACAGCATATACTTGCTATGTTCGATAGTACATATATAGTACATGATTTCATTGTGTTCATGCTATGTATGCCCATTGTGTGCGTACTTAGTACATTGTTTTACATACATTTCATGCTATGTATGCCCATTGTGTGCATACTTAGTACATTGTTGTACATTACATTTCATGCTATGTATGCCCATTGTGTGCGTACTTAGTACATTGCTTTACATTACATGCTATGTATGCCCATTGTGTGCGTACTTAGTACATTGTTATACATTACATTTCATGCTATATATGCCCATTGTGTGCATACTCAGTACATGGTTTTACATTGCATTTCTGTTGCATATGCTCATCCAGCATATGAACACATTATGGTACATTTTGAACCGTTGTAACCATTTGACTATGTGAACCGTCTTACCCCTTTGATTTCATGAACCGTCTGTAACCATTGAACCGTGTGAACCAGTTGTATCTGTTGACATGATTTACATTTGACAATAGACATTTGACTATACATGAACATTTCTACAATTGTTAGACACTTCATCTTGATGGTTTGGTTGAGTAAGTGATTAAGTAACGAGGCGTGTGTAATATGATACAAGCATGGTGGATACGCCGCTGGTACTTCCTATATATAAGTGTTTGTATGGTATTACATATCGTAACGTTATTTGAATCATTTCAATTTGAGACATATGACATTTTATTGTAACACCCCGAAAATGTCAAACCACAATAGCACTAAAAGACGGGTAAAATACCGTTAGTGGTAAAACTTACCCGGTAAATATTAGGATTTAAATAATTAATCCTAATATTAAATAAGAAGTGAATAAAAGCTTTTAAGGAATAAAATGGATAAAAGGCCCGAGTTAACGGGACCTAAAATAAACTTAGTCATAAATATTCCCGAACCCGGTAAGTTAACTAGGAATATTAAACCTAGTTAACAAATGGGAATATTATTGAAAATAATTAGGTTGTGACCTAATTAATAACAAACCAAACACGAGGGACCAAAGCCGGGTAACTTGAAAATGGAATTATAAACTTAAAAATAAAACACGACACACACACAAGAGTGTGTGTGCGTACGTGAGATGAAGCAGGAGACAAGCTCCATGGGAGCTAACCCTAGAATCAACAAATTCACCAAATTGAAGCTCAAATCAAGATCCAAATCAATGCATGAACGCGTAGAAACGATCACCGAGTCAAGGGGATCGTGAGGTATGTTGAATTTCTAACATTCGTGAAGTTGTAAAAATTTGATAATCATCCTAATCGCGAATTAGGCATGAATTAGAGAAGCTATGGCTAGATTAGTGATGAATACTTGCTTAGGAACGAAACCCTAAGTGAAAATCATACATATGATGCTATGACTTGAATGATTTGGTGATTACCTACATGTGTGTTAAATGGGTTTATCGACAATATGAAGAACACTTGGATTAGAGTGTTAATTTGATGAATATTGATTGTTTTGAAATAAGTTCTTGATGTAGTCCATGAACACTAGACATAGAGGTTTGATTTTGATGTAAGTCTTGGTAAAGATAACTAGTTATGGACTAGTTAGTAAATAAGTAATATTATGCACATTAGGTGTTTGTTAAAATGCCTGAATGAATGTTGACATAATGTAATTATGAAAGAAACGCGTAATTGGCTAACTCGACTAACTACGTGTAATACGGAATAATATGGGTTCTAAACGTAATGTTGACTGAACTTATTGTGTGTATAATATGATCGAAGTTAGTTGACTATCGAAAGTCAAATAAACCAACATTGAAGTTGAAAAGTAGTTTCGACATACAATTCGTAGGATGGGATAGTCGTAAATGATTATGACTAACCTAACCATCTTACAATTAAAATGATAGTTTGACGCTTAGCAAGCTAGGTGAAGGCTCGGGGAAGGAAGCGGGTCAAACGAAGCGAGAATGACGGAAAAGCATAATTCGGATGCAAGGTAAGTATAGCTTACACTAGTCATATAGTTTAGAATGACCTTTTTGTTGTTTGATTCCGAACAAGACAAATGGGAAATTGAGATATGGTGTTCCCGGTGTGTAGTCGTAGGGAACAAGATAACCATAAGGGTAAAATTGAAATTTGGACACTTGTTGACAATAATCATTGGTTTTGAAAGATACATATTACGTAAGCCTTAATAGGCCAAAAAGCGTTAAGAGGTGGTTATAGTTAAAACGACCGTGCGGTGTAAATCGAAACGAGTCGTGTAGACGAGATGGCAATAAGCTTTATCTCGCCAATATCATCGGTCATTTAGACCAATGGGTCAAAAGGTGGAAATACCACTTTTTGACAATATCGACTAATGGTTTGATGAGTTGTTTGATTTCAGAAATAAATATCGAATGGATATTTACATCGCTATTACCTAGTAAATATTGAGGCAAGGTACTTAAATGGGTCAATGTAATGATCCGAGCCAGGTACGCATAATAAGAAAAACTCTCGTTTAAATGTAAGGCTAATGAGAGTTAAACGAAGTCTAAATTAAGTTTTTGGTTACTTTAATAGGTAAACCAAATGTTACGGACGATGGTCATTATATTTGAAAGGCCTAGTGCCCTTTCAAATAAAATCATAGTTAAAAGATCGGAGTTGGGTTAAGCAAGTAACTAAAAGTCATTCGTCGCAAATGAAGGACTAATATTGACCAAAACGCCCTTGTAGGCTAAATTGAACAAACAACCCTTAAAGGTTGTTTGGAAATGAGTTTTACAATTAAACGATTACTTAGGAGGAGTATAGAAGTTGAAAGATGTAAAACGTTAGTCAAATGGCTCTATTCGAGTCTTTGCCGTAAAATAACTATTTGAAGGGTAATTTCTGGTATATATAAATCACCACATCGAATCCACCATAAATATAGTTGTGGTGGAAGATCCTTTGTTAAGAAATGTGGATATATGTATTTAGAAATGAATGAAAGCAATTGGTGCTTAAAATATGCTTGAATACCTCAAACGGGTCAAAATAAGCATATGGGTGAAAATGGGTTAAAGAATGTATATAATTCTATAATTGGAACCCAATATGTTAGACATCTTTGAATTTAATAGGTTTATGAGAAATAAGGGTCAAACAAACTTGTATGTTTGATAAAATCACGAACGGGTCAAATTTTGGTAAAAGAGTAATAAGCCGAAGACTTAAAAGTCTTGAATTTTATCAAGCCGGATGTTGGATTTTAACTCCATATGATGGAGAATCAAATTACAAACATGTAGGAAGAAACGGTAGGTCAAACGGATAAGCGGTTTGATAGATACGAAAGATTTCGTGTCAAATTACGGCAAAATGGAAAGGCTGAACCCAGGGTCCACCGTAATTTACGGTCCCACCGAAATTTACGGTGGAGATGAATTATTTACGGTGGTGGCCCACTGTTTTACGGTAGAAAAGCTTGAACCCAGGTGCCACCGTAAATTACGGTCCCACCGTAATTTACGGTGGAGATTTTTATATATTTTGTTTTTTTTTATTTAAATTGAAAAATCAATTGTTTCCCGGACATCGTTCGGACATGATTTAAACCCCGTATGACTAAAGCATTTCATGTTATTGAAATGTAGGTACTTTTGGATGCCGAAAGACGATCAAGCTCAGTGAAGAACCGAACACGATAAAGACACACGCTTCCGCACTTTGCCACGTTGTAAATTTTAAACAACGAATTCAATCACGCGATGTAGAATAACTTATAATTTGTAAAAGTTTTAGTAAACCCGTATTTATGTAGTATGTGTAGTCTTAACTACACATCTAATTGTTGGTATTACATATAAAATCGTTAATTAGTAACTAGGGTGTTACATTTATACAAATAACACATTTTTCGCGAGACATTGTTTTACAAACGACTTATCTTATACAAACACATTTTACATGGTTATCCGTTTAACCATACAGTGTCTTCTTATTTATACATATCATCTGATTTTATCGTTTTTCAAATGATTTACAAGACAAAGCAAATTACAAGGTTCATGACTAAACATTTTCTCAAACATAAGTCATGAATTCCGTTTTCACAAAACCAATGTATCTCACAGGCATTTTTATGCTGACGTACCTATTTTCACATGTGTTTTCAGGAAATGATGCATAAGACTTATCAAGATATACTTAGGCGGACCTGTGCCTTAGTGACTTAAAACGAGACAAGAACTAGTTAATTTATGTTATGTACTATTTGGTTCTTGTTTAAACCATGTAAACTTTCATGTTTGATCAATAAAACGGAACTTCAATTGCCATGGATTTGAAACAATTAATTCTGTTACAACACTCCCCGACGTTTCCGCCATGTTTTGTATGTTCTACGTGGTCGGGGTGTGACACTTTATACGCTAACAGTTATGCATGTATTACGTGACTAAATGAATGCTTGTTGTTATGTTTACACGTGGAATGCTACCTGCCTTAACGACGTAGTACTATAGTTTGGACTCAGCACCCGTTCACACGGGGGTTGTTAAGGACAATTACTTGCATGGATTACAGTGGTAATCATGTATTGCGAACTGTCTCGGAAAGTCAACCCGTAGTCATTGGTATCGATAGATCCATGTCGATAATTAACATGCTTCGTTTTCCTCTGTGTACGTGCTAGTTATGCGTAAACCATTCGAACTCTATTATGCTATTATCAAACTTGTATGCTCACCTTTACATTTTATGTATTGACTTTATTTTAACGTATGTGACAAGCAATTAGGATGCTTATCTGCTAGGAAGGCGAGCTAGGAATAAGCGTCTAGAGCATAGTTGTCTGTAGATCTTGCAGATCGAGTCTCTAGAGGCATTTGAACAATATTTATAATTTAATTTAAATCTGAGTTGTCAAAACAGTATATTTGACTAGATGCTTATTTGTAATAACTTGTTTTATTATTTGGGATACGGTATGGGACGTATTATTTAAACTAAATAGTAATGATAGTTGTTGTGGAAACTTCTGGACAATCTGTTTCGCTCAGTGCCATGCCCCGATGATTCCGCCATCGGTTGGGGTGTGACAGATTGGTATCAGAGCCATAACTATAGGGAATTAGGCAAGACACGACCTAGTCTGGGTCGCTGTCTTAGAGACCTAGACTATAGTTAGGAAGCAAGAGACCAAAGCTTATGTGCTATAACCTGTTACTCTTCGCTATCACTGCACTCGAATTTTCAAATAGAATCAAGCGATTTAGTCAGGAATAGGTGTGAAAACCGTAAACTCTCGACTAAATTGCTGGATCAATGTTGTTTTATCCACCTATCCAAGGGTTCTTCATTACTTTTTCAATAACAAACGGGGAGAATTATACCAAATCAGGAGTGAAATCCATATTTTGATGAATAATCTCCTCAATTTCACTAAAAAAAGGAAGAAATTGCTAAGTTAGGGGTGAAACCCGAATCTTGGCAACTTATTCCAACTTTTACTCATCTCACCAAAGTCTCGACGGACTCCAACAACCTGAACTCACGAGTATGACCTAGGGAATACATGCTGGATGCCCAAGAATCGAGGCAGAAACACGATCCCGAAAGTCGGAATGTGACGACAAGTCTATTGAGAATAGTCGAATCGCTTTGGGTAGTCGAAGTCTAGTAGCCGTAGACGATCTGATTCTCGATTTCATGTGTTTATGTGGTTTATGTTTACTTGTTACTGTTTTGAGGTACTATTGCTTTTGATTTAACGCCTTTTTGCTTCCGCCGATCACTCGACGCACTACACATCGGTAACAAATCGCTCCGAACTTTGACGATACTATGATGTGATATGCGCTTATATGCTATACGATTATACTATACTACTCGACACGCTATACGACTATACGGTGCTACTCGATATGCTAATCACGACCGAACATACGAATGACACGCGAACTTGAATGATAGGTTTCTGTATTCTGACTACCTCTGTGATTAATTAGGAATGTGCTTCTGTGTTTATGTGTCTCTGTGCTCTACGTGCCCTACGTGCTTATGTGCTTCTGTGACTACGTGAATCTGTGATTATGTGCTTATGTGTTTATGTGATTCATGCCTTATCGTGTTCCTGAGCTTTAGTAAGTAGCAGACGTGTGAGGTGAGATTCAATTTGCTGTGTCTGAGACCTACGACGATGTCTGTTGCTGACCATGTCGTCATCTGGACACCGAACCCCTCTTACCCGCCAAGAGAAGAGAGATAAGCGTCTCGCTGCTATCATCGCCAAGCAAGTGGCAAAAGTTGTGAGCGAGGTGTATGAAAAAGTCAGAAAATCGTCCGAGGAGTCGCGAACCGAAGCTCCTAAGGATGCTAAAAAGACTGTTTTCAGCTTCAAACAGTTTAAGGCATGCGGACCAAAAGAGTTTACCGGAGAAGATGGCCCTACCGCCATGTTTCAATGGTTTGACTCGGTTGAAGTCACTCTGCGCCAAAGCGGCTGTCCTGAAAATCTCTGTACCCTAAATGCAACCGGTGTCTTCCAGTCCCCAGCTCTAGACTGGTGGACGGCCGAACGAAACAAACGCGGGAATGATACAGCTTATGAGCTGACTTGGGAAGAGCTGAAGGCCATCATGATGGACGAATTCTGCCCTCCCCATGAACGCCAAAAGCTGGAGGACGAGTTTTGGAACATCAAGCAGAAGGACGGAGACATCGCTGCTTTAACTGCTCACTTCAAGCAGCTTAGCATTATTTGTCCCGATCAAGTCAAGACGCCAGACATGGCCATCAAGAAGTACATTCGAGCTCTACCTGATTGTGTTGCCGACTTTGTTCACGCCGCCAAGACATCATCAATTGAGGAGACCTACTTGCTTGCCACCAAGATCAATGACAAGCGAGTAAAAGCTGGTTTCTGGGATAAGCCATCCAAGTCTCTTCATCAAGCTACTACTGCACCAACCGCCGACACCACCACTGCTCAACCATCCAAGTCATCACGTCGCAAGAAGAAGCACAGCAACAACAGATCCAGCAACAAGAATTGTGCTGTCACAACAACTGCCGCTCCTCTGCAAGCCGTACAGGCTCAGCAGCAGTCTCATCACCGACCAGCCCCATTGACCAATGCACTGCCAGCAAAGCGTGCTTACACAGGTCCGCACCCGCTCTGCCCGACAGGCTCATATCATCATCCGGTGGGAATCGCCTGTCGTTTCTGCGCTCACTGCAATCTCTACGGTCATTTCACTGCGAACTGTCGCTATGGTCCCCGTAACACCGCAGCTCCTGCCGCCGCTCATCAAGCTCTACTCCCAGCCCCTCAAGGCCAACCTGCAGCTCAAGCACCCGCGGTCAATGCTCGAGTCTGCTTTGCATGTGGTGATCCTAAACACTTTGCAAACATGTGCCCAAACAGGGTTGTGAAGCAAGAGCCCCAACAGCAGCAGCGGCACCCTCAGCAGCAACAGCAACAAGCAGCCCGTGCCAGAACCTTCAACATCAACGCCCGTCAAGCCCAGGCTGACAACAACGTGGTTAATGGTACGTTCCTTGTGAATGGTATTTATGCATCGTGTTTGTTTGATACTGGAGCCAATAACTGCTTTGTGACGTTTGAATTCGAAAAGCTCCTTAGTCGTAAGCGCTCTTATCTCCCATCGTCATTCGAAGTTGAAGTCGCTACTAGAAGAACCATCGCCGTTAACTCTGTTCTCCGTGATTGTACTCTCGAGCTCAACAATCACATCTTCCCAATCGACCTTTTACGATGCAGCTCGGAAGTTTCGACATCATAGTAGGCATGGACTTTCTTCGCGAAAATCATGCTGAAGTTGTGTGTTTTGCTAAGATGATTCGATTCTCGTTCCCGAATGGTGATCTATTATGTGTATACGGTGAAACAGCTTCGAAAGGTCTCAAGCTCATGTCATGCATCCAAGCTAGCAAGTATCTCCGCAAGGAATACAGAGCTTTCTTGGCCAACATTGTAGTAGCGGAGAAGGAAAAGAAAAAGAAGGCCGAAGTCAAAGACGTTCCAGTGGTTCGTGAATTTCCTCAGGTGTTCCCCGATGATCTTCCTGGACTACCGCCAAGTCGTGATATCGACTTTCGTATCGACCTTATTCCTGGAGCTAACCCTGTTGCTAAAGCCCCTTATCGACTCGCGCCATCTGAAATGAGGGAACTTTCGAACCAACTCCAGGAGTTACTTGAAAAAGGCTTTATTCGCCCGAGCACCTCTCCTTGGGGCGGACCAGTCCTTTTTATCAAAAAGAAGGATGGGTCGTTCAGGATGTGTATCGACTACCGGGAATTGAATAAGCTGACCATCAAGAACCGTTACCCTCTACCTAGAATCGACGATTTGTTTGATCAGCTACAAGGTGCCTCGTGTTTCTCGAAGATCGATCTACGTTCAGGCTATCATCAATTGCGCATTCTAGATGAAGACATCCCTAAAACCGCTTTTCGTACTCGATACGGCCATTATGAATTTGTTGTTAAGGCTTTTGGTTTAACTAACGCACCCACGGTTTTTTGGATCTGATGAATCGCGTGTGTAAGCCTTATCTTGACCGTTTTGTCATCGTATTCATCGACGATGTCTTGCTTTATTCCAAATCGAAAGCCGAACATGCGCAACATCTACGTTTGGTTCTCGAGTTACTCCAGGGGAACCAACTATATGCCAAGTTCTCCAAGTGTCAATTCTGGTTGGAGGAGGTTCAGTTTCTGGGTCACATCGTTAATAGTCAAGGTATTCATGTCGATCCCGCGAAGATTGAAGCAGTTAAGAGCTGGATTACACCTAAGAACCCGTCCGAACTAGCGGGCTATTATCGACGATTTATCGAAGGATTCTCTAAGATCGCTGTGCCGCTTACCGCCCTTACCCATAAAGACAAGCCTTTTGTTTGGGGAACCGAACAAGAGTCTGCTTTTCAAACCCTCAAGCATATGCTTTGCAATACTCCTGTTCTCACGTTGCCAGATGGAAACAACGATTTCATTGTCTATTGTGATGCTTCCAACCTTGGTCTTGGCTGTGTTCTCATGCAACGGGACAAGGTTATAGCATACGTATCTCGTCATCTCAAAATCCACGAGAAGAACTATACAACCCATGACCTCGAGCTAGGCGCAGTTGTTTTTGCATTGAAGATTTGGCGACACTACCTGTATGGTACCAAGTGTATGATCTTCACCGATCACAGGAGTTTACAACACATCTTTAATCAGAAAGAACTTAACATGCGTCAACGCCGATGGGTAGAACATCTTAATGATTACGACTGTGAGATTCGTTATCACCCGGGCAAGGCAAATGTTGTTGCCGACGCGCTCATCAGACAGAGTTATTTGCTCAGTATTCACAATACCCAAGCCCAGCACGATCTCGAAACCCTCATCCGCGAAGCCCAACATGCTTGTTTTAATGAACGCACTTTGAAGAAAGAGAGGATCTATCACGATGGAGCTCAGCTTGTACGCAAAGCAAATGGGATTTTCTATTATCTGGACCGAATTTGGATCCCTAAGCGGACCGATTTGTGAAAGATTATAATGGACGAAGCCCACAAATCCTGATATTCTATTCATCCCGGTGCCGATAAAATGTACCAGGATCTTCACTACAAGTACTGGTGGCCGGGCATGAAACGGGATATCGCTCTCTATGTTGGAAGTTGCATGACTTGTGCAAGAGTTAAGGCTGAACATCAATGACCTTTTGGCTTACTCGAAAAATCTCCAATCCCTATATGGAAGTGGGAGAGTATAGCTATGGATTTCATAACCAAACTTCCGCCCACGCCATCAGGTCACGACAGCATTTGGGTTATAGTTGATCGTCTGACCAAATCAGCCCACTTTTTACCAATACGGGAAGACTACAAGGTAGAACGACTAGCCCGGATCTACACCAACGAGATCATTTGTAATCATGGTATGCCTCGTGACATCATTTCGGACCGTGACGCTTGGTTTACCTCACGATTGTGGGAAACATTTCAAGCAGCTCTTGGTACGTCGCTTAACCTGAGTACCGCATTCCACCCTCAAACCGATGGACAGACTGAAAGAACGATCCGTACTCTTGAAGACATGCTTCGCGCGTGTGTCATAGACTTCGGTGGTAGTTGGAACAAATACCTACCGTTAGTCGAATTCTCGTACAACAACAGCTATCATGCCAGCATACAAATGGCACCATTCTAGGCCTTATATGGAAGAAGATGTCGTTCACCTATTGTGTGGCACGAGATCGGTCACTCGCAATTAACCGGTCCCGAGTTACTACAAGAAACGACTGACAAAATCCTCCAGATTCGAGACAATTTATCGAAAGCCAAGGATAGACAGAAAAGTTACGCCGATAGAAGACGCAAGTGTCACACCCAGGCTTTGCGGAAGCGTGGTTAATTTGGTGTGACTTCTTAATACCATAGCTTAATCATAACAAAGCTATATGAAAGTAAAACCATGCAAGATCATCCATTGATTAAGTTTCAAAATAAAAGTACCACAACATTGTTTTAACGTACCGACACATGCAACGGAAGTTACAACCTAATTCATAAAAACATTGTTCAGAATCACAAACATAAAGCAGACGTAGTTTAAGAGCGGTGGCTCGTCCAGGCAAGAGACACGACCCCTAAACTCTGGATGACCTTATTTCTCATACGCAGCGTGAAAACGTATCATACCATGCCAGATCCTTAATTACCTGAAATACATGTAAGTTGGAAAAATCAACAAAAATTGTTGAGCAAGTTCATGTGTAGTGAGTAAGTAAAAACCTTTGTAAGTATAAAATCCTGGTATGTAGCAAATAAGGAAAAAGAGATCACCAATGGTTTGCAAGGCCATTGATATGTGTGAAATGCAAGTAGGAAGGCTCAAACCTAGCAGATTTATGCGCCGGGTACAAAGTCATCCCGAGGTCCGTTACGCTGGGCCTGGGACTGGACTCGCTACACCCAAATAGATCTATCGCTCCTGCCCCTCGGTCCTACCCTGAGGATTAATGACCTCAAGTTTCCGCCTACCCAGTTCACATGATCTAAATAACAACCCTCCTTACGCTAACCATACCATATCAGAAATATTCGCAAACATAGTTTTCACCCCCGCAGTTTAGAAAACTGAAAACAATTAAGAGAAAAGGGGGACATGAACTCACAGCGGTGCGTCTCTACCAAGTATACTCTAAATCAAGCAGCTGTGCAACGACCTACATGTGCTAATTCTATTAGACGGATGGTCGTGCCTTAGCTTTATAGTTTACATTTTTGGGAAATAGTTAGACAACTATTTCGTGTTTATATCTTGCATGTACTTGGTAGTTAATCTCCTTCCCAAGGATGGGGGATTTAATACATGTGTATTTGTATTATATCATTAAGTCCCACTTAATATATTTTTACTTCTCATTCCAAGATATAAATATTTTTCTCAAAAATATTATATTTTCTCTTCACTTAATACTTTCCAAAATAATACGTTGACAACATACGCGTTCATGAGTATTTTCGTTTAAAGCGTAAGTTACGTTTTAACGATTAAGTGGTAATAATAATTACCGTTGTCACACCCCCAAAATCCACCACGCGGAGTACCACCGCTTGGAGGCGTGACATGACCAGGATCAAGCCACCAATCATATTGACCGAGTAATTAAATAGTAAAAGTTATCCATCAATACGAAAGGTGTTTATTAAAATCAACATAAGTAAATGCAGCGGAAGCATTTATGTAAAACCCAACAAAAGTATTAATGTTTGAACACGTCATAAGTGTTTAAAAAGTAATCACGATCCATCTGCCCACAACGACCTGCTCCTCCTTGTGCAAGCTCCATTAGTACCTAAGGTCCTGCAAGGCATGCAGCAGAGAGTCAACAACTAGTTGAGCGAGTTCACAGAAAGTAAATGCGTAACAGTAAGTTCATGAGTATCAAGTGGCTCTACTGGGCCAGTATAGGTTTCTATTGGTGGGGGCTTCCCATGTTATTAATCCACTAGACTATGCGTAACCATATGTGTTCTTCACTACCGAGAACAGTAATACGTACAAATTTACGCAGGATTTACGTAAGTATCCTTCACAACCGAGGATAGGGTACGTGGGGGTTTACGTAGGTTTTACGTAAGTGCCTGACACAACCGAGGCAGTAGTGAGCATTCGTTCACGCAGGTTTTACGTGAGTATCCTTCACAACCGAGGATAGCGAGTAACTTAGTTATACGTAGGTTTTACGTATGTGTCCTGCACAACCGAGGACGATGGTGTGGTAGTCTAGTAACAGTGTCCGTATGAATCTATTCAACCTTATCCTTATCAATCCCATTCCCAACACCCCGGGAATCCCATGCCTTGGTAAGAGTGTGAACTCACCTTGGGTTGCTCGGCAGATACACAGAAAGTACAGGTAAGCTAGTAAGTGGTCAACCACGTCCTATCATGGTTACTATACAAGTCAGGTTTGGTTCAAGTAATGCATTCATGAATCCTAGCAAACGCGTATAGCATGCAGACAATCAAAGTATAGCAATTCACCACGTGTGGGATTCGGATGCCTAAGCCCAAACTATACCCGGCCCAGCTAACATAAACAGTCAAATTAACAGTCAAGTACGTAAGTCCAATTACTTGGCCCAACCAATTGGGCCCGTGATGGTGTAGGTCCAAAACAGTGTGCGTGTATAACTGGTCTCGAGTCGCAACCAGCGATCTCGAGTCACGACAGGAGGTTTCGAGTCGCAAGAGCTGGTTTCGACTCGTCATGGTCCGGTCTCGAGTCGCAACGGGACTCGCAACCGTGGTTTCGGCTTGTCATGGTCTGGTTTCGAGTCGCAACGGGACTCGCAACCATGATCTCGGCTCGTGCTGCTGTGTGTCGGTGTGAGGTTTCGAGTCGCAACTGGAGGTATCGACTCGCAACCGTGTGGCTATCAAATTGTAACAGATTTCCATGTTTCATGCAATCAGTTTCGTGGTTTCCAAACTTTACACCAAATCAATTAACACAATTCCACCAAAGCAGTTACACAATTTTGATCAAACATGGAAATCAAACATCTAATCCATATGAACCCTAATAATCATCAAAGCATGAACAATAATCCCGAAACACTCGATCATAATCATTTAAGGTTCAATTATCAACAACAATACCCAAACCTACGGTTAACCTAATGTCCGGATTAACCTTTAATCAGTTTCATAATAACATACCGTCCAAATCATGTGAGCCTATACCCGGTTAACAAACATCATTCGGTTTATATCAACATCATCGCATAAACATTATTGTTCATCATAACAATTTACCCTAATCATTTTGCTCAAAACATATCATCATAACAAATCATCATCATCATACCGAGTCCATATAACACACACATACAACATGCAACCAAATAACAAACATCCAATAAACACTAACCGGAAGAAGGTAGGGGATCGGTTCAGTTTGCAAGCTTCGAAGGGTGTTCGCCGTCCGGTTCCAAAGCAAACGAGAGAGAGAAGTAGGGATTAGGGTTTCTTGTGTGTGAAGGTGATTTGCCAAAGTGTGAGAAAATTACTAACACCCTAGTGTTATGTGTGTAAGGTAGGTGGGCCGAAACCTACTTAGGCTGCCCATTAGGTTCGGTTACAAGCATCACGGCCCAAAGTGGCTTGTGCGATCAAATGGGTGTTGTGCGATTCGAGTTCAAGTAACATACATACAATCATTTAATTCGTAACATACAAAAGAAACACATATCACGTAATCATGCATTTAATCAATTAGGGTAGCACACGCAAATACGTAACGTTACAAGATAGGTCTAAAGTACGAGTTGTCACATTATCCCCAACTAAAAAGAAATTTCGTCCCGAAATTTGGTACGCACTCACTAAGGAAGCTAGGTAGATTATAACGTTCACTGGTTTTCCTGGGGTGTCACATCCTCCCCCCGTTGATCTGGAATTTCGTCCTGAAATTCCGAAGTAGTAGCTTCAGCCTCAGTAGTGGTTGTATTGGTTCCGAATAACTGGGGGTACTTTTCTGTCATCCTGTCTTCGCGTTCCCAGGTGTACTCTGGGCCATGTTTAGAGTTCCAACGTACTCGAACAAGAGGGATTCTCTTGTTTTTGAGGACCTTCACATCCCGGTCCGTGATTTCAACTGGTTCCTCGATGAACTGCAACCGCTCATCGATAGTGAGTTCTTTGAAATGAATGATAAGGGTCTCATCTGATAGGCATTTCTTCAGATTCGACACGTGGAATACATTGTGAACTACACCGAGTTCAGCTGGTAGGTTCATCTTGTAGGCTACCTTGCCTATTTTCTCAATGATTTCGAACAGTCCGACGTACCGCGGATTTAGTTTGCCCCGTTTGCCAAAACGAACCACACCCTTCCAGGGTGAGACTTTAAGTAAAACCCGGTCCCCGACCTGAAATTCCAGTGGCTTTCTACGCTTGTCCGCGTAGGCTTTCTGACGGTCGCGTGCCGCCGCCATGCATTGTCTTATCTGTGCAATCTTTTCTGTGGCGTCCACTACAATCTCTGGACCCGTGATCTGGCTATCCCCCACCTCTGCCCAACAGAGAGGTGACCGGCATTTACGTCCGTACAATGCCTCGAATGGAGCGGCTTGAATGCTGGTGTGATAACTATTATTATACGAGAACTCCACCAAAGGGAGGTGCTTTTCCCAGCCGTTGCCGAAGTCTATAACGCATGCCCTAAGCATGTCTTCAAGTGTTTGAATCGTTCGCTCAGACTGCCCATCCGTCTGAGGATGATATGCTGTGCTCATGTCTAACCGTGAGCCGAAAGATTTGTGCATTGCTTGCCATAGTTCTGACGTGAATCGTGCATCGCGATCCGAAATAATGGAGGTGGGCACTCCGTGCCTCGAAACAACTTCTTTAAGATAAACGTCTGCGAGAGTGGAGAACTTATCCGTTTCCTTTATAGCCAGGAAGTGTGCAGACTTGGTGAGTCGATCCACGATCACCCATATGGTATCATTCCCACGCTGGGATCTAGGTAGGCCTGTAACGAAATCCATGGAAATTTCTTCCCATTTCCATTGAGGTATCTTAGGCTGCTGAAGTAGGCCCGCTGGTTTCTGGTATTCAACCTTGACTCTTGCACAGGTCAAGCACTTTCCAACGTATGTAGCGATGTGGGCCTTCATGCTAGGCCACCAATAAGTGGTTTTGATGTCGTGGTACATTTTATCCGACCCTGGGTGTACCGAGTAGCGAGACTTGTGTGCTTCGTCCATCACAAGTTCGCGTAGACCTCCATAAAGTGGGACCCAAATACGCCCCGTTACATAGTAGGCACCGTCTGCCTTCTGTTCCATTCGTTGTCGTGAGCCGCGTAAGGCTTCAGCTTCGACATTTTCAGGCTTCAATGCTTCTACCTGAGCATTTCGTATCTGTGCTGGAAGGCTAGACTGAATCGTAAGTTGTAGCGCTCGCACGCGCCGAGGCAAAGTGTCTTTCCGACTGAGGGCGTCAGCCACAACATTGGCCTTGCCTGGATGGTACTTGATATTGCATTCGTAATCGTTCAGTAGCTCGACCCATCGCCGTTGACGCATGTTCAAATCCTTCTGCTTAAGAATATGCTCGAGACTCCTGTGATCGGTGTAAATCGTGCACCTGGTACCGTACAGGTAGTGTCGCCATATCTTAAGCGCGAAAACAACAGCTCCCAGCTCTAAATCGTGCGTCGTGTAGTTCCGTTCGTGAACTTTGAGTTGACGTGAAGCGTAAGCAATAACCTTGTCGCGCTGCATTAACACACATCCAAGACCTTGGATGGATGCATCACAATAAACCACGAAGTCATCTGTGCCCTCTGGCAAAGAGAGGATAGGTGCACTACAAAGCCTATCCTTTAGGTGCTGAAAAGCAGTTTCCTGGGGATCTCCCCAACGGTAGGTGACACCCTTCTGTGTTAGTAGCGTAAGCGGCTGAGCAATCTTTGAAAAGTCTTTGATAAACCGTCTGTAGTAACCCGCCAAACCCAAGAATTGGCGTATTTCCGTTGGAGTACGTGGTGCAGGCCAGTTCCTGATCGAGTCTACCTTGGATGGATCAACATGAATCCCATCCTTGTTCACTACATGGCCTAGAAAGTGGACTTCACGAAGCCAGAAGTCGCATTTCGAAAACTTAGCGTATAGCTGTTCCTTCCGAAGGAGTTCTAAAATAAGGCGTAGGTGCTGCTCGTGCTCCTCCTGACTCTTGGAGTAGATCAGAATGTCGTCGATGAAAACAATGACGAACTTGTCAAGATAGGGTTTGCACACCCTGTTCATAAGATCCATAAACACGGCAGGCGCGTTCGTTAACCCGAACGGCATTACAAGAAACTCGTAGTGGCCGTAGCGAGTTCTGAATGCTGTCTTGGAGACGTCCTCCTCCCGGACTCTCAGCTGATGATAACCTGACCTCAGGTCTATCTTCGAATAGTAGCACGACCCTTGCAACTGGTCGAATAAATCATCTATGCGTGGAAGAGGATAACGGTTCTTCACCGTCACCTTGTTCAGTTCCCTGTAGTCTATGCACATTCTGAACGTACCGTCTTTCTTCTTCACGAAAAGTACTGGAGCTCCCCAAGGCGAAGAGCTTGGACGAATGAAACCCTTTTCCAAGAGCTCTTGTAGCTGTTTTGACAGTTCTTCCAATTCTGATGGAGCTAGACGGTATGGTGCGCGAGCTATGGGTGCTGCTCCTGGAGCGAGCTCGATTTGAAATTCGACCTGACGATGAGGCGGTAAGCCAGGTAAGTCCTCAGGAAACACCTGAGGGTAGTCACGTACAATTGGAATATCCTCCAATCTCTTTTCCTTCACTGATGCATCCGAAACGAGTGCCAAGATTGCGGTATGACCCTTCCGCAGACACTTCTGAGCCTTCAAGAAAGAGATGATGCCAACCACAGCACCACTCTTGTCGCCTTGAACTTCGAGAGGTTCTTGACCAGAACGAGGAATGCGAATTATCTTCTCACTGCATAAGATTTCTGCCTGGTGTTGGGATAGCCAATCCATCCCAATCACGACGTCGAAGCTACCCAGTAATATGGGAATGAGATCGATAGAGAAGGCTTGACCAGCTAGGATAAGATTACAACCCTGAACTACGTGAGTGGCTTCTAGACTTTTACCGTTAGCTAACTCTACTACATGTTTGGTGGGTAAAAGTGTTGGTGCACGTTTTAGCAGTTGACACATTTTCACAGACATATAGCTTGTATCCGCACCCGAATCAAATAAAACAGTAACGTAAATATTGTCGAGGAGAAACTTACCCATAACTACGTTGGGATCGTTCACTGCGTCGCCTCGACCTAGTACGAATGCACGACCCCTTGCCTCGTTGCCGTTGTTGTTTCCCCCGTTGTTGTTGCCATTGCCCTGATTGTTGTTATTGTTGTTGTTGTTCTGGTTCCTGTTTAACTGAGGGCAGTGCCTTTTGAAGTGACCTTCTGCCCCACACTGAAAACATACTTTGTTGCCCTGCTGCTGATTCTGCTGTGCTGGTGGCTGCTGCTGGTTCTGGTTCGCAGGACGTGGGCTTCTACAATCCTTAGCCTCATGACCCATCTTGAGGCATCTTTGACAGCGACCCTTGTTACACTGGCCACCGTGGTGTCTACCGCAGTTGTTGCACTTTGGAAGGTTCCCTCGATATCCGCCCTGCCTGTGATTACCCGAAGAATGCTGGCTGGGACTCTGATGACTGTAAGTCTTTCGCTGCTGGGCCTGAGACTGAACTGAAGCTGATCCCCTGCTGGAATCCCCATCCCATTTTCTCTTGCTGTCACTGGGAGTAGTAGGAGTAGCTGAAGTAGTAGCGGTAGTAGTCGCGCTGATACGTTTAGGCAGTTTGTTCTGATCCACTGCTTGATCTGTGATGCGGTGAGCGAGGCGTTGAATATCCTGGATGTTATCAAGGTTAGCCGAAGTAACATGGCTCTGGATCTCTGGCGCCAACCCCTTGAGATACAACTCAATGCGCTTAATTGGAGGGTCCACCATAGTGGGACACAGTACGGCCAGTTCGTTTGACCTTTTGGTGTAAGCTTCAATCTCTGATCCAGTCATCTTCAGATGATAAAACTCATCCTCCAGCTTATGGATGTCTTCCCGAGTACAATACTCCCTCTTGATCAGTTCCTTGAATTCGTTCCAGGGTGTGGCGTTAGCAGCTGCCAACCCTAAAATCTGAACTTGGGCGTTCCACCAAGTTAGTGCTATTCCTTCTAGCGTGCCAGTGGCGTATTTCACCCTGCGAGCCTCAGGGCATTCACACATCTCGAATACAGACTCGAGCTTTTCAAACCAGTGGAGGAGTCCAACTGCTCCTTCAGTGCCACTAAAGGTACTTGGACGACAGTCCATGAAGTTCTTGAAAGTGCAGACAGGTTGCTGCGCTGGTTGACCTATTGTGTACGAATAGGGCAAAGTTTAAATACAAGGGCTAGTTTAGGAATATAGGATCTAAAGATCCTAGTGTGTGCTATACTGCAGGATATACTACCTGCTTGAGCAGCTGCAAGTGCCGCAGCAACTTGAGCTTGAACGGGAGCCTCTAGCTGGGCTTGAGTCATGTTGATTCGTCCAGACATGATCTTCATAGTAAAAGTAACGTAAGTGAGAGTGGTTCGCGAGTAGGGCGATGACAGAAAAGCGTAAGCACGTAGGTATTCTCCTGAAATAAAGTCATGTGTATCTAAGCGTAATGCGAGCAAAGTTCTATATAGTTCTAGCAAACAGGCAATAAACATAAACCTTATTACCTAGGATGTCGAGTCTTGCACGTGGAGCGAAGCGTCGTTGTGGATCGTTGAGAGCACTGTTCTGGTTATAGTCTGGTTTTAATAAAAACGTTTTCCCATATTAAAACCAAGTTCTCTATAACCAATGGCTCTGATACCAATCTGTCACACCCCCAAAATCCACCACGCGGAGTACCACCGCTTGGAGGCGTGACATGACCAGGATCAAGCCACCAATCATATTGAACGAGTAATTAAATAGTAAAAGTTATCCATCAATACGAAAGGTGTTTATTAAAATCAACATAAGTAAATGTAGCGGAAGCATTTATGTAAAACCCAACAAAAGTATTAATGTTTGAACACGTCATAAGTGTTTAAAAAGTAATCACGATCCATCTGCCCACAACGACCTGCTCCTCCTTGTGCAAGCTCCATTAGTACCTAAGGTCCTGCAAGGCATGCAGCAGAGAGTCAACAACTAGTTGAGCGAGTTCACCGAAAGTAAATGCGTAACAGTAAGTTCATGAGTATCAAGTGGCTCTACTGGGCCAGTATAGGTTTCTATTGGTGGGGGCTTCCCATGTTATTAATCCACTAGACTATGCGTAACCATATGTGTTCTTCACTACCGAGAACAGTAATACGTACAAATTTACGCAGGATTTACGTAAGTATCCTTCACAACCGAGGATAGGGTACGTGGGGGTTTACGTAGGTTTTACGTAAGTGCCTGACACAACCGAGGCAGTAGTGAGCATTCGTTCACGCAGGTTTTACGTGAGTATCCTTCACAACCGAGGATAGCGAGTAACTTAGTTATACGTAGGTTTTACGTATGTGTCCTGCACAACCGAGGACGATGGTGTGGTAGTCTAGTAACAGTGTCCGTATGAATCTATTCAACCTTATCCTTATCAATCCCATTCCCAACACCCCGGGAATCCCATGCCTTGGTAAGAGTGTGAACTCACCTTGGGTTGCTCGGCAGATACACAGAAAGTACAGGTAAGCTAGTAAGTGGTCAACCACGTCCTATCATGGTTATTATACAAGTCAGGTTTGGTTCAAGTAATGCATTCATGAATCCTAGCAAACGCGTATAGCATGCAAACAATCAAAGTATAGCAATTCACCACGTGTGCGATTCGGATGCCTAAGCCCAAACTATACCCGGCCCAGCTAACATAAACAGTCAAATTAACAGTCAAGTACGTAAGTCCAATTACTTGGCCCAACCAATTGGGCCCGTGATGGTGTAGGTCCAAAACAGTGTGCGTGTATAACTGGTCTCGAGTCGCAACCAGCGATCTCGAGTCACGACAGGAGGTTTCGAGTCGCAAGAGCTGGTTTCGACTCGTCATGGTCCGGTCTCGAGTCGCAACGGGACTCGCAACCGTGGTTTCGGCTTGTCATGGTCTGGTTTCGAGTCGCAACAGGACTCGCAACCATGATCTCGGCTCGTGCTGCTGTGTGTCTGTGTGAGGTTTCGAGTCACAACTGGAGGTATCGACTCGCAACCGTGTGGCTATCAAATTGTAACAGATTTCCATGTTTCATGCAATCAGTTTCGTGGTTTCCAAACTTTACACCAAATCAATTAACACAATTCCACCAAAGCAGTTACACAATTTCGATCAAACATGGAAATCAAACATCTAATCCATATGAACCCTAATAATCATCAAAGCATGAACAATAATCCCGAAACACTCGATCATAATCATTTAAGGTTCAATTATCAACAACAATACCCAAATCTACGGTTAACCTAATGTCCGGATTAACCTTTAATCAGTTTCATAATAACATACCGTCCAAATCATGTGAGCCTATACCCGGTTAACAAACATCATTCGGTTTATATCAACATCATCGCATAAACATTATTGTTCATCATAACAATTTACCCTAATCGTTTTGCTCAAAACATATAATCATAACAAATCATCATCATCATACCGAGTCCATATAACACACACATACAACATGCAACCAAATAACAAACATCCAATAAACACTAACCGGAAGAAGGTAGGGGATCGGTTCAGTTTGCAAGCTTCGAAGGGTGTTCGCTGTCCGGTTCCAAAGCAAACGAGAGAGAGAAGTAGGGATTAGGGTTTCTTGTGTGTGAAGGTGATTTGCCAAAGTGTGAGAAAATTACTAACACCCTAGTGTTATGTGTGTAAGGTAGGTGGGCCGAAACCTACTTAGGCTGCCCATTAGGTTCGGTTACAAGCATCACGGCCCAAAGTGGCTTGTGCGATCAAATGGGTGTTGTGCGATTCAAGTTCAAGTAACATACATACAATCATTTAATTCGTAACATACAAAAGAAACACATATCACGTAATCATGCATTTAATCAATTAGGGTAGCACACGCAAATACGTAACGTTACAAGATAGGTCTAAAGTACGAGTTGTCACAACCGTTGTAACTTATACGTTCGTCGTGTAAGCGTTTGTATTATTTTGGGTTCGTCAACGTTTGTAAATTTTATTTTTTTTTACTCTAAAAATAATATTTATATATTTTCACAAAATAATCATAAACAGTGTGGTGAAAAATATATTTATCGAATAAATATTTATCACGTTTAGTTTTTGTGAAAATCCCACCTCCGATTATTTAATAAATAAAGTCATGGCGAAATATATTTTGAAAACATCTCAAAAATAGTTTAACACTTGTAAATAATCTAAGTGTTAGGTTTTTAGAAAAATTCGCCAGAGTTTCCCTTGTAACTGGAGGTGGCCACGCTTTCAAGCGTATCATTTTCTTTTATAAAATCACTTCAACAATTTCTTGATTCAATCAAACAATTTCCGATACATCAACTAATCTCAACACACCAAACTTGCCGACTAGTATGTAAATCGCATTATTACGTGAACTTGTAGTTTTTCCGAAAACTATAGTGTAGATCTCCTTATATTTGGTGGATCTATGTGTGAAATAGTTTAATCTTGTAAAAACCCCGTTTTTAGAATAAATTATTCTTTACAACTTCCCGACAACTTTTATAAAAATTGTTACTTTGTCGGATCTTTCGTTTCACAAGTGTTTATACACTTGTAGTTTGTAAAAATCATATTTGTTAGTGTGTCATCCGACTTTTATAAAACATGATTTTCTCGACACTTGGTTCTACGAATATACCACTTGTACATGCGTAGATCCGCTAGTTTTAAATACTATTTTACAAGTCAAAATACTTTTACACAAGTTCATGTCTTTCGTGTGGTAGAGTTTCACCTTTTAACCCTTGTACCGATATAAACAAGCTTATGTCAAGATCTATGATCTTAACAAAGTCGGGTTAAACGATGATCAGAGCCACCACAACGTAGATCGGGCCTCAATAATCAACATATTCAAACACTACAACTTTTACACAAGTTATGAGCTTTTATCCAACAAAATTCAAGTTTTAGTGAACTTTAAAGATTCAAAAGATGGGTTTCCGCATTTTAATCGTTATAAATCATATTAACCACTTTAGATATGTTCGAGAGTGAGTTTTAAACATTATACCTCTAGCTCGGGGCTAGGGAAGAATCTAGGCGAAAAGGTGGTTGATAAAAGCTAAGTAACGAGGTCCTTCCGCTTCCGTTTGCTCCAAGCCTCCCAATACGTAACCCGTGAAGCTTGTATATACTTGGAATGGATGAACAAGAGTCGACAAATGATGGATGGGGGTGGGGGGGTCTTTGGCCGAGAGTGGGGAGAGCAAGAGAGAGTAGAGTGTGTTGGTGAAGTGTGGTGATAAATCTCTAAGGTTAAGCTCATGTATTTATAGGCAAAGTTATGATCATCGTCCAACGGATTTCGTGTCTCCTAGATATTAGACATAAATCAATTTAATAATCAAAAGTTGTACCCTTGTGTTCCCTTTAGTTGGCCGATCTCTTTAGGGGGGGGGGTATCCAGTTCGATTTCAATTGTGTAGTTAGGACTTAGTTACGTTAAATAGGTTAACTTTAGGGGTTAACTCCGTTAGTTAAGTGTTGCGCTTAAATGCAGGTGTTAGGGTAATCAAGGACCCTAACTGGCTCAGAAAAAGGCTAATAATATTTCTGGCAATATTTTCATGTTCCGGGTATAGTCCGGTTGTTCGGTTTGATAGTAATCCGTTAAAGTGCTTAAGTAATCTTTTAAGCGTCGTAAATAATATTTTTAGCGACACATCTTATTCTGCAAAGTGTCAGGAATATTTCCTCATGTTTTGGCACTTTATTAGTTAGCTAGAAGCTAGTATGTTAGTAAAAGTGCTGTGTTTTGTGCTTAGAGTACGTTTTAGGCACATCCAATCATTATATCTTATTCCTAGAGACGCAGTTCTACAACCCTTGTATCCCTACACACACTATGGGTGTAGTAAAATATTTCTGGCTCATACAGGCCCTTAGAGGCAGTGTCTGCCTGATGCTGGCTTTATCAGCATGTTCAATAGGTTATCCGTTCATAGTGCTACTGTGCTTTTGTGCATCATGAAAATAATGTAGTGACAGTATGTAAGGTATGATGCAGATATGTACAAGTATCAACAGTCAAGTAACAGTCTATCCATAAATTCAAGTAAAGCATAATAATTAAGCAGTAAATTATTATTAATTAAGTCGTACGGAAACCTGGTTTAGTGAGGGTTGTCACATTCTCCCCCCGTTAAAGAAATTTCGTCCCCGAAATTTGTACTACCTTAACTCCGTTTGGTCACGTCACGCAAATTATAACATCGAGGTAGATAGTCATCAAACTGCATCAAAGCTTACTCACCCTTGGTGGTTCCAAGAATATTTAACAATCCACACCCTCTATATACATTCCGTAATTTTCTACTCAAATGAAATGGTAAAGGGATCTGTCAACTCCCAAGTAACCAAGTGGCAAGGTTCAGTGCGTTTGACCCTTTTGAACTGTGAGGATACACCGAATGAATACAGATGAATCTGGTGTATCCTTGCTTTGATTTGTAGTTGCATCAGGAATGTGTAAATGACAAGTCAACAAAAGTTTATGTATCTTGCGTGGAACGGTTGGCCATGATTAGCAACAGCTACAAGTTTGTAGTGACACCACAAGGTATCGTAATGACAAGACTCGAAATAGTGATGACTGAACAAAATCACCGAGTTTGGAACCAGATGAAAGTGTACCGAAGCAAACCGGAAGGTGAAATTGAGTACTGCAAGGCGTTTGCTGGATTATGAAAGAATCGTTAGGGGGTACACCATGATATGCAATGAATTTATGTACCTTTGACTCAGCACGCAAGTGTGTTGAGAGTGATTTAATTGTGATAACGAAAACGGATTTAGGGCGAGTTGTCAAATAACCAATTAAATCCGTGTACAAAGCGAGTAGTTAGAGAAGCACAAGCTGCAATTCTGTGAACGTATCACCGTAAGGTATCGAAATCTATCAACGATTTAATGAAGTCATAGACCAAACAAGTCTATTACGACTCGAAACAAAAGAACCTATGTCCAAGTATTAGAATATGATGCTCTCAATACATCATATGGCGTCTCAAATCGAACATGTGATCTGGATAAGTTCAAGCAGTCGAACCTAGTTTCAACGTAACCAAACAATAAACGTACATGTCAACAAGGAAATCTTGACATGATAGCAAACATGTAACTCGCAAGCAGGTGGTTTCAATAAGTGTGTTGACTTGATAATAAAAGAGTCAACAATGACAAAATATAGGTCATTCGAATCGCAAACTAGTAATTAGATTCGGCGATGTAATAGCTGAACATTCATGAAGCGTTTATTCGAAATGAAACCACATGCGTAGCAAATGGTGCATGGGTTATGAAGTGATGCGTTCTTACTAAAACGAAGAAGTGACCAAATATATGAAGCAAACGTGCATTCGCTCTCAGCGAAGGAAGACAACGCGATGCAACTACTTGAAGGGAGCAGAAATGCAAATTTCTACTTGTTAGAAGTGAAAATGAAGACTTCAACGGAAGAAAATTTAAGTACTTTCGGGTTCGTTAACTATAATGACAGGTTGATCAAGTTAATGATGTTTGATTGAGTTGACAGATATGGTTCCTAGATGTAAGGCTTCTAGTCTTTCTGGATTCCACACCTCGTGTGAATCTGGTTTATTCATTGTGTAGGAAGCAGTATTTTGTTTATGTTTAAGCACGATCATTGTCCTACAATTTCATCCTGGTATATTCTCTGACGATGTTCGATTGTCGATCAGTCGTGTAGTAGTCGGGTTCTCATCGTTAGTTGTACATGTGACAACTCGAATTTCCAAGATTCTATTTTGCATTTATTGCACGTTCAAGTATTGTTTAACTGTTTATTTGCACAATTGATTACTATAGAATTGTATACGTTTTGATATAATGAAGTGTGTTGTGTGATGGTGCATGACTATGTGTTAATTGTGATAAACTTGTCAAATGGGTAAACTTGGTGGTGAAACTGTGAAATTGATTGGGATGGTGTACCTTTGTAAAATAGAACAATTGAGGGTGTGAAGAGTTATTAGTGAAAACTTAATTATACTTAACCCTAATCCCCTTTTCACTAATCATTCTCTCAAAAATCAAGACACGTACTTGTAACTCTCTAATCCTCTAGCAATCATCATCACCACTATCATTGGCACAAGGCATTCGATTCCTCTCTTTCTTTAGGATCAACACAAGGTAAATGATTATTGTTTATTGATTTCTTGATTATGTGTTCATGGAAAACCCTAGTTTCTCATGTGATATTCTGTGAATTGTTCCTGGATAGTTGAGATTATGACGATGATTAGATGCATGTTATCATTGTGATGATTGTTGTTGTTTTAGCATAGGTCGAATAACTTTGATTTCTGCCGTCGATATGATTGGATTTAGGGTTTTGCTTGAGCATAAGAACGTAACTGCAGAATGATATACGTAACTGCTATAATCACAAAGATCGTAGGATTGAAATTGTTGTCTGAGTTTCTGTGCATAATTGAGTGTCTGAGTTTTGAATAACATGCTATGTCCGAGTTTTAATGGCTTCCTTTGTCCGAGTTTTAAGAGAAACTCCTAGTCCGACTTTTATTAAATCAATCAGTCCGAGTTTATTGAATGGAAGTGTGGACCGAGTTTATTGAATGGAAGGGGGTCCGAGTTTTTAATCCCCCCCCCCCATGTCCGAGCTTCTTTAACTAGGGCAGCCCCTCTTCTTGTCCGAGTTTCATCAAAGAAACTCTGGGCCGAAGTGGTTGCTTTGGTTTGGTCCGAGTTTTGACATCATGCCCTCTTGGTCCGACCTTGTTAACCCCCCCCCACACACACTGATGTCCGAGTTTATACAAGGACATTAAGTCCGAGTTTGTTTAAGTTAAAGATGTCCGACTTTTACATATGTAGCATAGATTTTTCGGGTTCAAGCAAGGTGGTACGAGTTTGGTGTATGTTCGTGATTTGAATTTCATAAGGATAGTGATTGTCTGAATGTTAACTAGGAAGCTTTGCCTAAATGTTTGATGATGCAATGAAATAGCCTGATTGTTTGTTATATGCATGATCTGATTATTGCTTAAACATTAGCCTTATTAACTCTCTTAGTTAGTAAACTATATTAGAGTGTAATCCGGTTAAACACGTTAATTCTGTTATGATTGCAAGGATGATTATCACAGCTAGACATATAACATTTCTATTATGCGAATCCTGTTAACCTGTTCTTCCCATCAAGCATGAAATGTATGAAGATGATTAACTGGTTGCAATGTCTGATGTTAACTGTTACACACGCTATGTGATGAACTTTGCTTGCGAAACCATACAAACATGAACTGACTGTGAACACGTGTATACACTAGGCTTTGATTGATTACTTGTGAGTGCATAACCTAGCATACCGAGCAAACCAAGGTGAGTTCACACCCTTACTAAGGCATGGGATTCCCAAGGGCTTGGGAATGGGATTGAAGGAATGATATTGACTAGATTCGTGTACGCACTGTTACTAGACTACCATACCACTGTCCTCGGTTGTGCAGGACACATACTTATGCTATTCACTGTCCTCGGTTGTGCAGGACACATACTTACCCTCTACGAAGACTTATACTTATTACTATCCCTGGTTGTGAAGGATACCTATACTTATTACTATCCTCGGATGTGAAGGATACTTATACTTATTACTATCCTCGGATGTGAAGGATACTTATGCTTATTACTATCCTCGGTTGTGAAGGATACTTATGGTTACGAGTGGTCTAGTGGTTATACAACATGGGAAGCCCCCACCAATAGAACGCACTAACGGCCCAGTAGAGCCACCTGTTACAAACGAACTTACTATTACGCATTTACTTTCTGTGAACTCGCTCAACTAGTTGTTGATCCTCTGTTACATGCCTTGCAGGTCGTTAGGTATACGGAGCTTGCACAGGGAGGAGCAGGTCGTTGTGGGCTTGGATCGTGATTATCCTGTTAAACACTTTTGATATTTGATACTTATTTACGATGGGTTTTTATTAATACGCTTCCGCTAAACAATGATAACTTTCTTATGGTTTGGAACACCTTTCATATAGAACTGGTTTGGTTTGAATGACAAACTACTTTTATTATATATATTGTTCTGTATGATTGGTGGCTTGGTCCTGGTCAGTCACGCTCCCAAGCGGTGATACTCCGCAGGTGGATTTTGGGGGTGTGACAGATTGGTATCAGAGCCATTGGTTATAGAGAACTTGGTTTTAACATGGGAAAACGTTTGTATTAAAACCAGACTATAACCTGAACAGTGCTCTCAACGATCCACAACGACGCTTCGCTCCACGTGCAAGACTCGACAACCTAGGTAATAAGGTTTATGTTTATTGCCTACATGCTAGAATTTGCATAGAACTTTGCTCGTAGTATGCTTACCTTACTTTGCTCACTACTTGTTATTGCTTAAGAACACTTGTGTGCTTACACTCTTCTGTCATCGCACTATTCGCGAACTTTTCTCACTTACGTTGCCTTTGATGTGAAGATCAATGGCCGGACGAATCAATATGACTCAAGCCCAGCTAGAGGCTCTTGTTCAAGCTCAAGTTGCTGCGGCACTTGCAGCTGCTCAAGCAGGTAGTATACCCTGCAGTTTAGCCTCACACTAGGATCTTTAGATCCTACATTAACTCTTGTGATTAACTTTATCCTATTCGTACACAATAGGTCAACACGCGCAGCAGCCTGTGTGCACTTTCAAGAACTTTATGGATTGTCGTCCTAGCACATTTAGTGGCACTGAAGGAGCGGTTGGACTCCTCCACTGGTTTGAAAAACTCGAGTCTGTGTTCGAGATGTGTGAATGCCCTGAGGCACGCAGGGTTAAGTTTGCCACTGGTACTTTGGAAGGAATCGCGTTGACTTGGTGGAACGCGCAAGTACAGATTCTAGGGTTGGCAGCTGCTAACGCCACCCCTTGGAATGACTTCAAGGAACTGATTAAACGTGAGTACTGTACTCGGGAAGACATCCACAAGCTGGAGGATGAGTTTTATCATTTGAAGATGACTGGGTCAGAAATCGAGGCTTATACTAAGAGGTCGAACGAGTTGGCTGTGCTGTATCCAACTATGGTAGACCCTCCATACAAGCGTATTGAGTTGTATCTCAAGGGTTTGGCGCCAGAAATCCAGAGCCACGTAACATCGGCTAATCTCGACAACATTCAGGCTATTTAGCGCCTCGCTCACCGCATCACAGATCAGGCAGTGGATCAGAACAGACTGCCAAAACGTATCAGCGCTACTGCTACCGCTACTGCTTCTACTACACTTGTTACTCCCAGTGAAAGCAAGAGAAAATGGGATGGGGATTCTAGCAAGGGGTCAGCTTCAGTGCAGTCACAAGCTCAGCAACGAAAGACAGACAGTTACCAGAGTCCCAGTCAGCACTCCTCAAGCAGCCACAAGCAGGGAGGGTATCGAGGAAATCTCCCGAAGTGTAACACCTGCAACAAACATCACAGTGGCCAGTGTAATAAGGGTCGCTGTCAAAGATGCCTCAAGATGGGTCATGAGGCCAAAGATTGTAGAAGCCCTCGGCCTGCGAACTAGAATCAGCAGCAGCCCCAAGCACAGCAGAATCAGCAGCAGGGCAACAAAGGGTGTTTTCATTGCGGTGCAGAGGGTCACTTCAAAAGGCATTGCCCTCAGCTGAACAGGAACCAGAACAACAACAACCATAACAACAATCAGGGTAATGGCAACAACAACAACAATGGTGGGAACAACAATGGCAATGAAGCTCGTGGTCGTGCTTTTGTGTTGGGTCGAGGAGATGCAGTGAATGATCCCAATGTGGTTATGGGTAAGTTTCTTCTCGACGATATTTACGTTACTGTCTTATTTGATTCGGGTGCTGATACAAGTTATATGTCCTTGAAAATGAGCAAATTGTTAAAACGTACACCAACACCCCTAAGCACCAAACATGTCGTAGAACTAGCAAATGGTAAAAGTGTAGAAGCCACACAGATAGTTAAGGGTTGTAGCATTGTCTTAGCTGGTCAGACTTTCTCCATTGATCTTATTCCTATAGTTCTGGGTATTTTCGACATTGTCATCAGCATGGATTGGTTATCTAAGCAGCAGGCAGAGATTCTATGTAAGGAGAAGATCATTCGTATTCCTCGTTCGGGTAAGGAACATCTCAAAGTTCAAGGCGACAAGAGTGGTGCTGTGGTTGGCATCATTTCTTACTTGAAGGCGCATAAATGTTTACGTAAAGGGCACACAGCCATTTTGGCTCTTGTTACTGATGCATCCACAAAGGAAAAGAAGCTGGAGGATATTCCAGTTGCACGTGACTTCCCTCAGGTGTTTCCTGAAGATTTACCCGGTTTACCGCCTCATCGTCAAGTCGAGTTTCAGATTGAGTTGGCTCCTGGAGCAGCACCAATAGCCCGCGCACCGTATCGTTTAGCTCCAACCGAACTGGAAGAACTGTCGAAGCAGCTACAAGAGCTCTTGGAAAAGGGCTTTATTCGTCCAAGCTCATCGCCTTGGGGAGCTCCAGTGCTTTTCGTGAAGAAGAAAGACGGTACGTTCAGAATGTGCATCGACTACCGTGAACTCAATAAGGTGACGGTGAAGAACCGTTATCCTCTTCCGCGCTTAGATGACTTATTCGACCAGTTGCAAGGGTCGTGTTATTACTCCAAGATAGACTTGAGGTCAGGTTATCATCAGCTGAGAGTCCGGGATGAGGACGTCTCCAAAACCGCTTTCAGAACTCGTTACGGTCACTACGAGTTTCTTGTCATGCCATTCGGGCTTACGAACGCGCCTGCAGTCTTCATGGATCTTATGAACAGGGTGTGTAAACCCTATCTAGACAGGTTCGTTATCGTTTTCATCGACGACATTTTGATTTACTCCAAGAGTCAAGAGGAGCATGAGCAGCACTTACGTCTTATCTTGGAACTTCTTCGAAAGGAGCAACTGTACGCGAAGTTTTCAAAATGCGACTTCTGGCTTCGTGAAGTCCATTTCCTAGGCCATGTGGTGAACAAGGATGGGATTCATGTCGATCCATCCAAGGTAGATTCGATCAGGAACTGGCCTGCACCGCGTACACCAACAGAAATACGCCAATTTTTGGGTTTGGCGGGATACTACAGGCGGTTTATCAAAGACTTCTCCAAGATCGCGCAGCCGCTTACTATGCTGACACAGAAAGGTGTCACCTACCGTTGGGGAGATTCCCAAGAGACCGCTTTTCAGTACTTAAAGGATAGGCATTGCAGCGCACCTATTCTCTCATTGCCAGAGGGCACAGATGACTTCGTGGTTTATTATGACGCATCGATACAGGGGCTTGGTTGCGTATTGATGCAGCGTGATAAAGTTATTGCCTACGCTTCGCGGCAACTCAAGATTCACGAACGGAACTACACGACGCATGATTTAGAGCTGGGAGCTGTTGTTTTTGCGCTTAAGATATGGCGACACTACCTGTACGGTACCAAGTGCACAATTTACACCGATCACAGGAGTCTCGAGCATATTCTTAAGCAAAAGGATTTGAACATGCGTCAACGGAGATGGGTTGAACTTCTGAACGACTATGAATGCGCCATCAAGTATCACCCAGGCAAGGCCAATGTTGTGGCCGACGCCCTCAGTCGGAAAGACACTCTACCTAAGCGCGTGCGAGCGCTACAGCTTACTATTCAGTCCAGTCTTCCTGTACAGATACGAGCTGCTCAGATAGAAGCATTAAAACCCGAAAACGTCATGGCTGAAGCCTTACGCGGTTCAAGGCAACGAATGGAACAAAAGGAAGACGGCGCCTATTATGTAACGGGGCGCATTTGGGTCCCACTATATGGCGGTTTACGCGAACTTGTGATGGACGAAGCACACAAGTCTCGCTACTCGGTACATCCAGGGTCGGATAATATGTACCACGATATCAGAACAAGGTATTGGTGGCCAAACATGAAAGCTCTTATCGCAACTTACGTCGGCAAGTGTTTGACTTGTGCAAGGGTTAAAGTCGAGTATCAGAAACCATCAGGTCTACTTCAGCAACCGGAAATACCACAATGGAAATGGGAGCAAATTTCCATGGATTTTGTTACTGGTCTACCTAGATCCCAGCGCGGGAATGACACTATTTGGGTGATCGTGGATCGACTCACAAAGTCTGCTCATTTCTTGGCTATCAAAGAAACGGATAAGTTTTCTACCTTAGCAGACATCTACTTGAAAGAAGTTGTTTCGAGGCACGGGGTGCCAACCTCTATTATTTCGGATCGGGATGCACGATTCACGTCAGAACTATGGCAAGCGATGCATAAATCTTTCGGCTCACGGTTAGACATGAGCACAGCATATCATCCTCAGACGGATGGGCAGTCTGAGCGAACGATCCAGACTCTTGAAGACATGCTTCGGGCATGTGTTATTGATTTCGGCAACGGCTGGGAAAAGCATCTCCCTTTGGTGGAATTTTCGTATAATAACAGTTATCATACCAGCATACAAGCCGCTCCATTCGAGGCATTGTACGGACGTAAATGCCGGTCACCTCTTTGTTGGGCAGAGGTGGGGGATAGTCAGATTACGGGTCCAGAAATTGTAGTGGACGCCACAGAAAAGATTGCACAAATACGACAACGCATGGCGGCAACACGCGACCGTCAGAAAGCCTACGCGGACAAGCGTAGCAAGCCTTTGGAATTTCAGGTCGGGGACCGGGTTTTATTAAAAGTTTCACCCTGGAAGGGTATGGTTCGATTTGGTAAACGCGGAAAACTTAATCCACGATATGTTGGACCGTTCGAAATCACTGAAAGAATAGGCCCAGTAGCCTACAGACTGAATCTACCAGCTGAACTCGGTGCAGTTCACAATGTATTTCACGTGTCAAATCTGAAGAAGTGCCTGTCAGATGAGACCCTTATAGTTCCTTTTAAGGAACTCACTATCGACGAGCGGTTGCAGTTCGTCGAGGAACCAGTTGAAATCACGGACCGGGATGTTAAGGTCCTCAAACACAAGAGAATCCCTCTTGTTCGAGTTCGTTGGAACTCCCGACGTGGCCCAGAGTACACCTGGGAACGCGAAGACCAAATGAAAGAAAAGTATCCCCAGTTATTCGGAACTAATGTATCCACTACTGAGGCTGAAGCTACTACCACTGAATTTCGGGACGAAATTCCAAATCAACGGGGGGGTGATGTGACACCCCAGGAAAACCAGTAAACGATACAACTTATCTAGCTTCCTCAGTGAGTGCGTACCAAATTTCGGGACGGAATTTCTTTTAAGTTGGGGATAATGTGACAACTCGAATTTCCAAGATTCTATTTTGCATTTATTGCACGTTCAAGTATTGTTTAACTGTTTATTTGCACAATTGATTACTATAGAATTGTATACGTTTTGATATAATGAAGTGTGTTGTGTGATGGTGCATGACTATGTGTTAATTGTGATAAACTTGTCAAATGGGTAAACTTGGTGGTGAAACTGTGAAATTGATTGGGATAGTGTACCTTTGTAAAATAGAACAATTGAGGGTGTGAAGAGTTATTAGTGAAAACTTAATTATACTTAACCCTAATCCCCTTTCCACTAATCATTCTCTCAAAAATCAAAACACGTACTTGTAACTCTCTAATCCTCTAGCAATCATCATCACCACTGTCATTGGCACAAGGCATTCGATTCCTCTCTTTCTTTAGGATCAACACAAGGTAAATGATTATTGTTTATTGATTTCTTGATTATGTGTTCATGGAAAACCCTAGTTTCTCATGTGATATTCTGTGAATTGTTCCTGGATAGTTGAGATTATGACGATGATTAGATGCATGTTATCATTGTGATGATTGTTGTTGTTTTAGCATCGGTCGAATAACTTTGATTTCTGCCGTCGATATGATTGGATTTAGGGTTTTGCTTGAGCATAAGAACGTAACTGCAGAATGATATACGTAACTGCTATAATCACAAAGATCGTAGGATTGAAATTGTTGTCTGAGTTTCTGTGCATAATTGAGTGTCTGAGTTTTGAATAACATGCTATGTCCGAGTTTTAATGGCTTCCTTTGTCCGAGTTTTAAGAGAAACTCCTAGTCCGACTTTTATTAAATCAATCAGTCCGAGTTTATTGAATGGAAGTGTGGACCGAGTTTATTGAATGGAAGGGGGTCCGAGTTTTTAATCCCCCCCCCATGTCCGAGCTTCTTTAACTAGGGCAGCCCCTCTTCTTGTCCGAGTTTCATCAAAGAAACTCTGGGCTGAAGTGGTTGCTTTGGTTTGGTCCGAGTTTTGACATCATGCCCTCTTGGTCCGACCTTGTTAACCCCCCCCCCCCCCCACACACTGATGTCCGAGTTTATACAAGGACATTAAGTCCGAGTTTGTTTAAGTTAAAGATGTCCGACTTTTACATATGTAGCATAGATTTTTCGGGTTCAAGCAAGGTGGTACGAGTTTGGTGTATGTTCGTGATTTGAATTTCATAAGGATAGTGATTGTCTGAATGTTAACTAGGAAGCTTTGCCTAAATGTTTGATGATGCAATGAAATAGCCTGATTGTTTGTTATATGCATGATCTGATTATTGCTTAAACATTAGCCTTATTAACTCTCTTAGTTAGTAAACTATATTAGAGTGTAATCCGGTTAAACACGTTAATTCTGTTATGATTGCAAGGATGATTATCACAGCTAGACATATAACATTTCTATTATGCGAATCCTGTTAACCTGTTCTTCCCATCAATCATGAAATGTATGAAGATGATTAACTGGTTGCAATGTCTGATGTTAACTGTTACACACGCTATGTGATGAACTTTGCTTGCGACATCATACAAACGTGAACTGACTGTGAACACGTGTATACACTAGGCTTTGATTGATTACTTGTGAGTGCATAACCTAGCATACCGAGAAAACCAAGGTGAGTTCACACCCTTACTAGGGCATGGGATTCCCAAGGGCTTGGGAATGGGATTGAAGGAATGATATTGACTAGATTCGTGTACGCACTGTTACTAGACTACCATACCACTGTCCTCGGTTGTGCAGGACACATACTTATGCTATTCACTGTCCTCGGTTGTGCAGGACACATACTTACCCTCTACGTAGACTTATACTTATTACTATCCTCGGTTGTGAAGGATACCTATACTTATTACTATCCTCGGATGTGAAGGATACTTATACTTATTACTATCCTCGGATGTGAAGGATACTTATGCTTATTACTATCCTCGGTTGTGAAGGATACTTATGGTTACGAGTAGTCTAGTAGTTATACAACATGGGAAGCCCCCACCAATAGAACGCACTAACGGCCCAGTAGAGCCACCTGTTACAAACGAACTTACTATTACGCATTTACTTTCTGTGAACTCGCTCAACTAGTTGTTGATCCTCTGTTACATGCCTTGCAGGTCGTTAGGTATACGGAGCTTGCACAGGGAGGAGCAGGTCGTTGTGGGCTTGGATCGTGATTATCCTGTTAAACACTTTTGATATTTGATACTTATTTACGATGGGTTTTTATTAATACGCTTCCGCTAAACAATGATAACTTTCTTATGGTTTGGAACACCTTTCATATAGAACTGGTTTGGTTTGAATGACAAACTACTTTTATTATATGTATTGTTCTGTATGATTGGTGGCTTGGTCCTGGTCAGTCACGCTCCCAAGCGGTGATACTCCGCAGGTGGATTTTGGGGGTGTGACAGTACAAGAGGTCCGCAAAATTTTTAGCAAGAGTCGCTGATTTTGGTGGGTTAGCTTGTTCGGTTCCTGGTAGCTGATGTTTACTTGAAAATCATCATCCTCCTTTTTAACGAGCAGATATGGGGTTTTCCCAACAGGGGATTTTTGGTCTGTTATCTTCCTTCTTCATCAACTTCTGTAGCTTCACCGTCAATCCTTGCGCTTCCGAGGGTATAAGTCGTTAAGGGGTATTGACCGCAGGTGTGACGTTGGGAATTTATCTGACGCGAACTAGATTAGCCGTAGGAGAGAACATTCTGGCAAGTCCTTGTGGAGACCTTAGGGCATTTTCTTGTATTAAGAAGATCTTAGTTCTTTGGCTCTCCCTGTCCCCGACATGGGTCAAGAAGCAACCTATTCTTCACGCAACATCCTCCATGCCTTCAGGCAATTTGTAGTTTGTAGAGGCGTATCTTTCCTCATGAGTCATGATTGCTTCGTCGTTCATCTCCGGGACGTGGGTAACGATTTTCTGCTTGGTTGCTCGATCGCGGGTTTATCCTAGTTACTATGTCGAGGTCGTTTATTAATTAGCCTCATTAAGAGTGGGTCGACTAACTTACTCTCTACTAACCTAAGTAGATTCCTAAATTCATGAGATGCGAGACAAAGGTCGGCACCGTTATCAAATAACGTGAATGCAAGACTTTGGGTTGACAAAGAACGTACCAGTGACCATATCTGGATCCTGGCAGGCCTTACTAGCTCCGGTGTTGGATGCTTCTTCGTGGTCTTGGTTAGTCTCCCTTGGGCAATCCTTTCTAAGGTGCCCCATACCACCGCAGTTACAACCTTCCTTTCCTCTTTTCGTCTCCTGCCAACACGTTTCCCTGTCGTGTCCCCTTTTTCCACAGTTGTCACACTTCCTAATACTGCACTTCCCTTTATGATGGCGCTGGCATACTTCGCACTTAGGTAGATTACCCAGGTACATCTTTCCCTTTTTGGCCCTTCTCCTTTCTTTTGCCTGATCACCTCCCTGTGATTTGCCAAGCTTTCTTTTGTTCTTCCCAGATGTCTCCATTGTTGTTTCCTTTTTCTCATCCGGGATTGATAGTTTCACCAATCTAAATGCTTCCTTAGTGAGCTCCAGTCCTGTTACATGGGCAATCACGGGTGATGGCGGCGTCGATGCCATCATCAAGCTCAAGGCCTGGGGTGTCAATTCCCAAATAGATTGCTCCATTCTCTTCAACTCGGGTTCCACTAGGTACGGAATGACTCGCGACAAATCGTAAAGCCTTTTCACGTGCTTTACCACATCTGGACCTTCCTTCTGTAGCTCCCTGAACTCTAATTCCAACCCTTGGATATCCTTCTGAGAGCAATACTCCTTTCGCATTATCTCTTTCAGCTCGCTCCATGACATCGCATAAGCTACAGCCTCGTCCAACTCTCGAACCTTACGGTCCCACCATAACAGAGCTCCATCTTGTAGCAATCCGGAAATGTATGGGACTTGCTGCTCTGGCGTGCAACCACTCATTCGCACAACGGAATCCACATTCTCAGCCCATTTTACAAATGCTATGGCACCTCCCGTGCCATCGAAATTCGGAGGGTTGCATTCTAGGAAAAACTGGTAGGTACACCCTGTATCCAAGAATTCGTCATCACAATAGGTATTAGCAGGGCACTTTAGGGACTTTCCAACGTATTGTAATGTGTCTCAAGTGACTTAAACATTACCGTTAGGTAGGTCTCTCCCCGAGGCACCTTCGCCATGTTGGTAGCGAAGAACCTCGTGCCGAGCTCTGACTCGAGAGGCGTGCGCTAACCATTCTGCCTCAGTCAGTCGGGTGATCTCTTGATGCGACATCTTCTAGGAAGAAGTTCATGTTAGTCAGGTCTCTTCTATTCAGGGAACATAAATAGTTGTTTGGAGCACATGTATCTCACATGTTTAAGTCATTATATTACACATCACGCAATTCATCAAGCAAGTAATTGGGATCATGCTTGCCGAACGTATATCAAACAAACACGTGTTTCTCAGTCATAGCACATTCCCATTATATTGGTATTACGTCTTATGATTAGGTTTTCATTATACGGGTAAGCACATTGCATCACAATCATAACGTTCGTACGTAATTTGAGGGTTTCGTTGAATAAAAGTATAGCACGTAAACATGTAGTATCAAAATTTTAGTGCGCGCATAAGCGTTACTGATCACATTTAGCAATGACATGGTGACTGAGCTTTCGTTGATTATTGGCCATAATGTTTTAGCACATGCTTTATGATAATTGGTTTCCATCGTTTTCCGGCTACAATTTCATTGCCTTACAAAATGTATCACATTATCAGGGCCATCGGGTCTCCCTACTCTTGCCCAACAAGTATATTAGCATATCTAAATTGCGTAGTCAGACGTGGTCCTCTCAAATCTCCACAATCTTAGGGTCTCTACCCAATCGTAACGTAATCTGCGTTATCCAGGTATCAACATTTCTAGTAATTAAGGTGGGGGAGAAGAGAGTAGTAAACTGTCGACATGCTTGAATTTCTCCGCGAGCTTGTATATTCCTCGAAGTAGTTAACTGAATTGCCGCTTAATGGTAAAAGGAACGATTATCAAAAATCCCAGGGGACGGTGGAATATCAGGGGTTAAGAGCATAAAAGGGATCCTGATGTATGTGGCGGATCAAGGCATGTTGGTGAAGGACGTGGTGTTTTACTTAAAGTTTTCAGACAATATGCTGTCTTGTGATGTAGACACTTAACTCATGTTTTTAGTTATGTAATGTTATGCATTTGAAGTTGCCCTTCGAGGTGTCAGCTCAGCTTCAACGTTCCGCGACTCTTATCCTTAACTTGCAGTTGCTGTTACTGGAGCAACCTATCCTGTGTGCGTTTTTCATAATGCGAGAAATGGTAAGGGTTTATAGTTAACATAGTGCGTTTGTAGGCACCATCCAATTGGCTTATCGAACGTTGTAGTGGTGAATGTAGCAAGCGGTGCGGCCAGGGGGAATCTCTTCTAGGTGCGGGTATATCCTGATAGAAGGTGTTAGGCATGATGGCGCAGCGGGCATCGATCTTCACAAGGGGAAAACGAACCTCTTCACAAATGAGGGGGGGGGGGCTGTCCGATGCAGGTAGATATAAGAAGTGCGACGTCTGGCCGACTAAAAAGAAACAAGGTCGTGACCACGTAAAGGTGTAGGTTCAGCAGGCGCGACAGCGAGCTGTCTCGATGGTGTAGTTAGCTGGCTCAAGTACAGGCTCCGGTCATGTAGCGGTGTGGTGAGTATCAGTGGTGAGTGTGGGAAGCAAAGGTGCATCCATAGGAACTAGAAAAGGGACTGAAACAGGAGTCACAAGGGAGTGTCACTAGAAACTCCAAAGGTGGGTAACTATTGTCATCGTGTATCCACCCACTTCGGGTGTGCGCGTATCGAGAATTAACTTGGGCCGCAAGAAGCGCATGATTGGACTGTACAGGCACAAGGTCAGGGAAAGGGGCAATAACAGGATCAGCAAGAATATCAGCAATGTGAGGGGCATCAACATGGGCATCAACAGCATGCTCATCCTCCAATAGTGGAGCAGCAATAGGATGGTCATCGATAGGTACATCATCAATCAAAGGATCCACAGCGGGTACATCTGCACGAATAGGGTCATGCTCGAATACGGGGTCTGAAGCAGCTACTGGCTCGGGGGCTATGGTAGGCTCGGGATCATCAAAGGCCATCACAAAATCAAACTCAGGGTCGATGGGATCAGCGGGATCCTCCATGGGCTGGTCCATCGGGATATACTCAATGTCGTGATCCGGGTCAAATCCCGGAGGAAAGATGGGATCAGAATCCTCTATATCGTCACGCTCGAATGCAAAGCTCGGAATAGGTGCAGCAGAGGATGCCTGGTCAGGATCCGAGTCGTGTGCAAAGTGCTGTGCGCTCACCTCGTGAGAAGGTGCGGATGCCACAGACTCAAAGGAGTCTGGGACCGGTGAATGTGCGGGTGAGTCCTCAGCAGGGGCGTCAGCGATCATCAGAAGGTCGCCAGCGGGAAGAAGGGCTGCATCCAGAATCTCATCCTCAAAAGGCTCGTCCTCAAACAAATCGATATCGCCGTCAGCCTCGGCGTCGAGTAGCAAGTCATATGCGGGATAGACAGCTAAAGGAATAGGAGCTGGAATCACAACTAGGGGCAAGTACTCAGCAGGAGGGTCATCAATAGGCTCATCAGCGCCATCGGGCAGAGCGAAGGGCTGGAAGTCATCGTCATCAGTGCTCGTGTAATCGGAGGTATGCACCTCGTGCTCTGAAGATATAATGTCGTCAGATACTATGGGTAAAGGTCCGGTGGTATCCGAATCTCATACGCATAAACATGTCGCATGGCACGGGTGACTCATGATGTCAGTAACATAAACACAATTATGCACAAATAATCAGGTAATCACATAAGTTACCAAATAATAATCACATAATCTTCCTAGTCCCACTAGCCTCCCAGCCTCCCAGACTGTCCTTTCCTAGTCCCACTAGCCAATTTTCCCAGCCTCCCAGACTACTCTTCCTAGTCCCACTAGCCTCCCAGTCTCCCAGACTGACTCCCTAGTCCCACTAGTCAATTCTCCCAGCCTCCCAGACTGACTCCCTAGTCCCACTAGACAACTACCTCGATCCATTAGATCGAGCCTCGGCCTCCCAGACCGAGCCTCAGTCTCTCAGACCGAGCCTCAGCCTCCCAGACTGAGCTTAAAAAAATAATAAATAAAATGTGCTCAACATTTGTTTGTAAAAACGTTTTGGATCTGGACTTAAGTGGTATGCAGTAAAAATGTTTTCGTGAGAGCCCTAGTGATCATAGTCTAGACTCGAGAAGGAATCCTAGTTCGCTATGATCAGAGCTCTGATACCAAGCTGTCACACCCTGGCTTTGCGGAAGCGTGGTTAATTTGGTGTGACTTCTTAATACCATAGCTTAATCATAACAAAGCTATATGAAAGTAAAACCATGCAAGATCATCCATTGATTAAGTTTCAAAATAAAAGTACCACAACATTGTTTTAAAGTACCGACACATGCAACGGAAGTTACAACCTAATTCATAAAAACATTGTTCAGAATCACAAACATAAAGCAGACGTAGTTTAAGAGCGGTGGCTCGTCCATGCAAGAGACACGACCCCTAAACTCTGGATGACCTTATTTCTCATACGCAGCGTGAAAACGTATCATACCATGCCAGATCCTTAATTACCTGAAATACATGTAAGTTGGAAAAATCAACAAAAATTGTTGAGCAAGTTCATGTGTAGTGAGTAAGTAAAAACCTTTGTAAGTATAAAATCCTGGTATGTAGCAAATAAGGAAAAAGAGATCACCAATGGTTTGCAAGGCCATTGATATGTGTGAAATGCAAGTAGGAAGGCTCAAACCTAGCAGATTTATGCGCCGGGTACAAAGTCATCCCGAGGTCCGTTACGCTGGGCCTGGGACTGGGCTCGCTACACCCAAATAGATCTATCGCTCATGCCCCTCGGTCCTACCCTGAGGATTAATGACCTCAAGTTTCCGCCTACCCAGTTCACATGATCTAAATAACAACCCTCCTTACGCTAACCATACCATATCAGAAATATTCGCAAACATAGTAACATGTATTTCACCCCCGCAGTTTAGAAAACTGAAAACAGTTATGAGAAAAGGGGGACATGAACTCACAGCGGTGCGTCTCTACCAAGTATACTCCAAATCAAGCAGCTGTGCAACGACCTACATGTGCTAATTCTATTAGACGGATGGCCGTGCCTTAGCTTTATAGTTTACATTTTTGGGAAATAGTTAGACAACTATTTCGTGTTTATATCTTGCATGTACTTGGTAGTTAATCTCCTTCCCAAGGATGGGGGATTTAATACATGTGTATTTGTATTATATCATTAAGTCCCACTTAATATATTTTTACTTCTCATTCCAAGATATAAATATTTTTCTCAAAAATACTATATTTTCTCTTCACTTAATACTTTCCAAAATAATACGTTGACAAAATACGCGTTCATGAGTATTTCCGTTTAAAGCGTAAGTTACGTTTTAACGATTAAGTGGTAATAATAATTACCGTTGTAACTTATACGTTCGTCGTGTAAGCGTTTGTATTATTTTGGGTTCGTCAACGTTTGTAAATATTATTTTTTTTTACTCTAAAAATAATATTTATATATTTTCACAAAATAATCATAAACAGTGTGGTGAAAAATATATTTATCGAATAAATATTTATCACGTTTAGTTTTTGTGAAAATCCCACCTCCGATTATTTAATAAATAAAGTCATGGCGAAATATATTTTGAAAACATCTCAAAAATAGTTTAACACTTGTAAATAATCTAAGTGTTAGGTTTTTAGAAAAATTCGCCAGAGTTTCCCTTGTAACTGGAGGTGGCCACGCTTTCAAGCGTATCATTTTCTTTTATAAAATCACTTCAACAATTTCTTGATTCAATCAAACAATTTCCGATACATCAACTAATCTCAACACACCAAACTTGCCGACTAGTATGTAAATCGCATTATTACGTGAACTTGTAGTTTTTCCGAAAACTATAGTGTAGATCTCCTTATATTTGGTGGATCTATGTGTGAAATAGTTTAATCTTTTAAAAACCCCGTTTTTAGAATAAATTATTCTTTACAACTTCCCGACAACTTTTATAAAAATTGTTACTTTGTCGGATCTTTCGTTTCACAAGTGTTTATACACTTGTAGTTTGTAAAAATCATATTTGTTAGTGTGTCATCCGACTTTTATAAAACATGATTTTCTCGACACTTGGTTCTACGAATATACCACTTGTACATGCGTAGATCCGCTAGTTTTAAATACTATTTTACAAGTCAAAATACTTTTACATAAGTTCATGTCTTTCGTGTGGTAGAGTTTCACCTTTTAACCCTTGTACCGATATAAACAAGCTTATGTCAAGATCTATGATCTTAACAAAGTCGGGTTAAACGATGATCAGAGCCACCACAACGTAGATCGGGCCTCAATAATCAACATATTCAAACACTACAACTTTTACACAAGTTATGAGCTTTTATCCAACAAAATTCAAGTTTTAGTGAACTTTAAAGATTCAAAAGATGGGTTTCCGCATTTTAATCGTTATAAATCATATTAACCACTTTAGATATGTTCGAGAGTGAGTTTTAAACATTATACCTCTAGCTCGGGGCTAGGGAAGAATCTAGGCGAAAAGGTGGTGGATAAAAGCTAAGTAACGAGGTCCTTCCGCTTCCGTTTGCTCCAAGCCTCCCAATACGTAACCCGTGAAGCTTGTATATACTTGGAATGGATGAACAAGAGTCGACAAATGATGGATGGGGGTGGGGGGGTCTTCGGCCGAGAGTGGGGAGAGCAAGAGAGAGTAGAGTGTGTTGGTGAAGTGTAGTGATAAATCTCTAAGGTTAAGCTCATGTATTTATAGGCAAAGTTATGATCATCGTCCAACGGATTTCGTGTCTCCTAGATACTAGACATAAATCAATTTAATAATCAAAAGTTGTACCCTTGTGTTCCCTTTAGTTGGCCGATCTCTTTAGGGGGGGGGGTATCCAGTTCGATTTCAATTGTGTAGTTAGGACTTAGTTACGTTAAATAGGTTAACTTTAGGGGTTAACTCCGTTAGTTAAGTGTTGCGCTTAAATGCAGGTGTTAGGGTAATCAGGGACCCTAACTGGCTCAGAAAAAGGCTAATAATATTTCTGGCAATATTTTCATGTTCCAGGTATAGTCCGGTTGTTCGGTTTGATAGTAATCCGTTAAAGTGCTTAAGTAATCTTTTAAGCGTCGTAAATAATATTTTTAGCGACACATCTTATTCTGCAAAGTGTCAGGAATATTTCCTCATGTTTTGGCACTTTATTAGTTAGCTAGAAGCTAGTATGTTAGTAAAAGTGTTGTGTTTTGTGCTTAGAGTACGTTTTAGGCACATCCAATCATTATATCTAATTCCTAGAGACGCAGTTCTACAACCCTTGTATCCCTACACACACTATGGGTGTAGTAAAATATTTCTGGCTCATACAGGCCGTTAGAGGCAGTGTCTGCCCGATGCTGGCTTTATCAGCATGTTCAATAGGTTATCCGTTCATAGTGCTACTGTGCTTTTGTGCATCATGAAAATAATGTAGTGACAGTATGTAAGGTATGATGCAGATATGTACAAGTATCAACAGTCAAGTAACAGTCTATCCATAAATTCAAGTAAGCACAGTAATTAAGCAGTAAATTATTATTAATTAAGTCGTACGGAAACCTGGTTTAGTGAGGGTTGTCACAGCAAGCCCCTTGGAAGGGTGTGGTCAGATTCGGCAAGAAAGGGAAACTAGCGCCTCGATATGTTGAACCTTTTAAGATTCTGGAAAGGATCGGAAAAGTCGCCTACAGACTCGAACTACCGGAGGAACTTAGTAACGTCCACCCAACTTTCCATGTGTCGAACCTCCGAAAGTGTCTAGCTGATCATGATCTAATTGTACCTCTCGACGAACTTCAAGTCAATGAAACGCTGCATTTCGCGGAAAAGCCTGTCGAAATCATGGATCGCCAAACCAAGCAACTCAGACGCTCGCGCATCCCTGTCGTGAAAGTCCGATGGGAAGGCAAATGAGGCGCAGAGTTCACTTGGGAACTCGAAAGCGACATGAAGGCTAAGTACCCGCAGTTGTTTAAATGAAGATCTGAAGCGAGAAATTGGTAAGATCATTCACGGTGCTGTACAGCTTTCAGCCTAATTTCGGGACGAAATTCCCTAAACAAGGGGAGGCTGTAACACCCCGTGTTTTCGAATGTCAAATTCAAAGTCAAAGTCCAAGTCAAGTTTGACCTCTTCGACTGTAATTAGTCTATTTTATGTTTTATTTGTATTATGTGGAGTAAGTGTTGTTAATCAAAGGAATCGAAGTAATCGAATGTTTAATCGACGCGAAACGCTTTACGACTGTGAATAGTAGGAAGTAATAATGCGATAAAGTTAATCAATCAATAATCAAGCTACTCGAATCATCAATCAAATTCGAAACTCGAACTATGCAAATTTGGTGTTATATTACGTGTGTGTGTGTGTGTGTGTGTCACACCCCCAAAAATCCACCTGCGGAGTATCACCGCTTGGGAGCGTGACTGACCAGGATCAAGCCATCAATCATATTGAACATAGTATATAATAATCAAAGTAGTTCGTAAAACCCAATTCAATACAATTGATGTTCAAACCAAACATAGTTAAGTAGCGGAAGCATAATATGAAAACCCAATGTATGTAATAAATTCAAGTGTTATAACGTGTAACAAAACATCCACGAATCCATACTCCACAACGACCAGCTCCTCCCTGTGCAAGCTCCATGTATCTAACGACCTGCAAGGCATGTAACAGAGGATCAACAACTAGTTGTGCGAGTTCACAGTTTATAGTTTAGTAATTGTAATAGTATGGTAAGCCTTGTGTTCGTTCATTAAGTCATGTATCGTAATAGTTCGTATCGCGGCCCTCTAGGCATGTATGCGAAGATTAAGGAAAGTTCTCAAGTATTCTAGACTAGGTATGTTTGTATCGCGGCCACCCGGCACCTGTGCGAAGTTTTAGTGTATAGTTCGCAGCCTTCCTAGGCATGTGTGCGAAGATTAGTCATATTATCGCAGCCAACCCTGGCATGTGTGCGAAGATCAGTCACATTATCGCAGCCAATCCCGGCGTGTGTGCGAAGATCAGTTCTATAAGCATCACTAGTCTAGCAGTATCTTAAGTAATCACCTTCCTCACCCGAGGATCATATCACCACGTTCCATTATCTAGAGAAGTACAAATAAATAAATCAATCCCATTCCCACCCTGGGAACCCCATGCCTTGGCTGTGTGAACTCACCTTGGTTTGCTCGGTATGCTATGTTATGCACTCACAAGTAATCAGTCAAGTCCTATTGATTGCACGTGTAGTAAATCAGTTCATGTTCGCATGCCATTTATGTCACGAAGTGTGTTTAAACAGTTATCAGATATTACGTATGCAGTTTAGTCAAAATCGCACTATTTATGCTTGGCAAGATTAACAGGCAGTTAACATGTTTCGTACCATTAACGCACTTAACAGAACTCATACATTGGAAATGTTACATGTCTAACAGGACATATTAGCTAGCGTGTTGACAAACGTTAAATGTATTTCCTTAACCGAGTTATATAAAATGTAAGAGTTAAACAATTCAGCTAAGTAAGCAACTTAACAGAGGCTTGTAGACTTAACAGCATTAACAAAGCTCAGACATCACGTGATAACCATTAAAACTCGGACCCACATAACAACCAAACTCGGATAACTAACCCCCTATAAAACTCGGACTAGGGGTGGTGGGGGCTTAAAGTTCGGACAGTGGTTTGGGCCAAGAATTCGGACCCTTAAGATTATGAAACTCGGATAGAACAGGGGTGGGGGGTTTAAAAGTCGGACTAATCACCACCCCCACCAAACTCGGACCCTTGGACACTAGTTAAAACTCGGACACACACAATGTGTTAAAGGTCGGACCATAAGGGAGTGGGGGTTAAAGCTCGGACACTTAATCAACATAAAAGGTCGGATCTTTTGGTTAATTAAAAGTCGGACATGAGATTACTTACAAAACTCGGACACATGCATCATCTAAAAGTCGGACTAGGGTCATGTTCTTATAATATGTTGATTTTATAAACTCAGACATCTCAATCATGCACAAAACTCAATCATATAACAATCCAAAACTCTGACCTAAACCACGGACTAACAACATACGTGATTTTTCCAAGACAAATCACAACATCATGGCAGTTACACTTCATCATTCATACTATCAAAACCCTAATCAATCTTACATATTACAGGAATCATAAAGTCAATCGATGATTACAACAACTATCATAAAATGAGCGATCCATCAAGCATACAACTAATCATCATCGTCATCACAATAATTCAGAATCAAATCAATAATCACAGCCTATCACATGAAGAACTAGGGTTTTAACATCAATCAATCAATCAACAATTAACATCAAACAATGATTAAACAATTACCTTGATTGATTCTAAATGGATTGGAAGATTAAACTTGTTGCAAGAGACTTGTGAAGCCAAGAATGATGAGAAGATGGTTGTAGAGAGGATTAGGGAATGTGAGGGTACGTGTTTTGATTCTTGTGATGATTAGTGAATGATTAGGGAATGAGATTAGGGTTAAGTATGATTTAAATTTCACTAATAACTCTTTACACCCTTAATTAATAGATTTTACAATAGTACACCATCTCAAACAGTTTCACAGTTTCACCACCAAGTGTATGCATTTGACAAGTCTATCACAATTAACACATAATCATGCATAATCACACAATACACTTCATTGTATTAAAACGTTACAGTTCCATAGACAATTATTTGTGCAAATAAACAACTAAACAATACATGAACGTGCAATAAATGCGAGGTAGGAATCTTGGAAACTCGAGTTGTCACATTATCCCCAACTTGAAAGAAATTTCGTCCCGAAATTTGGTACGCACTCACTGAGGAAGCTAGGTAAGCTGTATTGTTCACTGGTTTTCCTGGGGTGTCACATCATCCCCCCGTTGATTTGGAATTTCGTCCCGAAATTCCGCAGTAGTAGCTTCAGCCGCAGTAGTGGTTGCGCGGTTTTCGAATAACTAGGGGTACTTTTCTGTCATCTGGTCTTCGTGTTCCCAGGTGTACTCTGGGCCACGTTTGGAGTTCCAACGAACTCGAACAAGAGGGATTCTCTTGTTTTTGAGGACCTTAACATCCCGGTCCGTGATTTCAACTAGCTCCTCGACGAACTGCAACCGCTCGTCGATAGTGAGTTCCTTAAAAGGAACTATGAGGGTCTCATCTGACAGGCACTTCTTCAGATTCGATACGTGAAATACATTGTGAACTGTACCGAGTTCAGCTGGTAGGTTTAGCTTGTAGGCCACTTTGCCTATTTTCTCAATGATCTCGAACGGTCCGACATACCGCGGATTTAGTTTGCCCCTTTTGCCAAAACGAACTACACCCTTCCAGGGTGAGACTTTAAGTAAAACCCGGTCCCCGACCTGAAATTCCAAAGGCTTCCTACGCTTGTCTGCGTAGGCTTTCTGACGGTCGCGTGCTGCCGCCATGCGTTGTCGTATCTGTGCAATCTTTTCCGTGTCGTCCACTACAATCTCTGGACCCGTGATCTGACTATCCCCCACCTCTGCCCAACAGAGAGGTGACCGGCATTTACGTCCGTACAATGCCTCGAATGGAGCGGCTTGTATGCTGGTGTGATAACTGTTATTATACGAAAACTCCACCAAAGGGAGATGCTTTTCCCAGCCGTTGCCGAAATCAATAACACATGCCCGAAGCATGTCTTCAAGAGTCTGGATCGTTCGCTCAGACTGCCCATCCGTCTGAGGATGATATGCTGTGCTCATGTCTAATCGTGTGACAATCCACACTAAACCAGGTATCCGTACGACTTAATTAACTATTAATTGTTGCCTAATTACTGTGCTTAACTGAGATTTCTGATAAACTGCTACTTGATTGCTGATACTTGTACATATCTGCATCATACTTTGATTTTTCCGTCACTACAGTATTTACTCACTGAACTCTAGTGACAAACATGATGCACAAAAGCACAGTAGCACTTGAACGGATAACCTATTTGACATGCTGATATAGCCAGCATCAGGCAGACACTGCCTCTAAAGGCCTGAATGAGCCAGAAATATTTTACTACACCCATAGTGTGTGTAGGGATACAAGGGTTGTATAACTGCGTCTCTAGGAATAAGATACAGAGATTGGATGTGCCTAAAACGTACTCGAAGCACGAAACACAGCACTTTTATCAACACACTAGCTTCTAGCTAATTAATAAAGTGCCAAAACATGGGGAAATATTCCTAACACTTTGCAGAATAAATTGTGTCGCTAAAAATATTAATTACGACGCTTAAAGGATTACTTAAGCACTTTAACGGATTACTATCCAACCGAACAACCGGACTATACCCGGAACATAAAAATATTGCCAGAAATATTATTAGCCTTTTTCTGAGCCAGTTAGGGTCCCTGATTACCCTAACACCCGCTTTATTAACGCATCAAACAACTAACGGGGTTAATCTCTAAACTTAACCTACTTAATGTAACTGAGCTCTAACTGAACAATCGAGATCCAACCGGATGTCCTTTCCCCCTAAAGATTTCGGCCAACCAAGGGGACAAGAGGGTACAAGTTTTTGATTATTTTATTTGATTTCGTGGATATCTAGAGAGCTTGAAAAACCGTTGGACGATGGCACAACTTTTGTCTATAAAATCAACACATAACACATTAGAGTCTTCACACACAACTCACCATCTCTACTCTCCCTCTTGCTCTCTCTCTCTCTCGGCCGTAACTACACACACACACACATCCGTTGCCGGTTTTTGATCTTGCCATTCCAAGCTTATACAAGTGTCGAGGATCACGTACAAGGAAGCTTGAAGCAAGCGGAAGTTGAAGGACCTCGTTCATTTGCTTTTATCCACGCCATTTTCGCCAAAAATCTTCCCTAGCCCCGAGCTAGAGGTATATCATTTAAAACTCACTCTTGATCGTATCTAAAGTGGTTAATATGATTTTTAACGGTTAAAAGTTGGAATCATGCGTTTTGAATCTTTAAAGACTACTAAAACTCGAATATTGTTGGTTAAAAGCTTATAACGCGTGTAAAAGTCGTAGTATTCGAATATGTTGATTATTGAGGCCCGATCTACGATGTGGTGGCTCTTATCATCGTTTAACCCGACTTTGTTAAGATCACGAATCTTGACATACGCTTGTTTCTATTGGTACAAGGGTTAAAAGGTGAAACTCCACCACACGAGAAACATGAACTTGTGTAAAAGTATTTTGACTTGTAAAATAGTATTTAAAACGAGCCGATCTGCGTATGTACAAGTGGTATATTCATAGAACCAAGTGTCGAGAAAATCATGTTTTATAAAAGTTGGATGACATGTTAATGAATATGATTTTTACAAATTACAAGTGTATAAACATTTGTGAAACGAAAAGATCCGACAAAATAACAATTTTTATAAAAGTTGTCGGGAAGTTGTAAAGGATGATTTGTTCCAAAAACGGGGTTTTTACAAGACTAAACTATTTTATACATAGATCCACTAAATATAAGGTGATCTACATTACGACTTTCGGAAAAATTACAAGTTCATGTAACAACGCGACTTTACATACTAGTACAAGTTTAATGTATTGAAACTGGTTTGAAGTATCGGAACTTGATTGGTTGATTAAAGAAATTGTTGAAGTGATTTTGTAAAAGAAAATGATACGCTTGAAAGCGTGGCCACCTCCAGTTACAGGGGAAACTCTGGCGAAATTTTTCTAAAATCTAACACTTAGAATTATTTACAAGTGTTAGACTATTTTTGATACATTTTCAAAATATATTTCGCCATGACTTTATTTATTAAATAATCGGAGGTGGGATTTTCATAAAAACTAAACGTGGTAAATATTTATTCGATAAATATATTTTTTCACCACACTGTTTATGATTATTTTGTGAAAATATATAAATATTATTTTTAGAGTAAAAATAATATTTACAAACTTTGTCGAACCCAAAATAATACCAACGCCTACACGACAAACATATAAGTTACAACGGTAATTATTATTACCACTAAATCGCCAAAACGTAACTTACGCTTTATACGGAAATATTCACGAATGCGGATTTGTCAACATATTATTTTGGAAAGTATTATGTGAAGAGAAAATATATTATTATTGAGAAAAATAATTATATTTTGGAATGAGAAATAAAATATATTAAGTGAGACTTAACATTATAAACACGCATGTATTAATTCCCCCATCCTTGGGAAGGAGATTTTCTACCAAGTATATACGCGGAACGGTTGTCTAACTGTTTCCCGAAAATGTAAACTATAAAGCTAAGGCACGGCCATCCGTCTAATAGAATCAGCACATGTAGGTCGTTGCGCAGCAGTTGGATATTTGGATTACTTGGTATTGTGACGCACTCACTGTGAGTTCATGTCCCCCTTTTCTCTTAACTGTTTTCAGTTTTATAAACTGCGGGGGTGAAATACATGTTACTATGATTATGAATACTTGATACATGGTATGGTTAGCGTAAGGAGGGTTACTACTTAGATCATGTGAGTGGGTAGGCGCAACTTGAGGCCATTAATCCTCGTAGTAGGACCGAGGGACAGGAGCGGTAGATCTATCTGGGTGTAGCGAGCCCAGCCCCAGGTCCAGCTGAACGGACCTCGGGGTGACTTAGTGCCCGATGCATAAATCAGCTAGGTTTGAGTCATCCCTACTTGCACTTCACACATATCAATGGCCTTGCAAACCATTGGTGATCTCTTTTTCCTTATTTGCTACATACCAGGTTTTTGATAAAGATAAAGGTTTGTTTACGCACTTTCGCATGAACTCGCTCAACATTATTGTTGATTTTTCAACTTACATGTATTTCAGGGAATTAACGATCTGGCGCGGTATGGCTTGTTTCCGCTGCATTAGGCCCGAGGTCATCCAGGGTTCGAGGCTTGTGACTCTTTCCTGGACAAGTCACAGTCCCTGAACCATGTTTACTTTAAGTTTGCATTTGTAATGTTTAGACAAGTTTATGGTTGTCGGGTGTTAACCCGTTAAGACAATGTTTTACTATTTTATTATCAATGGATGATCTTGCATATTTTTAATTCATATAGCTTGTTATGATTAAGCTATGGTATTAAGAAGTCACACCAAATTAACCACGCTTCCGCAAAGCCAGGGTGTGACAGCTTGGTATCAGAGCTCTGATCATAGCGAACTAGGATTCTTTCTCGAGTCTAGACTATGATCACTAGGGCTCTCACAAAAACATTTTTACTACATACCACTTAAGTCCAGATCCAAAACGATTTTATAAACAAATGTTGAGCATATTTTATTTATTATTTTTAGGCTCAGTCTGGGAGGCTGAGGCTCGGTCTGGGAGGCTGAGGCTCGGTCTGGGAGACTGAGGCTCGGTCTGGGAGGCCGAGGCTCGATCTAATGGATCGAGGTAGTTGGCTAGTGGGACTAGGGAGTCAGTCTGGGAGGCTGGGAGAATTTGCTAGTGGGACTAGGGAGTCAGTCTGGGAGGCTGGGAAAGTTTGCTAGTGGGACTAGGGAGTCAGTCTGGGAGGCTGGGAAAGTTGGCTAGTGGGACTAGGAAGGACAGTCTAGGAGGCTGGGAGGCTAGTGGGACTAGGAGGATTATGTGATTATTACTTGGTAACTTGTGTGATTACCTGATTTACTGATTTTGTGCATATTTTGTGTTTATGTTACAGACCCATGGACTCACCAGCCACTAGTGTCGGACGACATTGTGTCTTCAGAGCACGAGGTGCATACCTCCGACTTCACCAGCACCGATGATGATGACTCCTTGCCCTTCGCTCTACCCGAGGGTGCTTATGAGCCTATTGATGGCGATCCTGCTGAGTATCTTCCCTTGGTAGCGATTCCAGCTCCCATACCCCTTGCTTCTTACCCAGCACACGAGCTATTACCAGATGCCGAGGCTGACGGCGACATTGATCTCTACGAGGACGAGCCTTACGAGGATGAGATTCCTGATGCAGCCCCTTTACCCGCTGGCGGTCTCTTGATGATCGCTGGTGCCTCAGCTGGAGACTCGCCCGCCCATTCGCCAGTCCCAGACTCCTTTGAGTCTGTGGCATCTGTACCGTCTCACGAGGTGAGCACGCAGCATTTTATACACGACTCGGACCCCGATCAGGCATCTTCTGCCGTACCCATCCCGAGCTTTGTGTTCGAGCACGACGACATTGAGGATTCGGATCCCGTTTTTCCTCCAGGATTTGATCCTGACCGCGATATTGAGTATATTCCTATGGACCAGCATATGGAGGACCCTGTTGATCCCGTTGATCCTGTTGATCCCTTTGATCCAGAGTTTGATTTTGACATGGCTTTTGACGACCCAGAGCCTGCCTTGGCCCCAGAGCAGGCAGCTGCTCTCGATCCTGTGCATGAGCATGACTTAGTACATGCTGACGTTCCTGTTGAGCCCGTTTTGACTGACCCACCTGTTGGTGATGCTCCTTTGATAGCTGATGATCTTCTTGTTGATCCACCTTTTGTTGATCCCCCTTTGATTGCTGATATCCCTGTTGACTACCCAGTTGAGCATGTTGCTCCGTTTGACCCTGTACCCCTCGAGCCTGAGCACGCTCTGTTTGCAAAGCATATGGATCCACCCGATGAGGAGGCACAGCAAGGTTGGATACCTGCTGACGAGGACGTTCCACCGCTTCCACCACATCACACTGATGCACAGCATGCTGATTTTTCATTTCAGATCCCACCGTTTGTACCTCCAGCGGGGCCTGGAGAGGGCTCTTCAGCCCACCCTTTTGGTCACGTACCGATGCCTATGCCTTTCGTACCTCAGATGACACCTGTTCCATCTTCTGTTCATGTAGCACCATTCGATCCCACCAGCACGCCACTGCTTTGGTCATCTTCCTCTCCGATGCCACCCACTGATCCATATCATCCATTCCATATGGGACATACCATAGAGGACGTCTTGATGTCCTTTGTCCATCAGCATGAGTCCCATACCCAGCGACTCCAGGAGCTCGAGAGAGCTCAGTTATCACTAGGTCCATATCATGGTCAGACATCTTCATCTTTTCAGCCTTTTCGATCATTACCCCCGGACTTTGCTGCCCGACTTTCGACTTTGGAGCAGCAGATCGCTTCTGTTATTCGCACTCAGCAGGCGATGGAGGAGGACTGGCTTCATCTACGCCGCTTACTCTACACTCACTTTCCCCCTCCTCCACCCCCATCCGCATAGAGCTCATTGGTGCCATAGTGGTAGACGATGGTGAGACGACAGCGATTGTGACTGCACAGCCTTTTGGAGACCATCTGATGATTTCTGACTATTGTTGATACTTATTTGATGTACCTGATGTATGTGATACTGATATGATATAGTTTTGTACAGGGGTGATGTAGCCCCTATTTGGTTGATGGTTGTATGACACACTTACTACACTTTATGGTCTCGATATATGTAGCAATCGCGGTATTCTCACCATATCTGATGCACTTGATTTCTTACTGTTATTGTTGGGACATGGGATGTTGTATGTATGATATTTGCAACATGGGATGTTGGGACATGGGATGTTGTATGTATGATATTTGCAACATGGGATGTTGGGACATGGGATGTTGTATGTATGATATTTGTGACATGGGATGTTGGGACATGGGATGTTGTGTGTGATATATTGATAACATGAGATGTTATGTGCTATTATTATTACTATATACGTACGCTTTATTATGGCCTGACCAACGTACACATCTTTAGAAGATGGCGCCAAGACGACAACCTCAGCCGATGCCTACTACTAAGGACGAATTACAGCAAGTCATTGCTGCTGCTATTGCTCAATATGCTGCCTCTCAGGGAGGAATGAGTGGAAGCAACTCTGGCAACACGGGCAACAACAACAATCCACCGCATGGGTGTACCTACAAACAATTCTTGGACTGCAAGCCCATAAACTTCGATGGCACAGGTGGTGCTGTTGCTTTCGTCCGCTGGGCTGAGAAAACCGAGTCCGTACTTCGCATGAGCAAATGCGCGCTAGATCAACAAGTCACTTACATCTCAGGGCTATTTGTGGATGGAGCCCTATCCTGGTGGAATCTACAGGTCCAGACCCTTGGCGAAGCCGCAGCTTACGCACTGACGTGGACTGAGTTGAAAGAACTTATGCGCAAAAAGTACTGTTCTCGCGCTGAAATCCAGAGGTTAGAAACCGAATTCTGGCACCTGAAGATGGAAGGTCCCAAGATAGCTGAGTATGTTCAGAGGTTCCACGATTTGTCGCATGTGGTACCCTACATGGTTACACCGGAGTTCAAGAGGATTGAACGCTTCATTTGGGGACTAGCTCCTCAAATAATCAGCATGGTGACCTCCTCCAAACCTGCAACAATCACTGAAGCCATTGATTTGAGTGTAGCTCTCACCGAAGAGGCAATTCGGTTGAACAAGTTTGATGAAGTCGAGCCGAAGAAGAAAGAGACTCATGTGGAGTCGTCAGGTGGAAACAAGCGAAAGTTTTCTAATTTCAAGCAGGGCACCGGGATGGTGGTTAAGAAAGGGGAATTGAACGCGCCAGCGCCAGATACAGCTGGTAGTAAAAAGAAAGGGAAGGGATACATGGGTGCACAACCCAAGTGCAACTCATGCCAACGACATCACTCTGGACGTTGCAGCCTAAGAGTTTGTGTAACATGTGGGAAGACTGGTCATACGAAGGACTTTTGTTGGGCTAGTGCTGGCCGGGGAGGCCAGGGAGGATCTGGGAATAGGAATAACCGTGGTGGTAATGGGAACCGCCCACAAGGAAACCAGGGAGGTGATGGGAACCGTGCCAATAATGCTAACCAAGCGGGCGCCATGAATCGGAACCAAGGAAACCACCAAGCTGGAAACAATGGTGGAAACGGGCAGAGACCCGAATGTTTCAATTGTGGAGATCAAGGGCATTACAAGAGAAATTGCCCAGAATTAAACCAAGCACGCGGAAGAGTTTTTAACATGGAGGCCAGGGAAGCGCGCCAGGATCCCAATGTTGTCACTGGTACGTTCCCTGTAAACCAACGCTATGAATCCGTTTTGTTTGATACTGGTGCCGATTATAGCTTCGTATCGCTAGAATTTAAGAACATGCTTGGTTTAGCCGCTAGTAAGTTAGATATTCCTTACTCGATCGAATTAGCGAATGGGAAGTTAGTAGAAGCTAACGAGGTGATTCGAGGTTGCGTAATCGAGTTGGGAGAGCGTGAGTTTGCTCTCGATCTACTACCAGTCCAGTTGGAAAGCTTCGACGTGGTGGTAGGGATGGATTGGTTATTTAGTAACAAGGCTGAGATAGTTGGTCATGAGAAGGTCGTTCGTATCCCGACCGATGATGGTGGGACCATTGTTGTTCACGAAGAGAAGCGTGAGACGCCGTTAAGGATGATTAGCTGCCTGAAAGCAAGGAAGTGTTTGCAGAAAGGATGTGTTGCTTTTCTGGCACACATTGTGGATAAAAAGGCTGCTGAGCCGAAGATCGAAGACATCCCTGTCGTGAGGGAATACCCAGAAGTCTTTCCAGAAGACTTGCCTGGCTTGCCACCTCAAAGGCAAGTGGAGTTTCGCATCGACTTAGTTCCAGGCGCTGCGCCTGTGGCTAAGGCACCCTATAGACTTGCTCCGTCTGAGATGCAAGAACTGTCGACACAACTTCAAGAGTTGTTAGACAAGGGTTTTATCCGACCAAGCTTCTCGCCTTGGGGAGCTCCAGTTTTGTTTGTGAAGAAGAAAGACGGCAGTTTTCGGATGTGTATTGACTACAGAGAGTTGAACAAGCTGACGATTAAGAATAGGTATCCCCTGCCAAGAATCGATGATCTGTTCGACCAGCTTCAAGGTTCAAGCTTCTATTCAAAGATCGATCTTCGATCTGGATACCATCAGCTACGGATACAGGAGGAGAGTATCCCGAAGACAGCCTTCAGAACTCGATATGGACACTACGAGTTCCTCGTTATGCCGTTTGGATTAACAAACGCACCTGCAGTGTTCATGGATTTGATGAGCCGAGTTTGTAAGCCATACCTGGATAAGTTCGTGATTGTATTCATCGACAACATCTTGATTTATTCAAAGACGAAGGCTGAGCACGAGCAGCATCTTAGAGCTATTCTGGAGCTGCTGAAGAAAGAACAGTTATACGCCAAGTTCTCTAAGTGTGAGTTTTGGCTAAGAGAAGTGCAATTTCTTGGACATGTGGTAAATGAAGGTGGGATTCATGTGGACCCAACCAAGATCGAGGCGATCAAGGATTGGGAAACGCCAAAGACGCCAACTGAGATTCGGCAATTCTTGGGTTTGGCTGGCTATTATCGAAGGTTCATCGAGAACTTTTCAAAGATCGCTCAACCGTTGACACTCCTCACGCAGAAGGATAAGAAGTTTGATTGGGGAATCAAACAGGATGAAGCGTTTCAGATATTGAAAGACAAGCATTGCAACGCGCCAATCTTAGCTCTACCAGAAGGCACTGACAATTTCGTGGTATACTGCGACGCATCGCGTCAAGGATTGGGTTGTGTGCTGATGCAACGTCAAAAGGTTATCGCCTATGCATCACGCCAACTGAAGGTGCGTGAAAAGAACTATACCACTCATGATTTGGAGCTAGGCGCAGTGGTTTTTGCCTTAAAGATCTGGAGACACTACCTTTACGGTACAAAGTGTACGATTTTCACAGATCACAAGAGCCTCCAGCATATATTCAACCAGAAGGAGTTGAATATGAGGCAAAGGCGATGGGTCGAGTTGTTGAACGATTACGACTGCGAGATCAAGTATCATCCAGGGAAGGCGAATGTGGTCGCTGATGCCCTAAGTCGTAAGGAGAGAATCAAGCCCATAAGGGTTAGGGCTATGGAAATGATAATTCAAACCGACCTTTCCTCACGCGTTCGTGCAGCACAGAAGGAAGCTCTCAAGGAGGGAAACCTTGAGGAAGAATATCTATGTGGGATGGAGAAGATATTGGTGCCAAACAGGGAAGGAACGTTGTGTTTTGAGAAAAGGATTTGGGTTCCTCTGTTTGGTGGTTTAAGAGAGGTTATCTTTGATGAAGCTCACAAGTCGCGGTACTCTATCCACCCTGGAGCGGATAAGATGTACCAGGATCTTAAGGATTATTACTGGTGGCCTAGAATGAAAGGCGATGTTGCTATTTACGTGAGCAAATGTTTAACTTGCGCCAAAGTTAAGGCGGAATACCAGAAGCCTTCGGGACTTCTGCAGCAACCAAAAATTCCCCAGTGGAAGTGGGAAGAAATCTCCATGGATTTTATTACGAAGTTGCCAAGAACGCCAAAAGGCCATGACACTATCTGGGTGATAGTGGATCGCTTAACGAAGTCAGCACACTTCTTACCTATCCGCGAAAAGGATAATACAAGCAAATTGGCTGAAATATACATGAGAGAGATTGTTACACGCCATGGAGTACCTCTCTCGATTATTTCGGATAGAGACGGGAGGTTCGTATCGAGGATATGGCAATCCTTCCAGGAAGCTTTTGGCTCAAAGCTGAATATGAGCACAGCTTTTCACCCGCAGACCGACGGTCAAAGTGAGCGGACGATTCAGACATTGGCGGACATGCTGAGAGCATGTGTGATGGATTTAGGCGGTAGCTGGGATAGGCATTTACCCCAGCTGGTTGAATTTTCATACAACAACAGCTACCACACCAGTATTGGTGCCGCGCCATTCGAAGCGTTATATGGGCGCAAGTGCAGGTCGCCGCTCTGTTGGTCTGACGCAGGCGATAGACAATTGGTAGGTCCCGATGTAGTTCAGGAAACTACAGATAAGATTGCGCAGATTCGAGATCGCATTAGCGCGGCTCGTAACCGTCAGAAGACCTACGCAGATCTGAAAAGGAAACCTCAGGAGTTTGAGGTTGGGGATATGGTTTTGTTGAAGGTATCACCCTGGAAGGGTGTGGCACGATTTGGGAAACGTGGAAAGTGGAATCCACGCTACATTGGTCCTTTCAAGGTTTTGGAAAGAATTGGGACCGTAGCATACAAGTTGGATTTACCTGCCGAACTGAATAATGTTCACGATACATTTCATGTATCCAATCTGAAGAGAAGTCCAACTCAAGTTAACGTTGCCATTCCTACCGACGAAATTCATATTGATGACACGCTCCACTTCGTTGAAGAACCTGTCGAGGTCACGGATTGGAAAGTGAACAAGACCCGCCGGAGCAGTGTCAAGCTCGTTAAAGTTCGATGGAATGCTAGACATGGTCCTGAATTCACCTGGGACCGTGAAGACCGAATGAAAGAGAAATACCCCCACTTATTTCCTAAGAACCCTGCTTCTACTAGCAGAATTTAAAATTTCGGGACGAAATTTATTTAACGAGGGGAGAATGTGACAATCCTCACTAAACCAGGAATCCGTACGACTTAATTAACTATTAATTGTTGCCTAATTATTGTGCTTAACTGAGATTTCTGATAAACTGCTACTTGATTGCTGATACTTGTACATATCTGCATCATACTTTGATTTTTCCGTCACTACATTATTTACTCACTGAACTCTAGTGACAAACATGATGCACAAAAGCACAGTAGCACTTGAACGGATAACCTATTTGACATGCTGATATAGCCAGCATCAGGCAGACACTGCCTCTAAAGGCCTGAATGAGCCAGAAATATTTTACTACACCCGTAGTGTGTGTAGGGATACAAGGGTTGTATAACTGCGTCTCTAGGAATAAGATACAGAGATTGGATGTGCCTAAAACGTACTCGAAGCACGAAACACAACACTTTTATCAACACACTAGCTTCTAGCTAATTAATAAAGTGCCAAAACATGGGGAAATATTCCTGACACTTTGCAGAGTAAATTGTGTCGCTAAAAATATTAATTACGACGCTTAAAGGATTACTTAAGCACTTTAACGGATTACTATCCAACCGAACAACCGGACTATACCCGGAACATAAAAATATTGCCAGAAATATTATTAGCCTTTTTCTGAGCCAGTTAGGGTCCCTGATTACCCTAACACCCGCTTTATTAACGCATCAAACAACTAACGGGGTTAATCTCTAAACTTAACCTACTTAATGTAACTGAGCTCTAACTGAACAATCGAGATCCAACCGGATGTCCTTTCCCCCTAAAGATTTCGGCCAACCAAGGGGACAAGAGGGTACAAGTTTTTGATTATTTTATTTGATTTCGTGGATATCTAGAGAGCTTGAAAAACCGTTGGACGATGGCACAACTTTTGTCTATAAAATCAACACATAACACATTAGAGTCTTCACACACAACTCACCATCTCTACTCTCCCTCTTGCTCTCTCTCTCTCGGCCGTAACTACACACACACACACATCCGTTGCCGGTTTTTGATCTTGCCATTCCAAGCTTATACAAGTGTCGAGGATCACGTACAAGGAAGCTTGAAGCAAGCGGAAGTTGAAGGACCTCGTTCATTTGCTTTTATCCACGCCATTTTCGCCAAAAATCTTCCCTAGCCCCGAGCTAGAGGTATAACATTTAAAACTCACTCTTGATCGTATCTAAAGTAGTTAATATGATTTTTAACGGTTAAAAGTTGGAATCATGCGTTTTGAATCTTTAAAGACTACTAAAACTCGAATATTGTTGGTTAAAAGCTTATAACGCGTGTAAAAGTCGTAGTATTCGAATATGTTGATTATTGAGGCCCGATCTACGATGTGGTGGCTCTTATCATCGTTTAACCCGACTTTGTTAAGATCACGAATCTTGACATACGCTTGTTTCTATTGGTACAAGGGTTAAAAGGTGAAACTCCACCACACGAGAAACATGAACTTGTGTAAAAGTATTTTGACTTGTAAAATAGTATTTAAAACGAGCCGATCTGCGTATGTACAAGTGGTATATTCGTAGAACCAAGTGTCGAGAAAATCATGTTTTATAAAAGTTGGATGACATGTTAATGAATATGATTTTTACAAATTACAAGTGTATAAACACTTGTGAAACGAAAAGATCCGACAAAATAACAATTTTTATAAAAGTTGTCGGGAAGTTGTAAAGGATGATTTGTTCCAAAAACGGGGTTTTTACAAGACTAAACTATTTTATACATAGATCCACTAAATATAAGGTGATCTACATTACGACTTTCGGAAAAATTACAAGTTCATGTAACAACGCGACTTTACATACTAGTCTACAAGTTTAATGTATTGAAACTGGTTTGAAGTATCGGAACTTGATTGGTTGATTAAAGAAATTGTTGAAGTGATTTTGTAAAAGAAAATGATACGCTTGAAAGCGTGGCCACCTCCAGTTACAGGGGAAACTCTGGCGAAATTTTTCTAAAATCTAACACTTAGAATTATTTACAAGTGTTAGACTATTTTTGATACATTTTCAAAATATATTTCGCCATGACTTTATTTATTAAATAATCGGAGGTGGGATTTTCATAAAAACTAAACGTGGTAAATATTTATTCGATAAATATATTTTTTCACCACACTGTTTATGATTATTTTGTGAAAATATATAAATATTGTTTTTAGAGTAAAAATAATATTTACAAACTTTGTCGAACCCAAAATAATACCAACTCCTACACGACAAACATATAAGTTACAACGGTAATTATTATTACCACTAAATCGCCAAAACGTAACTTACGCTTTATACGGAAATATTCACGAATGCGGATTTGTCAACATATTATTTTGGAAAGTATTATGTGAAGAGAAAATATATTATTATTGAGAAAAATAATTATATTTTGGAATGAGAAATAAAATATATTAAGTGAGACTTAACATTATAAACACGCATGTATTAATTCCCCCATCCTTGGGAAGGAGATTTTCTACCAAGTATATACGCGGAACGGTTGTCTAACTGTTTCCCGAAAATGTAAACTATAAAGCTAAGGCACGGCCATCCGTCTGATAGAATTAGCACATGTAGGTCGTTGCGCAGCAGTTGGATATTTGGATTACTTGGTATTGTGACGCACTCACTGTGAGTTCATGTCCCCCTTTTCTCTTAACTGTTTTCAGTTTTATAAACTGCGGGGGTGAAATACATGTTACTATGATTATGAATACTTGATACATGGTATGGTTAGCGTAAGGAGGGTTACTACTTAGATCATGTGAGTGGGTAGGCGCAACTTGAGGCCATTAATCCTCGTAGTAGGACCGAGGGACAGGAGCGGTAGATCTATCTGGGTGTAGCGAGCCCAGCCCCAGGTCCAGCTGAACGGACCTCGGGGTGACTTAGTGCCCGACGCATAAATCCGCTAGGTTTGAGTCATCCCTACTTGCACTTCACACATATCAATGGCCTTGCAAACCATTGGTGATCTCTTTTTCCTTATTTGCTACATACCAGGTTTTTGATAAAGATAAAGGTTTGTTTACGCACTTTCGCATGAACTCGCTCAACATTATTGTTGATTTTTCAACTTACATGTATTTCAGGGAATTAACGATCTGGCGCGGTATGGCTTGTTTCCGCTGCATTAGGCCCGAGGTCATCCAGGGTTCGAGGCTTGTGACTCTTTCCTGGACAAGTCACAGTCCCTGAACCATGTTTACTTTAAGTTTGCATTTGTAATGTTTAGACAAGTTTATGGTTGTCGGGTGTTAACCCGTTAAGACAATGTTTTTGTCACACCCCGAAAAATCAGAGCTGGCGTGACTGGACCGGTATCTTCATTACACAGCGGAAGCAAATAAGCTAAGACTTCTAGAAAAAGAACGCCGCTAAGTACTCGAATTCCCATGGGTTCTCCTATTCCAACCGTTCCATAGTTTTGAAAATGCAACCTGAGAAAGAACATGCGAAAAAGTCAACATAAAGTTGAGCGAGTTCATAGTTTGTTTTGAAAAGATTTAAAATAAATCTTTTTGATAACCGGTTTAAAAGTTGTTGAGAAAGCATAGTAAAATCATTTTCTCGGCATGATATATGAAAGTTGTGAGTCTAGCCCACGAGAGTCATTGTAAGCAGGACCAACTCGTCCTCTTACTTGTACATAAGTTGAAAACATTATCAAAGTTTGTAAATACATGTATTATGAGTTTGCGTCAAATGAATATCAAAAACATTTGAAGGTTATAGTGTTGTAAGTTGGTATGAAAAGCGTCTATGAACATGTTGATCATTAATGTTTCGCGAGGACATTAATATATGCGACGACATAGGAGGTACTCAACCCGCGTAGGCAAATTTTTAGTGTCGAATCACCTCGACTGGGACACAACAGCACTCGAAGTGGTCACCCATGGACCGTGAGTGGGGCTCGCCCGTACCCATTAGATCTAACCTTTGTTCCTTGGTCCTCAAAAGGATTAATGGCACCTCAGTTACAGCCTATGCTCACATGATCTAAGAGTTCATTCCATAACTTAATCATACCTAAGTTTGACATGTATTTCCCCCTGAAAGTTGTTAACCGAAACGTTGAAAGAAAAGGGGGACATGGTCTAACTGAGTTGTCTCGTTTTTCGTACGCAGGCCAACCCAGTCCCGTTGTTGTAACTAGGACATTCTCGTCACTAGTCCTGAAAATCATGCATGTTTTGTAAACCGGTATGTTTAGTATAAACCTTTCGTAAACCTTTCGAGTTCGTTGAAATTCATTTGCAACATGGTTTGTAAATATGTGTTTTCGTTCATCAAAATAGTGTTTGCTTTTGCAAAAACTTGCATGTCTTTCCACCCCCGAAAACATTTATAAAAAATGTAAAACAGTAAAAAGTGGGGGTTATGAACTCACCTTGACATTCCAGTGCAATGCTAGTTTAGCGTGATTCCGTAGTGTCGTTCCAAGAACGTGAATTAGCTAGCGTGCAACTAAAGCATTCCTAATCAAGGAATAATTGTAAGTTTCTAATTTAAGCGTAGCTAAACTACGTGTCCGAGCTCTACCGAGTCGTTAATAAAACGACTCTACGAAGGTGTTGTTAGCTTGGCTTAGAATAACCGATCTATGGTTATTTGATCTCATTTAATCGGAATAGAAACCAAGTCTCGAAAACATCATAGTTTTCGAATGGTTTAGAATATATATTTATATGCATAAATATAAATATATTTACGTAGTCGTGTTAGTCGTTGCGGATAGAAATACGTAGGTGAATAATGGTACGTATTCGAAATGTCGTATATAATACGGTAACATACCGTTGTAGTTTTCGTAGGGTGGAAATAAATAAACATATATGCATATGACTATATAAGCTCGTTGTTATCGAATTAATAATGTCGTTAAAATCTTACAAAAAGGTATCGTACCTCGTTTAGAAGTTTGAAATAAATATAAATTATTATATTTATTTTTATAAAGGTATACGAATCAACGGCATTTGAAGATATAGTTCCCGAACTATCGTCGCCCTACATTATATTCGTTTTATAAAAGTGTCAGGGATTGCTCGGGTTATCGGCGTTTTGAAAATAAATATAAGGCATTATATTTATTATTGTAAAAGTATTCGGAATTGCCGACATTTAAAATAAGTAGAGATATTCAAAATTAGTCAAACTATCGATGTTTCGAAAAAGGATAAATAATAATATTTATTTTGTATAAGCAGTCGAGTTTTGTTAATCTATAGCTCGTCAAAATAAATATTACACTTTACATTTGTTTTGGAAAATATACTTTGACATCGGGTGGGCGTCGCTTAGGAATTATAACTGTTTCGTGTAACGGATTTTATGAAAAACGGACAGAGCTTCCTTTGTTTTTGGAATAACCCGACAATAAAAGTCGTCGTATTTTCTTTTCAAAACTCACAATAATTCAATCGATTAAATCAATATATAATAACTTTTCGACAAAATAAAACGTAGATAATCACCAACGGTATCGGTTGAGCTCGGTTTCGCGTTTAACTATATAAAATCTAATTAACGTACTGAACGTTACCGGGTCCTGAGTTGACCGGGTTTTGACTGTGTTGACCGGGTCTGACCCGTGTTGACTAGTGACCGTGTTGACTGAGGTTGACCGATGCTCGATGCTTAAATCTGAACCCGAACAAATCTGTCCGGAGACCAATGCGAACCGTGTGAACCGAGCACTGAGTTAACCCGCTTTAACTGTGTTGACTCGAGTTGACTCGGGTTCGACCAGTTGACTTTCGTTGACTGACGTGTCGCGAACCCGAACCACCCGAAACTGATCCGAACCGTAATATGAGCCAAACCACAAGTTGATTTTTGTTGACCGAACCGATCTTGAACCAACTAAACCCGAAACCTGAGCATGGACCGAGTTGGACCATAACGGAGTTAAACACGAACCCAAACAAAATGAAAGTCAGTAACAATTTTTATCCGGAGAATGGCTGAAGAAGAATATATAAACAGAATGTATGAAGCTCACCGGAGTTTCTGTCGGGTGGAGACGGCTGCCGTGAAACCCACCGGAGCCTCACCTCCGTGCCATCCTCATCAGCGGCTACCCCATCATCATCGTTCATCATCTACACCGTCGATAACCACCACGGCTACCGTCAACCTTCAATCGAACCTCGGAGAAACACCACCATCAACCATAAAACGCCACCAGAACTTCATCCAAAAAAAAAAAAAACAAATAAAAAAAAGGAAACAGAGGGGGGGGCTTACCATGAAACCCGTCGGACCAAAAACACCATCGTCGCCGCCGCGGGTCCGCCACCGACGGCGGATTTGTCGCCAGAAAACTCGATCCACCGACGGACATTAGTCGTTGCTCTCTCTCTCCCGTTCTGTCTTCTCATTTCATCGTAGCACCACCACCAGACGGTGGTGGTGGTCGGCCATTGAGGGTGGAGAGAGTGGGGTTGAGAGGTGTGTAGCTGATGTTGTAGTTCTGAGGTTTTGAAGGAGAGTGAAGATGATGATGTTTTGTCTGTGTTTAGTGTTTCTTGAAGATAAGGTTGTAGACTCACAATATCAGGGAATTTGATAGGTAGCGGCCGAACAAAATGACAAGGGTTAGGGTTACTAAGTTATTTATAGTTAGGTTAAATGCTGTTTTAAGTGGGCTTAGGCTTGGGTCCAAGGCCCACAAGCCCAAACCTCGTGTCTAGTGGCCCGAAATCTTTTACAAGACCCGTTTACACTCTCGAGTTTAATGGATCGCCACAAAACACCATTTAAAGCTTAAAACACGCGAAATGCTATCGGTAGTTGACATTTGATGCATACGATTGTCGTTGTGTTAAAAATCGCGTAAATATTTATTTTGTTATTGTTAATCCGTTTTTTTTTTCGATCTGAATTCAACTACGAATAATAAAATTCAATTACGACGCTAAATACGTCATAATATTTCAGTTTTGAAGGGAATATAAGTGTCCGCTGCTTCCGTTTCGTTGCCAGTGCGTATCTACAGTCACGTTTTTCGTTCACGTACGCGTTTTACGATGTTCGAAAGCATGATATCTTCGTAAAACCACATTCACATCTATAAGTATATGTTATACGTACAAATTTTATATTTGTCAGCGTTGTATTTTGTTCGGTTTCAGCGCGTTATCGTTTAATATCCTGCAGTCTCTCCGCGGATCGCCATACGCGCACTGTAAAGTCGGTTAAACGTTCCTATGCACTCCAAAGGCCTAATTAAGTTTATACGTGCCTTAAACACTATTTATTATCACCTTAAACGCTTGCTAATCGCGTAATTAAGAGGCGTTAATTACCGGTTGTCACATTCTCCCCCTGTTATAGAAATTTCGTCCTCGAAATTTAGACTATGTTATCTCCTCAGAGTTGTATCCTTCGCAGGTAAGTCCGAACAATGCCAAAGTTAATAATCGCGAAATCAAAGCAAGAGTTATTCAGATTACGTGAATGTGAGGACATTTTGCATCAATAAGAACCCAATTGTTCAACAGAGTTTGTTCTAGAAATCGATGTCAAGTGAACGAAGCGTTGTGATACTATCACCAATGTGATTATGTCTACGAGGGTCCAACAAAGGAGGAATTTCGACCAATAGAATTCCAAATGAACGTTCACAACTGCAAATCAATTTTTGAAACAATAGAATTCACTACCAACAGAAACTGGTGTTGGTTGTTGTATGATTGAAACTCGAGTTTAACAAGCTCAATTAGATAGAATCATGAAATGATTTGTCAACTGTTGAACCAATAAGTGAATAAGATAAAACCAACGTGTTGACATTATTGAGCTGCAAGGATACACCGAAACGAAATACAACCGAACCTGGTATATCATCGTCTTAATACATAATTGCATTAAGACTATTTGAATGATGTGTCAAACGAAAAGCATAAATAGTTCTGCATGAAACGACTGATTGTAATTAGCACAAGCTACAAGTTTAGACCGACGCCACAGGGTGTCGTAGTGAATGCAACAATTCAGTAATAGCGGTGATCGAACAAGTACCGCCTGTGCTTTGCATGAAATGCTCGATCATGATTAGCCCAAGCTACAAGTTCATACTGACACCACAAGGTGTCGTAGTGATCGAAATAATTCAGTAATAGCGGTGATCGAACAAGTATCACCGTGTTTGAAATCAAATGAGGGCTAAATGAAGTGAATCTGAATGCCTGTTTCAAACAAATCTCATAGGATTTTCAATTGAAAACGAAACAAATAAACAATGTTTTCGAGCGAAGATGAAAAGCAATGAATATCACAAAATGTTCGCTCGATGGTGAAAGAACCGTTAAGAGGTACACCGGAATATAATATGAATTTGTGTACCATTGTCTTAACACACGATTGTGTTAAGATTGCTTTAAAATGATAAATCAACTAAGCGGATTTAATATCAATAAACAAATAAATAAATAAATAAATAAATCCGTACATGATGTGAGCAACGAGATTAGCGCAAGCTTCAAATTTGTGAGAACGTCACCACAAGGTGATCGTGATCAAGGAAACGATTCAGTGAAGTCGAAGACCAAACAAGCATGTTATGGTTCAAAAAAAATGAAGTGCTTGTTGGGATTATTTCGAATATGATGGCCTCAATCCATCATATGGAATCTTGAATCGAATATATATTACGAGCAAGTTCAACAATTGAACTTGGTTGAAACATATTCCAACAATGAATTCATGTATCAATGAGAAAGTTTAGACATGGCCACAATGAAAAACCATGTATACCACACAAAAGAAACTGAGTTTTCCAAGAGATTTGTCGACTCGATATCAAAGAGTCAACGCTTTGCAATAATGTTGTTCATCTAGATCACAATGCAAAGATCAAGTATAGCGAAACAATATTTGAGCTTTGATGAAACAAAAATTTGGAGTGAAGCCCTCTAATGGTCTTCACAAATCAAACTGACCACATGCGCAACAAACAATGCATGTGTAACTTACGAATTTGTCAAGAAATGGAGCAGTCGAGTGTTCGCTATCATGAAAGAAAATTTTTGTGGTGCAACGATCATTAGGGGGGGAGTAGAAATGCAAAAATCTACTCACTGTATGCAAGAAGTCGAAATTTCAACAAAAGAAATTTAAGGACTTTACCTGGGAGTTCACGTATGTTGTACGTAGCATAATCGCCATGAATGAAGTAGGGGGAATGCGAAGACATGTGACTTCTTTTGCAGCGCTAATAGTTGCGAGTCTCTTTAGACTAAGTATCGATCGTTACGAAATCTTGTTTCAACGTACCTCAGCATGATTCGTGTTGCTTGCAGGATCACTTGGCAAATTGCCGCATTTCGATCCGTAGTTCTCCCGCTGACAGGATTAGCATCGTTGTTGTCGTGACCATTTGTGGTTTTCCCCAAGGCCTTGCCTCGAAAATCGTGTGTGATGTACTTCGACGTCCACTGACGTATAGTTTAAGTTTCATGTATACCTGTTCACTAGCATTTCGTTCTGCGTAGAATATGATGTGCTCCGACATCCGTTGATGTATAATTTGAGTTTCATGTATACTCGTGCGCACTAGCATTTCGTTCCGCGTAGGTTACCTGCTCTGGTAAGTAAGATAGCATAGCCGACATAATATAATGGCGTTTGCGCGAGTTAATAGTCGCAGTTTCTAAGTGAGGACCTCTAATGAGTTTCGACGTAAGTTTTCCAAAGGTCCTAAATGCATGTTATCCAAAACTCTCAAAGTTTTGCTTACTATATGTAATCGTTTCATGTACCGTGTATCCAAAAGTGTTGACTCATTGTTTTCGGCAACGGTTGGAAACCCATATTCAGTCCTAGGCGTTCTGTATGTGTCCAAGTCTTAATAATCTAAGTACCCAGAGGAAGTAAGGTTAAAGCCTAGGTATCTCTACAGAAACCTAATTCGCTGAAACCTAATGCTCTGATACCAATCTGTCACACCCCGAAAAATCAGAGCTGGCGTGACTGGACCGGTATCTTCATTGCACAGCGGAAGCAAATAAGCTAAGACTTCTAGAAAAAGAACGCCGCTAAGTACTTGAATTCCCATGGGTTCTCCTATTCCAACCGTTCCATAGTTTTGAAAATGCAACCTGAGAAAGAACATGCGAAAAAGTCAACATAAAGTTGAGTGAGTTCATAGTTTGTTTTGAAAAGATTTAAAATAAATCTTTTTGATAACCGGTTTAAAAGTTGTTGAGAAAGCATAGTAAAATCATTTTCTCGGCATGATATATGAAAGTTGTGAGTCTAGCCCACGAGAGTCATTGTAAGCAGGACCAACTCGTCCTCTTACTTGTACATAAGTTGAAAACATTATCAAAGTTTGTAAATACATGTATTATGAGTTTGCGTCAAATGAATATCAAAAACATTTGAAGGTTATAGTGTTGTAAGTTGGTATGAAAAGCGTCTATGAACATGTTGATCATTAATGTTTCGCGAGGACATTAATATATGCGACGACATAGGAGGTACTCAACCCGCGTAGGCAAATTTTTAGTGTCGAATCACCTCGACTGGGACACAACAGCACTCGAAGTGGTCACCCATGGACCGTGAGTGGGGCTCGCCCGTACCCATTAGATCTAACCTTTGTTCCTTGGTCCTCAAAAGGATTAATGGCACCTCAGTTACAGCCTATGCTCACATGATCTAAGAGTTCATTCCATAACTTAATCATACCTAAGTTTGACATGTATTTCCCCCTGAAAGTTGTTAACCGAAACGTTGAAAGAAAAGGGGGACATGGTCTCACTGAGTTGTCTCGTTTTTCGTACGCAGGCCAACCCAGTCCCGTTGTTGTAACTAGGACATTCTCGTCACTAGTCCTGAAAATCATGCATGTTTTGTAAACCGGTATGTTTAGTATAAACCTTTCGTAAACCTTTCGAGTTCGTTGAAATTCATTTGCAACATGGTTTGTAAATATGTGTTTTCGTTCATCAAAATAGTGTTTGCTTTTGCAAAAACTTGCATGTCTTTCCACCCCCGAAAACATTTATAAAAAATGTAAAACAGTAAAAAGTGGGGGTTATAAACTCACCTTGACATTCCAGTGCAATGCTAGTTTAGCGTGATTCCGTAGTGTCGTTCCAAGAACGTGAATTAGCTAGCGTGCAACTAAAGCATTCCTAATCAAGGAATAATTGTAAGTTTCTAATTTAAACGTAGCTAAACTACGTGTCCGAGCTCTACCGAGTCGTTAATAAAACGACTCTACGAAGGTGTTGTTAGCTTGGCTTAGAATAACCGATCTATGGTTATTTGATCTCATTTAATCGGAATAGAAACCAAGTCTCGAAAACATCATAGTTTTCGAATGGTTTAGAATATATATTTATATGCATAAATATAAATATATTTACGTAGTCGTGTTAGTCGTTGCGGATAGAAATACGTAGGTGAATAATGGTACGTATTCGAAATGTCGTATATAATACGGTAACATACCGTTGTAGTTTTCGTAGGGTGGAAATAAATAAACATATATGCATATGACTATATAAGCTCGTTGTTATCGAATTAATAATGTCGTTAAAATCTTACAAAAAGGTATCGTACCTCGTTTAGAAGTTTGAAATAAATATAAATTATTATATTTATTTTTATAAAGGTATACGAATCAACGGCATTTGAAGATATAGTTCCCGAACTATCGTCGCCCTACATTATATTCGTTTTATAAAGGTGTCCGGGATTGCTCGGGTTATCGGCGTTTTGAAAATAAATATAAGGCATTATATTTATTATTGTAAAAGTATTCGGAATTGCCGACATTTAAAATAAGTAGAGATATTCAAAATTAGTCGAACTATCGATGTTTCGAAAAAGGATAAATAATAATATTTATTTTGTATAAGCAGTCGAGTTTTGTTAATCTATAGCTCGTCAAAATAAATATTACACTTTACATTTGTTTTGGAAAATATACTTTGACATCGGGTGGGCGTCGCTTAGGAATTATAACTGTTTCGTGTAACGGATTTTATGAAAAACGGACAGAGCTTCCTTTGTTTTTGGAATAACCCGACAATAAAAGTCGTCGTATTTTCTTTTCAAAACTCACAATAATTCAATCGATTAAATCAATATATAATAACTTTTCGACAAAATAAAACGTAGATAATCACCAACGGTATCGGTTGAGCTCGGTTTCGCGTTTAACTATATAAAATCTAATTAACGTACTGAACGTTACCGGGTCCTGAGTTGACCGGGTTTTGACTGTGTTGATCGGGTCTGACCCGTGTTGACTAGTGACCGTGTTGACTGAGGTTGACCGATGCTCGATGCTTAAATCTGAACCCGAACAAATCTGTCCGGAGACCAATGCGAACCGTGTGAACCGAGCACTGAGTTAACCCGCTTTAACTGTGTTGACTCGAGTTGACTCGGGTTCGACCAGTTGACTTTCGTTGACTGACGTGTCGCGAACCCGAACCACCCGAAACTGATCCGAACCATAATATGAGCCAAACCACAAGTTGATTTTTGTTGACCGAACCGATCTTGAACCAACTAAACCCGAAACCTGAGCATGGACCGAGTTGGACCATAACGGAGTTAAACACGAACCCAAACAAAATGAAAGTCAGTAACAATTTTTATCCGGAGAATGGCTGAAGAAGAATATATAAACAGAATGTATGAAGCTCACCGGAGTTTCTGTCGGGTGGAGACGGCTGCCGTGAAACCCACCGGAGCCTCACCTCCGTGCCATCCTCATCAGCGGCTACCCCATCATCATCGTTCATCATCTACACCGTCGATAACCACCACGGCTACCGTCAACCTTCAATCGAACCTCGGAGAAACACCACCATCAACCATAAAACGCCACCAGAACTTCATCCAAAAAAAAAAAAAAACAAATAAAAAAAAGGAAACAGAGGGGGGGGCTTACCATGAAACCCGTCGGACCAAAAACACCATCGTCGCCGCCGCGGGTCCGCCACCGACGGCGGATTTGTCGCCAGAAAACTCGATCCACCGACGGACATTAGTCGTTGCTCTCTCTCTCCCGTTCTGTCTTCTCGTTTCATCGTAGCACCACCACCAGACGGTGGTGGTGGTCGGCCATTGAGGGTGGAGAGAGTGGGGTTGAGAGGTGTGTAGCTGATGTTGTAGTTCTGAGGTTTTGAAGGAGAGTGAAGATGATGATGTTTTGTCTGTGTTTAGTGTTTCTTGAAGATAAGGTTGTAGACTCACAATATCAGGGAATTTGATAGGTAGCGGCCGAACAAAATGACAAGGGTTAGGGTTACTAAGTTATTTATAGTTAGGTTAAATGCTGTTTTAAGTGGGCTTAGGCTTGGGTCCAAGGCCCACAAGCCCAAACCTCGTGTCTAGTGGCCCGAAATCTTTTACAAGACCCGTTTACACTCTCGAGTTTAATGGATCGCCACAAAACACCATTTAAAGCTTAAAACACGCGAAATGCTATCGGTAGTTGACATTTGATGCATACGATTGTCGTTGTGTTAAAAATCGCGTAAATATTTATTTTGTTATTGTTAATCCGTTTTTTTTTCGATCTGAATTCAACTACGAATAATAAAATTCAATTACGACGCTAAATACGTCATAATATTTCAGTTTTGAAGGGAATATAAGTGTCCGCTACTTCCGTTTCGTTGCCAGTGCGTATCTACAGTCACGTTTTTCGTTCACGTACGCGTTTTACGATGTTCGAAAGCATGATATCTTCGTAAAACCACATTCACATCTATAAGTATATGTTATACGTACAAATTTTATATTTGTCAGCGTTGTATTTTGTTCGGTTTCAGCGCGTTATCGTTTAATATCCTGCAGTCTCTCCGCGGATCGCCATACGCGCACTGTAAAGTCGGTTAAACGTTCCTATGCACTCCAAAGGCCTAATTAAGTTTATACGTGCCTTAAACACTATTTATTATCACCTTAAACGCTTGCTAATCGCGTAATTAAGAGGCGTTAATTACCGGTTGTCACAGTTTTACTATTTTATTATCAATGGATGATCTTGCATATTTTTAATTCATATAGCTTGTTATGATTAAGCTATAGTATTAAGAAGTCACACCAAATTAACCACGCTTCCGCAAAGCCAGGGTGTGACAAATCGTGAGCCAAAAGATTCGTGCATTGCTTGCCATAGCTCTGACGTGAATCGTGCATCCTGATCCGAAATGATGGAGGTGGGCACCCCGTGCCTTGAAACAACTTCTTTAAGATAAACGTCTGCAAGAGTGGAGAACTTATCCGTTTCCTTAATAGCTAGGAAGTGTGCAGACTTGGTGAGTCGATCCACGATCACCCATATAGTATCATTCCCACGCTGGGATCTGGGTAGGCCTGTAACAAAATCCATGGAAATTTCTTCCCATTTCCATTGCGGTATCTTGGGCTGCTGAAGTAGGCCCGCTGGTTTTTGATACTCCACTTTGACTTTTGCACATGTCAAACACTTGCCAACGTAAGTCGCTATGTGGCCTTTCATGCCGGGCCACCAGTATGTTGTTTTGAGATCGTGGTACATTTTATCCGACCCTGGATGTACCGAGTAGCGAGACTTGTGTGCTTCATCCATCACAAGTTCTCGTAAACCACCGTAGAGTGGGACCCAAATGCGCCCCGTTACATAGTAAGCACCGTCTTCCTTCTGTTCTAATCGTTGCCTTGAGCCGCGCAAGGCTTCAGCCTTAACGTTTTCTGGTTTTAATGCTTCCACCTGAGCATCACGTATCTGTGCAGGAAGACTGGACTAGATAGTAAGCTGTAGCGCTCGTACGCGTCTAGGTAGAGTGTCCTTTCGACTGAGAGCGTCGGCCACAACATTGGCTTTGCCTGGATGATACTTAATAGCGCATTCGTAATCGTTTAAAAGTTCAACCCATCTTCGCTGACGCATATTCAATTCCTTCTGCTTGAAGATATGCTCGAGACTCCTATGATCGGTGTAAATTGTGCACTTGGTACCGTACAGGTAGTGTCGCCATATCTTAAGCGCAAAAACAACAGCTCCCAGCTCTAAATCGTGCGTCGTGTAGTTCCGTTCATGAACTTTGAGTTGTCGCGATGCGTAGGAAATAACTTTATCCCGCTGCATCAATACACAACCAAGCCCCTGTATCGATGCGTCACAATATACTACAAAATCGTCCGTGCCTTCCGGCAATGAGAGAATAGGCGCGCTGCAAAGCCTATCCTTTAAGTACTGAAAAGCGGTTTCCTGAGAATCTCCCCAACGGTAGGTAACACCTTTCTGTGTCAACATAGTAAGCGGCTGTGCGATCTTCGAAAAGTCTTTGATGAATCGCCTGTAGTAACCCGCCAAACCCAAGAATTGGCGTATCTCTGTTGGTGTACGAGGTGCAGGCCAGTTCCGTATCGAATCTACCTTGGATGGATCGACATGAATCCCATCCCTGTTCACCACATGGCCTAAGAAGTGGACTTCACGAAGCCAGAAGTCGCATTTTGAAAACTTGGCGTACAGTTGTTCTTTTCGAAGAAGTTCCAAGATAAGACGTAAATGCTGCTCGTGTTCCTCCTGACTCTTGGAGTATATCAGAATGTCGTCGATGAAGACAATGACGAACTTGTCTAGATAGGGTTTACACACCCTGTTCATAAGATCCATGAAAACTGCAGGCGCGTTCGTAAGCCCGAATGGCATGACTAGAAACTCGTAGTGACCGTAGCGAGTTCTAAATGGATTGGAAGATTAAACTTGTTGCAAGAGACTTGTGAAGCCAAGAATGATGAGAAGATGGTTGTAGAGAGGATTAGGGAATGTGAGGGTACGTGTTTTGATTCTTGTGATGATTAGTGAATGATTAGGGAATGAGATTAGGGTTAAGTATGATTTAAATTTCACTAATAACTCTTTACACCCTTAATTAATAGATTTTACAATAGTACACCATCTCAAACAGTTTCACAGTTTCACCACCAAGTGTATGCATTTGACAAGTCTATCACAATTAACACATAATCATGCATAATCACACAATACACTTCATTGTATTAAAACGTTACAGTTCCATAGCCAATTATTTGTGCAAATAAACAACTAAACAATACATGAACGTGCAATAAATGCGAGGTTGGAATCTTGGAAATTCGAGTTGTCACAGTGTGTGCCTTATGTGTTACTTGTGCATGTTACTTTATGTTATGTATGGTGATCAATCGAATCGAAAATTGAAACTCAATCGAACTCAATCGAATTATGATGAATGGTAGCGAAAGGATAGTGTGAAATATAGATGCTTGTATGTAGATATAGTGGTTGGGATTAAAAGTAATTTGAATAGGAAACTCTATCGTATTCGTATCGTCTTCAATCGAAATCGAAATATCAGAAATTGTCGCCCCGAACACTCGAAACAGGCTGTGGATCGATCAGGCTCCTAGCCGACCGAACAGCCCAGCCAATCGGACGGACTGTCCAATCGAGCAGGCTGTCCGATCGGGAAGCCTGGCCGATCGGCTAGCTCTTTCCCCTTTTGGAAGCCTATAAATAGGCCTGTCATTGTCAATCTTTCCATTTTTGGAAACCCTCTGACCGACCAGCTTGTGCTCTCCACTATTTCTCAGATTTCTCTCAATCCCGGTGAGTTTTCATCTTAAATCTTGTACTTTCTTGATCAATACACACTCCTACACCTTTCTATCTTTCAAATCTTGATTTCTAACGGTGAAATCATCAAGATCTAAGCATTCTAGGATGATGTCATCATGGTGTTCTTCAAGAACTTCATGTTTTGGCCTCAATCCACCAAGAATCACTTGGATCTAGCCGATTTCCACAGAAACAAACTAAGATCTATCACAGATCTGAACATTTATATGGTGTGAAGGATTGAAAGAAGGATTTCCAACTTCCTTTCAACTCTTTTACACTCAATGCCTTCAAACTGGTAGAAACGGAGCTTGAGCCAACTCACTAATTATTCTAATAGTTGTGTGGTTCAAGATTCGGATTCTGTCTACGAGGTTCACCGATTTTGGGTTAAACGTTAAACTACCGTTCCGAAACATTCACCGGCTGGACTTTGGTGATTCCAATCCGAGCAGGGGAAACAAGTAAGAACGAAGGTGCCATGGTTCAGCTCGTGTCAAAATACCTCAATATAACGTCAAACAATCAGAAAGCCAATGCTAGACGAACAGGCCGACCAGGTTAGAATGCTGGCAGATCGAATAGGCTGTTCGAACGAACAGCCCAACCGATCGGACATGTCAGCCGAGCGACCAGGCCAGCCGATCGGCTAGCACAGGGCCCCACTCTTCAACAATTTCATGAAGTATGGTATTGAACGAAGTGATGTTCGATCGAACTACGGTTTGGGTTGAATTACTCTTCGGATCATGAGATACTATGCTTCAACACTTAATCGATTTTCAACTCGTTCGACGTATTGGAGTGCCACCCGATCGAACATGTTGTCCGATCAGCTGACATCCTGCTGAGGACTTACTACCGAAGTGTCTAACCGATCGGTTAAGCTGGCTGATCGAACGGTCCGTTCGATCGATCGACCTGAAAGGTAAGGACATTTCAGTGTTCTCAAATACTACAACGAAAACTTCAAAAGAAGAAGCCATCATAAACAAACACATCCTACTCAAAAGGAGAAGCAATCCACTCGAGCAGTCCAACCGATCGAGCCTACCGGCCGATCGAACAGGCTGTCCGAACGGACAATCTAACCGCACGAACAACCCGTTCAATCGAACCTACAGTTCGATCGACCAGGCTGTTCGACCCATCATCACTTGTTTCCATTTTACGCGTTACTCATCATTGTGCTATCGAACTATTCAGGCTAACCCTACTCTCAAGCACTCCCTTCAATCCATCAATCAATCGCTGTGAGTATACTCGAACCCTTTTTGCTTTAGCGCTTTTGGGTGTTACATACGTTACCTATCAAAAATCACAATCGAACACACTACTCAATTACTTTATACGCTAACTGTTATGAATGTATTACGTGACTAAATGAATGCTTGTTGTTATGTTTACACGTGGAATGCTGTCTACCTACCTTAACGACGTAGTACTATAGTTTGGACTCAGCACCCGTTCACACAGGGTTTTTAAGGACAATTACTTGCATGGATTACGGTGGTAATCATGTATTGCGAACTGTCTCGGACAGTCAACCCGCAGTCATTGGTATCGATAGATCCATGTTGATAATTAACATGCTTCGTTTTCCTCTGTGTACGTGCTGGTTATGCGTAAACCATTCAAACTCTATTATGCTATAATCAAACTTGTATGCTCACCTTTACATTTTATGTATTGACTTTATTTTAACGTATGTGACAGGCAATTAGGATGCTTATCTGCTAGGAAGGCGAGCTAGGAATAAGCGTCTAAAGCATAGTTGTCTGTAGATCTTGCAGATTGAGTCTCTAGAGGCATTTGAACAACATTTATAATTTAATTTAAATCTGAGTTGTCGGAACAATATATTTGACCAGATGCTTATCTGTAATAACTTGTTTTATTATTTGGGATACGGTATGGGACGTATTATTTAAACTAAATAGTAATGATAGTTGTTGTAGAAACTTCTGGACAATCTGTTTCGCTAAGTGCCATACCCCGATGATTCCGCCATCGGTTGGGGTGTGACACTTGGCGTTGATGAGGGAGATGATGTTGAAGATGCTGAAAAGCAATCTGAAATGGTTTGTCGATTTTTCACTTGTTTTGGTTTTTAGGGGGAGTTAGGTTATTTTCAGAAAATACAAAAACAATAAAAAAATTCAAAAATACAAAAACATAAGATATTTCTAAAATCCAAAAACAATAGAAAACTGAAAAAGTGTAATACCCCAAATTCCATGAGAAATTTAATTTAAGCTAGTTATGAACAAGTAAGGATAGTCTTGGTCTTAATAATATACATATTATTCTTGAGGGGCCAAATGTGTAAAGTGGCAAAACTTAAAACATTAAAAGTATAAAAAAAACACACACACATAGAGTGCGCGTGTGTGTATATACGATCGATCAGGGACAGAGGGTGAGGTGAAACCCTAGTTTCACCAAAATCCATCAAATTCAAGGGGGATTGAAGGGCTAAACTAATGCATGAACCAAGATTTTCGATCACTTTAGCGTTTCTACCATCATGTAAGTCGAATTTTGGTATTTTAATGATGTTTGATCAAGTGGGTTTTGTGTAATATGTGATTATAGTGTAAGATTTTAGCATGAATGTTAGTTATAATGAATGTGTAGATGCCAAAGTATATTTAATTTTGATTATGATGAATATTGGGGGAAAACCCATTTGCTATAGGTAGGGTGGCGACATGGGTATACTACCCATGTCAAATCTTATGCAAATTCGAAAGTGTTATGATTTATGTTATTGGTTTTTGTCAGTTAGATTTAGTATGGTGTGAAGTTATGCGAGTTTTTAATTAGATGTTAATGGCAAGTGAGCACAAGAATTAGGAAGATGAACATGAGAATATTTGTACATTATGCTTTAAATGCGAAACCCGCCAAGTGTTTGATAAAATGCCTACAAAGTTTGTGTAAAATAGTTAGTAAATTCGTCACTTTTGACAGCCTTAGATAGTCATCTTTTAAAGGCTGTATCTCATTCGTTATTAGGAGTTAGACAACGAGCCTTATATCGTTGAAAAGGCTGTTTTGCATATTACATTTCATATTTGGCCATAAGAGGCTGGTTATAAGATTAAGTGGGTCAAAACAGCATGAAAAGTTAGTAAATTCGTCACTTTTGACAGCCTTAGATAGTCATCTTGTAAAGGCCGTATCTCATTCGTTATTAGGAGTTAGACAACGAGCCTTATATCGTTGAAAAGGTTGTTTTGCATATTACATTTCACATTTGGTCATAAGAGGCTGGTTATGAGATTTAGTGGGTCAAAACAGCATGAAAAGTTAGTAAATTCGTTTTGACAGCAAGCTGTTTGGAAGCATTTCAGCTTCTGTGCTGATTTTGTAAAAATCATATAAAATCATAGGAATGTCCGATTGTCACGATCTTTATATGCTTAGAAATATCTCTGAGTGTAGATCATTTCATATTTGAACATGAAGAACTGAATCAGAAGATAAATGGGTTAAAATGTGTCGTGAACAGCTGCTGCGCAGAAAGTTGCCGCACAAATTTTAGTATAAATATTCAGTAAAAATAGTTGTATTGTTATGTACACTTGTATGAATCATGAACTACTGATTTTAATAAATTATTAGTAAGTTATTTGATTGTTTTAAGTGTCTAAAACACTTACCAACTAGTTTATGCATATAATTGCACCAACGGGTCGAAACGGGTTGTTGATAGAAAATAGTAGAATGGATGTGTAAAAACCAAGGTGTTAAGAGATGGTATGAAATGTTTAACATATGAAGCAAGTTGCCTAACTTAGAAAAGGTTATCATTCTAAGTATGGAATTTTGAAAGAATAACGAACATGATGTAAATACATAATTATGCATGCTAGAAGCTCATGTATGACTGTTGTGATGATGGAATGATAAATTGTTAGATTGATTAGCATTGTAGTATTATGATACATGTTGAACTCGTTAAGCGATTGACACGTGAATAGAAGTGTGATTAGTGATGCGTATGATTATGTATACTAACTATTGAATGGATGTAATGGAATGAGATAATAGGAACGTGTCAAGGAGAGGTCAAGCATAGGAGGATAACGTGTCAAGATAAGGCAAGGTGACAAATACACTTATTGGAGTACTCGAGGTAAGTGAATTTCGATTCACTTTTTAGTAGGTTTAGTAGATTTTAATACTTATGTTTACGAAACATCATGAAAGAACATGTAATAATCAGAAGTACAAAGCCAATAATGCCTCATTATTGAAGAAGGTTGTATTTAAGCCGAAAGTAAATTGGTGGGTTTAAACGGGTCGAATTTTATGTGCATATGTTGCGTAATGTAATGAAATTCGTTATGGTTAAGACCTTGGGTAAGAATTTTTAGTCATTATGTAAGGGGAACATTTCCCGGACCATTAGGAACAAGTTTTATACGATTCGGTTGTCGGTTAGTGAATGAACGGATTGTTTCGTGTTAGTGTAGGAAATTTTATAAGTGTATGTGTATAGGAATCCAAAGGGCACGTGGGTTGAATCATAGATTGTCTATACTATGTAAAGTTGTGAATGTGACATTCCGGCATAAACCTACATGTAAAAGAAGCTTGTGTATATATTCGTGATTAACTGATTGTGCGTAGGAAGGAACATTGGCATGTATGAAGGTACGCATGTATATATATAAGTGTGTATATATATATATGTATGTATGTATGATAATAAGTACGTAGGTGTGAATGTATGTGTGATTGAATGTTCAATGCTTAAGACATATGCATGAACGTTATCAAAGTGTTAGAGTATTTATGGTTACTAATGATGTGCGTTGAGTTGGAATGTAATGTAGGTATGGGATCGTTGGCTTCATGAAGAAATGGAGCTGGATTTGGATAAGAGTATTTAAGAAAGCGCTTGGACAATTCCACGACTACTTTATAGAATGCTCTACGAAATTCTATTATATAGTTTAATGTTGTATGGTATGTTAATGACTAATGGTTTGGTTGTACGTGGTGTCCACAGGTATCGCTTGGGTTTTCTTTACATTTATTGAAGTGAAGCGGACTTAGTTCGAGTTGAGAGCAAGGATTGTACGGGGTAGAATGGTCACATAGTGTAACTCATATAGGTTTTGAAGTATTAATGTTATAAAACGTTATAAATCCGTTTTAATGAATATATGGCATTTCGCATTTGAACCTTCATGTGTTTGATTTGTCTATTAAAGAACGAAATTTTTGGGCTCTTGTTTTCCGCTGCGTCGTATTTTAAGTTATTACGCGTTAGTCTTACAGGGAATTGTTCTTATTACGAACGGGTCATGCTCGAATTTTGTTAAATAATAGTATGATAATATTACATTTTGGAATGTGTAATTTGGGCGTTACAAGTTGGTATCAGAGCCCTGGTTTGAGGGAAATCAAGTATGAGGAGGCAAATACTTGAACTCAAACCTATGTGCTCTTGTGACGAGGAACCCGTACAATCCAAGACTCGATCAAGATCTAAAGGTAGAAGCAAATGTAAGTACGAATTTAAGTATGTTTATGAAGAAACTAACATTATGTTGTGTGTAAGATAAGCATAGTTGTTTGGATGAGGATGATCCACGACTGTGGTCTCGGACTGACACCAAGGCATGTAATAAGACCATTGCCCAGGTACGTAAATTTTGCATAAGGGTGCATGTAATGCTAAAAGTTATCGAGTGAAGGAAAATTTTAATGAAATATAATAATATAATGGAAACGAAGTTATGAAAATGTTACACGTGCCGAAACCTAATTCTTCGGACATAAGGTGACGATTACACGAAGACACGAAACTAGTATGTGGATTGTGTACCTGGCCAGTACACAAGAAACATAAGACGTTCGTGAGACCGTAATGATTGTTACAGGTATGTCCGATAGGATTTGGTAGCGGCTGGGTGTGTGGGTGAAATGGGTAGTAAGACTCTCGGGAGGTTGAGAGTACTATGTAAGGGTGAAAGGTATAAGTGATAAGAATGAAATATCGAGTCCATAAGAAAGTATGGATTGACAATGTATGAATGCAATGTTTGAATCCGCGAGACAGATTTAAGGATGAAAGATATGAGCAATGCTGGAGTCCACGAGACGGATTCAAGGATGAAAGATATGAATGCAATGCTTGAGTCCGCGAGACGGATTCAAGGATGAAAGATATGAATGCAATGCTTGAGTCCGCGAGACAGATTCAAGGGTGAAAGATGTGAATGCAATGCTTGAATCCGCGAAACGGATTCAAAGAATGAAAGATACGAATGATGCAAATCCCTTGCGGATTTGGTTATGCTAAAGAAGGTTATGATAAGCTATGCAAATCGACCGGTTCAAGTTGAACAAGTCGAGTAAGGATAGGGTACCATCCGTTTAGAACGGGTGGTCGTGAATGCAATAATAAATGTATGAAGCTCAACCCGTTATACGGATAGAACGAAATATTTATGTTGAACACAATTAACTCGATTTTACTGAGGCGTAAGTGGTATGCTTGAATCTCATTATGAGAATATATGCCATTACCCATTTAATTAGATACTCGAATGCGTAAAAGAAATGAAAGTATATAAGCGAATGGAACTAAAATGTTGGTGTTGTAAGCGAAATAAGTATTATGACTAACCTTTAAAATGGGAAGGGTAAAAATTTGCAAGAAAACACTGGAACAGTGAAGCTATGAGGTCGTAAGCATGTTTGAATTGAAAAAGAGTGCAAACGTATACTTCGATACGCATGTATATAATAAGAAATAAGTGACAGTTGACCTTGAAAAGTCAAACTGCAGAAGCTGAGAAATAATTTGGTTTCAAACCAAGGGAGTGCTAGAGAAGAAAGGAAATGTGTAGTGTAGTACACCAAATGAGTTAAAGAATTACGAAATAATGATTATGTGTTTACCCGTCAAGAACAGGTCAAACAATGAGAAGGATATATATATATATATATATATATATATATATATATATATATATATATTAAGAAATGGTCATGTATTGACCCGTTATGAATAAGCTTAACACACTAGTGCTTTAAAAAGAATCTTGGAAGTAGTAATATGTAAACAAGGAGAAGTAATAAACATCATGTTTAAATGAACTTGAATGAAATGTGATAATCCCCAATTTTATAATGAGTATGGCAGATATCATAGTGTGATTAACCTATCTAGGTCAGTGAAAGAATGTTCATAAGCGAAAGCTCGTCACACGGATGAACGAGGTCAATACGAAACATGGTATGGATGGGGACGAAGAGGACCGACTCGTTGCTGCATGTTCAAGTACTGCACCAAGGTAGTAAGGTTAGCAAATTATTTAATATATGAAGGTACGATGCTCGAATCCCTCAAACCTACGCTCTCGTGAAAGTGTGTTCGTTTCTAAGCGCCACGCAAGTAAGTGATTTAAGGATTTCGAGCTATGCTTTTAGATGAAAACGGAAATGGGTTATGGATAAATTACTATTATAACCTGGGTTGGGACGTTATGGGATGTTAGGGAAGGTTTCGGGACTGCCCGAGACCATTTCTGGTTGGAAAAAGGACTCGGGAACAAAAAATTTTTTGGTCAAACAGCGTCTGCACACCAGAGAGCCCGTCGGCGACGGCCTTTATGCTGTCGGCGACGGCACCCCTCCACCTGACGCGCTAACTGTCTGTCTACGGGCAATGTTTAGCGACGGGACCTTCCCGAGCCCGTCGGCGACGCACCATGTGCCGTCGGCGACGGGTCCCCCTTATCTACATATGCTGAAATTGTTTGTTTGTTAGGCTAAGGTCCTTAATTCAGTTCTAGCATTCATTAAACATTAGGAACACCCCAAGTTGATTATGAAGTTAAGAAATTCAAGACAACTATCATGTTTTAATGATGTATGTGCGGGAAGTTATGTATGCGAATGAATGAAATAAGTAACACGTCTAGAAGGTTTGTAAAGAAAGATTGGATGAGTTTATGAAAATTTTACACTATCATTGAAAAAGTACCTCCAGATGAATAGGTATGATATGTTTAATATGTACGAATGAACGAGATTGTATGCGGAAATGAATAAATTAATGATGACTAGGGATTGGTTTTCGCAAGGAAGTTTGAAATCTTGATAAGTATGAATAATATATCAGGATGCTAGTTTCAAATTATGGACTATGGGATCTGTGATTAGGCAAATTCTCATAACATGCTTATGTAAGTCGTCTAATGTAACTTGAATGAGTGAGGGAACGAAGAATAAAACTAGACGGGTTGTAGAAGAAAAGAAAGAGGTTTTGGGGACGAAACCTTCTTTAAGGGGGGTAGATTTGTAACACCCCAAATTCCATGAGAAATTTAATTTAAGCTAGTTATGAACAAGTAAGGATAGTCTTGGTCTTAATAATATACATATTATTCTTGAGGGGCCAAATGTGTAAAGTGGCAAAACTTAAAACATTAAAAGTATAAAAAAAAACACACACATAGAGTGTGCGTGTGTGTATATACGATCGATCAGGGACAGAGGGTGAGATGAAACCCTAGTTTCACCAAAATCCATCAAATTGAAGGGGGATTGAAGGGCTAAACTAATGCATGAACCAAGATTTTTGATCACTTTAGCGTTTCTACCATCATGTAAGTCGAATTTTGGTATTTTAATGATGTTTGATCAAATGGGTTTTGTGTAATATGTGATTATAGTGTAAGATTTTAGCATGAATGTTAGTTATAATGAATGTGTAGATGCCAAAGTATATTTAATTTTGATTATGATGAATATTGGGGGAAAACCCATTTGCTATAGCTAGGGTGGCGACATGGGTATACTACCCATGTCAAATCTTATGCAAATTCGAAAGTGTTATGATTTATGTTATTGGTTTTTGTCAGTTAGATTTAGTATGGTGTGAAGTTATGCGAGTTTTTAATTAGATGTTAATGGCAAGTGAGCACAAGAATTAGGAAGATGAACATGAGAATATTTGTACATTATGCTTTAAATGCGAAACCCGCCAAGTGTTTGATAAAATGCCTACAAAGTTTGTGTAAAATAGTTAGTAAATTCGTCACTTTTGACAGCCTTAGATAGTCATCTTTTAAAGGCCGTATCTCATTCGTTATTAGGAGTTAGACAACGAGCCTTATATCGTTGAAAAGGTTGTTTCGCATATTACATTTCATATTTGGCCATAAGAGGCTGGTTATGAGATTAAGTGGGTCAAAACAGCATGAAAAGTTAGTAAATTTGTCACTTTTGACAGCCTTAGATAGTCATCTTGTAAAGGCCGTATCTCATTCGTTATTAGGAGTTAGACAACGAGCCTTATATCGTTGAAAAGGTTGTTTCGCATGTTACATTTCATATTTGGTCATAAGAGGCTGGTTATGAGATTTAGTGGGTCAAAACAGCATGAAAAGTTAGTAAATTCGTTTTGACAGCAAGCTGTTTGGAAGCATTTTAGCTTCTGTGCTGATTTTGTAAAAATCATATAAAATCATAGGAACGTCCGATTGTCACGATCTTTATATGCTTAGAAAGATCTCTGAGTGTAGATCATTTCATAATTGATCATGAAGAACTGAATCAGAAGATAAATGGGTTAAAATGTGTCGTGAACAGCTGCTGCGCAGAAAGTTGCCGCACAAATTTTAGTATAAATATTCAGTAAAAATAGTTGTATTGTTATGCACACTTGTATGAATCATGAACTACTGATTTTAGTAAATTATTAGTAAGTTATTTGATTGTTTTAAGTGTCTAAAACACTTACCAACTAGTTTATGCATATAATTGCACCAACGGGTCGAAACGGGTTGTTGATAGAAAATAGTAGAATGGATGTGTAAAAACCAAGGTGTTAAGAAATGGTATGAAATGTTTAACATATGAAGCAAGTTGCCTAACTTAGAAAAGGTTATCATTCTAAGTATGGAATTTTGAAAGAATAACGAACATGATGTAAATACATAATTATGCATGCTAGAAGCTCATGTATGACTGTTGTGATGATGGAATGATAAATTGTTAGATTGATTAGCATTGTAGTATTATGATACATGTTGAACTCGTTAAGCGATTGACACGTGAATAGAAGTGTGATTAGTGATGCGTATGATTATGTATACTAACTATTGAATGGATGTAATGGAATGAGATAATAGGAACGTGTCAAGGAGAGGTCAAGCATAGGAGGATAACGGGTCAAGATAAGGCAAGGTGACAAATACACTTATTGGAGTACTCGAGGTAAGTGAATTTCGATTCACTTTTTAGTAGGTTTAATAGATTTTAATACTTATGTTTACGAAACATCATGAAAGAACATGTAATAATCAGAAGTACAAAGCCAATAATGCCTCATTATTGAAGAAGGTTGTATTTAAGCCGAAAGTAAATTGGTGGGTTCAAACGGGTCGAATTTTATGTGCATATGTTGCGTAATGTAATGAAATTCGTTATGGTTAAGACCTTGGGTAAGAATTTTTAGTCATTATGTAAGGGGAACATTTCCCGGACCATTAGGAACAAGTTTTATACGATTCGGTTGTCGGTTAGTGAATGAACGGATTGTTTCGTGTTAGTGTAGGAAATTTTATAAGTGTATGTGTATAGGAATCCAAAGGGCACGTGGGTTGAATCATAGATTGTCTATACTATGTAAAGTTGTGAATGTGACATTCTGGCATAAACCTACATGTAAAAGAAGCTTGTGTATATATTCGTGATTAACTGATTGTGCGTAGGAAGGAACATTGGCATGTATGAAGGTACGCATGTATATATATAAGTGTATATATATATATATGTATGTATGTATGATAATAAGTACGTAGGTGTGAATGTATGTGTGAATGAATGTTCAATGCTTAAGACATATGCATGAACGTTATCAAAGTGTTAGAGTATTTATGGTTACTAATGATGTGCGTTGAGTTGGAATGTAATGTAGGTATGGGATCGTTGGCTTCATGAAGAAATGGAGCTGGATTTGGATAAGAGTATTTAAGAAAGCGCTTGGACAATTCCACGACTACTTTATAGAATGCTCTACGAAATTCTATTATATAGTTTAATGTTGTATGGTATGTTAATGACTAATGGTTTGGTTGTACGTGGTGTCCACAGGTATCGCTTGGGTTTTCTTTACATTTATTGAAGTGAAGCGGACATAGTTCGAGTTGAGAGCAAGGATTGTACGGGGTAGAATGGTCACATAGTGTAACTCATATAGGTTTTGAAGTATTAATGTTATAAAACGTTATAAATCCGTTTTAATGAATATATGGCATTTCGCATTTGAACCTTCATGTGTTTGATATGTCTATTAAAGAACGAAATTTTTGGGCTCTTGTTTTCCGCTGCGTCGTATTTTAAGTTATTACGCGTTAGTCTTACAGGGAATTGTTCTTATTACGAACGGGTCATGCCCGAATTTTGTTAAATAATAGTATGATAATATTACATTTTGGAATGTGTAATTTGGGCGTTACAAAAAGAGCTTGTGTAAAAAGGGAAAATGATAGTACATCGGCTAGACAGTTACAGTATGCTAAAGAATTGTAGTGTTTAAAAAGTTTTAAACAGTCTCGCTGATGATGTGCCAATAGGTTTTTACACACTTAGTAGGTTTGTTCGGGATATAAACCTTAAATCATCACTTGCTTATTTCGTGGGGAACATCTCTCGGATATATAGGTAACCCCTGAAATCTTGTTTGAAAGACGCTATTTCTGAAATACTAGGTCTTTGTACGTGATGATATCTGGGGTATTATACCAGGACTTCTGATTTTGCGGAAGCAATAGCCTAGTCCTCGTATAATGCTTTATACAACTTTGTACTTAAAAGCTCACCCTCAGCATAAAAAATGATGAAACATTGCAAAATGCTAATCATGTGCTGTTGAAATAAAAGATTCCCAAAGGGAACACACCAAAAGTCGAACCGTCATCTCTCTGTGCGAACGGAAGTTCCAACCTGAGCTCTCACGGTCTCGCATTTAACCTAATACGGATATCATTAGTATGCACTCACCTGTAAGACTGAATATAGTTGTCTGGATACGGGAGTATATTCTGAGATGGTACACGCGTATAAGCTAAGTTTCTAAAACACAAAATTCGTATCCTGATCAGATTGAAATTTGTGTGAAAATTTAAAGTGGATCAGTATATCAACAATCTAAGCGAATTGTTTAATTCTGAGTATGTAATTAAAGCTTAACGGTACTCGTAGCTTGTCTGATAGCTGATATGATTCCCTAACACGCCCAGTAAAAACATGTTTGTAAATAGTTTACTTTTACTGCATTTTATTTTTGTTTCTCATTCAAAAAGCTCAAAATTGCTTTTCTAGTTTAGAGTCTTTATTGAAAATCCAAAAAGATTTTTCATTTCTGCTTTATTTTCATCGACAAATCAAAGTGGAGAGCTGATCTTCAGATTCTCAGTCTGGAGCAAATGCGGGAAGATTCTAGCTGGATGATGAGTTTGGAGCTAACTATGATTGTACCTGAAAAATTAAAGTCAACACAAGTTCATTAATTTGAAACTTGTAATTTTCAGAAAATGTTTGAACAAGATCAGTTTTTGTTTTGTCTCAGATCAACCAAGGTCATTGAGTTGGACTTGGTAGATAAATTGAGTATTCAGGTCATTAACTTGGACCTAAAGATTTAAGTGGATTTCTAAAACTGATGAACAATGATAGAAGTTAATTTGTGAATAGATTGTAATGTTATATCTTTGAGAAGCAGGTTACAGTTTTGAAAGTGTGATAGCAGTGAAGTGAAATCCCCATGGTAAAGAGAATGTTAAAGATTGAACCAGATTTGGAGTCCCAGCATATCAAGAGGGGGAGTCTACATTCTGGATCAACGTTCAAAGGGGAGTTTGAAGTTTGAAGGATGCTTTACAGTGTCAGACAAATTAGAGCAGAGAGAACGATAGAACAAGACTAAAGACTGAAGACTAGATGCTAATTACTTCGTCAACATCCAAGGGGGAGTCTGTTGGTGCATAGATGTCTGTTAACTTCATCTTTATAGAGTCTTGTGTCTAGATAGGATAAACCAGTATTCAGCAGGTCGGAAAACAGGGTTTGGATGTTAAAGGGTAATTTCGCACGAAATTACACAAGAGTAATTTCGCACGAAATTAGTAATTCCGCATGAAAGTGGTAATTTCGCACGAAGGTAATTTCTCTTGTGTAATTCCGTGCGAAATTACTTCTCTATAAATACCCAACCTTTTGTGTCATTTGTAACTTTTCCGATTCAGAGCCGAGGTGCTGCCGATTTGTCAAACGATCTGTAAAAGCTTAGAATTGAATAATAAGAAGATGATTAGGGGAATTCAGGCTGTATTACGTTGTTATCATTGATTTTGCCTTTGATATTGATGAAAAACTCTTCTGATTGACTCGTTAGGGTCACACGACGATCCAACAGAAATCTTCCCAGATGGAGAAGATGAGGATGAAGACTTAGCGTAGGTTTTTTCTTGTGGTTGTATGAACAATTTGTTTATAATTTTTGGGATGTATATCCCTGTTTTGTTAATGCGCTGCCGCGCAAGTAACGTTTACTTAATACACTGCCGTGTAGTTTGATAATTTTTAAGGCGTGTTGGTGCGCCAGAAGTAGTATGATGTGTTTTGATTTATAATATTTTGTATGGGTACAATTACTTTGATTAGGTAAGGCGAATAAAGGTGGTATAAAGCTCATGTGTGAACGTAAGGTCTTGCACGATGTGTGTAATCGCTGACCGCTCATGAGACTTGTATTGTATTTACCATAATGTTTTTGCGCTTACCAAAAGAAATTGAATGCACTTTGTAAGAAAAACACAAGAATAATAGAAACTTTGTTTTTTATTCACGGATAAGGCGTAGAGGCCGTACAAAGTCTATTTTAAAATAATTACATGGGACTTAACTTACACTATAGTCCTTGCTGAGAATTGATAAACTGTAGAGCTTGTCCAATCTGCAAGGAGACTATAGAACTACTACTTAATTCTTCGCCTTTTTACTTGGGCTCTCCTCGCCACGAGTAATTTGCTTTATCTCCTTGCGCACATTTTGTAACAGGTGAGTGAGCTCACCGCTTTTAAGCGCTTTCTCGATTTCAGTGCGCAAAGAGATACAGTTATTGGTGGTATGACCGTTGTCTTTGTGAAAATCACAGTATTGAATTAGGTCTTGGTCGCGCTTATTCTTCATAGGTGGAGGAGCCTTGAACTGGTAGTCCTCCATACTCAGCACTTCTTCGGGGGTTTTGGTCAGAGGAGTGCATTGTCTCTCTCTATTTTCTTGTTTTGCTTCCCTTTGTGCAGCGAGCTTATTGATGGTAGCTCGTGCATCTTCAGATGAATAATTTCCTAAACTTGAGTCGCACCAACCTTTCTTAAACTTTTTCCCGCTGCTCGGGCCTAAGTCTGTTGGACGACTGTGTGGTGGTGGCGGTCTGTTGGTGCTGAGATTTTTCTCAGTCTGGGCATAGACCTTAGCCACCGCCATTAATTTTTCCCAGCTTTTTGGGAGCCACTCCGTTCTGGATAAAACTTTATCATGGGCTTGGATCAGGTGCTCGTGAACGTCTCTTATTTCGAGCACTTCTTTGTTGTAACGGGTAACGAAGTCTTCTAAACATTCATCATTGCGACGCCAGATATTCATCACGTCCGCCATATCGCGGATGGACCGCCTTTGCTGGCTGAAGTGTACCAAAAACTTCTCACGCAAGTCTACCCATGATGTGATTTTCCCCACAGGCAGGTTGTCTAACCAGAGCCTCGCGGCACCTGTAAGGGTTTGAATAAAGAGGTGACACCACATCGGTAGAGTCCAGCCTCCCACCATTCTGTGCTTGTGAAGACCCGAAGATGGTCATCTGGGTCCGTCATACCATTAAACTTGCCTACGTTGGACGGGAGTTTTGCTTTCTCTAATGGAGCCAGAGCAATTTCGCTGATGAACTTGGAATTTTCTGCAGCTTCCGCAAGGCGGTAGATCATATTATAATCGTGTTCAGCTTCGGGATTGTAAACCGTGCGGTGTTTTCATTTGTTGTAGTTCGGTAGTAACCGGCTGAACACACTTGCACTGTCTCCTTCACGGTAAGTTTGATCGTACTCACTGTTGTGGGTGTTCCGTTGTGGGCCCAACCTGGTGTGAACTGACTGACGACGATGAGAATGGGACTCGCCATGATAGTCTCTTCGTCGATTTTCAGATTGATTATACTCATGTCTCATTGGGGATCTAGAGTACACCTCTGTGTCTTCTACCTGAACCCGTGATGGTCCGTCATGCTGAGAAACATGAGGTACTGATGGTGCTCGAGTACGGGATACAGGCCTTCGTGATTGAGTAGGAGGAGCAGTTTGTGCACAGAGTTGTGCATACACAACGTTCAATGCTCCCTGAGATCTGACATACCAGGAGATTGGGGTCTCTCCTGAGGGTAGAATTGAGCTTATAGTGATTTCAGCCTGTACCCCTGGGGTGACAGGGTCATTTGGATGATTATCCGTGTACTGCACTTCATTGTCATCCGAGACCTCCTCTACAATCCCCTCAACCTGGGTATTGGTAACGAAATTTGGCCGAGGGCCATTTTGACGGTGAGTCGAAGTTTCTTCCATTAAAAATGGAAACGACAAAGTGAATCAAAACGAGAAAAAACCTATGAAACAGAGAAATCCGTGGGCGCGAATGAAGAAACACTGGTTAAATGACCGGAATCAGATAAACCAGGGGGTTAGGTTCTGCATAAAAGGGTTGTTCTTCCTCATTTGACTCAGGGATGACAGATCTTCTTCTCTTCTCGATAGCTGCAAAACAGACACCGTCAGACTCGCCACGGGGAGAATGGGGTTTCTCTCCGTGACCAACCTCCAGCGTGAGAATAAGTATCGGTATATGAAGAAGAAGAAGTATAAGTGAAATGAATGTAACTTGAAGATTGTACCTGAATAACTCTTCTTTTTATAGCCGAATTTTGGGCGGGAAAACCTGTTATTGAAATGTTGACGGAAAATGCTAACTCCATAAGCGGTTATTTTTCCCTCCATTGATGATTTTAGGGACGTGAGAGCACATAGATCACAATTTGTTGATCAATGGTTGGAGAATTGCCACGTGGAAAGTGGGCAAGTGAAGATCTCTCTTCAATTCCATGCCATCGGCGTGACTTCAAAGGAGCCTGGGATGATGACACGTGGCCAGACGGTTATAACCGTCTGGTGGTGCACGATTGAGCCTTCTAGAAGATTACAGCTGTAATCTAGTGTGGCTTCTTACCATGTGGCATTAGTAAAGAGAATAACATCCAATTCTGGGCATTATTTAAGTGGGAGTGTAAAATAGGATTTTTATCCTTATCTGTTATGGGGAGAGGCGCAAGGATCCGTTAGTTTCGTTTTGGCGCGCAGGTGTTACTTGTTGTTTTTCTTCTGAGTTTTCTTTGTTGGACCGGTGCGCGGCCGCGCAAGGTCTAAAGAAGGCTAAAAGGATGAAGTTGTGGTATGGTCCATGTACTCGAAACGAGGTTTTTGGGACCTTACCTCTTCATACACAAACCAAGAATTGCTGCAAATTACAATTTCATTTGATAACCTACTTACCAAAAGAAGGTATCTAATTTTAATTTTAGAAACAGTTAATTCAATATAATTGATTAGCAAATTTATCGAAAATAGTGTTCAAAATTTGTGTCTCCATAATGAAGGTGTCGCAACCCCCGACCCCTACCCCGGGAGGCGGGCGGCTGCGACACGCAGATTCGGTGGTATCGGTGTTTATTAATTTGGCAGCGGAAATTATATCAGGACCGTAGTTAGCAAATAGTTTATCAGAGTAAAACACCACATTTTTATAATTAATAAATATATCGGAAAAACCCAAGTTTCCATTACAGACATGTTTTTAGGGATAAAACCTAATTTATTGAAATAAAACTTCTTCTTTATTTAGGTAACTTTCATAGCCACTTTTCCAAGCCTTCAGTGCTCTCCAGCTGGCTTCTATTTGGCATTCACATTTTGCTACCTGAAACGCGTTTTAAAAGTTTTATTAGCAAGAAATACTGGCGAGTGAATCCCAGTTTAATCAAAACAGGTTTTATCATTTTAGAGCATTGAGGGTAACCCGCAATTACATTTGTTTACATCTACTTTAATTACCACCCACGGTATTGTCAATCCTGACTTGTGGTAATGTTACTACTCACAGTATAGTAACAAGTTATGTATACAAAACCCCAACACACAGACAGTAATTGTAGAATCACAAATACTCAATCATTGTTAATTATAATTTAAAACAATTGAGGTTTTGTGAAAACAGTTTACAAAAAAAGGAATTACTCACATTGCTATTTTAGATTTTTCCTGGTGACTTCCTGGTTATAATTTATTTAAAATAAACAATGCACACATGTTAGTATAATAACCCAATCTACATTAGTTATACCCTACCCCCGAGACAGAACTCCAACGACTGAGTCGAGCAGAGCCTAGACATGCGTTACAGAGCTCTGGATCAATCGGGCAGAGTAACTAATACGTAACCGGGGGTTATAATACTTACAACGAGGCAGAGCTTGGCTAATTAGTGGGTATTATACTCGGGAATTATTTTAGTTATTCAGAAATTGAGAGAGAGATTGCGATAATGAACGAATTCCAACTGAAGCTCGACTACTCAATTTATAGGGCTGATAAGGGGATTTATCGCGCCCCGCGAGAAATGAAGACAGGGCCTTCGCGGCCCGCGACAAGGTTAGGCTAGGTCCTAGCCTTGTCGAATCAATGGCTAGCTTTGACACGAGGGGACACGTGGCATCACCGGGTTACGCCTGGTGTAAAGCTTGTCGTGCCCCGCGACAGATGTAGCCAAGGGGTCACGCCCCGTGAGGGCCTCATAAATCTTGTTTTATTTGATTTTTGTAAAAATAAAGGTAATTCAAGGTCGTTTTCGTATACGGGGTGTATTTAAGACATATAGAGGTGTAGTAAGTATTTTAGGAGGGTTGGGATATCCTCCCCGCCTTGTTTTAGAACTCGTCCTTGAGGTCTACTGGAACAGGTGTGGATATTTCCTCTGCATCTCGGATTCAAGCTCCCAAGTGTACTCTGGTCCTCTCTTGGAATCCCATTTTACTTTAACTAGAACTAATCTATTGTGTTTGAGAATCTTGATCTTTCTGTCTTCAATCTGTAGGGGTCTCTCTATAAACTTAAGTTTCTCATTTACCTCTATGTCCTTAAGAGGTACCACTAATGATTCATCTGCTAAGCATTTCTTAAGATTACATAAATGAAACACGCCATGTATTCCTGCCATTTCTTCTGGTAGTTGTAGCTGTTATGCTACTGGTCCTATTCTTTTAATAATCTCAAAAGGTCCAACATACCTGGGGCTTAGCTTGAATCATCACTGTGATTTCGCTTGAAAAATATAAGTTCATATTTCGCTTGAAAACTTAAAACTTGATTCCGCTTGAAACCTATTTCAACTTGAAATTAGGTTTTGGTTGTGAAAGTCCATTTCGTTCGTGATATTTCGTTTGAAGTTCAGTTTGTGTAGAAAGTATTTTCAGTAAAAGTCACCTGTTTTTTCAAAAGTTGAAAATTTTTCAGTAAATTGTCATCTAAAATAGAAAACCAAGATTTCTACAACTTCTTCACCGGCAGTGGTATGACAGCAGGACAGAGTCCAACAAGTATTATTCAGAACGTCAACATGGAAAATGAATTGGGAACGATGCAAAAGCCTCCCAAGCTGATGAACTTAGATGAATATGCAGGATGGTCAGGCAGATTTAAAAACTGGGTTCAGGCTAATCATTTCGAATGTTGGATGAAGATAGAAGCAAAGTACGTTCCACCAGTTGATGGTTTAGGTATGGAGAAGGGTATTGGAAGTCTGACAGAGACAGAACAGAATGATTTCAAAGCCGAGAAAAAGATGATTAGTATCCTCCAGCAGGCTATCAAAGAGGATATTTTAGTGTTGTTGCAACATGAGGACAATGCTCAATCTATGTGGCAGTCATTGAAGTTAAAGTTTCAAGGTAGTGTGTCCATGATCAAGAGCAAGAAGGCTTTGATCAAGAAGGAGTTTGATATTTTTACCGACATAAAGGGTGAATCTAGAAGGCAACTGATCGAAAGATATTGCCATTTAGTACTTGAGATGAAGAGATTAGAAATCACAAAGACTAATGAGGAGTGGATTGATAAGTTGTCTGATGTGTTGCCTTATGACGAGTGGGGCACTTACCTGATGATGTTGAAAAACAGTTCTGATTTTGTGAATCTGAACCTCAGCTCGTTCATAGAAAAAATTGAAGCTCATGAGATAGAGTTGTTGAAGATCAAAAAGATGAACTCTGTGAATGTGCAACAGGATGTATCTCTGTACTACAAAGGCAATACTCCAGCACAAACAAATCTGAGTCCAAAGATGCAAACTGGTTTCAGTGCTGACACAACATCAAGTGCTTCATCAAATACTCCACAAACAAACAAGCCTTCGCCATTTGCCAGCTTCGAGCCAAATGTCAAAGCTACTGAACAGACGTCACCACAAAGTTCGTCTAGTTCAAACAATCAGGCTTATGTTTCTGGGATCTAATGCAACATTGCAATCACTATCAAGAACGGTAATGAGTTCACTGGATCGGCTGCGAAACAGCATATTGCATTGTTGGCTTCTGTGTTAGAGTCGTATGAGTCGCTGGTAGCAGGTAAGATCGGGAATCCGGACATGACCAAAGAGGATTACGATCAGATTGATCCGGAGGAGCTTAAGCTAACAGACATTAAGTGGGGTATGGCTAGTCTGGTGAGGAGAGCACAGCGCTTTATGGAAATTACTGGTAGAAATAGTCTTTCTGGACCTGATCAGAAGTTAGGTTTTGACAAGTCCAAAGTAACCTGCTTCAAGTGCAAAGTTTCTTCTTTTTATGAATCTGACCACTCCTTTTCATGGAGAAACCTTTAATAATACTTTATCTCCTACTTGAAATTCCAACGGTTTTCGTCTATTGTCAGAATAACTCTTTTTTCGATCGCGTGCTGCTTTTAAAATTTCCTTGACTTGAATAATCTTGTCTGTTGTTTCCTGTACTATTTCTGGTCTAGACAGTTGCTTTTCTCCAATTTCTGCCCAACAGACTGGGGTTCGGCACTTTCGTCCATAAAGTGCTTCAAATGGTGCAGCTTTGATACTGGTATGATAGTTGTTATTGTAGGAAAATTCTATTAATGGTAAATGATCGTCCCAATTTCCTCCGAAATCAATTACACAAGCTCTAAGCATATCTTCCGTTGTCTGAATTGTCCTTTCGCTTTGTCCATTCGTTTGAGGATGATAAGTGTTAGGACTGGTTTTCGACTCCGAAACGATTGGGAACCGATCGTGTGACGTGCGGAATCCGTACACGAACGTGACCGAACACACGAGAACGTAATATAAACGGTGATTCTATTGAAAGATCTGAAATCATACAAGAACCTGAATCACGTGGAGCATTTTCTCTCTCTAGCTTCTCTCTCTTACACTAGAGCTCTCCAAGTCTCCAAAATAGCAAAAGTCAAAAAAGTCTTAAATCTAACACATAAACCTCCTATTTATAGGCCAAGGAGCTTTAATGAGAAATCTCATTAATTACATAAATGCCACCTTGCCTTTTACTAGATATTACAATATAAGCACTTGATTTCTTCAGTATCTGCTACGGACTGGATTGACGGAGGCGATAGACATAAATGCACCAACAAACTCCCCCTTGGATATTGTTGCAGTCAATCCGTAGTCAAACTCATAGCCTCATGTCTTTCTCTTTCTCTGAGTCTTCTTGAAGCTTTATCACGTTTTCATAGACTCCCTCTTTCTAGAACAGAATCCCCGTGGATCTGTCTTCAGCTTCAGCTCCCCCTTTCGTTAAACTCTATCTTCATCAGGCTCCCCCTTTCGTCAAGCTTCCGTGCTTTTGGGATCGACACCTGGCATTCCAGTTACAAGCTCCTTCAGGAGAGTTACCTGGCTCCTTGAATGCACGCTCCCCTTTGCGTTGAGCTCGTCTTCATACTCCCCCTTAGACTTGGCTATCGGGATCGTAGTATGGTATAGCATCTGCAAAGACTCAAACATTTATAAGTAAAAATGTTTTGAACTTCCAGGATTGAAAACCCTGGCTCTCTCAGCATAATATTTTGACAATGAAAGCAATTTCGGTTTTCCAGGAATCGTAACCTGGCACTATTAAAATTTCTAAATCAAGATCCTGGCTCTAAATATAATAATATGAATATATCTAGGATTAACTTGATTCTCTCTCTCTATCAACAATCTTCATGGATTTGGCAGTTTTAGAGAACAGGATTGAAAACTGGCTCTATTACAACAGATTTTAACAATATAAGCATCCAAATCCCTCACAGTTAATCGTCTAAGTCCAAGTTAATGACCTTGGAGACTTCACAAACTGTTTTTGAATTTTTTTATACTTCAAGTTTCAAATTAATGAACTTGTTTATTTTCAGAAACACGATCAGCGTACTTAGATTTTGAAACTCAGCATTCAGACTTTGGTTGACGAAAATAAAATGAAATCAAAATCTTTTTGTATTTTTCTGAAACATAAAGCAGTAAAGAAATATTTACAAACAACATTTTTGTTTGAGTTCGCGTCAGAGGATCATATCAGTTAATGACAAATCACTAGTATCGTTGAGCTTTAAACACTTTAAGTTCTAAACGATTCACTTAGATTGTCAGTATACTGATCCACTTAAATTTTCACACAAAGTTCAACTGTTTCGAGATACAGATTAGTGTTTTAAGGACTTAAACTTATTCGTGTGTCCCACCTCAGAATATACTCCCATATCCAGACTCATATATTCAGTCTTACAGGTGAATGTACACTAATGATATCTGTAAACGGGTAAATGTGAGACCATGAGAACTCAGGTTAGAACTTCCGTTCAGACAAAGAGATGATGACTCGACTTTAGGTGTGTCTCGTTTGGGGATCTTTTCTTCAACAGCACATGATTAGCATTTTTCAATGTTTCATCATTTTTTATGCTGAGGGTGGGCTTTATGATTAAAGCAGTGCAAAGTATTATACGAGGACTAGGCTGTTGCTCCCGCAAAATCAGAAGTCTCGGTATAATACCCCAGATATCATCACGTACAAAGACCTAGTATGTCAGAAATAGAAAGCCCTTCAAACAAGATTTCAGGGGTTACCTATATATCCGGTAGATGTTCCCCACGAAATAAATAAGTATTTGATATTTAAGTTTATATCTCGAAAACAATCTACTAAGCGTGTAAAAACCTACTGGCATATCATCAGTGAGACCGTTTATCACATTTTAACATTTCATTTCTTTAGCGTACTGTGATTGTCTACTGATGTACTATCATTTCCTCTTTTTACACAAAAACTCATTTTGAAATTTATCAGGTTTTTGACTTTTTTTCAAATTTTCTAATGTTTTTGGATTTTCTGACATTTTCTTACTCCCCATAAAATTCAAAACCATTTAAAGAAAATTTGACAACCCGATGTTGATAGCTTTGTCTCGCCATCAACTTTCTGCTTTTCGTGAACTGATTTGCAGAAAATACAATGTACCCCCATGATTCACAACACATTGATATTTTACAGTTTGAAAACCGTTTTTCAATCTTGTGAAATTAATCATGTTTGTTCAGCCGTGAGGGTTTCAGCGTATTCAAGTAACAATTTTTTTTTTAAATTTTTGACAAAATCTAAAAACAAACATATTTTGATTTTTCAAATTTTTGACAAAATAGAAACATATTTTTGGTTTTTAAATTTTCAATTTTTAGGGTTTTTGAAATATTGTTTATTTATGTAAAAAATATCAAACAAACTCCATGTTTAACCATCGCAGGGATCAGCAGCCTCTTCCTCTCGTGCCAGGCTGCTCCGACACTCTTCTTGATGACATTCTGTTTTCTTCGGATGCACCTGCACATTCAATTTAATTCAATTACTTGAACAATTTAGCCCAGATCTTTTTGACCTCAGGCATTTCAACACAATATGCATCATTTAATTTAAGAAAATCTTTGTCATTCTGAACAAAGACTTTTTCAACTTTGACTTCCACTTTTTCATCATTTAACGAAGTCATTTGTTTCTTAATTGTTTATGTTTGACCTTTTGGAGTCCCTCTTTTATAAAAATGTAAATCTTTTTAAACATTTTGATTCTGAACAACAACTTTTGGTTTCCAAAACTGGTTTGGTTTTGTTGCATCAATAGTTGTTTTCCAACTTTGTGTTGTTCTTAATTTGGGTGTCACTGGTTTCCATGTTTGTTGTGAGTCAGCCTTTGACATTTTCGGTTTCCAAGTTTGCTTTGAATCAAACTTGGTTGACTTCTGATTCACAACATCTGACTTCTTTTTCGTTTTAACACCAACAGGTTTCAGATTTGAACACTTGCAAGCAAGATGTCCTGTTTGATTACATTTGAAACATGTTCTCTTGAAAACATATTTCACCTATTGTTGTTGCTTTTTCTGAGCATAGAACTCTTCATTAGACTGTCGTCTAAATTGGAGTTCTTTCTCTTCTTCAGAACTTGTTCCGTGAACAAAATTCATTTTTGTCTGATAATTTGGAGTTTCATTTTTATTCCAACTTTGTTTCTTCTTATAACCCAACCCAGCCTTCATGTTTTTCTTCTTGTAACCAGGTTTGTTATAAAAAGTTTTGTGACACTTTCCTGCAAACTTTGGAATCTCAGACTTTTCAATCTCAACCATCTTGAAAACTTTGTCAATCTTTTCTGAAATCACATTCTGAATCGGGAATACAACATCTAAGAATAATTTGTCCGATCCAATCATGGTATAAACAAATCCTTTTGAATCATCATTCAAATTTTTCTCAGATTTTGAGTTTTCCATATATTCTTCATGAAAACTATCTTCATTTTCATCCTGTGATTCAGATTTACCTGTTTCAACCAACTCTTCTTTCAACACACTTTCAACGATCTTACCTACCACTTCTGAATCACTTGAATCATCAGATTTGGAATAGGTTACGTCAATGTTATCTTGGCAATTGATTGACCATGTTGAAAGCTTTATCGACCTATTCATCATTATAAAATGCAAATTTTTCCAGTGGAGGCACTTGATGAAACTTTGAGCCAATACCTTTCTTGTTTTTCTCAGAATCATCATCACCCGGTTTTATGTTGAAAATTCTTTCAAGCACAAATGATGACGCATGATAGCTTTTTAACTTGTTATTATCCTGTTCTAAATCAGCTATTTGACGCTTTAGCTTAGCAACATCCTCGATGTAAGAATTTACAACTTGTTGCTTTATTTCATACTATCGCTTAAGCGTATCAGTTGTTTCGGAACAGTATCTCAATCTTGATTGAACAAGTTTCATTTGACTTTTCACATCTTCATATGACTTTTTAGTAATGTGATAAGCCAACTTTATTGAATCATATTCCTTTTTCATCTCTTCACATGCATTTTCTTTCTGAACACATTCTTCGGTCATTTTCGAAACCTTATCTTTTAAAATCTCATTTTCTTTTTCTAAAATATTCCATTTTTTGTGAGTTTTTCGTCATTATTTTTCAAAACTTTTTCATTTTCTAACATCTCTTTACATTTATTTTTGAAAACTTATTCGATTTTATTGAATTCAAGATTTCTTGTTCTGAACTTTTCATCTTTTTCAGTACAAGCACTGCATGTTTCCATGCATTTCTTGCACTGTTCAACAGTTTCGTTTAAGATCTCAGAGTCAGAATTTATCTCATTGATTGGCACCTCGTTGTTTGATGCAGTTTCTGTCTGGTCATCATTTTTCTTTTGTTTTTCAACATCAGCTTCACCACCAACATCACCAGTAACTTCCAAACTCTCATTTTTCACTACTTCTTCTTCTTTCTTCTTCATTTCTTCTTCAACAACCTGCTGTTTTTCGATAACAGCTTCTTTCACAACTTCTTCATTCACAACTACTATTTCTTCAATCTTCTCTTCTTTTTCTTTCACTTCTTCAGCCACCTTCTTAAAATCATTCACCAGTTCATCAACATTTTTCTTCATTCTTGCTTCATCCCTCTTCCTTAGACTTGATGTCATAGCATCTCTGATGATTTTATCCAACCTTTTCTTGTAGGTTTTATCTTTTTCAACATTTGAATAATATTCGCTAGATAGAGGAATTACTGCGAGAACTTCATCAAAAACTATTTCACTTGGATGAACAACCGGTTCACCATCCCTGTTCACATAACACTCTCTCTTCTTATCCCATCTTTTGTTGCTTATTGCTTCTCCATACTCTCTTTCCATATCTTCAATTCTGTATCCCACAATGCATCTTTCTCTCTAGGTTTTCTCTTTCAGAATTTCTTCTCTTGTTTTCTCCTTGATTTCGGTGACAAAAGCACGATGTTTTCTCGTTGATATAGTTCTGCCATGAGCTGTGAATCGATTATCAATAAGATCTTCTTCTGGAAGAATCTCACTCCATTCATACCCTTCGTCATCATGGAACACTGCTCATGCTCTTGATTTCTCTTTGGGATTATTTTCAATCAGTTTTGCGCTCTTCTTTGCTACGGTGGTAAATCGCCTTTCGGTAATAATCATCATTGAAAGGTTTCTCAGTTTCGTCAACTTCAGAGTTTTTGCATTCTCTTTTGAAATGACCTTTTTGTTTGCATCTGAAACAGGTCACTTTGGATTTATCAAATCCCAGGTTTCTTGACCGACCACCTATTGACTGTTTCTCAGTAATCTCCATATACCTCTGAGCTCTTCGTATGCAACTTGCTAAACACCAGCGTATGTCAATGAGTTCCATTTCTGCTGGGTCGATCTGGTCGTAGTCTTCCTTTGTCAGTTCTGAGTTTCCAATTTTCCCAGACACTAAACCTTTATTTGACTCTAACACAGATGCCAGAAAACTCATTTGTTGTTTAGCTGCATTAATGCTCATGGCCGGATAATTCTTCAGTTTCAAAGCGATGTTGTAGAGAACTTCTTCAGATTCTTCAGGGTTTGCTTTTGAAGAAGATGAATGATATCCCGGATTGTAGCTTGATGAGCTTTTCTGCGATTCTTTTGATTTTTCAACATTGAATGCTGTTTTTGGTGAATCACCAGCTTTCACCGTAGGTATGTTACCTTTGTAATAAAGACCAACATTCTGTTGATGTGAAGAATTGCTCATCTTGCTCTGTTTCTGCAATTCAAGCTCTTGAGTTTCAATCTTCTCAATCAGCACACAAAGAGTAGTTGTTTCATACAAAACATCATTTTTCAAAATAAACACGAACGTTTGCCACTGATCAGCTCATGGTAACGCTTCTATGATTTTATCAATAATTTCTTCTCGTATTTTAACAATCTCAAACCTATCAAGTTCGATTTTAAGATGACAAAATCTTTCTATCATTTGTCGAACTGATTCACCTATCAAGCTATCAAACAAATCAAATTCTTTCTTTAATAAAGCAATTTTGTTTTTCTTGATTTGTTTACCCCCCTCAGCTTTAACCAGTAAAGCTTCCCAAACATATTTTGATGATCCGTCATGTTGAAGTAAAGCAAACATGTCATCTCTAATCGATGATTGGATTAAAGCAATCATTCTCTGTTCAGATGAGAAGTTCTTTTTGTCATCTGTGGATAAGCTTTTGAATGGGATTTCTTCGCCTTTATCTGTGACAACCCGGATAATTAAGGTTAGCATTGCTTGAAACCTCACAGCTTTTAGCGTGTGTCTCTATGTTTATCTGCATATGATTACGTGTGTTCAACTGATTTACTACACGTGAAATTGTAAACGCTTTTGTGTGTCGTTCAATTAATTTAGAATCAATTGATGTTGATACCCATATTCACACATAAAGAAATCGGCCCAACTTACTAAACTGTTTCTGTATGCTACTATCATCTGGCCCAGCCCCCCTAACACTAATCAGAACCTGTTAACCTTAGACAGCCCAGCCCAAATCCCTTTCCTTCTTTATACGTAAGTTAGGTGTAATGTATGGATTGTATATTAGTTGCAAACCCTAATACCTTCACCTCTTCCTCATTAGCGACGGTAGTGGATGCAAACCCCCCCCCCTCTTTCGAGGCAACATCATCTCTGTCGATCGAGTCTCTCGGTTAGTGGATTCGGATTTTACTGTTTCTTGACTTGCTCGTTTCTGTTATGCATGAACTAGATTAATTGTGGTATGCGTTCATGTAATGATTAGTGTGAGTTGGAGTATTTGCATGTTGTATTTTTACTCAAAATTTTATAGCTGATTAGAAGTATGCATGATGATTAGCAAATGACCTAGGGTTGTACGTGCATAGACTGATGGTGATCCATATGTACAGATCGATTGCTGCTGTGATTGGTTTATTATCAAATGTCAATTAGAAAAGTTTTTGTTTTGAATTGAACTGTAGAGTACATGAATGATATGTTGATTAGGTGTCTAGGTTAAACTGAATGATCGTCAGGACGACCCTTGTTGATGCGACTGTCATAGAACCATAGGGTTGCCGGTGCACCATGACCACCGATGTTACTCACGGCGAAACTCTTATGTTTCGTCAATACCATACACGACGAAACACTTGTGTTTCGTCATCAGGTTCACGACGAGACTCTTATGTCCGTCAAAATCATTCATAGCATGAATTGGATATTAATCAAGATGTTGAACGATGATAGAATACTATGATGTGGTCACATGATAGTTACCTTAATAATCATTATGATAGGGTTAGCATGGATCAATGATGCGATGATGTCGGCTACTGATTTCTTGTGCACATGTTTGTGAAGTTCAAAAATGTCAGCTCATCATTCATATTGCAGTCCACTAGTTTGATTGTTGTATGTGAAACCGTTTGGCCATTAATTGCTTGTTTTGGAATAATAATAACGAAAATATTATTATTAGAAATGATGGGGTCGGTCGTTATGGGAAAGGAATAGATCATTATATGCGTTCATAATGGCCATTATATGTATAAGTGAGATTATTATGATAGCAGGTTATTTGGAACATGCTTAGCAAATGTATAAATGATTTAGGTTGACACCCAAGTTATTAAAAGGACAGTTAATGTGCTATGTGTGAAATGAGTGGTGTTGTGAACTTGTGTATAACTAGAGAATTGTGAATCGATGTTGTTTGAAATTGATTTGGGTCGTGTATGGTTAATCATTGGCTTTGAAGTTTATGCGAGTAAATTATATATGTATGTAGTGTGTCTGAGCTAATACATGTTTAGCGATTATCCGATGGCATTAGGTGAACGGAATTAACCGTCATGACTAGAATTACATGTGTGCGCTGCTTGTACGTTAAATGTGCGTTATGTGATCAATGAATATGCGAATTAATGGTACGTGAAAGATGCGATTCACGTACACGTAGAACTGACTGTTATCGGTAACCTTTTTAGGACGTGGTTGACCACTCTTAGTTCAAGAAACCTGTTGTCTATCTGCCAAGCAAACCAAGGTGAGTTCACACAGCCAAGGCATGGGGTTCCCAGGGTGGGAATGAGATTTGGATGATTTATTCGTACATACTTAAATTAATAGAACCTAATGATATGGTCCTCGGGTGAGGAAGAGTAATGATAAGATACGGCTAGACTAGTATACCCATTTGAACTGATCTTCGCATACACGCCAGGGGTTGGCCGCGATATTATGACAAATCATTCGCACACATGCCTTGGGAAGGCCGCGAACTATACATACTAAAATTTCGCACACATGCCAGGGTGGCCAGTGATACAAATATACATAGTCTAGGATATTTGGGAGTATTTCCCCAAATCTTCGCATACATGCCGAGAGGGCCGCGATGGAAACTAATACGAGACATGACTTAACGAACGAACATAATGCTACTCATACTATTACAATTACTAAACTGTACACTGTGAACTCGCTCAACTAGTTGTTGACTCTCTGCTGCATGCCTTGCAGGACCTTAGGTACTTATGGAGCTTGCACAAGGAGGAGCAGGTCGTTGTGGGCATGGATCATGAGTGCTTGTTAAACGTTTATGACATTACACACTTAATACTTATGTTTGGGTTTTTACATTAATGCTTCCGCTACACTTGATTATGTTGGTTTTGATAAACACCTTTCGTATTGATGGATAACTATTACTACTTATTTACATGTTCAATATGATTGGTGGCTTGATCCTGGTCATGTCACGCCTCCAAGCGGTGGTACTCCGCGGGTGGATTTTGGGGGTGTGACAGATTGGTATCAGAGCCATTGGTTATAGAAAACTAGGTTTTAATATGGGAAAACGTTTTATTAAAACCAGACTATAACCAGAACAGTGCTCTCAACGATCCACAACGATGCTTCGTTCCACGTGCAAGACTCGACATCCTAGGTAATATGGTTATGTTTATTACCTGCTTGCTAGAAATGCATAGAACTTTGCTCGTAGTATGCTTAGATACACATGACCCTATTACATGAGAATACTTATGTGCTTACACTCTTCTGTCATCGCACTACTCGCAAACCATTCTCACTTACGCTACTTTTACTATGAAGATCATGTCTGGACGTGTTAACATGACTCAAGCCCAGTTGACGGCCCTCATTAACGAACAAGTTGCTGCGGCGCTTGCAGCCGCACAAGCAGGAGGTATAACCTGCTATTCCAAACCTATCCTAGGATGTTAGATCCTACTCTCGTGACCACACTCTCGCGCTTAAACTTGACCTATCTTTCTCGCGCAACGGGTCAGAACGCACAGCAACCTATCTGCACATTCAAGAACTTCATGGACTGTCGTCCAAGCACATTCAGTGGCACAGAAGGAGCAGTGGGACTACTCCATTGGTTTGGGAAGCTCGAGTCAGTATTCGAGATGTGTGAATGCCCTGAGGCTCGCAGGGTCAAGTACGCCACTGGTACTTTGGAAGGAATCGCGCTAACCTGGTGCAACGCGCAAGTACAGATACTAGGGTTGGCAGCTGCTAACGCCACCCCCTGGAACGATCGAATTCAAAGAATGCATTAAAAGGGAATACTGCACGCGTGATGACATCCACAAGTTGGAAGTGGAGCTTTACCATTTGAAAATGACGGGGTCAGAAATTGAAGCTTATACGAAACGGTCGAACGAACTGGCCATCTTGTGTCCAACCATGGTGGACCCTCCAAGCAAGCGTATCGAATTGTACCTCAAGGGTCTAGCCTCAGAGATTCAGAGCCATGTTACATCGGCAAACCTCGACAATATCCAAGACATTCAGCGTCTTGCTCATCGCCTCACGGATCAGGCAGTGGAACAGAACAGGCTGCCTAGTTGTATCAGCGCCACTACTACCGCTACCACTTCTGCTACTCCCGCTACTCCTAGTGACAACAAGCAGAAATGGGATGGGTATTCTAGCAAGGGTTCCGCTACCGTTCAGTCTCAAGCACAGCAGCAGCGCAAGAATAGTGATCACCAGAGCCCGAGTCAGCCAACTTCTGGTGGTCAGGGGCAGGGTGGATATCGGGGAATTCACCCACTGTGTAACAAATGCAACAGACACCACAGTGGTTAGTGCAACGAGGGACGTTGCCAGAGGTTTCTCAAGATGGGCCATGAAGCTAAGGATTCAGGAGCCCACGGCCTGCAAATCAGAATCGCCAGCAGCAACAGCAAGCAGAAATCCTATGCAAAGAAAAGATTGTTCGCATTCCTCGTTCTGGCCAAGAACCTCTCGAAGTTCAAGGCGACAAGAGTCGTGCTGTGGTTGGCAACATCTCTTTCTTGAAGGCTCAGAAGTGTTTGCGGAAGGGTCACACCGCAATTTTGGCTCTCGTTACTGACGCGTCAACGAAAGAAAAGAAGTTGGAAGACCATCCAGTTGTACGCGACTTTCCTCAGGTGTTTCCTGAAGATTTACCTGGTCTACCGCCTTGTGACAACTCGAATTTCTAAGATTGATTTCATACGTATTACAAGAGCATGTGTTTGACTAATTACTTAATTTCACATTTGATTGATATGAAAGTATATATATATATGTTTGATTGCTTGATTGTGCATAATTGTTTGATTGTGTATAATGGGTTCCATATTGTGAAACTTGTACTGTATGTTAGCTAGTTAGTGTGAATCATGGCCCAACCTACGAAGGATGTTCCACGAAACATGATGCATGAATCGAAGGATGTCGAAACATATGAAGTCTCGAAACATATCCTTCGCGCTCGAAACATATCCTTCGATATGTTTCGGCCCAGTTGTTCTGTTGGGCTTGGCCCATTCCGGTGACACGTTTATATACGTAAAGCATGTAAAGTCGACAGTTAGTTTTCAAAAACCCTAGTTCCCTTGTGTGTGTGACGGCATATAGCAAACCTACTCTCTGTTCGAAGGATTTCATTCCGTAATCCAGATTTCCGGTTAGTGTGTGATGTTGTTTACGATGCTTTGATTTCATGATTAATAAATTGTCTTGCAATAGATTGTTAGTGTGTTAATCGGATCTGTTTTGATGATGTTCGATGTTAATGTTTTGTGGATCGGCTATGATAACCGGATATGTATGTTAGTATTGCAATATGTTGGTATGTTGTTATGAATCGGATATGGTAGGCTTAGCAAATGTAATTGGATTGAATTGTCATGGTTGTTAAGATGTTTATGTTAATCAGGTTTATAATCGGCAGAATATTGTAATCGGACATATTTACGTAATCGGCACCTATGTGTAAATTGGATAGTTTGAATGATCTTGTTATTCAGATTAGGGTTCTTGATAAACATGGGAATTACGCTTGTTTGATCTTGTTGATGTTAGCTGATTTGTGAAAATTGTGTTAATTGATAATCGGTTAAACTTGGAAACTTTGTGTAAACGTAACTGTTATTTGTCGAAGGATGGTAGTTACTCGAAACATAGTTGAGACCGAAAGATGCATGTCCTTCGAACCATAGTAGTGTTGACCGAAGGATAGCTTTGACCGAACCATAGTAGTGTTGACCGAAGGATAGCTTTGACCGAACCATAGTAGTGTTGACCGAAGGATAGCATTGACCGAAAGATGACATTGGTTCGAAACATAGCATTCGGTCCGAATGATAACTGTGTATCGAAAGATGTGTCGAAACATAATTGTGATAGTGTGATAATTGTTAGACCGAAGGATGAACAATGTATCGAAGGATGGGTAATGAGAATCGAATGATAATTGATGATTAAGTGTGAAATAATACGTGTTGTGCCGTTATGCAAACTGACTGTTATGTGAACATTAATTTGCATGCGTATCTTTGTGAACATGAACTGATTTGTTATACGTGCATACAATAGGACGTGATTAATTACTAGTGAGCGCATAACCTAGCATACCGAGCAAACCAAGGTGAGTTCACACAGCCAAGGCATGGGTTCCCAGGGTGGGAATGGGTTGGATGATTACTTGTGCATACTTTGATACTGTAACGAACGACTAAACTGTTGATGCTTACGAACTACTCAACTGCCTTCGCACACACCCTGGTCGGTAAGGACTATGGTCGCGAACGAACTGATAAATTGCCTTCGCACACACCCTGGTCGGTAAAGACTACGGTCGCGAACTAACGAACCTAATCTTCGCACACATGCCTGTGAGGCCGCGATGGAACTGATACGATATGATACTTTATTGAACAAACGCACTATTACCCAAACTAAACTATTAACTGTGAACTCGCTCAACTAGTTTGTTGATTATCTGCTGCATGCCTTGCAGGACCTTAGGTACATATTGGAGCTTGCACACGGAGGAGCTGGTCGTTGTGGGGCTTGGATCTTGATCATCTTATTGAACACTTTTGATATTTGATACTTAATTGCTATGGGTTTTACAATAATACGCTTCCGCTAAACAATGACAACTTACTTATGTTTTGGAAACACCTTTCATATGGAAATGGTTTGGATTATATTGCATTTACTTTTATTTTATACAATGTTCTGTATGATTGGTGGCTTGATCCTGGTCAGTCACGCTCCCAAGCGGTGATACTCCGCAGGTGGATTTTGGGGGTGTGACAGATTGGTATCAGAGCCATTGGTTATAGAGAACTTGGTTTTAATATGGGAAAACGTTTTTATTAAAACCAGACTATAACCAGAACAGTGCTCTCAACGATCCACAACGACGCTTCGCTCCACGTGCAAGACTCAACTCCCTAGGTAATAAGGTTTATGTTTATTGCCTACATGCTAGAATTTGCATAGAACTTTGCTCGTAGTATGCTTACATTACTTGCTCACAACTTGACATTGCATGAGAATACTTATGTGCTTACACTCTTCTGTCATCGCACTACTCGCGAACCTTTCTCACTTATGTTGCCTTTGATGTGAAGATCAATGGCCGCACGAATTACCATGACTCAAGCCCAGCTAGAGGCTCTCGTTGCTGCGGCAGTTGCAGCCGCCCAAGCAGGTAGTGTACCCTGCAGTATAAACACTAGGATCTTTAGATCCTACATTAATTCTCGTACTTAACTTTGCCCTATTCGTACACAATAGGTCAACCCGCTCAGCAACAACCTGCGTGTACCTTCAAGACTTTCATGGACTGTCGTCCTAGCTCGTTCAGTGGCACGGAGGGGGCAGTCGGACTCCTCCACTGGTTTGAAAAGATCGAGTCGGTTTTCGAAATGTGTGAATGCCCTGAGGCTCGCAGGGTGAAGTTCGCCACTGGCACACTTGAAGGGATTGCGCTCACTTGGTGGAACGCACAAGTGCAGATTTTAGGGTTGGCAGCTGCTAACGCCACACCCTGGAATGAATTCAAAGAACTGATCAAGAGGGAATACTGCACTAGAGAAGACATTCACAAGTTGGAGGACGAGTTGTATAACTTGAAAATGGTTGGTTCGGAAATCGAAGCTTACACCAAAAGATCGAATGAGTTGGCTGTGCTGTGCCCAACTATGGTAGATCCTCCATACAAGCGAATTGAGTTGTATCTCAAAGGTTTGGCACCAGAAATACAGAGCCACGTTACGTCGGCTAACCTCAACAACATCCAAGAAATTCAGCGCCTCGCTCATCGCATCACAGATCAGGCAGTAGACCAGGGCAAACTGCCAAAGCGTGTCGGCGCTACTGCTACAGCTGTTACTTCAGTCACTCCAACAGCTGCTACTTCTGCCACACCCAGCGAGAATAAAAGAAAGTGGGACGGGGATTCCAGCAGGGGATCAGCGTCTGTTCAATCCCAAACTCAGCAACGTCGCACCAACGATTACCAGAGTCCGAGTCAGCAGTCATCGGGCAGTCAGGGACATAGTGGTTATAAGGGAAATCACCCGTGGTGTAACAGGTGCAACAAACACCACAGTGGAAGATGTCGCAGGAGTCAATGTCAAAGGTGCCACAAGATGGGCCATGAGGCCAAAGATTGTAGAAGCGCGCGACCAGTGAATCAGAACCAGCAACTTCCACCGCCAGCTCCACAGAATCAGCAGCAGCAGCCACAGCGTGGAAACCGGGGGTGTTTCCAGTGTGGGGCTGAAGGTCACTACAAACGCGATTGTCCCCAGTTGAACCAGAATCGCAATAACAACAACCAGGGCAACGGGAATAACAACAATCAGGGTAATGGTAACAACAACAATGGGGGAAACAACAACAACAACGGCAATGAAGCTCGTGGTCGTGCTTTTGTGTTGGGTCGAGGAGATGCAGTGAATGATCCCAATGTGGTTATGGGTAAGTTTCTTCTCGACGATATTTACGTTACTGTCTTATTTGATTCGGGTGCTGATACAAGTTATATGTCATTGAAAATGAGTAAATTATTAAAACGTACACCAACACCTTTAGACACTAAACACGTCGTAGAACTAGCAAATGGTAAAAGTGTAGAAGCCGCTCATGTAGTCAAGGGTTGTAGCATTGTTCTAGCGGGTCAGACTTTCACGATTGATCTTATACCCATAGTCTTGGGTAGCTTCGACGTCGTCATCGGCATGGATTGGTTATCTCAACATCACGCAGAGATCTTATGCAAGGAAAAAGTTATTCGTATTCCTCGCTCCAGTCAAGAACCTCTCGAAGTTCAGGGCGACAAGAGTGGTGCTGTGGTTGGCATCATCTCTTACTTGAAGGCGCAGAAATGTTTACGAAAGGGGCATACTGCCATTCTGGCTCTCGTTACTGATGCATCAGCAAAGGAAAAGAAGCTGGAGGATATCCCAGTTGTACGTGACTTCCCTCAGGTGTTTCCTGAAGATTTACCTGGTTTACCTCCTCATCGTCAAGTCGAGTTTCAGATTGAGTTAGCTCCTGGAGCAGCACCAATAGCCCGCGCACCGTATCGTTTAGCTCCAACCGAACTGGAAGAACTGTCGAAGCAGCTACAAGAGCTCTTGGAAAAGGGCTTTATTCGTCCAAGCTCTTCGCCTTGGGGAGCTCCAGTGTTATTTGTGAAGAAGAAAGACGGTACGTTCAGGATGTGTATCGACTACCGTGAACTCAACAAGGTGACGGTGAAGAACCGTTATCCTCTTCCACGCATAGATGACTTATTCGACCAGTTGCAAGGGTCGTGTTACTATTCCAAGATCGATTTGAGGTCAGGGTATCATCAGCTGAGAGTCCGGGATGAGGACGTCTCCAAAACTGCTTTCAGAACTCGCTACGGTCACTACGAGTTTCTGGTCATGCCATTCGGGCTTACGAACGCGCCAGCAGTCTTCATGGATCTTATGAACAGGGTGTGCAAACCCTATCTCGACAAGTTTGTTATCGTCTTCATCGACGACATTTTGATCTACTCCAAGAGTCAGGAGGAGCATGAGCAGCATCTACGTATTATCTTGGAACTTCTTCGAAAAGAGCAACTGTACGCAAAGTTTTCAAAATGCGACTTCTGGCTTCGTGAAGTCCACTTCTTAGGCCATGTGGTGAACAAGGATGGGATTCATGTCGATCCATCCAAGGTTGATTCGATCAGAAACTGGCCAGCACCGCGTACACCGACAGAAATACGCCAATTCTTGGGTTTGGCAGGTTACTACAGGCGATTTATTAAAGACTTCTCCAAGATCGCGCAACCACTCACTATGCTTACACAGAAAGGTGTCGTTTACAGATGGGGTAATACGCAAGAGACCGCTTTCCAGTACTTAAAGGATAGGCTTTGCAGCGCACCTATTCTTTCATTGCCAGAGGGCACGGATGACTTCGTGGTCTATTGTGACGCATCGATACAGGGGCTTGGTTGTGTATTGATGCAACGTGATAAAGTGATAGCCTACGCTTCTCGGCAACTCAAGGTTCATGAACGGAACTACACGACGCACGATTTAGAGCTGGGAGCTGTTGTTTTCGCGCTTAAGATATGGCGACACTACCTGTACGGTACCAGGTGCACGATTTACACCGATCACAGGAGTCTCGAGCATATCCTTAAGCAAAAAGATTTGAATATGCGTCAACGAAGATGGGTTGAACTACTGAACGACTACGAATGTGCCATCAAGTATCATCCAGGGAAGGCCAATGTTGTGGCTGATGCCCTCAGTCGGAAAGACACTTTACCTAAGCGCGTGCGAGCGCTACAGCTTACCATTCAGTCCAGTCTTCCTGCACAGATACGAGCTGCTCAGATAGAAGCACTAAAACCCGAAAACGTCAAGGCTGAAGCCTTGCGCGGTTCAAGGCAACAAATGGAACAAAAGGAAGACGGCGCCTACTATGTAACGGGGCGTATTTGGGTCCCACTTTATGGCGGTTTACGCGAACTTGTGATGGATGAAGCGCACAAGTCTCGCTACTCGGTACATCCAGGGTCGGATAAGATGTACCACGATATCAGAACAACTTATTGGTGGCCAAACATGAAAGCTCTTATCGCAACTTACGTCGGCAAGTGTTTAACTTGTGCAAGGGTTAAAATCGAGTACCAGAAACCATCAGGCCTACTTCAGCAACCAGAAATACCACAATGGAAATGGGAGCAAATTTCCATGGATTTTGTTACTGGCCTACCTAGATCCCAGCGTGGGAATGACACTATCTGGGTGGTCGTTGATCGGCTCACAAAGTCTGCTCACTTCTTGGCTATCAAAGAAAAGGATAAGTTTTCTACCCTAGCAGACATCTACATGAAAGAAGTTGTTTCGAGGCACGGAGTGCCCATCTCTATTATTTCAGATCGCGATGCACGATTCACGTCAGAACTTTGGCAAGCGATGCACAAATCTTTTGGCTCACGATTAGACATGAGCACAGCATATCATCCTCAGACGGATGGGCAGTCTGAGCGAACTATTCAAACTCTAGAAGACATGCTTCGAGCGTGTGTCATCGATTTCGGCAACGGCTGGGAAAAGCACCTCCCTTTGGTGGAGTTCTCGTATAATAACAGTTACCATACCAGCATTCAAGCCGCTCCATTCGAGGCATTGTACGGACGTAAATGCCGGTCACCTCTCTGTTGGGCAGAGGTGGGGGATAGTCAGATTACGGGTCCAGATATTGTTGTGGACGCCACAGAAAAGATAGCACAGATACGACAACGCATGGCGGCAGCACGCGACCGTCAGAAAGCCTACGCGGACAAGCGTAGAAAGCCATTGGAATTTGAGGTCGGGGACCGGGTCTTATTGAAAGTTTCACCCTGGAAGGGTGTGGTTCGTTTTGGTAAAAGAGGCAAATTGAATCCGCGGTACGTCGGACCATTCGAAATCTTAGAAAAGATTGGCAAGGTAGCCTACAGATTAAACCTACCTCCTGAACTCGGTGCAGTTCACAATGTATTTCACGTGTCCAATCTGAAGAAATGCCTATCAGATGAGACCCTTATAGTTCCTTTTAAGGAACTCACTATCGACGAGCGGTTGCAGTTCGTCGAGAAACCAGTTGAAATCACGGACCGGGATGTTAAGGTCCTCAAAAACAAGAGAATCCCTCTTGTTCGAGTTCGTTGGAACTCCCAGCGTGGCCCGGAGTATACATGGGAACGCGAAGACCAGATGCAAGAAAAGTATCCCCAGTTATTCGAAACCAATGCATCCACTTCTGAGGCTGAAGCTACTACTACTGAATTTCGGGACGAAATTCCAAATCAACGGGGGGATGATGTGACACCCCAGGAAAACCAGTGAACGATACCTAGCTTCCTCAGTAAGTGCGTACCAAATTTCGGGACGAAATTTCTTTCAAGTTGGGGATAATGTGACAACTCGAATTTCTAAGATTGATTTCATACGTATTACAAGAGCATGTGTTTGACTAATTACTTAATTTCACATTTGATTGATATGAAAGTATATATATATATGTTTGATTGCTTGATTGTGCATAATTGTTTGATTGTGTATAATGGGTTCCATATTGTGAAACTTGTACTGTATGTTAGCTAGTTAGTGTGAATCATGGCCCAACCTACGAAGGATGTTCCACGAAACATGATGCATGAATCGAAGGATGTCGAAACATATGAAGTCTCGAAACATATCCTTCGCGCTCGAAACATATCCTTCGATATGTTTCGGCCCAGTTGTTCTGTTGGGCTTGGCCCATTCCGGTGACACGTTTATATACGTAATGCATGTAAAGTCGACAGTTAGTTTTCAAAAACCCTAGTTCCCTTGTGTGTGTGACGGCATATAGCAAACCTACTCTCTGTTCGAAGGATTTCATTCCGTAATCCAGATTTCCGGTTAGTGTGTGATGTTGTTTACGATGCTTTGATTTCATGATTAATAAATTGTCTTGCAATAGATTGTTAGTGTGTTAATCGGATCTGTTTTGATGATGTTCGATGTTAATGTTTTGTGGATCGGCTATGATAACCGGATATGTATGTTAGTATTGCAATATGTTGGTATGTTGTTATGAATCGGATATGGTAGGCTTAGCAAATGTAATTGGATTGAATTGTCATGGTTGTTAAGATGTTTATGTTAATCAGGTTTATAATCGGCAGAATATTGTAATCGGACATATTTACGTAATCGGCACCTATGTGTAAATTGGATAGTTTGAATGATCTTGTTATTCAGATTAGGGTTCTTGATAAACATGGGAATTACGCTTGTTTGATCTTGTTGATGTTAGCTGATTTGTGAAAATTGTGTTAATTGATAATCGGTTAAACTTGGAAACTTTGTGTAAACGTAACTGTTATTTGTCGAAGGATGGTAGTTACTCGAAACATAGTTGAGACCGAAAGATGCATGTCCTTCGAACCATAGTAGTGTTGACCGAAGGATAGCTTTGACCGAACCATAGTAGTGTTGACCGAAGGATAGCTTTGACCGAACCATAGTAGTGTTGACCGAAGGATAGCATTGACCGAAAGATGACATTGGTTCGAAACATAGCATTCGGTCCGAATGATAACTGTGTATCGAAAGATGTGTCGAAACATAATTGTGATAGTGTGATAATTGTTAGACCGAAGGATGAACAATGTATCGAAGGATGGGTAATGAGAATCGAATGATAATTGATGATTAAGTGTGAAATAATACGTGTTGTGCCGTTATGCAAACTGACTGTTATGTGAACATTAATTTGCATGCGTATCTTTGTGAACATGAACTGATTTGTTATACGTGCATACAATAGGACGTGATTAATTACTAGTGAGCGCATAACCTAGCATACCGAGCAAACCAAGGTGAGTTCACACAGCCAAGGCATGGGTTCCCAGGGTGGGAATGGGTTGGATGATTACTTGTGCATACTTTGATACTGTAACGAACGACTAAACTGTTGATGCTTACGAACTACTCAACTGCCTTCGCACACACCCTGGTCGGTAAGGACTATGGTCGCGAACGAACTGATAAATTGCCTTCGCACACACCCTGGTCGGTAAAGACTACGGTCGCGAACTAACGAACCTAATCTTCGCACACATGCCTGTGAGGCCGCGATGGAACTGATACGATATGATACTTTATTGAACAAACGCACTATTACCCAAACTAAACTATTAACTGTGAACTCGCTCAACTAGTTTGTTGATTATCTGCTGCATGCCTTGCAGGACCTTAGGTACATATTGGAGCTTGCACACGGAGGAGCTGGTCGTTGTGGGGCTTGGATCTTGATCATCTTATTGAACACTTTTGATATTTGATACTTAATTGCTATGGGTTTTACAATAATACGCTTCCGCTAAACAATGACAACTTACTTATGTTTTGGAAACACCTTTCATATGGAAATGGTTTGGATTATATTGCATTTACTTTTATTTTATACAATGTTCTGTATGATTGGTGGCTTGATCCTGGTCAGTCACGCTCCCAAGCGGTGATACTCCGCAGGTGGATTTTGGGGGTGTGACAGCCTCATCGTCAGGTCGAATTTCAAATCGAGCTCGCTCCAGGAGCAGCACCCATAGCTCGAGCACCGTATCGTTTAGCTCCAACCGAACTGGAAGAACTGTCAAAACAACTACAAGAGCTCTTGGAAAAGGGCTTTATTCGTCCAAGCTCTTCGCCTTGGGGAGCTCCAGTGTTATTTGTGAAAAAGAAGGATGGTACCTTCAGGATGTGCATAGACTACCGGGAACTCAACAAGGTGACGGTGAAGAACCGTTATCCTCTTCCGCGTATAGACGACTTATTCGACCAGTTGCAAGGGTCGTGTTACTACTCCAAGATTGACCTAAGGTCAGGTTATCATCAGCTGAGAGTCCGGGATGAGGACGTCTCCAGGACAGCATTCAGAACTCGCTACGGCCACTACGAGTTTCTTCTCATGCCGTTCAGGTTAACGAACGCGCCTGCCGTATTTATGGACCTTATGAACAGGGTGTGCAAGCCCTACCTGGACAAATTTGTGATAGTGTTTATTGACGACATCCTGATCTACTCCAAGAGTCAGGAGGAACACGAGCAGCACCTACGACTTATTTTGGAACTCCTTCGAAAGGAGCAGCTATACGCAAAATTTTCGAAATGTGACTTCTGGCTTCGTGAAGTCCACTTTCTAGGCCACGTAGTGAACAAGGATGGGATCCATGTTGATCCATCCAAGGTAGATTCGATCAGGAACTGTCCTGCACCACGTACACCAACGGAAATACGCCAATTCTTGGGTTTGGCGGGATATTACAGACGGTTCATCAAGGACTTTTCAAAGATTGCTCAGCCGCTTACACTACTGACACAGATGGGTGTCACCTGCCGTTGGGGCAACACTCAGGAAACTGCTTTTCAGCACCTAAAGGATAGACTTTGCAGTGCACCTATCCTCTCATTGCCAGAGGGCATGGACGATTTTGTGGTCTATTGTGATGCATCCATCCAGGGTCTTGGATGTGTGTTAATGCAGCGCGATAAGGTCATTGCTTACGCTTCGTGCCAAGTTAAGGTTCACGAACGGAATTACACGACGCACGATTTGGAGCTGGGAGCTGTTGTTTTTGCACTCAAGATATGGCGACACTACCTGTACGGTACCAAGTGCACTATTTACACCGATCACAGGAGTCTCGAGCATATCCTTAAGCAAAAGGATTTGAACATGCGTCAACGAGGATGGGTCGAACTCTTGAACGATTACGAATGCGCCATCAAGTATCATCCAGGCAAAGCCAATGTTATGGCTGACGCTGTCAGTCGAAAGGACACTCTACCTAGGCGCGTACGAGCACTACAACTTACGATTCAGTCTAGTCTTCCTGCACAGATACGAAATGCTCAGGTAGAAGCATTGAAACCAGAAAACGTCAGGGCTGAAGCCTTACGCGGCTCACGGCAACGGTTAGAACAGAAGGCAGACGGTGCTTACTATGTAACGGGGCGTATTTGGGTCCCACTTTACGGCAACTTACGCGAGCTAGTGATGGACGAAGCTCACAAATCTCGCTACTCAGTACATCCAGGGTCGGATAAAATGTACCACGATATCACAACTACGTATTGGTGGCCTAGCATGAAGGCCCACATCGCTACCTATGTCAGCAAGTGCTTGACTTGTGCAAAAGTCAAGGCAGAGTACCAGAAACCAGCAGGTTTACTCGAACAACCAAAGATACCACAGTGGAAATGGGAAGAAATTTCCATGGATTTTGTTACAAGCCTACCTAGATCCCAGCGTGGGAACGATACTATTTGGGTGATCCGTGGATCGACTCACCAAGTCTGCTCATTTCTTAGCTATCAAAGAAACAGACAAGTTTTCCACACTAGCAGACATATACTTGAAAGAAGTAGTCTCAAGGCACGGGGTGCCCACCTCTATCATTTCGGATCGCGATGCACGAATCACGTCAGAACTATGGCAGGCAATGCACAAAGCTTTTGGCTCTCGGTTAGATATGAGCACGGCTTATCACCCTCAGACGGATGGACAGTCTGAATGAACGATTCAAACTCTAGAAGACATGCTTCGGGCATGTGTCATCGATTTCGGCAACAGCTGGGAAAAGCATCTCCCTTTAGTGGAGTTTTCATACAATAACAGTTATCACACCAGCATACAAGCCGCTCCATTCGAGGCATTGTACGGGCGTAAATGCCGGTCACCTCTCTGTTGGGCAGAGGTGGGGGATAGTCAGATCATGGGTCCAGAACTTATAGTGGACACCACGGAAAAGATTGCACAAATACGACAACGCATGGCGGCAGCTCGCGGCCGTCAGAAACGCTACGCGGATAAGCGTAGGAAGCCATTGGAATTTCAGGTCGGGGGCCGGGTTTTACTTAAAGTCTCACCCTGGAAGGGTGTGGTTCGCTTTGGCAAGCGAGGTAAACTCAATCCGCGGTATGTCGGACCGTTCGAAATCGCAGAAAGAATAGGCACAGTAGCCTACAGACTAAACCTACCAGCTGAACTCAGGGCAGTTCACAACGTTTTCCACGTGTCGAATCTGAAGAAATGCCTGTCAGATGAAACTCTCATAATTCCTTTGAAGGAACTCACTATCGAAGAACAGTTACACTTCGTCGAGGAACCTGTTGAAATCAAGGACCAGGATGTTAAGGTCCTCAAGCACACCAGAATACCACTTGTTCGAGTTCGTTGGAACTCCCGTCGTGGCCCAGAGTTCACCTGGGAACGAGAAGATCAAATGAAACTCAAATATCCCCAGTTGTTCGAGAACAATGCAACTACTACTGAGGCTGAAGCTACAACAGAATTTCGGGACGAAATTCCAAATCAACGGGGGGATGATGTGACACCCAAGGAAAACCAGTAAACCACGCAACTTAACTAGCTTCCTCAGTAACTGCATGCTAAATTTCGGGACGAAATTTCTTTCAAGTTGGGGATAATGTGACAACCCGGATAATTAAGGTTAGCATTGCTTGAAACCTCACAGCTTTTAGCGTGTGTCTCTATGTTTATTTGCATATGATTACGTGTGTTCAACTGATTTACTACACGTGAAATTGTAAACGCTTTTGTGTGTCGTTCAATTAATATAGAATCAATTGGTTGGGCCGCAAACTATTTTTACACAAATGGGCCGCACTTGTAACATGTAACATTGGGCCGCCGCTAAACTGTTTCTTGATGTTGATACCCATATTCACACCCAAAGAAATCGGCCCAACTTACTAAACTGTTTCTGTATGCTACTATCATCCGGCCCAGCCCCCCCCCCTAACACTAATCAGAACCCGTTAACCTTAGACAGCCCAGCCCAGATCCCTTTCCTTCTTTATACGTAAGTTAGGTGTAATGTATGGATTGTATATTAGTTGCAAACCCTAATACCTTCACCTCTTCCTCATTAGCGACGGCAGTTGATACAAACCCCCCCCCCCTTTCGAGGCAACATCATCTCTGTCGATCGAGTCTCTCGGTTAGTGGATTCGGATTTTACTATTTCTTGACTTGCTCGTTTCTGTTATGCATGAACTAGATTAATTGTGGAATGCGTTCATGTAATGATTAGTGTGAGTTGGAGTATTTGCATGTTGTATTTTTACTCAAAATTTTATAGCTGATTAGAAGTATGCATGATGATTAGCAAATGACCTAGGGTTGTACGTGCATTGACTGATGGTGATCCATATGTACAGATCGATTGCTGCTGTGATTGGTTTATTATCAAATGTCAATTAGAAAAGTTTTTGTTTTGAATTGAACTGTAGAGTACATGAATGATATGTTGATTAGGTGTCTAGGTTAAACTGAATGATCGTCAGGACGACCCTTGTTGATGCGACTGTCATAGAACCATAGGGTTGCCGGTGCACCATGACCACCGATGTTACTCACGGCGAAACTCTTATGTTTCGTCAATACCATACACGACGAAACACTTGTGTTTCGTCATCAGGTTCACGACGAGACTCTTATGTCCGTCAAAATCATTCATAGCATGAATTGGATATTAATCAAGATGTTGAACGATGATAGAATACTATGATGTGGTCACATGATAGTTACCTTAATAATCATTATGATAGGGTTAGCATGGATCAATGATGCGATGATGTCGGCTACTGATTTCTTGTGCACATGTTTGTGAAGTTCAAAAATGTCAGCTCATCATTCATATTGCAGTCCACTAGTTTGATTGTTGTATGTTAAACCGTTTGGCCATTAATTGCTTGTTTTGGAATAATAATAACGAAAATATTATTATTAGAAATGATGGGGTCGGTCGTTATGGGAAAGGAATAGATCATTATATGCGTTCATAATGGCCATTATATGTATAAGTGAAATTATTATGATAGCAGGTTATTTGGAACATGCTTAGCAAATGTATAAATGATTTAGGTTGACACCCAAGTTATTAAAAGGACAGTTAATGTGCTATGTGTGAAATGAGTGGTGTTGTGAACTTGTGTATAACTAGAGAATTGTGAATCGATGTTGTTTGAAATTGATTTGGGTCGTGTATGGTTAATCATTGGCTTTGAAGTTTATGCGAGTAAATTATATATGTATGTAGTGTGTCTGAGCTAATACATGTTTAGCGATTATCCGATGGCATTAGGTGAACGGAATTAACCGTCATGACTAGAATTACATGTGTGCGCTGCTTGTACGTTAAATGTGCGTTATGTGATCAATGAATATGCGAATTAATGGTACGTGAAAGATGCGATTCACGTACACGTAGAACTGACTGTTATCGGTAACCTTTTTAGGACGTGGTTGACCACTCTTAGTTCAAGAAACCTTTTGTGTATCTGCCGAGCAAACCAAGGTGAGTTCACACAGCCAAGGCATGGGGTTCCAAGGGTGGGAATGGGATTTGGATGATTTATTCGTACATACTTAAATTAATAGAACCTAATGATATGGTCCTCGGGTGAGGAAGAGTAATGATAAGATACGGCTAGACTAGTATACCCATTTGAACTGATCTTCGCATACACGCCAGGGGTTGGCCGCGATATTATGACAAATCATTCGCACACATGCCTTGGGAAGGCCGCGAACTATACATACTAAAATTTCGCACACATGCCAGGGTGGCCAGCGATACAAATATACATAGTCTAGGATATTTGGGAGTATTTCCCCAAATCTTCGCATACATGCCGAGAGGGCCGCGATGGAAACTAATACGAGACATGACTTAACGAACGAACATAATGCTACTCCTACTATTACAATTACTAAACTGTACACTGTGAACTCGCTCAACTAGTTGTTGACTCTCTGCTGCATGCCTTGCAGGACCTTAGGTACTTATGGAGCTTGCACAAGGAGGAGCAGGTCGTTGTGGGCATGGATCATGAGTGCTTGTTAAACGTTTATGACATTACACACTTAATACTTATGTTTGGGTTTTTACATTAATGCTTCCGCTACACTTGATTATGTTGGTTTTGATAAACACCTTTCGTATTGATGGATAACTATTACTACTTATTTACATGTTCAATATGATTGGTGGCTTGATCCTGGTCATGTCACGCCTCCAAGCGGTGGTACTCCGCGGGTGGATTTTGGGGGTGTGACATTATCATTGACAGGTCTATCATATCCAAACTCTAAACAAAACCAGCTCTCGTGCGCGTAGGCTTTTGCCCAGTTGATGAAACGCTCCTTCCACCAAGTATAGTCTTCAATACTTTCAAGCTTGGGCGGTTTTGAATGAGTTCCATAAAAAGTGTCATGATTAATGTTTTCATTGATCGCTTTTGTAATGGATTTTGGTGTGACAGTTGAAGTTTCCGACGATCCGGATGTAAACGCCTTGTAGAACATGTTATAGAATTCTTCAGCCATGATGTGAATTTCTCGAATTACCTGAATCACAAACACACAAGATCAGTTCAAACACTATTAAACAACTTGATCAGACAAGTATCCGATCGAGTGAGTCAACAAAAGTCAACAGTGATAATAATCGGGTGACAACGCTGTCCGATCGGGTGGGGATGTTGTCCGATCGGGTGACAATGCTGTTCGTTCGAGTTGCTGTCCGAACGAACTGTTGTCCGAACGACTTACCACTCGTTTGAAAGCACTACAAATTGAATAAGAGAGCAACTCGTTCGACCCACTGTTCAATCAAGTGACACTACACGACAAAAGTGTTGTCTGATCGGGTAGCGTTTTGACCTTTGACTTCTTATATACAATATCAAGGTAGTGGCCGACAACCTATCAATTTCACATGCAAACTGATCACATGCAATTAATCAATGGCTGACAAGAACTTTTATCACATGCAAACAAGACTAATAAACCACAAAAAGATTTATCTCATTCCAAGTAATAGCCAACAATTATATGACAAACTCTATTATCGATAAAGTTTTATTGAAGCTCTCATCCAAATCACGTGTTCATGCATGAAGTGGATTAATTGTTGTTGTATAATGATTGGGCCGATAAACGAATTCATATGATATCATAATTGATTATAATATATTGATTGGGCTGAGGGATATTTTGATGTCATTTGGGCCGACACAAATTAAATGTATTCACGTGATACACTTATGAATTGCACCGATTGTATAAAGTTGATTGACTATTGACTTTAATGAAATGAAAGAGATGTGATGAATCGGACTATCGCTCGTTCAGACTGTAGTCCGATCGAGTGACGGTCAATTAAGTCAACTTCTTTAATGAACGACAAAGTGTGGGACAATGATTCGGACTGCTGTCCATTCGAACTGTAGTCCGATCGGATAACAGTCAACAAGTCAACAATTTATGAGATGTAATGAAAGATGGATACTTTGGTTCGGACTACTGTCTGTTCGGACTGTAGTCCGATCGGATGACATCCAATATCATCATAACAGTAACAACAAACATATTCACTTTTTCGATCAAAAAATTTTAGATTTCTCTCAAACGGCTTTGAATTAAGATCTGAAAATTTGTAGGCTTGTAGATCAAATGTTTTCGCACAATATATCCAAAAATTAGCGATTTTTATCTGTGAAAAGTCGTTTAATTTGGCGATTTTTAGTTAGAAACGTGACGAAATGAAAAAGATGAAGAATTTTGACAAATCTGCATAGAATAAACTTTGAATCTGATGATTTTCCGTGCGAAATCATGTGAATGATCCGTGCAATCGAGCTCCTGCTCTGATACCACTTGTTAGGACCGGTTTTCAAGTCCGAAATGATTGCGAATCGAACGTGTGACGTGCGGAATTCGTACACGAACGTGACCGAACACACGAGAACGTAATATAAACGGTGATTCTATTGAAAGATCTGAAATCGTACAAGAACCTGAATCACGTGGAGCATTTTCTCTCTCTAGCTTCTCTCTCTAACACTAGAGCTCTCCAAGTCTCCAAAATAGCAAATGTCAAAAAAGTCTTAAATCTAACACATAAGCCTCGTATTTATAGGCCAAGGAGCTTTAATGAGAAATCTCATTAATTACATAAATTCCAACTTGCCTTTTACTACATATTACAATATAAGCACTTGAATTCTTCACTATCTGCTACGGACTGGATTGACGGAGGCGATAGACATAAATGCACCAACAACAAGCAGTGCTTAGATTTAACTTGGTTCCCATTGCTTTTGGAAACTTGTCCAAAAATGAGAGGTAAAATGGCTATCTCTATCAGAAACAATAGATAAAGGAATTCCATGTAATGAAACTATTTCATTTACATACAACTTGGCCAATTGTTCTACACGGAAAGTTTTCTTCATTAGTAAGAAATGAGCCGACTTGGTTAGTCTGTCTATAATCACTCAAATTGTATCATTACATCTTCGTGTCTTGGGTAATTTGGTAACAAAGTCCATTGTTATCAATTCTCATTTCCATATCGGCATTTCTAGTTGCTGCAATAAACCTGAGGGTTTCTGATGTTCGGTTTTAACCTGTGAATAGGTTAAACACTTGGCAACATAATCTGCTATATCCTTTTTCATTCCTATCCACCAGAAATTCTTTCTTAAGTCTTGTTACATTTTGTCACTTCCGGTATGTATCGTATACTTAGACTTATGAGCTTCTTCTAAAATTCGGTGGCGTAGGTTTCCTTGTTTGGGTATCCAAATTCTTTTCTTATGAAATCTCCAAATTCCATCTGTCCCTTGTTCTAATTCCTTAATCATTCCTTTTAGTTTTTCAGTATCGTCCTTGATTACTGATTCTTGTACTTCTCTAATTTGTTCGTTTAAATCTATCTGCAGATTTGACTTAAGAGAACGTACTCTTTTTGGCTTTTCATGATACTTTCGACTTAAAGCGTCAGCTACTACGTTAGCCTTTCCTACATGATACTGGATATTACAATCATAATCACTAATAATTTCCATCCATCGTCTCTGTCTCATATTTAATTCCTTTTGCCCGAAAACATATCTTAAACTCTTATTATCGGTGAAAATAGTAAACTTGCTACCATAAAGATATGTCTCCAAATTTTAAGGGCAAAAATTATGGCTCCTAACTCAAAATCATGGGTTGTATAATTCTCTTCATGATTCTTAAGTTGTCTAGAGGCATAGGCTATAACCTTTTGACGCTGCATCAATACACAACCATAACCTAACTTAGAAACGTCACAATAGACTACAAAGTCTACAGTTCCTTCTGGTAACGCGAGTATGGGTGCGTTGGTTAATCTTTGCTTAAGAATTCTAAAGGTTTCTTCTTGTTTCGGTCCTCATTCAAACTTAACTAATTAACAGGTCAGTTTTGTTAAAGAAATAGCTATTCTAGAAAAATCTTGGATAAATCGTCCATAATACCCTGCTAATCCAAGAAAACTTCTTACTTCTGTTGGTGACTCAGGGACTTTCCATTTAGTAATCGCCTCGATCTTTGTGGGATCCACATGAATTCTTTCATGATTAACTAAATGTCCAAGAAATTGCACCTCTTCTAACCAAAACTCACATTTTGAAAATTTTACGTAAAGCTTTTCCTTTCTCAATAATGTAAGGAGTGCATGCAGATGCGCTGCATGTTCCTCTTTACTCTTAGGTTAAATGAGAATATCATCTATAAAGACAATTATGAATTTATCCAGATATGGTTTACATATTCTTTTTATCATGTCCATAAATGCGGCTGGGGCATTGGTTAAACCAAATGGCATGACTGTAAATTCATAATGACTATACCTTGTCCTAAAAGCAGTTTTAGGAATGTCCTCTTCCTGTACCTTCAATTGATGATATCCTGAACGTAAATCAATCTTGGAAAAGAATCGAGCTCCTTGCAGTTGATCGAACAGATCATCGATTCTCGGTAGTGGGTACCGATTTTTAATCATGACCTTGTTCAATTCTCGGTAATCAATGCACATACGCATTGATCCGTCCTTCATTTTGACAAACAAGATTGGTGCTCCCCATGGCGATGAATTAGGCTATATGAACCCTTTCTCCAGAAGTTCGTCCAATTATTTCCTCAGTTCTTGCATTTCTGCTAGTGCTAAACGGTAAGGTGCCTTGGCAATTGGTGTTGTCCCTGGTAGTAAGTGAATTTTGAAGTCACCTTCTCTATCTGGTGGTAGTTGTTAGGACCGGTTTTGACTCCAAAACGATTGCGAAACGAACGTGTGACGTGCGGAATCCGTACACGAACGTCACCGAACACACGAGACGTAATATAATTTGTGATTCTATTGAAACGTATGAAATCATACAACACCTGAATCACGAACACGAACTTTCTCTCTCTAGACTTTCTCTCACTAGCTCTAGCTCTCCAAGTCTTCAAATGAGCAAAGTCTCCAAAAGTCTCTAAACTAAGCCCTAACTCCTCTATTTATAGGCCAAGGGTTATAAGGGATTTCCCCTTATTTACAATAATGCCACCTTACCTTTTTCTATCTAATATTACAATGTAAGGCTAGTTTTCTAAAGTTTCAGCTATGGTTTGAATTGACGGAGGCGATAGACATAAATGCACCAACAGACTCCCCGTTGGATATTGCCGCAGTCAATCCGTAGTCAAAATCGTAGCATCTTATCTGTCTCTCTCTCTCTCTCTCTCTCTCTCTCTCTCTCTCTCTCTGAGTCTTCTTGAAAGGTTAACACGTCTTCAGCAACACAGACTCCCTCTTGCTTGAACAGAATCCCCGTGGAACTGTCTTCAGCTTCAGCTTCCTCTTTCAGTAAACTCTTTTTCTTCAGGCTCCCCCTTTCGTCAAGCTTCCGTACTTTGGGATCGACACCTGGCTTTCCGTATACAAGCTCCTTCAGAATAGTTCCTGGCACCTTGAATGCACGCTTCCTCTTGCGTTGAGCTCGTCTTCAGACTCCCCCTTAGACTCGGCTATCGGGATCATAGTCTAGAATCTGCAATCCTCAAACATTTATAAGTAAAAACATTTTGATCATCCAATCGTCCTGGAAATGTAACCTGGCTCTATTCAACTTTCTAAATCAAGATCTTGGCTCTAATATATAATAATATGAAAATATCCAAGATTAACTTGATTCACTCCCCCTATCAACAATCTTTAAGATTTGGCAGTTTTAGTGAACAAAATCGGAAACTGGCTCTTTTACAGATTTTAAGAATATAATAATCCAAATCCCTCATAGTTAATCATCCAAGTCCAACTTAATGACCTTGGAGATTTCACAAACTGTTTTTGATTTTTGATTTTAAAAACTTCAAGTTTCAAATTAATGAACTTGTTTTATTTTCAGAAACATGATCTGCATACTAGATTTTGAAACTTAGCACTCAGACATCGGTTGCCGAAGATAAAGTGAAATCAAAATCTTTTTGTATTTTTCTGAAACATAAAGCAGTAAACAAATATTTACAAACATATTTACAAACAATATTTTTGTTTGAGTTTGCATCAGAGGATCATATCAGTTTATGACAAATCACTAGTACCGTTGAGCTTTAAACACTTTAAGTTCTAAATGATTCACTTAGATTATCAGTATACTGATCCACTTAAATTTTCACACAAACTTCAATTGATTCGAGATACGGGATTAGAGTTTTAAGGACTTAAACTTATTCGCGTGTCCCACCTCAGAATATACTCCCGTATCCAGACTCCTATATTCAGTCTTACAGGTGAATTGTACACTATTGATATCTGTAAACGGGTAATGCAAGGCCATGAGAGCTCAGGTTAGAACTTCCGTTCAGACAAAGAGATGATGGCTCGACTTTAGGTGTGTCCCGTTTGGGGATCTTTTCTTCAACAGCACATGATTAGCATTTTTCAATGTTTCATCATTTTTTATGCTGAGGGTGAGCTTCATGATTAAAGCAGTGCAGAGTATTATACGAGGACTAGGCTATTGCTCTCGCAAAATCAGAAGTCCCGATTTAATACCCCAGATATCATCACGTACAAAGACCTAGTATGTCAGAAATAGAAAGCCCTTCAAACAAGATTTCGGGGGTTACCCATATATCCGAGAGATGTTCCCCACGAAATAAGTAAGTATTTTTTTTTTTTTTGATTTAATCATGTCCGATATCATATCACACGAAAAAGGGCAATTACAAAGCAATGGCAGGTAGTCGGGCAACAAGTTGCGCCGCCATCCCCTTTTGAAAAGAAAAACCAATTCTACTAAATACAAAGTTTGAAACCTTTAGCGACGAAGAATTACTATTAATGACTTTTTGAACCAGATTCAAGAGTCGCAGTGCGTCAGGAGCGAGACCACCAAAGGTATCAAATGCAAACGGGACAAACACATGTTGATTCTCCTGGCAGGCTTTCTCATGTTTTGCCACTTTGCTCGCCTCTACCTTGAGCACCGCTTGCCCTACGACAAAGCCCTTGTCCTTTAGCCCGACAAGGGGGTAGACTCCAGTTAGATCTACACAAGCGTGTTTCCCCTTCCCATCCAAACACAAGGATGTCCGCCGGGCGTAAAGTGGACCTCCCCTCTAAGGGGTCAGTCAGGAAATTTACTGGAGCCTCCTTTTTGGCAGAGATCCCGGCCCGCTTAAGAACATCGAAAACAATCTACTAAGCGTGTAAAAACCTACTGGCATATCAATGAGACCGTTTATCACAATTAACATTCCATTTCTTTAGCGTACTGTGAGTGTCTACTGATGTATTATCATTTCCTCTTTTTACACAAAAACTCTTTTTGATTTTATCATGTTTTTGGTTTTTTCAAATTTTCAAATGTTTTTGTATTTTCTGAAATTACTTACTCCCCCTAAAATGTAAAACCATTTAAAGAAAATTTGATAACCCGACACTGATAGCTTTGTCTCGCCATCCATTTTCTGCTTCACATGCTCTGTTTTGCAGAAAGTATAACGTACCCCCATGATTTACAACACATTGATTTTTTATAGTTTGAAAACCGTTTTTCAATCTTGTGAAATTAATCATGTTTGTTCCGCCGTGAGGGTTTCGGCATATATACTCAACATATTTTTTGAATTTTTTTAATTTTTGACAAAAACTAAAGACAAACATATTTTTTATTTTTCAAATTTTTGACAAAATAAAAAAAAATATTTTTGGTTTTTAAAATTTTCAATTTTTAGGGTTTTTGAAATATTGTTTATTTATGTACAGAAAACAAATAAACTCCCTGTTTCAACCAACGTAGGGATTAGCAGCCTCCTCCTCTCGTGCCAGGCTGCTTTGATTCTCCTTTGGTTGACATTCAGTTTTCTTCGGAAGCACCTACACATTCAAAGTATTCAATTACTTGAACAATTTAGCCCAGGTCTGTTTGACCTTAGCCATTTCAACACAATATGCATCATTTAATCTCGGAAAATCTTTTCCATTTTGAACAAAGACTTTTTCAACTTTGACTTCAACTTTTTCATCATTTACCGAAGTCATTTGTTTCTTAACACTCCATGTTTGACCTTTAGGAGTACCTCGTTTGTAAAAATGTGACTCTTTTTGAACATTTTGATTTTGAACAACAACTTTTGGTTTCCAAAACTGGTTTGGTTTTGTTGCATCAAAAGTTGTTTTCCAACTTTGTGTTGTTTTAAGTCTGGGTGTCTCTGATTTCTAGGTTTGTTGTGAGTCAGCCTTTGACATTTTCGGCTTCCAAGTTTGCATTGAATCAAATTTGGTTGACTTCTGATTCACAACATCAGATTTCTGTTTTTGAACATAAACAGACTTCTTTTTTGTCTAAACACCAACAGGTTTCAGATTTGGACACTTGTGTGCAAGATGTCCTGTTTGACCACATTTAAAGGATGTTCTTTTTGAGACATCTTTGACCTGTGGTTGTTGCGTTTTCTTTTGAGCATAGAACTCTTCATTAGACTGTCGTCTAAATTGGAGTTCTTTCTCTTCTTCTGAACTTGTTCCGTGAACAAAATTCATTTTTGTCTGATAATTCGGCGTTTCTGTTGGTGCATAATGTCTAAAGCCTGCGTCTTTGTGAAGTTAGATTAATGTATATGGTCTAGATAGGTTATTTTGTAATAGATCAGGGGTTAAATGTGTAATTATATGTTAGTTTGTATGCTGGACCGCTTTTGTGACACTTGTCCACAAAAGCGAACCAAGCTGGATCGCTTATGTGGACATGTCACATAAGCGGTTCATAAATCCTATATATACCCTTGATCTTAGTTCATTTGTAACGTTGTCCTGGATTGTACGTCATACTGCTGACCTTCTGGCAATCGTTATCAAATGAAAGTAAAAGTGATTAAAGTGAAGATCTGTCTGTTTTCTACTCCTTTCTGTACCGTATATCTTCGTATCATGTTAAAATGTGTTTCCGCCACATTTTTAGCAGGCTCTAGCTTATATTGACTCCTCAGTGAGATCATACTCGATCCTACAATTGGTATCAGAGCCAGTTGTAAGCTATGTGCTAGATACGAAGTGTTTTTCTGAGACTTTTTTAGATCTGGACTGATTTAGCGGTGAAAATGAACTGAATTCTGGATAGTAGGTGGTAAATATGGTAATAGTAAACCCTTGAAAGTTTCGGACAAAAATTCGGATTAAAACTGAGCTAAAAACACTCGTGAAGTTTGGACCGCTCTGACGTCAGCTTTGAACCGCTCTTCTGAACCGCTTTTACATACAAGGTTTCCTGAATCGCTCCAAATTTTTTGTCTGGATCGCTCCAAATGGTATCTTAGGTGCTGGACCGCTTTTCTGAACCACCTGAAAGTGCTGAACCGCTTATCTGTCAATCTTGGATCGCTCTTATTACAAACTCTGGATCGCTCTTAGTGCAGACTTTGGATCGCTCATTGTGCAAAACTCTGGATCGCTCTTAGTGCAGACTTTGGATCGCTCATTGTGCAAAACTCTGGATCGCTCTTAGTGCAGACTTTGGATCGCTCATTGTGCAAAGCTCTGGATCGCTCTTAGTGCAAGTGTGTGAATCGCTCTTAGTACAAGTGTGTGAATCGCTCATAGTGCAAAGTTTGTGGATCGCTCTTAGTGTTTTTCTGGATCGCTCTTCTTGACAGTTTCTGGATCGCTTATTGAAACAGTTTGAAAATTTTTCCGTAAAGTCTGAAAATGGATAGTCAAGACTTCTACAACATGTTCTCGGGTGTGAGTGCTACTCAAGGCCAAACCAATATTTTGCAGAATGTGAATCTAGAAAATGAGCTGGGCACGATGCAGAAACCTCCAAAATTGATGAGCTTAGACGAATACTCAGGATGGTCAGTGAGGTTTAAGAACTGGGTACAAGCCAATCACTTAGAGAGTTGGATAAAGATCGAGAGAGAGTATGTGGCTCCATTAGATGCGATGAGAACAAAAAAGGCAGTTGCAAGTCTAACGGATGTAGAGCAGGTAGAATTCAAAGCTGAGAAGAAGATGATCAGCATCCTGCAACAAGCTATAAAAGAAGATATTTTAGTGCTACTACAACATAAGGATACTTCAGCATCAATATGGTATGCATTAGAGAAAAAGTTCAAAGGCAGCGCGTCAATGATAAAAAGCAAAAAGGCTTTGTTGAAGAAAGAGTTTGACATCTTCACAGGGATAAAGGGTGAATCAACTAAACAGCTTATTGAGCGATATTGTCATTTAGTGTTGGAGATGAGAAGGTTGGACGTTGATAAGACGAATGAAGAATGGATAGATAAATTGTGCGATGCACTTCCCTATGAGGAATGGGGAACATACTTAATGATGTTGAAGAACAGTACGGATTTCATGAATTACAGCTTGAGTGAGTTCATAGAGAAGATTGAAGCTCATGAACTAGAGTTGGTGAAAATTAAGAAGATAAATTCGGCAAATATGCCACAAGATGTATCGTTGTATTACAAGAGTAGTCCTGTAGTTTCGAACGTTCAGAGTCCGAAAATTCATACTGGTTTTAGTGCAGAAAACACTACATCTGTTACTCCAAATGAATATTCGTCAGGTCATTCAACTCCGTTTGCTAACTATGAGCCGAACGTCAAAGCTTCAGATAATTCTCCTCAAAGTTCAACTGGGTCGAATCAACAAACAGTCGTGTCTGGGGTGCATTGCAACATAGCGATTAACATCAAAAATGGAAATGAGATCACAGAAACTGCAGCAAAGCAGCATATCGCGTTATTGGGTTCGGTTCTGGAGGCGTATGAAGGGTTGGTTGCTGGTCGGATCGGGAATCCTGATATGACCAAAGAGGATTACGATCAAATCGACCCTGAAGAGCTGGAATTGATAGATATTAAGTGGTGTATGGCAAGTCTAGTCCGGAGAGCTCAGCGGTTTATGGAAATCACGGGTAGAAATAGTTTGTCGGGACCGGATCAGAAACTGGGGTTTGACAAGACCAAAGTCACCTGCTTCAAATGTAAAGAGAAAGGTCATTTTAAGCGGGAATGTCCAAATCGCGAAGTTAAAAACCATCAGAATCCGTTCACCAACGATTACTACAAGCAAGCTATATATCATCGCCCAAACCAACAGCCTGCAGTTCAAAGACCTCAGATCGAAAACAAACCTGAGAAGGCGTTGATCGTAAATCAGGATGATGAAAAAGTTGCATCCGGATTTAGTTGGGACAAGTTCATTCCTGGAAAAGACGATCAAGCGATGATGGCTGAAGTGACAGAGATTACCGAGTCAGATGCTGAGCAGGAAGTCGTAGTTTCTGAAGATGTTGATGGAAAAGCTGCTGATGTTGCTTATTCTGATTCTGAGGTGGTTGAAGAAACAGTTACTGAGAATGTTGAGTCTGTTCCTGAGATTGGGAGTGAAGAAGTTATTGAAGGTGTTGATCAAGAGTTTCCGGAGGTTGTTACGGACGTTTCTGTGAAATATTTTGCTAAAGCTGAAGAATCTGTATCTGATGATCTTCGTTTTGAATCTCGACGGGAGGAATTTATCTATACTATGAAGTCAATTTTACCTCCTAATGTGTTTGGTTCTTATGCAGATTTTTTTGAAGACCCAAGAACCGGTACGTGCCCGAGATTCGAAGCCAAGAAAGATGAAGTAGTGGAGATAATTGATGTGTCGAAAGAAATGACGGAAGAAGCTCTGAAGGATATAGCCGATAAAGCACTTATGAGCAAATTGAAAGAGGTAGATTCAGACATTCCGGAGTCAGTTGACAAAATGTCAGGTCTAGGAGAAACTGGAGTCGTAGAGGTCAGCGAGGTCAAGGTGTCTGAGTCAGAGTCAACGCCTGTTGGTAACATGGTTTGTGAGAATGAGAGCTTAGGTGAAAAGGTTTCAATTCCTGATACACCGTGTCAAAGTTGTTCACAACCGTGCACGGAGTGTCTTGTAAAAGACACTATGTATCAAGAATTGAAACAACATGCAGATCTGATGAAATTTGACTTAGGACAATTAAAAGAAGCTTATGACACATTGTCTAGGTCAATAAAAATGATACAAAAAGAAAGTCTTGAAAATGACAAAGCAACCAAGCTAGCTCAATCAACTTTATTTGACAAACAAAGAGAAGTAAATTTTCATTTAGACACAATCGCTTCTTTGCGAAAAGAGCTTGAGTTGACTAAAATAGAAAATGATAGAATTGATCAGAAACTGATGAGTTACGTGGCATCATCTTATGTCTTAGAGCAAATAGTACCACAACAGCCATATGCTACACCTGCCTTCAACAGCGTTCCACCCCCAATGTGGAATCATTACACACAGAAATATCCAGATGGGGTGGAAGCTGCATTAAATATAAAACTAAAAACACTTGAGAATGATTTACCTGATAACTTAGATATCACTTTCGATGCGTCTGACATTGATAACTCATCTCAGGTTATCAAAAATGTTATTGATCAGGTGTTGGACGATGATAGTGAGAAATCTGAACAGGCAAAATCAGTGGAGTCCGGGAGTGAGTCTAAGGAAGACGGAAACTTTTTAGACCGTTATTTGACAAAAAAGTACGGATGATGATTCGATTATGGTGGCCTATACTATGATTGGGTCGGACAAGCTTTATTCCAACACGGAGTTTCCGCTTCAGAGTGTTAAGTTTGAGTCTGTTTAGAAAGTGTTTAGGATGGTCGAGTTGAGCGTAAATGAGTTAAAGAAAAGTGATTTCTTTGCAAAACTGATCAAGTCAGTTGGATCGTCATGCTCTACTAGTCCAGAAAAAGTAGAGGGGGTGGGTAAAGGCAAAAACAGAAATAACAAATTAAAGAACAAAGGTATTGGTTTCGAGAAAAGGATGGCTAAACAGGTGGTAAAGCCGAAAGAGAGAATTTATGATGTTTTTGTTTGTGGTCCGAGTACTGAAATCGAAAAGGATTATATTTTTAGTCAAAAGGCCGTGGAAGATTTCAATGCAGCGCAAAAGCTGAAAGCAGAAACTGTGAATAGCACATTTGTCGAATATGACAAACGTGTATGCTATCGCTGCAATGAAGTCGGCCACATGGCAAAGCAGTGTAAAAAGGTGTTTGAAAAACCGGTTGTGAAAAAAACAGTTGCTAAAAAGGTTGTTGAGAAACCGAAGGTTGAAAAACCTATGGTTGAAAACAACAAATTTTCAAAACAATACATTCAAAAACCTCGACCAAAAACACCGGTCGTTGCAAAAGATAAGCAAGTGATGGTTTCGCCGATCCGAATTCTCAAACGGGGTGAAAGGTTGAAGTCGGAGGACAAGCCAAAATCGACTTTCGAAATTGGCGAATCTTCTAAGTCTCCTAAGACTTCGACAATTTACTTTAAAGAGAAAACTTTTGAAAAACAATCATGGATCGCAAAACCTAAACCATCTAATGAGATTAAAAAGATGGAAACCGAGTTGAAAAATGAATCACAATGTGTGAGAGATGATGTGGGTAAATGTGAATTTGAACTCGATAAGTTCATGTCGGAATTTCCAAAACTTCATAACAAAGTAAAACAAGATAAAAAAGAAGTTGAGTCAAATGTTACATTTAGTTTTCCTAAAACAACTGAAAAGTGTGATGTGGTTTTTGGTACCGTGTCAGAGGTTAAAAAATCGTGGGCATCATTGTTTAACTGATGTGTTAGTGGTTTGATTGCAGGAGCTACCCAAGTCCGTGCTCTCAAGATGGATAATGGATAGCGGTGCTTCGCGGCATATGACAGGATCCTTAGCTTTATTATATGATGTGAAAGCAATTAATGGAAGCTATGTGGGTTTTGCCGGCAATCAAGGTGGAAGGATAGTTGGTCAAGGAATGCTCACAAACGGCATCATTTCGTTTGACAAAGTCAATTATATCGTTGAACTGACAAACAACTTGTTGAGTATTTCGCAAATATGCGACAAAGACTTTAGTGTTCACTTTACGAAAACAGAATCTTTGGTCTTAAAACCGGGGTTTAAAGTCCCTGACGAGTTGGTTCTGTTGCGCGCCCCTAGGGTTAATGATCTTTACATCTTAGGCATGAGCGCTGCAACACCAACAACTCCTCAAAAACAGTGTTTTGTAACAAAAGCTAAAGCTACAGAAAAAGAGTCAGTTATGTGGCACAGAAAGATGGGCCATATACATATTCGTAAAATGAACTTTCTTGTGCATAACGATTTGGTAGAAGGAGTTAATGTTAAAAACTTTCATTTACCTGATGATTGTGTTGCTTGTAAGAAAGGAAAATAGGTACGAAAATCTCATCCGACAAAGATGCTCAACTCCATCCGGTTACCTCTTGAGAGATTGCATATGGATCTCTTTGGGCCGGTCAACGTAAAAAGCATCAGTGGAGATTCTTACTGTTTGGTGGTTACGGATGATTACACAAGGTTTTCATGGGTAATTTGCTTGGAGAAGAAGGATGAGACGTTCGAGGCGTTAATGGTTTTGTTCAAGAAGATGCAGACAGTTTACAAGTTGCCGATCAGAAGAATTAGAAGCGATAACGGAACTGAGTTCAAAAACAACAAAATGTACGAATTCTGCAATGAAAAAGGGATTCTTCACGAATTTAGTGCGCCATATACACCACAACAGAACGGCGTGGCTGAAAGAAAGAATAGAACCCTGATCGAGACTGCACGTACTATGTTGGCTGACTCAAAGCTTCCAATCTTTTTCTGGAGTGAAGCAGTGTCCGCAGCTTGCTATACGTTGAATAGAGTTTTGACAGTGAAGAAGTATAAAAAGACCTGTTTTGAGTTGTTGCATCGCTATAAGCCAAATCTTGAGTTCTTGGAACCTTTTGGCTCTCCGTGTACGTTCATCGATGCTGATGGAAAATTCGGAGCAAAAGCGAACGAAGGATTTTTCGTAGGATACGCCAGCCCGTTAAAGAGGGTATTTGTACCATGTCTGGGGAAGGTAATTCAGGTTCTTCATGTGGATTGTCAAAAGCATACACCGTCGCAACAACTTCCCGGACAAAGATTCCTATTTGACTATGATAAACTCTGGGAATCGTTTCATCTACCATCCGAGCCGAGTGAGGAGGAAACTGCTCTCATGTACCTGTATCAACAGAGTCAGTCGCAAGAGCCAGAGTCTAGTCCGCTAGAAGTTCCTACGCCCACCGTGGGTACTCATGATGATGAAGCAGGACCGAGTGGAACCGTTCACATCCCGCCAGAGGAACCATAGGAACCAGCTCCGTCATTTGACGTTTCTGACGACTCAGAGGAGGAACCCGCTCCTACCTTTGACGAGGAACCAAATGAGACTGCAGAGGAGACTGTTGATCAAATCGTTGATCCTGATATTTCAAACCTGGAATCGGAAGTTGTGGTGCCAGATACTGTGATGCTGAGGACACTGTCTTACCATCCATCAGAACAGATTATTGGCGACCTACAGAGCGGTGTTAAGACGAGACACCAGATTGATCGTGCACTTACTTGTTTTTATTCTGATATAGCTGATATGCAAAAAGAAGTTTCTTATAAATGTTTTATTTCGCAGATCGAGCCCAGGACTTACAAAGAAGCATTGACCGAAGACAGCTGGGTGAATGCTATGCAGGAAGAACTGCTACAATTTGAAAAATTGGGCGTCTGGAGATTAGTAGATCTGCCGAAGGACCAAAAGCTGATAAAAACAAAATGGGTGTTTAAGTGCAAAAGAGATGATCGAGGCGTCGTGGTAAGGAACAAGGCACGGTTAGTGGTTCAGGGCTTCAGCCAACAGGAAGGGATAGACTATGAAGAGGTTTATGCGCCAGTTGCGAGACTCGAAGCAATCCGCATCTTCCTAGCCTTTGCATCATGGAAAGGTTTCAAAGTTTATCAACTCGACGTCAAATCGGCATTCCTGTATGGAAAGATTCGTGAAGAAGTTTATGTGGGGCAACCACCGGGGTATGCAGATCCGCAAAACAAAGACAAGGTGTATCTGCTGGATAAAGCACTATATGGTCTTCACCAGGCCCCGAGAGCCTGGTATGAGACACTATCAACCTACTTGCTGGACAACGGGTTCACAAGAGGAACAGTAGATAGCACCTTGTTCACAAAAGAAGTAGCTGGCCACTTGCTGATTGTGCAGATCTATGTCGACGATATCATTTTTGGTTCCACCAACGACGAGTTATGTAAAGAGTTTGAAGTTGTGATGAAGAAGAAATTTGAGATGAGTTCGATGGGGGAGATGAAATTCTTCCTTGGGTTACAAGTTGAACAATTACCCGACGGAATTTTCATTCATCAATCGAAATATGTAAAGGACGTGCTGGAAAAGTTTGACATGGCAGATTGCAGTCCTGCGTCAACCCCCCTGGAACAGAATCACGGTATATGTCCGGATGAGCAAGGTGTAAAGCTGGATGAAACATTATACAGATCGATCATCGGCTCATTGATGTATCTTACAGCTTCCAGGCCCGACATCATGTACCCGACATGCTTGTGTGCACGATACCAGTCGAACCCGAAACAATCGCACTTGACAATCGTCAAGCGAATTCTACGGTATTTGAAGGGTTGCCCAAGCATCGGCTTGTGGTACCCTCGCTAGGGTGATTTTACATTATCTGGATTTGCTGATTCAGATTTCGGTAGTTGTAAACAGAACGCCAAGTCCACCACTGCTGGGTGCCAGTTCTTCGGAACTCGGCTTGTTACCTGGCAGTGCAAGAAGCAAACTGCAGTCGCGCTTTCTACGTGTGAAGCTGAGTATGTCTCAGCCTCTAGCTGTTGTTCTCAGATTCTCTGGATTCAACAGCAAATGCGCGATTTCGGCCTGCAATTCTTGGATACTCCAATATTTGTGGACAATGAAGCGGCCATCAATGTCACGAAAAATCCGGTTCACCACTCAAAAACGAAACACATAGAAATCCGTGACCATTTTATTCGAGACTGTTATGAAAAGAAACTAATACGGATTGAACATGTGAGCACCGATGATCAGAAAGCTGATTTTTACACGAAACCTTTTGATAAAAAGAGATTTTATTATCTTTTGAAGTTAAATGGGTTAAAAATCTGCAATCTGGGAGGGTTATAGAGTGTGAAGCCGAGCTGGGCGGCGATCTGACCTGAACCGTATCATGTTGTCAACTTTTGTTTGTACAGTTGTATTTCCTGCTTTTCTTTAAAAAACAAAAACACAAAAATATGTTTTAGTTTTAGGGGGAGATATTCGCAGAAAAGTACAAAAACATGATAAAATCATAAAAAATCCAAAAACATTAAAAAATGCAAAAAAGAGCTGTGTAGTATAGGGGATATGATAGTACATCAGCTAGCAGGCACAGTACGCTAAAGATATGTAATGAAAAATGCAATTAAGCAGTCTCGCTAAAGATGTGCCGGTAGGTTCTTACAAAATTAGTAGATCGGTTTGGGATATAAACTAAATTTAACTTGCGTTTTCGTGGGGAACACCTCCAGGATATATAGGTAACCCCTGAAATCCTGTTTGAAAGGTCCCGTATTCTGAGATACTAGGTCTTTATACTCGGTGATATCTGGGGTATTATCCCGGGACTTCTGCTGTATGGAAATACTGACCTAGTCCCCGGATAATACTTTATGCAAAAAGCTTTGAAACATAAGCTTCGCCCTCAGCATGCTGATGAAACAATAAAATTGATAGTCGCTGCTATTGAAATGCAAAAGATCCTCTAAAGGGGACCCACCGAAAAGTCGAGCCGTCATCTCTCTGCTGAACGGAAGTTCTGACCTGAGCTCTCACGGTTTCGCATTTACCCCTAACAGATATCAGTTGTGGTATATTCACCTGTAAGACTGAATACTGGGATCCGGATACGGGAGTATATACTGAGGTGGGAACACACGTTGACGTTTAAGTCTCTAAAACACTACTAACGTATCCCGAACAGTTTGAAAATTCTGTGAGAATTTAAAATGGACCAATATACCGACAATTAACGCGAATTGCTTAAATGTTTAAAATGAAATAAGCTTAACGGTGCTTGTGTTCTGTCAGAAGCTGATATGATCCCTTAACGCGCTCGAAAAAATAGTGTGTGTATATATTTCTGTTTGTACAGCTTTAAACCCAAAAAGATTTTTTTTCTCTCATTTTAGTTTCGACAACTGATACTGGGGATTGGAAGTTCAAAGCCTGTGTGCAGAACATGTCGGTATTTGATGAGGTTTGGGTAAGTTGTGATTGCAACAAGATCTGGTATGATGTTTGTGAGAAAAATGTGCAAAAGTGTTTGAAAAGTCAAAAGTTCATTAATTTGAACTATTTTTATAAAACAAAACGGCAAATTACTTCATAAATTCGATCATCCAGGGCCATTAATTTGGACTTGGTAGGTCAAATCAGTTGAACAGGGTCATTAACTTGGACCTGGTCAACTGGGTGCAAACATGGGCAATTGAAAATGTTGAAAAATGTTTAAAATTGAAATTTCTTGAAAAACAAATTGAGGACCGCTTTTAGGACATCCATGAACCGCTTTTAGGACATTGTGTCTCTGTGGATCGCTCATAAGAACATGACGAATAAGCGGTCCATACTCTCATATAAAAGCAACAGGACCCGCTTATTCTGTCATTTCTGAACCGCTTTTTCAACGAGTGTCTCTGAAGCGATCTCAACTGTTTTCGTGCGTTCTTCAAGTTTTCCTTGGATTTGAGCCCTGATTTTTCTTATTCTTGATAGATCTCCATCATTTACATCATGGGCAAGGTATGTTTGTTTTTAATTTCAGTTCTTTTGTGGTAAACATTATCTGTCGGCATGTATGTATGTTCAAATCATCTATTGAAGCGTTTAACTGTCGAAATTGAGTGAATCAGAGAGTGTAATAGTGTCGTCTTATGATTACGAGTATGATGTTAGGCTTTAATTGATGAAATTTGATCGTTTGATGAAGGTTGTCGGATCTGAGTGTGTTCAATACTAGATCTAGGGTAATTCAGGCTAATATAACAAAATCAAAAGACACCCTTAGGTTCGGATTTCTTCGTAGAATCTGCTTATAGAATCAATTTTAGGGTATAAGTTGTTTTTACATGATTTTGATATGTGGGTCGCTTTTACAGTCAAATATTTTGAACCGTTCATAGATCCTATCTTGAATCGCTCATAAGGCATATTCTTGAACCGCCCATTTGTATAGTTTCTGGACCGCCTATGTGTAACATTCTAGGACCGCCCTTATGTACTCTGTTGAATCGTCTATATGTACAGTCTGTAGATCGCTCATATGAACAATGTTGAACCGCCCATGTGTACCTTTTCAGGATCGCTTTTAAGACATATTAGGGCTGTATCGCTTTTGTGACTAGGGGTGGGTCGCGTTTTGTGTTTTTTCTATCTTAGGATCGCTTTTTAGTCAATATGTGTGGATCGCTGATAGGATAGTGTTATGTTTGAATCGCCTTTGTGGTATCATAGTGGTCAGATCGCTTTTAAGACACTATGATGGATCGCTTTTTAGGACAGTTTCTCAAAGGTTTAAATTTTTCTAAGTGTTTGTATTTGTTGCTGTGCAGGCATCTACGAATGTATTGTTCGATCCAGTCCACAACAGTTGTGTGGATTTAGATGTGGAGAAATATCCTCTGTTATCTGAATTCAGCAGTATTCTGAGTTACATGGATCGGATACCAGTAAAGAAAGCGATGACAGAACAGAGGCCATTGTATCGATCACATATCAGCAGATTCTGGAACAGTGCTAAGTATGACGAGGAAAACAAAGTGATTTCAGCAGATGTTGAAGTGAACGGAAAGATAGAGACTATTCTGGTGACTGAAGCGTTGGTTAGAGAGGTTATGAGTTTTCCTGATGAAGCCAATTATCCAACAAGATTTCCTGAAAGAATGGTGAAAGGATGTATGCTGCGTTTGGGATATAGAAGCACGCTGAATACTGGAAATTACTTGAAGTCTAAATTCCAGAAGTCGTTCAAGTTTTTGATACATTGTATTCTGATTTCCCTGAGTCACACAAAGGGAAGTTATGATCAAATGAGGGACTATCAAATGAACATGTTAACTGCTTTGGTCTTGAACAAGAAATACAATTTTTCACATATCGTGTTTCATTATATGGTGGAAAATCTAGCGTCGGATGTTAGAGTTTGGAGGTATCCACGCTTTGTTCAAATGATGATAGATCGTGCGTATCCTGGTATTGACCGACACATTAAAGATGATCTTCTTGTTCAAGCACATATGTCTAATATCTCATTGAAGAACGTGATCAAGTACCATCCTCATCATCCAGAACCGGAGTTGGTGATTGAAAACTTTGGTTTACTTAAAGATGCAAGTTATGTGGATCCTGATCCAGAAAACCATCAAAACTGGAGAAATGAAGAAGAAATGAAAGAAGCATTGTATGCTGCAGAGTTGAAGATAATTCAGGGATTCAAACCTATCAAGAATGAGTGGTTTGTGAAGGAGTCTGGGCGCAGACGTAGACTTGTATCTCCGGTAGTCGAAGGTGAAGGTTCTTCATCAAAGCCAAGAAAGAAACAAAAGAAGAAGGCTGAAACTATGCTAATAGATGAGTCTGAAAAAGAAGTTCCTGAGGTGAACATTGAAAAGGAACAAGAGGTGGCTAGTGTAGCACATATTGAAATTGAAACTGATTTGTTCACAACAGAAGCAGTTTTTGTTGATAGGCAAGTTACTTCTGATGTTCAAAAGGAGAAAGAGAAAGTGATAGATAATGTTGAAGGCGACGATGTTGATAAAGACACTACTAGTTCATCTAGTGGGTCTGTGTTTGAGGTAGTTGATGCACTAGAACTTGAAAAGCGAATGAGAGAGGAAATACAAAAAGAGAAGTTACTCAGAAAGAGGAGGAGAGAAGAGAAAGAAGATGCTCCGTATGAACCGTCTCCAGAACATATTTCTGCATCTCAATCTACTCCTAAAAGTAAAAAGAAAGCTGGAGGTAGAAAGAAGGCTACTCCAAAGATAAAAGTATTAAAGCGTCCTCAAAAGATCATGCATACACAATCAACACCTCCACATCAACCAACACCTCCACAATATCCAATACATCAATCACCACCTAGACAACCAACACCACAACAATCACCAAAACAACCTACTCCTCCATCACATTCAACACCACCCAGACAACCTACTCCACAACGACAACCATCTCCTTTGTTTCCACCATCACCACCTCCACATCAACAATATTATTCTTCACAAAATCTTTTTGGTACACCTCCTCTTGCTCAAACACAACATGGTTCTTCAAGTAGAGGTCTTGCAATACCGTATGATAATCTGCTAGATGTTGATTTTGATTTTGCAAATAATTCTCAAGTCTTGAAGTTGGAAAAGAGAATTGATGAGGTGATAGCAGAAAACAAAAAGTTGGTAGATGAATGTAAAAGAATTTCTGAAAGAGAAAAGTCTCTTGCTGGAAAAGTGCAGAGATTAGAAGGTGAAAACAAAGTGTTGGAATTAAAGATTGAAGTTGATCAGACAGAAATTGATGTTTTGAAAGTTCGAGTGTCTGAGTTAGAAGAGGAGAAGAGTCGTCGGGAAAGTGAGAACGAGTACTATAAGCTGAAGAACAAAGAACTTATGGCTGCTAAAGCCCTACATGAACATAAGTTTTACATGCTGAATAGGGTTGTGGAAAGTATGTTGGAGACGTCTGTGGAACAAAAGTATGAAGAATTGAAGTTAGATGATCTTCGTGCTGAACGTAAAGCAGAAGTTGAAAGGCAAATGAAAGAAAAAGGTAAAGCTGTTGAAGGAAGTTCTGTAATGTCTATTGTGCCTTCAATGGTGGTAGATAACCCAATGCCTATATCCTCAGTTCCGGGTATAATTGAAGAAGAAATTCAATCGCCAAAGTTAATTGGTGGCGAAGAAGAAGAGGATGATGAAGATGATGATGAGGAAGAGTTTGTTTATTCTGCAAGCAGTCACAGTTCGAAAGGTGATGATGATGATGACGCTGCAGGAGGTTCTGGTGTGCGAGTTACTGAAGCTGCAAAAGAAAAAGTCGTTGAAGATCTGCTGAACGACACAGTAAATGAAGAAAGTGGTGAAGCTGGGGGAAAGGGGGAGTCGAGCAAGAATCAGATTGTAGAGCATCACGAACCCCTGTTCTTATGTCTAGATGTGTATAGGGAGATGTTAAATGATGTAAACCCTGAGAATCCAATTGATCTTGAAGCTGATCTGGAATCTTTTGATATCAATAAACAGAAAGATTACAAGTATAACTATGTTGAGGATGCAGATCAGTACGATAGGGTTGAAGTAGAGGATTGTTCTGATAATGAGGATGTCCCTGAAGATACATCAAAACTTCCGACATTAATGGAGTTTTTCGCAGCTGAAAACAGAGATGAGTTACGTCAAAAAGTGACTGAAGCAGTAAATGAAAATGTGTTCGAGTGCTTGAGAAAAGAAGCTGAACAAGTAAGTCAATCAAATGTTGAGAAAGAAGATCATTCAAAATGGTTTAAAGACGGTCATGAAAGAAAGTTCAAGAGGCCTTTGAAGTTTTTTCAACGTGATAGATCTATTTCTCTTGGTGATATCATCAGTTGGGGTTTTCTTCCTCAGGTCAACGCCTATGCAGTCAGAAGAGAATTTGGTGTCCAATACTTTAAACGATTATATGACATTATGTCATTACCTTGGTGGGATGTCGATGAATTATCTCAGGTGAGAACATTGGAGTATCAGGTGAGACAGAATGATAAAGCAATGTGGGGATATATCAAGTACGAGACTCTCAGAGGTTATCTGAAATGGAAACCTCATCGTCCAAGACGGGTTGAAAGAGTAGATCCTGAAACTGGTGTACGGGAAACTATTCTGAATGTAAAGCCTCCCAGAACCATGACGACGATTCCTATGCCAGAAATGGAACAAGATTTTTACAAAGGGTTCATTGATTGGGTGTATAGCTGTCTTACAATTGAAGCTATCATTACATACAGAGCTGGTAGTGAGCTGAGATATATTCGTGTCTATGATCCGATGTGGCTGGTGAATTGTTCGGCAAAAGACATCGAATGCTTGTTTATTAACAAGATTCGTTATAAAGCAGAAGATAAAGATCAAGCTCAACAGTTCCAGCGTGTGGTATCTCTGTGCTTTCAAAAAGGAATCAATTCCGAAAGCAAGTGGAAGTCGTCTTGGTGGGCATTGGATGAAAAGATGAAGAAGAAAGCTAAACGTGAACGTGAACGGGAAAATCGTAGGATGGAAGAGAAAAGAGGAAAGTTTTTGAAGAAACAACAGGAAGAAGAGAAGGCTGAGAAGCGAAAGCGTGAGAAGATCAGAGTTGCACTGAGCAGGAAGCCTAAAGGGCGTGAAGAAATCTACAAAGCAGCTATCTAAAGACCAATATTCTAGACAAAGACTGCGGCTTCATCCAAGGGGGAGTTTGTTGGTGCATAATGTCTAAAGCCTGCGTCTTTGTGAAGTTAGATTAATGTATATGGTCTAGATAGGTTATTTTGTAATAGATCAGGGGTTAAATGTGTAATTATATGTTAGTTTGTATGCTGGACCGCTTTTGTGACACTTGTCCACAAAAGCGAACCAAGCTGGATCGCTTATGTGGACATGTCACATAAGCGGTTCATAAATCCTATATATACCCTTGATCTTAGTTCATTTGTAACGTTGTCCTGGATTGTACGTCGAACTGCTGACCTTCTGGCAATCGTTATCAAGTGAAAGTAAAAGTGATTAAAGTGAAGATCTATCTGTTTTCTACTCCTTTCTGTACCGTATATCTTCGTATCATGTTAAAATGTGTTTCCGCCACATTTTTAGCAGGCTCTAGCTTATATTGACTCCTCAGTGAGATCATACTCGATCCTACAGTTTCATTTTTCTTCCAATTCTGTTTCTTTTTATAACCCAACCCTGCCTTCATGCTTTTCTATTTGTAACCAGGTTTATTATAAAAAGTTTTGTTTCCTTTTCCAGTAAATTTTGGAATTTCAGACTTTTCAATCACAACCATTTTGAAAACTTTGTCAATCTTTTCTGAAATCACATTCTGAATCGGGAATACAATATCTAAGAATAATTTTTCTGATCCAGTCATGGAATAAACCAATCCTTTTTAATCATCAATCAAATTTTTCTTGGATTTTGAGTTTTTCAGATATTCTTCATGAAACTACCTTCATTTTCATCATGTGATTCAGCTTTACCTGTATCAACTGACTCTTCTTTCAACACACTTTCAACGACCTTACCTACCACCTCTAAATCACTAGAATCAATAGATTTGGAATAGGTTACGTCAATGTTATCTGGCAATTGATCAACCACGTTGAAAGCTTTTTCGACCTTCTCATCATCATAAAATGCGAACTTTTCCGGTGGTTGAACTTGATGAAACTCTGAGCCAATACCTTTCTTGTTTTGCTCAGAATCTTTACCATCTAGTTTTAGATTGAAAATTCTTTCAAGCACATACGATGATGCATGATAACTATGTAACTTTTTGTTATCCTGTTCTAAATCAGCTATTTGAAGCTTTAGTTTAGCAACATCCTCAATGTAAGAATTGACAACTTGTTGCTTTATTGAGTACTGTTGCTTAAGCGTATCAGTTGTTTCAGAACAGTATTTCAATCTTGATTGAACAAGTTTCATTTGACTTTTCACATTTTCATATGACTCTTTTGTGATGTGATATGCCAATTTTATTGAGTCGTATTCCTTTTTCATTTCTTGACAAGCATTTTCTTTTTGTAAACATTCATCTGTCATTTTCAAAACATTTTCTTTCAAAACTTCATTTTCTTTTTCTAACTTTTTACATTTTTCCGAAAGTTTTTCATCATTGTCTTTCAAAATCTTTTCGTTTTCTAACATTTCTTTGCATTTATTTTAAAAAACTTCTTCGATTTTATTGAATTCAAGATCTCTTGTTCTGAATTTCTCGTCTTTTTCAGTACAAGAACTTCACGTTTCCATGCATTTCTTGCACTGTTCAACAGTTTCGATTAAGACTTCAGAATCAGATTTTACCTCAGTGATTGGCACTTCGGTGTTGTTTGCTGTTTCAGTCTGATCAGCATCTTTCTTCTTTTCTTCTTCACCAACAGCTTCATCACCATCATCACTAGCAACTAAACTCTCATTCTTTACCTCTTCTTCTTTTTTTTTTGGGTAAAGGGTTACCCCGGTTATTTATATTATAACCAAAAACCAAGAAGCACAAGTAGAGTGAAAAACCACCCTAGTTCACAAGTGTGACATGCCACACAAGTGTAAAACAAGAAAACAACACCTCCAGAACCACACAAAACACTACTGTTATCTATACATCAGTTCTAAACACTTCAATATTAAGTTTAACTAGCCAAAAAAACCTCCATGCTAGTGATCTTCCACTCCCTTAGGATTTGACAAGCTGAATCCGTACGCTTATACTTAAAAGAATGAAGTTTCAAGCGGATGGTCTCGGATATAATCTCTACAAGCTTTTCTGGTGGCCGAGGCTGGTTGTTATGGAGCCTTGAGTTCCTTTCTTGCCAAAGAAAATAGGTAATAGCCGCTACCAATAGTTTACCAATAACGGCTTTAACCGACTTTAACTTAGCATTGATATTCATCCACTCAGCTACATCTTCCCATCTACCAGAAACATCATCCAATTCTGCCCTAACCTTTAGCGAGTTCCATACCTTTGCAGAATATTCACATTCAAAATACAAATGAGAATGAGACTCCAAGTTGTTAAAACAAAGCATGCAACACATCATATTCATCGACCCGTTTGATATTATTTGCACATTCCGGATCCGATCCTATGTCCACAACTTCTCCCTAAACACCAACCACAAGTGAAAAGCATGCCTAGGAATCCAACACGAGGTCCAAACAGCTTTAGCCCACAGAACTTTCTGCTCCCGTCTTCGAATGGCGTCCCATGCAAGTTTGGTAGAGAATGGAACAAGCTTCCCATCTGAACCTTTCCAAGCTATGGTATCAGTTTTGTTACTATGAATTTGAACGGAGTTTAGCTGAAATAAGATAGGGAACAAGTCTCTCCACGCCTCAGGCCATTGCCAATTATTATCAACAACCACATCCGCCACTTTTGAGTAGATAGACAACCCCTCTCTAGATATATGTCTAGGCGATACATATCTGCTAAGCGGACAATCTTCGCACCACATATCATACCAAAGCGATGTGTTCTGCCCATTACCAATCTTAGACCAAAAAAACTTTCTGACAAGTGGTCTAATTTGCAATAGTTTCCTCCAGCTCCAGCAAGCATTCCTAGGATCAGGAATGTCCCAAAAAGATCTCTCCTTTAGTCTATAACTCCTAATCCATTCGACCCATAGAGACTTTCTACCGGAGACAATACTATGAATATGGAAGGACATTAGCGCTCTATTAACATCTAAGACACCCCGAATGCCTAACCCCCCTTCATCCTTAGGCATACATACCGATTTCCACGCAACTTTAGCTTTCCCAGACGATAATGCATCCTGGCACCATAAGAAACCCTTCATCTTTTTTTCAATCTCTTTAACAATGCGAACCGGGAGAATAAATACCGACGCCCAATACGTATAAAGAGATGATAAAACTGATGATATAAGCTGAAGCCTACCCGCAAACGATAGAAATTTGGTTTTCCAATCCGACATTCGCTTATCAATTCTTTCCACCAAAACCTTACAATCATTGTACATAAGCTTTGACGCAATTAAAGGAACCCCCAAATACTTAATCAGAAGAGTACCTTCTTCAAATGGAATAATATCTTTAATAGCATTTTTCACGGCATTCGTCACATTGCAAAAGAAGGCAGTGCTCTTTGTCATACTCGGGACCAATCCAGACAAGTGCCGAAACATATCCAAAGAATTCATAATAACTTTAGCTGAATTTTGCTCACCTCGTGCAAATATGAATAAGTCGTCAGCGAAACATAAATTAATGATCCTTTGTTTCTCGCATTTGTTGTGGAATCGAAAAGACGAATCAAGAGACACAGCTCTTTGAAAAATAGCGGTCAAAACCTCCATAACTAGCGTAAAGAAGTATGGTGACATAGGGTCACCTTGTCTCAGACCTCGCTGACCCTTAAAAAAGCCAAAAACATTTCCATTTATGCCAATAGAAAATGACGATGATGATACGCAAGCCATAATCCAGCCAACCATACGAGGATGAAAACCAAACCCCTTCAGCGTGTTACGCAGAAAATCCCAACTGACTGTGTCATACGCCTTCTGAATATCTACCTTAAAAGCACATCTCGGAGCTCCCACATTTAAGTGGTAATTATGCATAAGTTCTTGAGTGAGCAGAATGTTATCTGAGATACGTCTCCCCGGGACAAACGCCGATTGATTTTCACTAATGACCTCAGTCAAACCCTCCAGAATACGATTCGTCAAGATCTTGCTTATACATTTGTATAAGACATTGCAACAAGCTATTGGTCTATAATCCGTTACACAAGCAGGCGTAGGGATCTTAGGAACCAAAGCAATAGTAGTATGATTAATTTCTTGTAGCATTTTTGAGGATTCAAAGAAATCCTGGACAGCCAGACAAATATCTTTACCCACCGTGTTCCAAGCCTTTTTGAAAAACGCAGATGTGAAGCCATCAGGACCTGGGGCTTTGTTTTCATCAATGGCAAACATAGCAGCTTTAATCTCATCAAAAGTGACCCCCCGGACCATATTACGAGCAACATGACCATTAATGGTTTTTGGAAACAGGTCATGAGTAGGAAGCTTATCAACCGGTTCAGACTTGCCCAAAAAATTACGAAAATGATCAACAAAAGCATTTGGCACCTCCTTTCCTTCAAATACATTTCCACAAGAATCTTTAATAATGTCTATTCTACTTCTATGGCTCCGGCACTTCAACGATTTAAAGAAAAACGCTGAATTTCTATATCCTACATCCAACCAAAGGACTTTTGACTTTTGTTTTAAAAACCTTTCCTCATCTAACAAAGCGTCTTGGTACTTGGTAAGGCATTCCGATTCACATCGACGAAGCTCCACATCCGTTGGATGTTTATCAATAGCATTTTGTAACGAATCCAGCTGGCTTCGCATCAACTTGACATTCTGATGTAAATTGCCTTGTTTAAACAACAAACTTCTCAACGAGTGTTTTAGAGCCCTCAACCTTTTAACCACAATGAACATAGGCACCCCTGCCACTTGCAATTGCCATCCATTCTGGACTATTTCAGCAAACTCTTTCTTACTAGTCAAAAAGTTCAGAAATTTGAAAGGACATGGTTTCCTAATAGCTGAAGACGCCAACCTGAGAACACAAGGGCTATGGTCCGAAATTCTATGTGGCTGGAAAACAGCACATGCGGTGGGGAACTCATCCGTAAATTGCACATTAGCCATAATCCTATCTATCTTCTTCGTGATGCCGATTCCCTTCCTAGGTTTCTGGTTCCACGTGTAATGAACACTAGTGCTATTAATATCAAAAACTTCCAGCTCTTCAACACACTCCTTAAAATCAAGCATACCCTTTGAAATAGTGGAAGTACCAAAAACTTTATCTTCCAAGTTCAACGACGTGTTAAAGTCCCCAAGAATCACCCATGGCTTATCTCTAACAAAGCGTTTATGCAAGCATAAAGAATCCCATAGTTTACGTCTCTCGCCATAGTAATTATGAGCATAAACAAAGGAACAAAACATAGACTTATTGGCCTCCTTAAAAGTAACTTGAACATGCACGACTTGATCAGTTTGCTTCAACACCATAATATTCATAATATCAGAGTTCCAACCCAGAATAATTCTAGTGCCATTGCTACAAAGCTGACCATTAGAAACCCAGCTCCACGATCTGCAAATGTTCTTACAAATTCCCGATAAATTGGCAATATCAACATGTGACTCCAGTATAGCACATATACTAATATTATTCTCACGAATCATATCTCGAACCTCTCTTTGTTTCAGGGGCCGGTTCAAGCCCCTTATATTCCAGCAAGCGACACTATCCATGTAAACCCTCTCCAGCAGGAGTGCTTGCCCCTGTGTTATTTACCGATCCACCTGGTTGCGTTTTAGTCATTTGATCACTAATTTCAATAACCTCATCATAATCAGACTCCTCTTGACTAGTATCCAGCATAGAGCTATCAAGAGCACTAAAGGTATTTCTAACTTGAATCCCAGACGAAGACGGTCCAGCTTTTTCATTCATTGTCGTTTTCTTTATCGGACGATATTCAAATTTTGGCTTCTCCCTTATATTGACCCCCTTCTTTGTAGCAGCTTTCTTCTTAGTTACCGTAGTATACCCATCCGCATCTAGCTTACCTTTCCCCTTGGAATCCTGTGTAGGGACTTCCTTTACTACCTTCGGACAAGAGTCTAGTGTATGACCAAATATACAGCATTCCGAACACCTAGGTGGCCTCCACTCATATTCAACTTTGATTGTGCTTGATAAATATCCCCCTTCCTCAACATTTGGTATAGCTACAGAAATAGATTCTTTTAGTTCTACAGCTGCATCCACTTCAATTATAGCTCTTGCATAGTTGCTTCTTCCCCAAGAATGTAAACACATATTAGCCGTTTCAGTATCTAGCATCTTAGGGGATCCTACTTTAGAAGCCAACAAGCTCAATCCATCATCCGTATAGGCTGGCAATGGCACATCATGTAGTTTAACCCAAATTGGTACTTTCTTTAATTCTTCCTTTTTTAACTCGGTATTTGGAGACCAGCGTTTTAAAAACAACGGCACATTCCTGATTAGCCACGGACCCTCCCTTAAAACAGCCTCCAACCCTTCAATAGTTTTAAACTTAAAAAAGAAAAAACCTTTTGAATTCATCATACTCTTGAGCAAACCATATTTCTCCCACCGGTTTTTCACAAAATATTCAACAACTGGGAAAGCTAATCGCTTCCCTAAGAAATACCCAAACAGCACATTATTAAAACGTTCTTGAACCTTTTTAACTGATGCTATCGGAATTGTTACATCTGCATGATCCACAACTTCCGTGTTCTCCAAGTACCTAAAGTTTATACTCTCCTTAGGTTTAGATTTCAAAACCTTTTCAGCAAACGTTTCTTCAACATGGCCTAGCACTGTTTCACTAAAGGGAGAAGAACTTGACACATTCCCATTCCCCACTGGATTATACTCCACCGGTTTTGAGATTTCAGCCAATCCATCAATAATCGACACATTATTTGTAGCAAAAGACCCCCTCCTTGGCATCAGAGGGTTACCTTCAATGTTCGTTACCCGCAACCCAATCCCACGCACCGGAGCAGTTCCCGGCGTTGACTGAGTATCATCACTCACCAGGTTAGGGCTCTCATCCCCACCAGAATCTGTACCTCTCTCCATTAGTGCAAGAAAACACGAACCATGCAGCAGAAACAACGTGAAACAACGTAGAACACCAGGCCGTCACACAAGCAAACCCTAATCCTTAAACCCTAGGATCAAACCTCAACCCTTAACTGATTAAACAAGCGTATCAATCTAGCTAAATTAAACTCAGTTAACCGCAATCAATAACAACTTATTTAATAAATCAGGGTTTCATGAAAGATCACTAAAGCGGCGATTTAAAGAAAGCAAAAAGAACAAAACCCTAAGTCTAAATCGATCCCAATTGCTAACGAGTTCGTTATAGAATTTCTACCTCTTCTTCTTCTTATTCTTCTTATTTCTTCATCATCTCTTCTTGACCAACCTGCTATTCTTCAGTAACAGCTTTTTCTTCAACAACTTCTTTTATCACCTTTCCTTCTTCAATGTTCTTATCTTCAACTTTCACGGCTTCGACTTTGACTTCCTCAACAACTTTCTTCAAATCATCGACTAACTCTTCAACATTCTTTTTCATTCTCTCTTCATCCCTCTTTTTCAAACTCGCAGTCATCACGTCACGAATTATCTTATCCAGCTTTTTCAGATAACCTGTTTTATCTTTCGCAATATTCGAATAGTATTCACCGGACAAAGGAATTACTGCAAGAACATCATTGAAAACCAGTTCTTTTCTGTGAACAACAGGATCACCATTTCTGTTGACATAGCAATCTCTCTTCTTGTCGTATCTTCCACAGTATTTTTCATCTTCGTATTCTTCTTGCATTTTCTCAATTCTGCATCCTGCAAAGAATCTTTCTCTTTCGGTTTTCTCACTCAGAATTTCTTCTCTGGTTTTCTCCTTGATTTCAGCAACTAAAGCATGATGTTTGCTCTTTGATATAGTTCTGCCATGAGCTGTGAATCGATTATCAACACGATCTTCTTCTGGAAAAATCTCACTCCAATCATACCCTTCATCATCATGGATTACTGCACAAGCTATTGACTTCTATTTAGGATTATTTTCAATCAATTTCGGCTCTTCTTTGCTTCGGTGGTAGATCGCCTTTCGATAATAATCGTCATTGAAAGGATGTTCATTTCCATCAACTGCAGAGTTGTTGCATTCTCTCTTGAAATGACCTTTTTGCTTGCATTTGAAGCAGGTCACTTTGGATTTATCAAATCCCAGCTTAGTTGATGGACCACATATTGATTGCTTCCCAGTAATCTCCATATATCTCTGAGCTCTACGGATGCAACTTGCCAAACACCAGCGAATATCTATAAGTTCCATTTCTTCCGGATCGATCTGGTCGTAGTCTTCTTTGGTCAATTCAGAGTTTCCAATTTTGCCAGCTACTAGACCTTCATACAATTCCAGAACAGATGCAAGGAAACTCATTTGCTGCTTAGCAGAGTTGATGCTCATAGCTGGAGAATTCTTTAGCTTAAGAGCAATGTTGCAAAGTATTTCCTCTGATTCATCAGGATTTGTTTTTGAAGAAGATGAGTGATATCCTGGATTGTAGCTTGATGAGCTTGTTTGTGGTTCTTTCGTATTTTCAACGCTAAATCCGGTCTTTGGTGATTCACCAACTTTCACCGAAGGTGCATTGCCCTTGTAGTAAAGACCGACATTTTGATGATGCGAGGAATCGCTCATCTTGCTTTGCTTTTGTAGCTCAAGTTCATGACTTTCAATTTTTTCTATCAAAGCATCAAGAGAAATTGAATCATATAAAACATCATTTTTCAAGATAAACACAAACGTTTGCCACTGATCGGCTCGTGGTAATGCTTCTATGATTTTATCAGTTATTTCCTCTCTCGTTTTCTCAATCTCAAACCTTTCGAGTTCAATTTTTAAATGACAAAAACGTTCAATCATTTGTCTCACTGACTCTCCGTTTAAGCTATCAAACAAATCAAATTCCTTTTTAGTAAAGCAATTTTGTTCTTTTTAATTTGTTTGCCACCTTCGGCTTTAACCCTTAACGCTTCCCAAACCGATTTTAATAACCTATCATGATTTAACAAATAAAATATATCATCTGAATCAAAGCGATCATCTTCTGCTCATATGAGAATTTCCGTTTGCCTTCATCTGAAAGATCTTTGAGAGGGATCTCTTCTTTCTTATCATTGATCAGTCGACTGTATCCAAATTCTAAGCAGAACCAGCTCTCGTGAGCATATGCCTTGGTCCAGTTCAGGAATCTTTCTTTCCACCAAGTGTAATCCTCTATTTTCTCAAGCTTAGGTGGTTTCGAATAGGTTCCATAAAAATTATCATGTTTTATATTGTCATTGATCGTTTTTGTTATATATTTGGGTGTGACAGTTGAAGTCTCAGATGATTCGATGTAAACGCGTTGTAGAACGTGTTGTAGAACTCTTCAGCCATGATGTTTCTTGTTTATCACTTCAAATATCACCTGAATCACGGATCAACAATCCAGCAAACATAATCAGTTTAAACAATATCAAACAACTTGAATCGGACAGATATCCGGTCGAGTGAGTCAACAAAAGTCAACAGTGAAAATAATCAATGCTGTCCGATCGGACAGGGTGCTGGTCGATCGGACGGTATGCTGGTCGATCGAGTGTCACTAAACGACAAATATGTTGTCCGATCGAGTGACTTTGTGGCACTTTAACCAAAATGCACAATGCTGTCCGATCGAATAGCACTACACGACAACCAAGATGCAACAGATCAGACAGAGGTCTGATCGGCTAGCTCGTTGACTATTTGACTTAAACAATGAATTGTGATATTCAACAAATTCTCACATGCAAGCTACCATTTCTTATGCACACAACAATCAATGCCCTATCAATTCACATGCAAGTTTTTTAATGGCCGACAACTTTGTTACCCTTCACGTGCAATCAGAACAAAAAATCAAATATTATCTCGTTAGGCCTTTAACAAATATGCTAACACCTAAATTCTCATTGGACCGCAACAATCACTGTTATCATGTTATTAAAACTTTCAAACACTGAATTGATCTAGTTGATATCAATTGGACCTTTACTTTTAGTGAGCTGACAAAATTGACATTAATCAAAAGATAATTGGGTCGTTGGTTGTTCACGTGCAAACTGATACAATTAATGGATCACATTACTCACTGATAAAGTTGACTTGATAAAGCTGATTATGTTGACAAAGTAGCTTTAATGAGTGATGTATTTTGAAATGGACTACCGACCGTGCGGGTGAGATACTAGCCGATCGGTTGGGACGCTAGCCGTTCAGACAGCTATCCGTTCGGTTGGGTCAACAGGTCAATGTCTTTAATGAATTGAAGTAATGATGCTAACCGATCGGTTGGAAAGTCAACAGGTCAACTGCTTTAATGAGTATAAAGTGTGTTGCAATGGATCGGACAGGTGTCCGATCGGTTAGGTCAACAAAGTCAAAGTCTATATTGAATTTAAAGTGTGATGCACTGGATCGGACAGGTGTCCGATCGGCCAGAAGTCAACAAGGTCAAAGATTTTAAATGAATTGCAATGTTTTGCTTTGGATCGGACAGCTAGCCGATCGGTTAACTACCCGATCGGTTGACATTCAACAAATCATGAACAGCAACAATAACAATTTTATCAACTTTTTCAAACAGAAAATTCAAGATATCTTTCAAACGTCTTTGAATTAAGATCTGAAAATTTGTAGGCTTTTAGATCAAGTGATTTCGCATATCATATCCAAAAATCATTAATTTTCAACCGTTAAAACCCGTTTAATTTGCCGATTTTCAGTTGAAAATGTGAAGAGATGTAAAAGTGAAGAAATTTTGACAAATCTGTATGAATTTGACTCTGAATCTGCTGAATTCGAGTGCGTAATTGTGTGTTTAATCCGTGCAATCGAGCTCCTACTCTGATACCACTTGTTAGGACCGGTTTTGACTCCGAAATGATTGCGAAACGAACGTGTGACGTGCGGAATCCGTACACGAACGTGACCGAACACACGAGACGTAATATAATCTGTGATTCTATTGAAATCTATGAAATCTACAGCACCTGAATCACAAACACGAACATTCTCTCTCTAGATTTTCTCTCACTAGCTCTAGCTCTCCAAGTCTTCAAATGAGCAAAGTCTCCAAAAGTCTCTAAACTAAGCCCTAACTCCTCTATTTATAGGCCAAGGGTTATAAGGGATTTCCCCTTATTTATAATAATGCCACCTTGCCTTTTTCTATCTAATATTACAATGTAAGGCTAGTTTTCTTTAGTTTCAGCTACAGTTTGAATTGGCGGAGGCGGTAGACATAAATGCACCAAGAGTAGTCCAGGTAGCTCCTCTGGGAAAACATCTGAGAATTGAGATACTACGAGAATATCTTTCAATTCTTTTCCTTTAGTGTTAATGATTATGGAAATCATATACACTAGTGATCCTTTCCTTGCATAGCTTGCTGTTTTCATCACAGAGATAAATTTTGTGGACCTGGTTGGCTTATCTCCTTTAATTGTGATCTTTTCACCCTTTGGTGAACTAACTTGTATTGACTTTTGATCATAGAGAATACTGGCTTTGTTGGCTATTAACCAATCCATTCCTAATACAATATCAAATCCAGCCAGATTCATTGGGTAAAGGTTAGTAATAAATTTATGGTTTAAAATTTCTATTCTTTCTCCCTGCAAGATTTCAGTGATCTTAATAGATTCTCCATTTGCGGTTTCTACCGGACATTCTTGTTGAAGTTTAGTTAATAGTTGATTTAGAAGTTTGCAGAATGAAGTATTAATAAAATTTTGATTCGCACCAAAGTCAAATAATACATTAGCAAAAATATCATTAACTAAAAACGTACCGGCAATCACTTCCGGAATCATCTTGGCTTCTTCACTAGTCAGAACAAATGCTCTAGCGTTCTTGGTAGTCTTGTTATTTGTTGTTGGGGCTAGTTTTGGACAGTTCGGCTTGATATGCCCCTTTTCTCCACAATTAAAGCATATTCCATTACTAGGTTTCTTCCTACAGTCTTCTTCCTTGTGTCCCGGTATTTTGTAGAAGTTGCAGTATATGGAGCATCTTCCTGAATGTTCTTCTTGCAATACTTACAGTAAGGTGAAAAAGTAGAACCTATATTTTTCCCACGGTTGGAATTACCGTGGCGAAATTCCTGGGTAAGTTTTTGGGCTAGGTTCTTCCTCTGGTTTTCTTCTTGTGTACGTACTAGTTCATCAGTCAATGTATTGGCTAATTCTACTGCTTCTTCTATGGTTTTTGGTCTAGCTGCCTTGACTACATGTCTAATCTCACTAATTAATCCCCAAATGTAACGGGAGATTAATACTTGTTCTGGTGAGGCTAGGATTGCCACTATTCTAGCATATTCAAAGAATATGGTAGTGTAACCCTTACAGTCAACTCCAATCATTCTAAGGTTTAAGAACTTATTAGCAATTTGCTCTTTTTCATTGGGAGGACAGAATTTTCTTTCGACCATGTTCTTAAAGTCAGTCCATTCCATATTATAGACTCTGTCACTTCCCCTAGACTGGAGAATAGTATTCCACCATTCTAGAGCTGCATTCTTAAAAAGATTGGAAGCAAACATAATTTTATCTTCTTCTACGCATTTGCTTATTTTTAAGACTGGTTCTGTCTTTTCTATCCAACGTAGAGCTGCAATGGCTCCTTCATTGCCAGAGAATTCTATTGGTTTGGAAGACCAATATTCTTTGTAAGAACAACCATATGACATGGTTCTTCTTCTTTTTGGAATAGGCAATTAAAGTAACGGTCCATTATTCTTGCTATGACTGGGTTTAGTAGGTGGTCGTTTACTTCCACTATTAGTTTTATTATTTTCTACTTCTTTAACAGTCTTGATGATATATGGCATAACATCTATGATTCCTTGTGCTACTATGTGTTGGATAGCACTGTTATCTATCTGGTTCCCATTATTATCGTTATTCTAGTTTTCCTGATTCACTTAGTTGTCCATCTGAATTATAAACATTTATCAGGTATTAATATCACGGAATAAGATTTAATGTAAATAATCATACAAACACATTGATCAAAATCGTCGAGCATTGCGACATTCTACTCTTTATATATATATATATATATATATATATATATATATATATATATATATATATATATATATATATATATATATATATATATATATATATATATATATATATATATATATATATATATATATCTGTTACGGGCTACAACGGAAATTGAAACATACTACTAGTTATACATCAATAGGTACTAGGTTATTTAAGATTTTTTTTTCAAAATACACACACACACACACACACACATATATATATATATATATATATATTACTAGTCACTTACCCGCGCGATGCGGCGGGAGTGGTATCACTTAAGTTGGTGAGTTTAGGGCTATCTACGGGGATGTAGTTTCCAATGTGGCTTGTGACGACGATGGTGGTAGTGTAGCAGAATGTGATGGTCGGTTGAGGCCTTCTTCAGCGGCGAGAATCAGCGATTTGCGGCGATTGGTGGTTTCGTGATGGCGTTTGGTGGTTATTGTGCGACTCAGGAGAAAACAAAGAAAATTGTTTGATTCTAGTTATGTTACCTGAAATAGACGGACTACCTAGGCTTTTGTTGGTTCAAATTGTGATACAAATTCACAAATAACTAACATTAACTACTATATTGTAAGATGTACAAAACATAGTCAAAAATTTCCCAAACAGTCTTAGGTTTGTAAGAGTCCTTAATCTTGAATTCCTAAGGTTTGGAACTGAAATTTGTCACAAAATAAAGGATTTCCTTCAATTAGTTTCTTAAGTTCAACCAGCATCATACCTCGAGCAGATTTAGTATCTCCATATTTGGATAATTGTTCATTCTCCCTAAAGTAGTGATCTATAAAAGTCAGTCAGCAAAGGCGCGATAGATGATGCTTAATACAAAAATTAAAGTAAGATAAATAAGTTCGTTTACAGACAAATGGTTACAAACAAATCAATCGAGTCGTTAATCAAACGATTAAACGCATAAACAAAACAATAAATATGAATTTGTACATTCTGATACATATCTACTTAGAGGTGGCAGTTTTTTTATTTTTTTATTAGCCATGCTGCTGCGCTCGTTGCGGCTGCCCTCACCGCGCCGCTGCGGCTGCACTTGTTGCGCTCGCATGCTCACTGCACCGATCAAATTTTAGTAAAGTACACGGATGGTAAGCCAGAGACAACTGAGGTGATGGCACCAAGCAAGAATGACACAGTGCTGAACACTGCTGTTCCCTATTACCCTGCATATACCAAACAAACTTGCGATTAGTTTATGCACAGCTATTCATAATCATTTTATCATGAAATAAGGATACCTGAACAAATGTCTCGCTCGACCAATAGTTTCCCTTGACGCATTATGCAAGGTTCGCTCGGTCCAACAACTCAAACAATTGTTTTCTATGTTTTTTAGGGGGAAGATGGGTGCTTCTCTCCACAGGGCATACAAGACACAGGTTGTTGGCGGAAGCCCGCCAAATTTAACATATAAAGTTTTTTTATATGTTAAATATGGCAGGTTGCCGCCAATAACCTGTGTTTTGTATGCCCTGGGAGAGAAGCACACATGTTCCCCCTAAAATGCAAAGAAAACATTTGCTTGAGTTGTTGGACCGAGCGAACCTTGCACAGGCTCAGTTTTTGCATCACAGCCTCAAAACACTTTTACTTCAGACAGATTAAGAACACAAGCTCAGCTTATGCATCATAGACTCAACACTTTTAGTTCAGACAGATTAAGAACACAAGCTCAGCTTTCGCATCACAGCCTCAAACACTTTCAGTTCAGACAGATTAAGAACACAAAATCCGGAGTACACAACAAGAGTAATTTGCCACTAAACTTAAACAACCTTTAAAGCATGATGTACACGTGTTTTAAGCACAAGAAACAAATATGTAACCTGACAGACTCAGCTTATGCATCATAGCCTCAAACACTTTCAGTTCAGACATATTAAGAACACAAGCTCTGTTAGTTCTCGCAAAGTCAACCATCATAAAAAGAAATCAAGTATTAGTAAAGATTTGATATTAGTTATAACCAGTACACTATTAACTTAAAATAAATTTAATATAAATCACATTTTGTCAAGTTGCAAATATAAAAACCTTTATTCTAATGAAGCAGCGTTCAGCGTCACTAAAGCCGATTCCGAGACTCTCCAAGCAGATACACTTTCTCCGGCTGCCAGAAGATCGGAGTGAGCTTGTTCTGTAATAATAGTGATCGTGACAGTCGTTAACCAAAGGTATAACTAATTAAATTCAGTTCAGGAAAAAGCAACACTTTAATTTTGTGTGAAAGACAGCTTGCTTGCTGCAGTCTCTATAATATATCAACACTCTTCCATACACTGTTTGAAAGACACCATGCTTGAAAGACAGCATGCTTGCTTCAGTCTCTATAAATAATTCAGAGATATCTACACTCTACTCACACTTTACAAACTCTCAACTACACTCAACTGAAAGACTCAGACATGTAATTGAGAGATGAACACAACTACGGGTAAAGCCATGGCTGCAACACACGGTTGCAAAGTGAGAACTATGCAACCTGGATATTGCCCCGCCAAGATGCTACTCGGATCTTCTATGTACCCTCAAAATACAATCATCATCACAGTCTATTGTGTTATGTAACCCCGCTTTAAAGCATGATGTACAAGAGTAATTTTCCACTAAACTTAAACAACCTTTAAAGCATGATGTACAAGTGTTTTAAGCACAAGAAACACATATGTAACCTCACAGGCTCAGCTTATGCATCATAGCCTTAACAGTTTCAGTTCAGACATATTAAGAACAAAGCTCAGCTTATGCATCATAGAGTCGACAGGCTCAGCTTATGCATCATAGCCTCACAGGCTCAGCTTATGCATCATAGCCTCACAGGCTCAGCTTATGCATCATAGAACACTTGGGAAATGAAAAAGTATATCAAAACATCCCACAGAACAAACTAAAATCAAAAGTACATAACAATCTATCTTTTCACTATTCCATATCTAAAATTGACCTAACTATCATAATTTTCATTGAACTACAACACTTATCATCCCCAAAAATGACCTAAATATCATAATTATCACAAAACCATGACACTTATCAGTCCCAAAATTAAAGGAAAAGATCAAAATATAACAGAACAAAGTAAAATCAAAACTACAAAAACAATTTATCCTTTCACTATGTCATATCTGAAATTAACCTAACTATCATCACCAAAAATACAAATTCAAATATCACAAAACTTTCAACCTAATTTGAAATAACCGCATCTACTAACAAATCCACATCAAGATTAAAGATAAATCAACATTTAGAACCTAACCTGAGTCGATTCATCACAAAACACATGCGAAAATCCTTCGTAAACCTCAGCTTTCGTCCTTCGAACATCCGTCAAACATATGTGAAGGACAAGATGGTAATTGAACAAGGTGTTGAAAAAACACTTAATGCACAATGTACAACTGTTAAGGCACAAGAAAACACAAACCCTTTTACCCTTTACAAGGGTATACATCTGCCGTCCAAATGTTTTACTTTCTCACACGGATAAATTGAGAGATGAACACAACTACGGGTAAAGCCATGGCTGCAACACACGGTTGCAAAGTGAGAACTATGCAACCTGGATATTACCCCGCCAAGATGCTACTCGGATCTTCTATGTACCCTCAACATACAATCATCATCACAGTCTATTATGTTATGTAACCCCGCTTTAAAGCATGATGTACAAGAGTAAGTTTCCACTAAACTTAAACAACCTTTAAAGCATGATGTACATCATGCTTTAAAGGTTGTTTAACTTTCTCACACGGATCAACATCGGGACCGTCCATTTGACTTCACACGGATCACCATATGCTTTGTCTCTCAATGCTCACACATCTCACAAAACAACATCAGATCTTCTCCATTGATCATCATCACAGTGAGGAAGAGCTTGACGGATGTTCAATTACCATCTTGTCCTGGATCATCATCACAGTCTATTATGCATCATAGCCTCACAGGCTCAGCTTATGCATCATAGAACACTTGGGAAACATCCAAGTGATATATCGTATAGTACTTTATAGAGACTGCAGCAAGCAAGCTGTCTTTCAGACATGTACTTTTAGATCTGTGAATCTGTGATAATACTTTTACAACTGGAAGACTCAGACATGTAATTGAGAGATGAACACAACTACGGGTAAAGCCATGGCTGCAACACACAGTTGCAAAGTGAGAACTATGCAACCTGGATATTGCCCCGCCAAGATGCTACTCGGATCTTCTATGTACCCTCAAAATACAATCATCATCACAGTCTATTGTGTTATGTAACCCCGCTTTAAAGCATGATGTACAAGAGTAATTTTCCACTAAACTTAAACAACCTTTAAAGCATGATGTACAAGTGTTTTAAGCACAAGAAACACATATGTAACCTCACAGGCTCAGCTTATGCATCATAGCCTTAAAGATAAATCAACATTTAGAACCTAACCTGAGTCGATTCATCACAAAACACATGCGAAAATCCTTCGTAAACCTCAGATTTTCACAAAACCATGACACTTATCAGTCCCAAAAATGAAGGAAAAGATCAAAATATAACAGAATAAAGTAAAATCAAAACTACAAAAACAATTTATCCTTTCACTATGTCATATCTGAAATTAACCTAACTATCATCACCAAAAATACAAATTCAAATATCACAAAACTTTCAACCTAATTTGAAATAACCGCATCTACTAACAAATCCACATCAAGATTAAAGATAAATCAACATCTGTCTTTCAGACATGTACTTTTAGATCTGTGAATCTGTGATAATACTTTTACAACTGGAAGACTCAGACATGTAATTGAGAGATGAACACAACTACGGGTAAAGCCATGGCTGCAACACACGGTTGCAAAGTGAGAACTATGCAACCTGGATATTGCCCCGCCAAGATGCTACTCGGATCTTCTATGTACCCTCAAAATACAATCATCATCACAGTCTATTGTGTTATGTAACCCCGCTTTAAAGCATGATGTACAAGAGTAATTTTCCACTAAACTTAAACAACCTTTAAAGCATGATGTACAAGTGTTTTAAGCACAAGAAACACATATGTAACCTCACAGGCTCAGCTTATGCATCATAGCCTTAACAGTTTCAGTTCAGACATATTAAGAACACAAGCTCAGCTTATGCATCATAGAGTCGACAGGCTCAGCTTATGCATCATAGCCTCATAGGCTCAGCTTATGCATCATACCCTCACAGGCTCAGCTTATCCAAGCCATCTAGGTCGTATAACTTAGGACCTTAGTCCGACAACCATCAAACTCTGCCATCTGTCCGGCCCTTAGAAACACCTTTGTCTTACTAATCTGCATGTGACATATAAACAAACAAGTAAACATAAAAAAAATTAAAAAGGTAAATCCTAACTAAAACATCGGATGTAGGAAATAACCGCATCTACTAACAAATCCACATCAAACGGATCCCTTGTTCAAATCTGTGGATCCCTTGCCAGATAAAGCTCGTGATACATCTCATGAAACCCTAGATCTGCTCATCGAGCATCCCACAGAACAAACTAAAATCAAAAATACATAACAATCTATCTTTTCACTATTCCATATCTAAATGACCTAAATATCATAATTATCACACAACCATGACACTTATCAGTCCCAAAAATGAAGGAAAAGATCAAAATATAACAGAATAAAGTAAAATCAAAACTACAAAAACAATTTATCCTTTCACTATGTCATATCTGAAATTAACCTAACTATCATCACCAAAAATACAAATTCAAATATCACAAAACTTTCAACATAATTTGAAATAACCGCATCTATCTACTAACAAATCCACATCAAGATTAAAGATAAATCAACATTTAGAACCTAACCTGAGTCGATTCATCACAAAACACATGCGAAAATCCTTCGTAAACCTCAGATTTTCACAAAACCATGACACATATCAGTCCCAAAAATGAAGGAAAAGATCAAAATATAACAGAACAAAGTAAAATCAAAACTACAAAAACAATTTATCCTTTCACTATGTCATATCTGAAATTAACCTAACTATCATCACCAAAAATACAAATTCAAATATCACAAAACTTTCAACCTAATTTGAAATAACCGCATCTATCTACTAACAAATCCACATCAAGATTAAAGATAAACCTAACCTGAGTCGATTCATCACAAAACACATGCGAAAATCCTTCGTAAACCTCAGATTTCGTCGTTCGAACATCCGTCAACCGCTTCACCAGAAAAGTAAGAATCACAAAAGAACATGGTAAGATATATAACACTCATTGCAACAACATCAGAACATCAAACGGATCCCTTGCCAGATAAAGCTTGTGATAGATCTCATGAAACCCTAGATCTGCTCATGAAACGGATCTGGTGATAGATTCAAACGGATCTGGTGATAGATCTCATGAAACCCTAGATCGCCGAGAAGAGAGAGAGAAGAGAGAGAGAAGAAGATCTGATGTTGTTTTGTGAGATGTGTGAGCATTGAGAGAGAAAGCATATGGTGATCCGTGTGAAGTCAAATGGACGGTCCCGATGTTGATCCGTGTGAGAAAGTAAAACATTTGGACGGCAGATGTATACCCTTGTAAAGGGTAAAAGGGTTTGTGTTTTCTTGTGCCTTAACAGTTGTACATTGTGCATTAAGTGTTTTTTCAACACCTTGTTCAATTACCATCTTGTCCTTCACATATCCTTATTAAAGTACTATAGATAATTATTACTACTAGGGGTGGTTTCAGAATTGCATCTCCCGCTTGTCGTATTTCCAGACGAGCTTCTCTCATATTTGTTTGATCTCTCTCCTTCCTCAACTAACTCCTTACCAAAAGTATGGAATTCCTGCACATTTTCCTCACTCATCGACGGTAGTGGTGCGGGTATTGGTTCAGGGTACTAGGGCATAGGTTCTCCGTATGGGTATGGGTTTTCTAGTATCTCCTGGACATATCGATCGACATTCCAATACGGATCTAGAGGGTTAAGGTTGGTATATGGTGCTATGGGGTTTGGCATGGGTTTCCCTGTGGATAGAGTTCCTGATAATCCCTATGGTCATCCTCCCATGGGTCATACATTAGAGGGTTAGGTTCTGGAACTCTAGGTATCTCATTTGGGTCAAATGCAGGTAGGGGAATTTAACCTCCTTGGTTAAGTTCTATCTCCATTGGTTGAGTTGGGAATAGTGGCAGTGGTTGTGGTGCAATTATCTGTTCTAAGTTTGGGTCTGCTGCAGTGGTGGCTAGTTTGTGAAAGTTGGCCAATCGCCTATTGATTATGTCTTAGGTCTGGGTGTTCATCTCCCTATTAGCTGCTGCTAAAGCCCTTTGTTGCTGCAACTTTCTCATTCGCTTCCTACGCTCATGTGCTCCCCGACTGAACCATCCTCTCTTTTTCGTAGGGAATGGTTCTTCGGATTGCGACTTAAAGATGAAGATCCCATCTTTGGTATTAGCAGAATACCCCGAAGGAGTAGGCTGTGAGGAAGTTCCTTCACTTTTGGGAGAACTGTCTAGTGACGATAGGCATTAGACGGACCTTGATCACTCATACTGTAAACTAACAAATTGTCAAATAACACAAAATAATAATACACAGATATGCATATAATCACATAGATTATTTCCTAACATAATTAATAAAATTTTGGTGTCAACAAAACACTTCCGTGGCTTAAATCAGTGGCTGTAGCTCTGATACCACCTTCTGTCGCAACCCCGACCCCTGCCCCGGGAGGCGGGCGGCCGCGGCACACAGATTCGGTGGTATCGGTGTTTATTAATTTGGCAGCGGAAATTACATCAGGGCCGTAGTTAGGAAATAGTTTATCAGAGTAAAACACCACATTTTTATAATTAATAAAAATATGGGAAAAACCCAAGTTTCCATTACAGACATGTTTTTAGGGATAAAATCTAATTTATTGAAATAAAACTTCTTCTTTATTTAGGTAACTTTTATAGCCACTTTTCCAAGCCTTCAGTGCTCTCCATCTGGCTTCTATTTGGCTTTCACATTTTGTTACCTGAAACGCGTTTTAAAAAGTTTTATCAGCAAGAAATATTGGCGAGTGAATCCCAGTTTAATCAAACAGGTTTTATCATTTTACAACATTGAGGGCAACCCGCAATTACATTTGTTTACATCTACTTTAATTACCACCCACGGTATTGTCAATCCTGACTTGTGGTAATGTTACTACTCACAGTGTAGTAACAAGTTATGTATACAAAACCCCAACATACCGACAGTACTTGTAGAATCACAAATACTCAATCATTGTTAATTATAATTTAAAACAATTGAAGTTTTGTGAAAATAGTTTACAAAAAGAGGAATTACTCACATTGCTATTTTAGATTTTTCCTGGTGACTTCCTGGTTATAATCTATATAAAATAAACAATGCACACGCCTTAGTATAATAACCCAATAACATATATGATCCAATATTGTCCATCTTGCTCCATTAAGGCCATATATAGTCTATTAAGACATGTATGATCCATTATGGGCCATTGTGATCACCTAAGGCCCAATATTGTCCATTAAGACGTGTTTAATGTACTATTATCCATTATGATCCATTAAGGCCCACATTAACACACATTTGATACACTATTGGCCATTGTTATCCATTAAGGCTTTATATGGTCTATTAAGACGTGTTTGATCTACCGTTGTTCATTGTGTTCCATTAAGGCCCAATATGGTCTATTAAGCCATGTTTGATCTACTGTTGTCGATTGTGATCCATTAAGGCCCACTATTGGCTTTTGTGACCCATTAAGGCCCAATGTGGTCTATTAATACATATATGGTTTAATTATATATAATATTTAATAATAGTTTGAATTTTTAAATATGTAGTAAGATTTTTTGATTATTAATATTAAATAATATAATTTTTAAATGAGAATTTTATTTGAGAGGGAAGTTTTGGATGGAATATTTTAGGGGGAAGTTTAGGTTTTTGGATGTAATATTTTAGGGGGGGAAGTTTTAAGGATTTTTTTTTTTTTTTTTTTTTGGGAGGGGGGGAGATATTATTTTTTAGGATGAAATATTTGGAGGAAATTTTTAAAGATGTAAGTTAAACATTTGGTCATACATTTTTTCCATGACATTTTATAACATTTCGTCATGCAAAATAAAAAAGTGACGATGATGTGACTAATGTTTATGAAACACCACATGAAATTTTGTAATTTTAAGTGTGGCTATTGTCTATACTTTGGTCACAAAAAATAATATATATGGCCATATACATTAGATTTCAGCCACATTGTTAAGCATGTAACGTGGTCATAGATCGCATTTGACGACACTTTTCTAGTGTGGTTGTTTTTACTTAATGTGTGGTTAAAGGTTTCGAATATATCTATTTTTAGTCAAATGAAACAAATATTGTGGTTGTAGATCACATTTAGCCAAACTTTTTTAGTGTGGCTAATAAATGTCACAGTATTTTCTTAAAAATGTGGTTAAAGGTTTTATATAAATATGTTATTGGTCACATGAAAACAAATACTGTGATCGTAGATAACATTTGGTCACACGTTGCTACTATGGCTAATATATGTCACATTTTTTTCTTATTCATCTGATCTTATTCTTGATTGATCTGGGTTAGCAATTGTGGTGTTGTCGATCCTTCTGAGTAAGGTTTCTAGACTTCTACCGTGGTTTCTAATCTTTTGAAATCAGGTTTAGGGTTTGTTCGTTTCTTATTTTCTTGCTAGGGTTTGCTGCCGATCTCGCCTAGGTTGGTTCTTGTTCGTGTTGTGCTGATTCCTTTGCGTTTTGGTGTTGTTGGCGGATTAGGGTTTCTGTTTTGCTGCTCTTTTTTCACCAAGGTTTGGTTTTCAGTTCTGGGGTTTTTGCTTCTTGTCGGCTAAACTAGGGTTTATCCGATTTCGTTTTTTAGCCATTCTTACGTCTGCATGTAACTAGTTTCTTGTGATAATGAATTCTGAACCGCCTGACATTAATAAAATTCTCGGGAAACCATCGTTGAATGCTGATGTTTATGGGAAGCCGCAATACATGGAGAATAATCCTGAATTAGGGTTGGGGGATTTAGGGTTTCGGTCATTCTCTGAAAAGATGCATGGGGATATTTTTATCTCTTCAAAAATTGATAAGCAGCCGAATCCAAAGGAATCCCGTAACAACTTGTCTTCCTTTTGGAGCAGTCTTGATGCCAAGTCAATAAACATTGATGGTAATCCGGTGATGCCAAGAAGGGGTCTCGTTCAAAATGAACCGCGAATGATTAACATCATTGATGAGCTGGAAAAGGTATCAGTTCCAGTCCACGAGCCAAGTAGTTCTGAAGATCGGAATAACAAGACGGGAGCTGTTAAGATGACTTATGCGGATAGGGTTAAGAATGTGTCGATTGTGAAGAAGGAAGTTAATTTCAGGAAGATGGATTCAGGAGAGACGAAACCTGATGCAGATGTTGTTATCCCTCGAGAGGTAATTCGTAAAGTTCAAGAGAAGTTTGTTAATGTGTTATATGGTTACTTCTTGGGAAATCGGTTGCCGTTCCCTGTTGTTGAGTACTACGCCAAAAATGTTTGGGCAAAGTTTGGGTTTGCTAAGCTTATGATGAACGCTGATGGTTTCTTTTTCTTTAAATTTGACTCTAAGGAGGGTATGACAAAAGTGTTGGAGGGTGGTCCTTGGTTGATTAGGAAGATGCCATTGTTTCTTAATGTCTGGTCCCCGTCTGTTAGTCTTAAGAAGGAAGGGATCAAGTCGGTGCCGGTTTGGGTGAAACTCCATAATGTGCCCATTGCTATTTATAGTGATGATGGTTTAAGCTTATTAGCGTCTAAGATAGGGGAACCAAAACGATTGGATGGTTATACGGCTGATATGTGCGCCGAGAACTGGGGAAGGAGTAGTTTTGCTAGGGCGTTGGTTGAAATTAATGCCGATCATGAACTAAAGGAACGCATTGTTGTTGCCATCCCAAAGCTTGATGAGGAGGGTTATATTAATGAAGTAATTAACGTGGAATATGAGTGGAAGCCTCAGAGATGCTCGATATGCTGCATGTTCGGGCATAATGATCAGACGTGTGGGAAGAATGAGAATAGGAAGAATGACACTAAGAAAGCCAAACAAGTAGTTGTGGATGACGATGGTTTTACCGTGGATAAGCGGAAGGTGGCTCGAGTAGGAGTTGTTCCAAAGAAACAAAAGCAAAAATTTATATATAGGCCGAAGCCTAATAGATTGGACCCGAGCACATCAGGTGCAAAGGACGCGAATGGTAACATGAAGAGGACGGACAATGTAAAAACTCGTAATGCCTTTGAAGCGTTATCGGATATGGATGACCAAGAGCTGAAAGATGACAATGTGGTGAACAAAAACGGAACTAAGAATACTGGGCAACAGGCAGAGAAGGACGACGAGGTGGAGGAGACTATTCAGACGGAGACAGCAAATTTTATGAAAAATGATAGTCATAAGCAGGTTTCTGAGGGGGCAAGCACTCCCGGTCAAAGCGGTTTAAATGGATAGCTTCATGGCATGGAATATAAGGGGTTTGAACCAACCCCTGAAACAAAATGAGGTTCGTGTGATGTTGTCAGAAAATAAAGTTTCAGTTTGTGCGGTCTTAGAATCCCATGTGAATGCAACCAATCTGGCTAGTGTGTGTAACAAAGTGTTTAGACGATGGAGCTGGACTTCAAACGGGAGTTTATGCCAGCGGGGTGCTAGAATTATACTTGGTTGGAATAATGAGCTGGTGGACGTCATGGTCTTAGCACAGAGTGAGCAGGTTATTCATACTCAAATTTGGTCCAAAGTTGATAGTACGAGTGTTTTCTGTTCATTTGTTTACGCGATGAATAATTACCAACAACGTCGAGGCTTGTGGGAAGATTTATGCCGTCATAGGCTTTTGTGTTTAGACAAAGCTTGGTATGTTATGGGGGACTTTAATTCAGCGTTACACGCGGATGACTCGTCGTTTGGGATGTCTAGTCAATCGATAGGTATGCGTGATTTCTATGAATGTGTTCAACGGTCGGAGCTGGTTGATGTTAAAGGGCATGGAATTCACTTCACGTGGAACCAGAAGCCGAGAGAAGGTATTGGTCTACTTAGGAAGATTGATCGAGTAATGTGCAATATGAAGGGAATGGACCTTTATCCGGATGCTTATGTGTTCTTTCATCCGTCCCGGGTTTCTGATCACACTCCGTGTATCTTGAATCTGAATACGGTGAAATCCTCTTTCAAGCCAAAGCCGTTTAAATTCGCAAACTTTATAGTTGCTAAACCTGGTTTCAAGGTTTGTGTCGAAAGGGAATGGGGAAAATCTATTGCGGGCTGTACTATGTTCTCGGTGACTAGTAAGCTGCGTAATCTGAAACCTGGGCTTAGAAAGATCCTGTTCCAACAAGGAAATCTGCATAAAAAAGTGATTCAGCTGCGCAAGGACCTAGATGAAGTTCAGAAACTGGTTGACTTGAACCCGTTCGATGTTGAGCTTAGACAAAGAGAACAACAGTGCCTTCATGAGTTTAAAGAAGCGGCCTATGACGAGGAGTGCTTCTTGAAACAAAAATCAAAGGTGGAGTGGCTCTGTGCTGGGGACTCAAATACGGCTTTCTTCCATAATTCAGTCAAGTGTAAAAATAACCGGAGCAAAATTCATTGCATTCGGGATGTGGCAGGTAATCGGTTTGAAGGTGAAGAGGCGGTGGCAGCCCTTGTAAACCATTACGCTTTGTTTTTGGGCACGGAGGATCAGGTTTCGAATATCTATAATTCAGATGTTTTCATTAATGTGGTAGACCAAAATGATGCAAATAGAATGGTGAGACAAGTTACTCGTGAAGAGGTGAAGGAGGCCATGTTCAGCATTAGTGAAACTAAAGCCCCGGGACCTGACGGGTATACATCGGCGTTCTTTAAGCATGCTTGGGAAATAGTGGGTAAAGAGATAACGGATGCGGTTTTGGAGTTTTTTGACAATGGTCAAATGCTAAAACAAGTTAATCATACTATTTTAGCTCTTATTCCAAAAGTGGAGACGCAGGACTCGGTACTAGATTACCGACCTATATCGTGCTGCAATGTGATTTATAAATGTATCAGTAAGATCATTACGGACAGATTAAAGGGCAGTTTGGACTCGCTGGTCAGCATTAATCAGTCTGCTTTCGTTCCCGGTAGGCGGATATCTGATAATATTCTTTTAACACAAGAACTAATGCACAACTATCACCTAAATAAAGGTCCTCCTAGATGTGCTTTCAAGATAGATATTCAAAAGGCATACGACACGGTGAGTTGGTCTTTCTTGGAGAGGATTCTTACTCGATTCGGTTTGCATAGGAAAATGGTGAAATGGATAATGACATGCGTTACTACGGCAACATATTCTTTGAGCATAAACGGCAACCTTCACGGGTTCTTTAAAGGGAAACGGGGTTTGCGTCAAGGGGATCCCATGTCTCCGTATTTGTTCACTCTTGTTATGGAGGTGCTTACGTTAGGTCTCCAAAAGGCTGCTAGTGCCAGCTCGTTGTTCCAATACCATGCTCAGTGTAAGAAACAAAAGATTATAAACGTATCGTTTGCTGATGATTTGTTCATATTTGTGCATGGGAATACGTTTTCGGTAAGTAAGATAAAGGCCGCTTTGGAGGAGTTCACGGGAATGTCGGGTATGGTCCCGAGCCTTGCAAAAAGCACGGTGTTTTTCTGTAATGTGCCGCAACATGTTCGACAGGAAATTCTTAACATTATGCCGTTTCAAGAAGGGTTCTTGCCTGTTCGATATTTAGGGGTGCCGTTGATTTCGTCAAAGTTGTCCGCTAGCCACTGTAGAGTCCTCGTTGACCGAATGGACAAAAAGATTAACAACTGGATGACGAAAACCCTTTCCTTTGCGGGTAGGCTTCAGCTTATCAACTCCGTTCTTTCAGCCATGCATATTTACTGGGCTTCAGTTTTTATTATTCCGGCTAGTGTCGTAAATGACCTGGAGAAACGTATGCGTCGTTTCCTATGGAATGCGGGTAATGTTGGTAAGGTTAAAGCTAAAGTTGCGTGGAACGATGTATGTCTTCCGAAACATGAGGGTGGCCTAGGCATCAGGAGAGTTGGGGATGTTAACAAAGCTCTAATCGCTAACCATATATGGAGCATTCTGGTCAAACGCAAGTCCTTATGGGTGCAATGGATCTATGATTATAAAGTTAAGGATCAGAATTTCTGGGAGATTCAATGTAGGGGTGGTATGAGTTGGGGATGGCGGAAGATTCTTTCCATTCGTAACATTGTTCGCCCTTTCATTTGGAAACTCATTCGGTCTGGTAGGCAAACGAACGCTTGGAGCGACAACTGGTGTCACTTGAGTCCTCTTAGGGCGATGATAACTCCAAGACGAATTGCAAATGCGGGTTTTAACCTCAGTTCTTCAGTTGCGGATTTACTTGACAGCAATGGCCAATGGAATTGGCCTCAAGCGTGGTATGACCTCTACCCAGTTTTGATCGGGTTGAGCATTGATATGCCTAATCCCCAGTTACGGGATCTTATGGTTTGGAGGGATTTAGAGGGCAACCAGCGTCATTTTTCATCGTCGGAGGTTTGGCAAAACATTCGCACCCGAGATTCTCCTGTGAGTTGGGCAAATATGGTCTGGTTTAGTCAGTGTATCCCACGGCATTCGTTTCACCTTTGGTTGGTCATAAAAAATAAGTTGCGAACTCAGGACCGGTTGCGTGTTTGGGAAGCGGGTAGTGAAACAAACTTACGGCTAATGTGTTGTCCTCTTTGCCAGCATGGTCGAGATTCAAGAGATCATCTCTTTTTCTCTTGTGTTTTTGCATCGCAGGTTTGGATGAATGTAAAGAATATGACTGATATGGACAATGTGAGTGGGTCGTGGGAGTCTATTTCGGAGTGGATGGCTCAGCACGCAAATTCAAGAACATTAGACCGAGTGGTATGCAAGTTGGTGGTAGCAGCTTCGGCTTATTTCATCTGGCAAGAGCGCAATAACCGGCTCTTCACCAGAACCCATTGTTCGGTTAATCAGGTTACCGAGAAGATTAAAAACACGGTCCAGCTTCGGTTGATGGATTTCAGGCTTCAAAGGCATGTGGATTACAATCGAGTTGTGACGAAGTGGCAGATCCCAGCAAGGGCGCTGAATGAAGACCCGGGTTAAGCATATCGATGGGGGGTTTTCTAGATAGATAGTTTGTAGCTGGTCGTGTTTTTGTTTCGGGTTGTTTTGTTTCTTTGGTTGTTGTGTTTGTGGGCTTTGTTTTGTCATGGTTGTCTTGGATTGTAGTGTGTGTCAGTGTTTTGGCACACCCTGTTCTTTTATTTGGTGATTTATAAAATTTACCGGGGTAACCCTTTACCCAAAAAAAAAGGTGTCAAATACATGAGTTTTTTGTCACACGAAACAAAAATATGTGGCTATAGAAAACATTCGGTCACACATTTCGAGTTGTGGCTAATAAATGTCACATTATTTTCTAAAAGTGTGGCTAATGATAATGAACTGGTATAAATGGTTACATTAATAATAAAATGTGTGGCTAAAGGTGTTTTAAAATGTTATGAATGACCTTTAGCCACACATTTTTTCAAATGTGTGGCAGGGCAGTTTTGCCAAAAGTGTGGCCGTAGACCCTTTTTCACATAGTGAACATAAAAAGAATTAAAGATGAACAACTTGTGCGGGGTCCAATAAGACCTAAGTGTCTAATAAAGTTAGTACACAAGTAGGTTACTCACGCGTACGGATGCTCAAATTTCGGTAGTACGATACATGGAACGCAAACATGTGAGTTTATGTCCCTCATTTCAATGATTTCAATGTTTTGTTTTCTAAAACAATCGAGGGAAAATACATGTCATAACAAACGGTATGTTTGCTATGGGTTTAGATGATAACACGATCAATGTGCATAAGTAGGATGATGACAATATTAACCATTAATCGCTTAGTGACCCAGGTGCAAAAGGTATAGATCTATAGAGTTTGTGACATGCTCCACTCCTGGTTATTATACCCGTAGGAGTGCTTTTTGTGATCCCAATGATGTCAAAGTTGCCACGGTTTGGTTACTTAGTTATGCTACATATGTCAGGGTATTTGCGACACACTGATAGATCCTTGAAACTCCATGAATGCTAATAACATACCATGATTTCATTACAAGATTACAAACATGAGATTTCGTATGATAACAATAACTGCATGAACTCACTCAACTTTTGTGACTTTTTAAAACTACATGTATATAGGAGACAAAACCTCGACATGCTTTTATGACAAAAACAATCTTTTGTTTGATGTGTGATATAAATTGATAAGTATGTTATGTTTAACATTGTAAACGTGTTTGAACTTGAAACCATATTTTGGGAACTTGTAAACTTTGGTTGAAATCAATATATGTATGGCGTTGTTGGTTTATATTGTTTACATGATTGGATGCAATGATTACATTTCTTACGTCACACACAACATGCTTCCGCCACTAGCAGGGTGTGACACTCCTTACGAAAGCTTCACCATTTGTACAGTTCATCTTTCTTATTATTGCTCTGTTACCTTTATAAATTTAAATCGCACTGATGATTTGAGTGAGAAATTTAGTTTTTTTGGGATGTTGGTGCCTATTAGCGATGAGCTAGGTACTAACCAGTACTTGTACCGAACACCCAAAAAATGGGTACCGGTACTGAAAATACCTGGTACGGTACAATTTGGTACCGGTACAGACCGGTATTTGAAGGTTAAAACTGGTACCGAAAATGCTAAATGTTGGTACCGAATCTATATCGAAAATCAAGTTGATTCGGTATATTCGGCACTAGTACCGAACCCCTGTTGGGATTCACTGGTGTCAATTTTACCTTTTATCAAAACGGGTTTGACATATTTTTATTAACTAAATATATAATTAATAAAACGCAGCGGAATAAATATAATAATCAACACCAAAAGTGAATCGAACAGGATCATGGTTACAAACATGCAAATACGATGTATAAAAATTAATCAACCGATGAGATTAAATATACCTTTGTGGTTAATAATTAACCGTGTGAGACACCGAGATACAACAAACGAGTGCTAGACACAAACACGAACCGAGCGGCAATGGCTTTGGCCTGGCCGGTCAACTGTCGTTGGATGATTGCAAAAGGGGGCGGCACCAATTTTGGTAGAGGTGGCGGCTAAGAAGGATTATATCACAAAACCCCAAAGTGAATTTCTTTTCACTTTTTCCTTTTAGCAGTAGTAGTATCGAAAGCAAGATTGAAACAAATATATATATTAATATATATAATTAGGTTAATCATAAAAACCCTATCAATCTTCCTTAATTATCTCTTAGGCCACTAATGCCCAACGCGTTTAGTACAAGCCCAAAAGCGATACTAAGCCCGAGAAACAAAGTTTAATTAAATAAGTAATTAAACGTTATATTATTTATAACCCGTATAAATAATAAATTCCGTTTCTCGTGGATATATAATTATTCTAGATAATTATATATTTCGTTCCGTTAATTGTTCGTGGTTACCAGTTAATCAAGTTAAGTGGATTTAATGTTCGTTGCCCAAGGTGTAACTCTTACGGGTCATAGCTCGGTCAGCAGCGTTGACTTATCGAACCCGTACATATAAATCCAACAATCTCCCACTTGGATGACCTTCGATAAATTCCTCAACGCAGACAGTCAGCGGCGCTCTAGCTGCACATGGCTGCCCCCAACAAGGTATTACACTTTAAAGTCATTAACCAAAACAACTTGCCATTAGTAACAACTTACTATTGCAAGACAATAGACTTATGGTAATTGTTGTCATTCATCCTTTCTGTAAAAGACATAAATTGAATCAATGAGACATGGATTAAGTTCATTCTCATATGGTGTTCAATTGTTATTGTTCTCGATCAAGAGTCAAAGTGGTCCGAACAAACACACAGTAAGTTTGGGTAAGGCCTTACACTTCACCAGTTTGAATCAACAAGGGCGCCATAATGTCTAACTGTTACATATCATGTAAGAGTGCAGAATCCCATATCGACTACATACAACTCCCACTGAACTTCAGAACTATTCCCAATTAAAGCCTTTATGACTGGCAGTTACGCGACAGCGGTTGACAGTAATCAAAGAATAATCCTTGGTAAACGGAAATTCTAATATGTATCTCAAGTCAAAGGATACTAAATGAGTATACCAATATCAAATCATCTTATGAGTAAGATCCATGAAGATGATTTGATGCGAGTTACATCCAACGTCATTCTCAATGAGGTCTGTGAATTTGGAAGTCAACTCCTTGAGACCAAAGTCAGAATAGTCTTAATTCAGAATCGTTCCCATGAATCTGACCGACTATGGATAGTTTACATTGCAAGATTCATGGATTAAACGTATTAAAATCGAACACAGTTATAAGATTCAGAATTGCATTTAACTAGTAAATCAACAATGAATTCAAAAAGTACAACTGTTAAAAGTTCGTACATCCAAATACTAAATCAAAACATACTGCTAGCTAATCTAAGCCCAATAGCACCCATGTGCTGATCATGCTTGTCCTGAGTCATGGGCTTAGTAAACGGGTCTGCTAGGTTTTGATCTGTGTCCACTTTGCTTATCATGATGTCTCCACGTTCCACAATTTCCCGTATGTAGTGGAACTTTCTTAGAATGTGCTTGGCCCTGTGATGAGACCTGGGCTCTTTGGCTTGAGCAATAGCACCTGTGTTATCACAAAATATCTCAATAGGTTTCTTAATGATTGAAACCACATCGAGGTCGGTTATGAATTTCTTCATCCAAGCAGCCTCTTTTGCAACATCTGATGCAGCTATATATTCAGATTCGGTGGTTGAATCCGCCACCACACTCTGGTTGGAGCTCTTCCATGAGATAGCTCCTCCATTTAGAGTGAATACGAAACCTGATTGTGAGCGAGAATCATCTCGGTCAGTTTGAAAACTGGCATCAGTGTAACATCTTACAGTGAGCTCTTCTTCTACTCCTCCAAATACAAAGAACACATCTTTAGTTCTTCTCAGATACTTCAGAATGTTCTTAACAGCAGTCCAATGGGCAATGCCAGGAGTTTGCTGATAACGACTAGTCATGCTTAAAGCATGCGAGACGTCAGGTCTAGTACATAACATAGCATACATGATAGAACCAATCGCTGAAGCATATGGAACTGCTTCCATTCGCTTAATTTCAATGTCCGTTGAAGGAGATTGCGATTTGTCCAACACAGTCCCTTTAGTCATAGGAACACCTCCTTTCTTGGAGTTTTCCATCTTAAAGCATGTCATCATTTTGTCTATGTATGTACTTTGACTTAGCCCAAGAAGCCGCTTAGATATATCCCTATAGATCTTGATTCCTAGAATATAAGCTGCTTCTCCAAGATCTTTCATTGCAAAACAAGTTCCCAAATAGTGTTTAACTTCGTTAAGCATAGGGACGCTGTTTCCAATAATCAGTATATCCTCCACATACAGGATGAGGAATGATATAGTGCTCCCACTAGCCTTTCTGTAAACACAAGGCTCATCTTCATTTTTGACAAAACCAAATTCTTTGATCTTTTGGTCAAAACGAAGATTCCAGCTACGAGACGCCTGCTTGAGTCCATAAATGGACTTATTCAGCTTGCACACCCTATTAGGATATTTTGGATCACCAAAACCGTCTGGCTGAACCATATAGACATCTTCAGAGAGATGCCCATTAAGAAAAGCGGTTTTGACATCCATTTGCCATATCTCGTAGTCATAGTACGCGACTATGGCAAGCAATATCCTGATCGATTTGATCATAGCAACGGGCGAGAAGGTTTCATCATAGTTAATACCCTGAGTTTGAGTGAAACCCTTAGCAACTAGCCGTGCTTTAAAGGTGTGTACATTTCCATGCATATCGGTTTTTCTCTTGAAAACCCATTTGCTCCCTACTGCCCGAGATTCGGGGGGTAGCTCAACCAAGTCCCAGACTTGATTATCACGCATAGATTGCTTCTCAGTGTTCATGGCTTCCAGCCATTTCGCAGATTCAGGATCTGAGATAGCAGATTTGTAGTTAGTAGGTTCGTCATTAGACTCATCTACTACCAAGACTTCAGCACCTTCGAGATGCCAAAGGTATCTGTCAGGTTCTTTAAGAGTCCTGCTACTTCTACGAACGCCTGTGTTCATGTCTGATTCATCAGCAACAATTTCTTTTTGTTCAGACGTTCCGACTTCATCAGCGGTTGTTGTTGGTTCTCGAATTTCTTCAAGATCAACCACATTATTTCCAGTTCCTCGATTAAGAAGTTCTTCCTCGAGAAAGTGCCCATTCCTTTCGATGGAAATAACATTTGCATCAGGATGGTAGAAATAACATCCGCTTCTTTTATAGTATCCGACAAAAACAACCTTTTCGCCTCGAGGATCGAGCTTATCATCAGCATCACTTGTGATGTATGCATCACATCCCCATACTTTTAGGTATTCCAAATCGGGTTTACGCCCATGCCATATCTCATATGGGGTTTTGTTTACCTTTTTAGTCGGAGCCAGATTGACAATGCGGGCGGCAGTCATAAGAGCATGACCCCAAAAGGAGTGAGGCAAGTTAGTTCTACACATCATCGATCGAACCATATTAATTAGGGTTCGATTTCTCCTCTCGCTCACGCCATTAAGTTGGGGTGTGCTAGGTGGAGTGGGTTCTAAAATTATTCCACACTCTTTGAGATGATTGAGGAACTCTAAGCTGAGGTATTCGCCACCTCGATCTGATCGAAGTATTTTTATCTTTCTAGTAAGTTGGTTTTCTACTTCGTTTTGAAACTCTTTGAACTTTTCAAAAGTTTCATGCTTATGCTTCATAAGATAGACATAAGCATATCGACTATAATCGTCGATGAAAGTAATGAAGTATCTTTCATGGTTCCTTGTCATGGTTCTAAAAGGGCCACATACATCAGTGTGAATGAGTCCTAGAAGACCATTGGCCCGTTCACCAACACTAGTGAAGGGACGCTTTGTGAGTTTGCCAGCTAAGCAAGATTCGCAATCATTAAAGGATTCCTGTCCAATGGATTCAAGAATCCCCTCGGGTTGGAGCCATTTTATGTGTGCCTTACTTATGTGGCCAAGTCTACAATGCCATAGAAAGGTTTCATTAATACCAGGTTTGTTACGGTTAGAAAGATGATATATGTTATTACATGTTTGAACATCAATCTCATAAATACCATTTCTAGGTTTAGCCTCAAAATAAAAGACATCATTCAAGTAGGCAGAAATAGAAATACCATTAAAAACGTACTTGAAACCTTGTTCAAACAAAAGGGAAACCGAAATAATGTTTCTGGTTATACCAGGTGCAAACAAACAATTGTTTAAATTAACTACAAGGCCAGAAGGACATCAAAAACGAAATGTGCCGGTTGCAAGAACGGGCACTCTTTTCCCATCACCAACGATGAGTTCCATGTCGCCTTGTTTCAGCTTCCTCCACTTTTCAGGCTCCTACAAAACATTAGTGATGTGGTAACCACACCCGGTATCAAATACCCATGTGTTGCTGGAGACAGTAAAAAGTTCAATAACATAAATGAGAATACCTGAAGAAGTGCCAATGTTATTGGCCTTGTTCGCCTTCAGCTTGGCTAGATACTGTGGGCAGTTCCTTTTCCAGTGCCCCATTTGGTTGCATTCAAAGCATTGACGCTCCTGAGGAGGGGGTGGTTTAGCAACCTACTTGTTGTTGGTGGCAGATTTGGCAGCAACAACAGCCATTTTCTTACCTTTGCTATAATGAGCCTTTTTCTTGTTGTTGGGCTTCTTAACACCACCAGACTTGACCATCAGAACTTGGTTGGTTTTATGTGGAATGTTCATCTCGGCCGTTTTGAGCATACCATGTAGCTCAGGCACAGTCTTCACCCACGCATTCATATTATAGTTCATAATGAACTGGTCATACGAGCTAGGGAGAGAGTTCAAGATGAAGTCCGCTGCCATTTCATCTTGCAGGGGATAACCAAGTTTGTTCATCTGGTCAATGTACCTTTTCATCTTAAGCACATGAGTACTGACACACGATCCTTCTTGCATTTTACAGCTTATGAGCTGCTTCATGGTGTCATATCGCTCCTATCGGGCTTGTTTCTGAAACATACCTTTCAGTTGCTGGATCATGTCATAAGCATCTTTATCTTCCATGTTCTTCTGAAGTTCAGGAGACATGGTGGCTTGCATAAGACAGGCTACCTCAACGGCATCCTCGTTATGCTTTTCCAGTGCCTTACGAGCAGCAGTAGTGTTACTTTCAGGCTCGGTAGGGACTGGGCCATCTAAGATATATAGCTTTTTCGCCATCTTGAGAACTATTCTCAGATTGCGGTGCCATTCGAGAAAGTTGGTGTTATTCAGTTTTTCTTTTTCAAGTATAGACTTGAGAACGAAGGAGTTGTTTTCATTAGACATCTGTTACATAAGAAAAGTGATTTTAATTAGTATTTTCGATGTATATTTCCTCATTTAATTAATGACCCATTACAGTAATTAGAACAAGGAATGAGAATCTGGCTATGTCAGTAGTAAAGGCAGCTGTGGCATGCACTTTAGTAAGTGACTAGGCAGACTGACAACGAGTGTCAATTGTGAGAATTGCACAACTCTCGAGTATGAGGCCGCTAAGACAACTCTTGTCTACGCATTGATACGTTTAGCCTCATCTATGCCGACTTTTTACTTTCGAGACAGCTGGAGCATGTGGTGAGAAAAGAAAAAGTAATAGTCGTCCTAAAAGAGGTACGTGTGGAAGGGCCGGATGTGTCAACGGAACCCTTGCACCTTGCAAGGATATGCTAGACATCAAGTGTGGTGCTGTGGCTCCAAACACTGATGGTTCGCTTTTACGTTCCAAGTGTAGCTTGTGATAGGATGGCATAGACTATTGATTTTAATTATGGGTTAATTTAATATTTACCAAATAGGGTCATAAGAGCCAATTTTAGTACATATTTAGTCGTGACATCTTGATGAACCCTTTCATCTCTCAGGACACTTAATTTTAAATAACCTATTAAAACTAAGTTTGTCGTAACCATTTAAAGTTAATAGTTTTAAAACTATTAAGTTATGAGTTTTAGAAAGTTAAAAACTTGTTAAATTTCAAAAACTCTAATGGTTATTATTTATTTTAAAATAAACTATTTGTTTTATAATAAATATTTACAAGTTGTAAAAATCAGTTTAGAACTTGTTATAATTGATTGTGAACATTTTAAAACACCTTTTAAAAGTTTGGTATTAGGTTGGTTGTAATATAACAACTTATCTAATAAAACCAACCATAATAGCAAAAATAAATATGTAAATCTTTAGGCCATTTTGTTTGATCTTGCTAGAGCCAAATAGCAAGACCAAACTGGGTCACGGGGTAACAAACAACCATAAGGATGGACCTAGTGCATCTAGTTGTCTTCAGCAGCTCCTTGATTCCTGTAATGTCTTCTGTTTTGTCTTCAGGTCTTCAACTTTATATTATAATATAAAATATAACAAAATTGAAACCCTAATCTATTACAACTTTGAGCCACAAAGTGGGCCAAAACCATAAAACAAAACAATAACAAAAATACAAGTACAAGGTCGGCCAGATTTACATATTCAACACAATCATATAAAAGTGGGCAATCTTTTTGGTCAAATAAAAATAAATAAACTCTTGGCCAAATAACTTTTTGCCCGAGAAATATTTAGATCTGAAACTTTAAACAAGTTAAAGTTTGAGATCTATAACCGGTTAAAAGGACCGGTTCCGATTTGCATGTTGTAAGCGTGGCTCTGATACCACTGTTGGGATTCAGTGGTGTCAATTTTACCTTTTATCAAAACGGGTTTGACATATTTTTATTAACTAAATATATAATTAATAAAACGCAGCGGAATAAATATAATAATCAACACCAAAAGTGAATCGAACAGGATCATGGTTACAAACATGCAAATACGATGTATAAAAATTAATCTACCGATGAGATTAAATATACCTTTGTGGTTAATAATTAACCGTGTGAGACACCGAGATACAACAAACGAGTGCTAGACACAAACACGAACCGAGCGGCAATGGCTTTGGCCTGGCCGGTCAACTGTCGTTGGATGATTGCAAAAGGGGGCGGCACCAATTTTGGTAGAGGTGGCGGCTAAGAAGGATTATATCACAAAACCCCAAAGTGAATTTCTTTTCACTTTTTCCTTTTAGCAGTAGTAGTATCGAAAGCAAGATTGAAACAAATATATATATTAATATATATAATTAGGTTAACCATAAAAACCCTATCAATCTTCCTTAATTATCTCTTAGGCCACTAATGCCCAACGCGTTTAGTACAAGCCCAAAAGCGATACTAAGCCCGAGAAACAAAGTTTAATTAAATAAGTAATTAAACGTTATATTATTTATAACCCGTATAAATAATAAATTCCGTTTCTCGTGGATATATAATTATTCTAGATAATTATATATTTCGTTCCGTTAATTGTTCGTGGTCACCAGTTAATCAAGTTAAGTGGATTTAATGTTCGTTGCCCAAGGTGTAACTCTTACGGGTCATAGCTCGGTCAGCAGCGTTGACTTATCGAACCCGTACATATAAATCCAACAACCCCAATACCATTTCTCATCCCCTGAGAACTTAATTGCTTGAACTGAGTATTTTATAGGATTTACGGCAAATTTGGTTCACATATTGTTTATCCGAAAGGCAGTAAGAAAATATTATTATGAACAAGTTTTGATAAACATAATTGCTATCAAAATAATAAAATATATTTAGATAAATGGGTTGCTAAAAGATTTTTGAGTAAATAATGTAATAATTTAACGCATAATAGAACAGGTTTGAACTGCGACTAAAGTGTAGAATTTTGTCCCAAGTCTATAAAACTTCGACCAATTACACTGTAGAATTTTTCGACCCATGAATGTGAAGAATTTTCACCCAAACAGTGCAATAATTTAACCCATAATAGAATAGTTTTGATCCGCGATTGAATGTATATAGCAACGCTTTATCTCATCCAAAAACATTAATTTCATGAATTATTTTTAACAGATGCTTTTGTAAGAGTACATATATCACTTCTTAATGGGTCAAAAATTTCATTGTATTATCTCCATGAAACATCATTCATTTCTTATATAAGACCCAACTCATTTTGTATCGTTTAAATTAAAGTAATTTTATTAAAGTTAACTATTTGAATTATGTTAAGCAGGTTGATGCAAAGTAATTTGATATTAACTTGGTACTTAAAAACTCAAGTTCATCAACATGTTAAGCATATTGATATTGTTTGATATTGGTTATCGTTCTTTTGGATTGAAATATCAACATATTTTTGTATTTCTTAATGAAGTAGCATCTCGGCTTTGAGCAGATGGTCTTTTCATGATCTAAATGAGGACCTCTACAAAAGCAGGTCATTTTTTTGGTAAATGTCTTTTCTATAGTTGCTTAATGTATTCCCTCCCGTTTTTGTTGATTTCAAGTGTTAATATCTTATTACCATATTTTTATAAATTTTAGTGTTTGTTTTGGATACCACCACATGATTGAAGGTATATGCACATGATTTATCATTTGTTTTTTGAGATTTAATATAATTCATATACATGTGTGTATATGGTGGCTTGGGTCTTAGGCAGCTTGATCCAATGGTTCCAAGGATAGCTAATTTCATGTATGATTTTATGTACTATCATAGTTGCTAATAGCGAGCATAGCGGTCGCTATAGCGTATAGCGTAGCGTAGCATGAGTTTCCCGCTATATGATGTTTAACGCCTAAATAAAATGATAGTGTGGATTTAGGTTTTTTTTATTTTTTTTTTTTTGATAAATATAGATAGAAATTGAAAAAGAAAGAAGCGTAGGGTTTTTTGTTTCATGAATGAAAAAAGAAGCGTAGGGTTCTTTGTTTCATATGTGAAAGTCTTGATTTGTGTTATAAGTTTCCATCATTGTATATTACTAACCTATTTCCAATAGCATATTGTTTAATTTCAATTGGATATCATGTGTAGAAAGTATTGATTTGTGTTATAAGTTTCCATCATTGTATCTTACTAACCTATTTCTAATTCATTTAGTAAAATATCAATAGGGCTTTATAGAACAGTTAGTTTGCAGAACATGTACCTTACTTATTTTCTTTGCATGATGCCTGTTATTTACTATATCTTAAAATTGAATGTCGGTCGCAGTCACATCATAGCCACCGACAATAACTGTCTATATCACTTCTACTTAAGAATTTAAAGCAAACTAAAGGATAGATGGGATGGCTAAGCATTTGCCTATTAATTTGCAGAATCTGGGTTCGATCCATCCAAACATCATTCTCTCTTGAGCTTTTAAATAGTGGTTTTTCTACATAGGCAATACATTAAATTCACATGTATTATACTTTTTTTTGTTTTTTTTTTCTGTTCCAACGACTAGATTTCCATTTTAGTATTGTTTTTTTTCCTTCCTGTTTTTAACTATTTAATCAAACGGAACCGTTAAAGTTTGTGACAATGTCAAAATTAACTCCTTTAATTTTCTCTGTGTCGGTATAAATTCGAGTTGTCTACGTTTTAACGTATTTTTTGTTTGAAATTACTCGGGTCAATTATATATGTTTTATTTTTATATACGTTTTGAGTTGGGCTACGTTTTAACGTAAATTTTGTTTGGAAACAAATCTGTTGAAATATAATATATTTTCATTCAACGGTATAAATTTGAGGCACTATACACTTCGACGTAAATATAGTTCGGAAACGAGTCGGGTCGATTGTAGTTTATACTTTATCACACTACATACGACGTCAACAAACGTGTTTATTTTATGTACGTATGAGCTGGGTCAAAGATTTACATTTTCATTCAACTATATGAATTCGGATTACTCTAGGTTTCAACGTAAATTTAGTTCAGAAACGAGTCGGATTGATTATCGTCTATAATTTATCACGCCGCGTTTGACGCCGCCGCAACACGCGACGGGTAAAAAAACCAGTGTTAAATCTAAAGAAATAACTTTTAGTGTGGATCAAGAGGGGTCTGTCTTATCCATTACTTTTGACTTTGAATATAGGCTTAAGTAAAGCTTCAACCCACTTATATGTGAGAGGTTTTGTAATGCAACCACAACTTGATGCAACACTTAAAGGGAGGAAACTTGTGATTATACCGACTGGTGTTCTAAGAAAGCCTGGATTCACACGTGACGATCTCTTCATTGTTAATGCTAGAAGGCTTTGCAAGGTGTGCTCCCTTGCAATTATTAGCGTGGTTAATCACCAAACCGGTGAATTCTATCTTCACAATTGCCACAGAAGTTTTCACGAAAGTTGGCACCTGTGGTCTTAGATGCCTACTCAGTGTCACGAAAGTTGATGTATTTAAAGTTTTTCTTTAACTTATTTTGGTTTGAAATAACTTTTCATAAATTGTATTGACTAGTTTATTATGTCTTATATTGTCTACTTTATTATGTTGAAAGTGGTATGCTAAGTAACTATACCAGTTATTTAAATATCCACATGTTATTTATTTTAAATCAAAGATTAAATCCTCAAATAGTAAACCAATAATCTTATCCCATAATTTATATAGAGTTATTGGTTATTAGTGCATGTCCTCACAAATTTTAAAAGAATAAGTTGTTATACTTAAAAAAAATATACATGATTAGTGTGAGGGTTTTTTTTTTTTTTTTTTTTTTTTGAATGAAATTTATCTTCCAAAAAAAAAGTGTGAGGTTAATTGGGTAACACTAAAAAAGTGAAGAACCGGGGAACACTCTTAAAAATTTAACTTAACATGTTAAAAAATAATTTTTTTTAAAATCTTTTTCGGCGCTTATACTTATATATACTTGTAGAAGCATTTTAAAAAAAATCAAAAACTAAAAATATTAAAAAAACAATTAAAAAAAGGCTAATTTCTTTTAGAAAAATTATTTTTTTATTCAACTAGTTTCTCCTTCTTTTTATAAAGAAAATCGCTGAATTTTTTTTAAAAAATTGATTTTTAACATGTTAAGTTAATTCTATAAGATATAGCTGTTTTTTAAACATTTTTTTTATATTTTTAATTTCTGATTTTTTTATTAAAAATGTCTCTACTTGTATTTATAAGAAAAAGCGTCTAAAAAAGTCTAGAAATTTTTTTTAACATGTTAAGTATTGTTTTTAATAGTGCTCTTCCGTTACTCACTTTTTTAGTGTTCCCCAATAAACCCTCCCCTACATGATTAATAATTAATAAAATAAAACAACCTTTTATTTGTTATTGAAGAGGTATGGTCCCAATTCCCTGCCTACATAGCAGGGACCACACCACTTTTATGCACACAAGGCATCCACGTCAACGAAACACTCCAGAAGCTTCTAGAAACTTCTGGATGATTCACAGTTGGCACCAAAGATGCTCTATCCGACATAAAGGACAACACGTGTCACCACTAGCAGAATGCCACATAGGCCCGCGACAATTCAGGGAGCAGCACTGACAATACCGGTACGAGGTATCCAGCGCAGGCGAATGCAAGAACGCCACGTGTACCACTACACCTGCCATGACAGAGCAGACCAAGAGGATATTCCCCTTGGTCGGACAGCTGGCACGCGCTCACAGCTGGCACAGCTGCTACTTCCTTCTTCACCCTCCGGCTATAAATAGGACCCTTCATCATTCAGGTTCAGGATTTTTTTACTCTCCTTACTCACTCTATACACACACTGTTTATTTCCTCTCGGAACAGTACTTATTCTCACGCCGGAGCCTGGTTAAGAGGGAAAATCCCCTTCCCCCCTCTTAACGAGACTAACGGTGTTTACTGTTTTGCAGATTTTTAGCCATCAATACGAGTAGAAGAAGAGGTTGAACCCATTGGACGAAACAACCCCATTGATTATCCTTGTGATAATCACTGTTTCAACATTGGCGCCATCCGCTTTTTTGCAAAACCACTCTCACCTCTTTTCTTTCCTAAAAAAACACTCGTAAAAATGGCAGACCAAAATCATTCACACCAAGTCGACGGAGAAGTTTCTTCCTTTGAACTCGTTTCGGACACGGCACACGTCCAAAGGGGTCAAAGGAACGAGACCATCCAAGAGGGTCAGCTGAACAACGAGTTTCCATCCATCTTTGGAAGTGCATCCAGGGCTGTTAGCCAAACCACAACTGGACCCACTTTCCAAACACCAGCAAGAATCATCACTCAAACCACAAACGGAGCTGCTCTCCAATCTCCAACGGGGATATTACACCAAACACCTCCGCCGATGCAGACTCTAAGCCATGGAGCAGGCCCCTCTGCTCCATCGGAACAAGCACAACTCAATTACTCTGCACTTTTAGGGCTACCCGAGGGAAAAACTCTGGCTTCCTGGTATGCCGAACAAATGGCGTCCATAAACCTCGTTTATACGCAGCTCAGCGCACAACAAGCCTTGCTCCAAGCACAGGCTAACCAATCAGCATTCGTAACTCCACAACCAAGGTCTCTGAGTACACACACTGCTCAGCAGACAAACGTGTGGAACTTACGTCCAGAAAGAGGACCAGTGCAAAATATAAGAAGACCTAGCGTACACGACACGCGCGATACTTATGCTGAGACAGAGAGCAACTTCGTTCAAAACTCCAATCTACAACGAAGGCCGATCCAAACCCGTTTGGGCGCGCGCAACATGAATACGGAATGGGAAGAGGAGGAAGACGACCCAACTTACAAGGAGGAATCCACAGTGTTTAGCAGACTTCCTTCGGAACACGGAACATACAAACCAACCAAGCGCGCGGGGTATAACCCCAAAGCAGAGCATGATTACACCTTGAGCTATCATCCTGAGGACATGGCTGAAAATTCAAAATTCATTTGAGAAATCGCGTGCGCGGCCATTGACAAAACGAAATTACCACACAACGTGGGTAAATACAACTGGTTGACGGACCCAGACGATCACCTCCAGGTGTTTAAAGGTGGAGGAGCAACAGGCGGATGGAACTTACCAACATGGTGTCACCTGTTTGCTCAGACATTCGTCGGCGCGGCGCGCATTTGGTTTGACAACTTACCGGCCGGCAAAATCAAATCATGGGTCGATTTCCGAGAGAAGTTCCTAGCACACTTCTCTCAGCAGCGAAGACAAGCCAGAGATCCGGGTGATTGTTTGAACATATGGAGAAAAGACTATGAAAGCGTAGAAGATTTCATTACAAGGTACAACAAAGAATGTTTAGAGATCGGAGACATACCAGAAAAGATGATGCGCGCGCACTTCATGCGAGCGGTCAAGTGCGACGATCTGGTTAAAAGAATCAAAGGGCGAGATGGAGGACCCAAAGACTGGGAAACCTTCATCGAAGCAGCCAAGACTATCGCGCAGACAGACAGGCAACTGACCGGTGACGATCACCGTCAGCGCGCGCACAACCATAACGATCGAAACAACAGAAGGGGCAGAAATCAACCCTGGAAGGCTTCTGGACACAGAGAAAGAAGCCCCCCACGGGACGATGCACGCCATACGATCAACCAGATAGCCCATCGAAAGGAAGTGAAGCGCGAAAATAGAGAAAAGCAGTGGACTCCACTGACCAAAACACCTTCTGAAGTCTTGGCCACAGAGAACCATCAGTTCAAACCACCCTTGCAAATGCGCAACAAGAGAGGCCAAGACCCAAATCTCTTCTGTGAATTCCACAAAGATACGGGCCACTTAACCGACGACTGTTTCAGTTTAAAGCAAGAAATCGAGAGAGCCCTGCGAGATGGAAAGCTCACTCATTTGGTCAAAGGCGGAAAGCGCGACTACCGCCAAATACAAAGAAGAGATGAGGGACCAGATAACAAAAAGCTCAGAAAGCTAGAAACCCACATGGTGCAAGGAGGTCCACGAAGACCAAGGAAAAACTACAACAATCGCGCACAAGATGATTCATGGCGCGAAAGGCAAGTTATTTTTCCAGTTGTTAGAGGGGGTCCAAGAGAAAAGCGACCAATAATCATTCCGGGTGTGGTTGGCCACTACCAGACATATTACATCTTCATTGATCCCGGGAGCACCGCGGATATTATATATGAACAGTGCTTCAATCAATTTGATCAAGAGGACAAGGCGCGCCTAGAGCCAGTCGACTATCCACTAACTGGTTTCTGCAACGAGGTCGTCTTTCCCCTGGGACAAATATCATTTCCGGTGTTGCTTTCAGACGGGAGAAATTCAAGAACTGAAGAAGTCACATTCATGGTATTGCCGGCGCTCTCAAGACATGACATCCTCCTGGGAAGAGAATCCCAAGGAGATTTCAGCATGATCTGCTCTGCACCACATTCCGCTGTTGGTTTCCCCACCGAAACAGGCATTGCGCTGATATATGCCAGCAAGGAAGTTTTAGCAACAGACGAAATCAGACCAGCCAAAGCAAACAAGCCGACACCGCGCGTAGAGGCAAAAAAATGGGTACTAAACAGCACATACCCAGAACAAACAGTTACTCTGGGACCCGCCATGTCTGACTTGACGCGCGCGGCGCTTAAGAAATTGTTGCATGAAAACATGGGCGTGTTCGCCTGGACACCGGCTGATATGGTGGGTGTTCCACGGCATATAGCAGAACACCGTCTAAACGTCTCCGAAGATGCAAAACCAGTGGTACATGCTAAACGAAACCTTGGCGACATCAAACACGATGCCATGAAAGAACAAGTGTTGGAGTTGCTAAACGCAGGGATCATCAGGGAAGTCCGGTACCAAACATGGGTAGCAAGCCCAGTAATGGTAAAGAAACCGAATGGTAGTTGGAGAATGTGTGTTGACTACAAGGACCTGAACAAAGCATGTCCCCGTGACTGCTACGCTTTACCAGACATAGACGAGAAAATAGATTCTTTGGCAACATTTCGGTGGAAATGTTTTCTGGATTGCTACAAGGGGTACCACCAGGTCCAAATGGCCGTTCAAGACGAGGATAAAACCGCATTCCGCACACCAACGGGGCTGTATTGTTACACCAAAATGCCGTTCGGCTTAAAGAATGCAGGCGCAACATACCAAAGACTGATGAACGAAACATTTAGTGACGCCATTGGTAAGTACATAGAAGTGTACATGGATGATCTGGTAATCATGAGCAAGGAAGAGAGCGCGATGCTGGCAAATATCCAAAAGACCTTCAACACGCTGCGCAGCGTAAGTATCAAACTGAACCCAGCAAAGTGCTCATTCGGAATGGAAGAAGGGAAGTTCTTGGGCTTTATAGTCACAAAAGACGGCTTCAAGGTAAATCCAGAGAAGGTCCAAGCCATAGAAAGAATGCCTTCACCGTCAAACATCAAAGACATGCAGAAGCTAGCAGGACGATTAGCAGCACTCAATCGTTTTCTAGCTAACCATGCTGCAAAATCCTTCCCATTCATCAAGACCTTGCGCAACTGCATGAAGAAAAGCCAGTTCCAATGGACTCCGGAAGCAGAAAGCGCATTCCGCGAGATGAAAGACTGTCTCATCAAGCTACCAACTTTAACCGCACCAAACAAAGGAGAGCCTTTGGTACTTTACCTCTCAGCTTCCGATAGGGCAGTCGGGGCCGTACTGCTCGTTGATCGTCAAGGTGTCCAAACGCCTGTATATTACGTGTCTCGAACCTTGACCGACCCTGAAACCAGATACGCAATCATGGAGAAGCTTGTCCTTGCACTGATCCACGCGTCAAGAAGGCTGCGCAGATATTTCGCTAATCACGTCATCCACGTGCTAACAAACTACAATATCGGAAATATCCTAGCAAGGCCAGAAATATCGGGAAGGTTGGCCAAATGGGCAATAGAGCTAGGGGGACACAATGTGGTTTTCAGACCACGTCCATCGATCAAGGGCCAAGTCTTGGCAGATTTTATGACAGAAGTCCCAGACGACAAAGACAGAGAATGTAAGGCGATGGAGAAAGCCGAGAAAAAACAAACAGAAGAGCCATGGCTACTGTACACAGATGGTGCATCTAACGAAGATGGGGCAGGCGCAGGGCTAAGGCTAGTAAGCCCTGACAAACACGAGTTCACATACGCCATACGCCTAGACTTCAAGAGCACAAACAATGAAGCGGAGTACGAAGCCTTTCTGGCCGGCTTGCGTTTGGCAATCAAAATGGGGGTCCGAAACATCGAAGCACATGTGGACTCCATGTTAGTAGCAGGCCAAATCAACGGCCAGTATGAAGCCAAGGGCGACATAATGGCACTCTATCTCAACCAAGCGAAGACGTTGCTACAAACTTTCTATTCCTACAAGGTGCATCACATAAACCGCAGCGAAAACAAGCCGGCAGATGCTTTAAGCAAGCTTGCGTCGACAAGTTTCCAGCACCTAGCAAAGGATGTGCGCATAGAAGTTTTGAGCAACCCATCTGTTCCACTCAGAGAAGTCAGCGTCATCCAAACAGGAACCACGTCCTGGATGACACCCATAATCATGTACTTACAGTCTGGGATACTTCCAGAGAACAAAGCTGAGGCGCGAAAGATCAAATACAAATCAGAACATTATTAGATGGCAGACGGGATACTGTATCGGAAGTCATATCTCGGCCCGCTGCTAAGATGTGTTGACGCCGACGACGCGAATTATCTGATCCGAGAAGTACATCAAGGCATTTGTGGTATCCATGCCGGGCCACGAATGGTAGTGGCAAAAGTAATGAATGCCGGATACTACTGGCCCGGGATGCATCTTGATGCCGTGAAAGAATTGAGAAAATGCAGTGGCTGCCAGAGGCACGCGCCAAAGACCATGCACCCCAAGAACGAACTGGTGCCAGTAACGACCGCATGGCCTTTTCAACAATGGGGCATAGACATGGTAGGCCCTTTCCCAGAGGCTCCAGGAGCAGTCAAGTTTATAATAGTCGCGGTTGATTACTTCACCAAGTGGGTAGAAGCAAAGGCCCTCGCATCAACCACATCGGCAGTCGTTAAACGATTCATATGGGAGCAAATCATATGCCGGTTCGGCTTACCCCTCAGAATCATCACCGACAACGGACAAACTTTGCAGCAGATGATCTCGAACGACGGTTCAAAGAATTGAACATCGAACATACCTTCTCTTCGGTTGCTCACCCGCAAGGGAACGGTCAAGTCGAAGCAGTAAACAAGAGCATCGTCGATGGCATAAAGGCAAGGCTCGGTGAAAAACGACGAGGTTGGGTCGATGAACTACCCAGCATACTATGGGCCCATAGAACAATGCCAAAAACAAGCAACGGTGAAACACCCTTCAGCTTGGTCTATGGGTCCGAAGCTGTGATCCCAGCAGAAATCGGGCTACCCTCTCCGAGAATGCTCTCCATGAACCTAATCAACAACGAAGAAGAAAGGAGGATCGACCTGGATCTCCTAGAAGAACGGAGAGAGATGGCGGCAATCAATGAAGCCAAATACAAATCAAAGCTCGAAAAGTATTACAACTCCAGAGTCCGAATCTGCACATTCAACCCAGGAGATTATGTCCTAAGAGACAACGAAGCGTCCAACGCGGAGAAACCAGGGAAACTGGCTCCCAAATGGGAAGGCCCATACATCATTGACGAAGTACTCGGCAAGGGAGCTTACAAACTACGCACCATCAACGACAAAGAGGTTCCACAAACCTGGAATGCCCAGCAACTCCGAAAGTGCTACATGTAACACAACCATGTAATCGTAAAGGGCGTACAGCCAACACATTTACTCTAATACAAGAAGTGTTCGGCTACTTTTATTTCATGCAAATTTCTTGTCACAACTGCATTTATTACTTTGGGCGTACACGAAAACATCAATGGCTCGACCATAGGAAACGTTGTAGACCTCCAAGGCTCGTCACAACCAAGTGAACAGCCGGGTCAGAAACACAACCAAAGCCTACAAAACGCCAAAACATAACTTCGTGCCCACATAAACACGAAAATATCGATAGCAAGGTAACTAAACATTGTAATGCTCCCATGGCTGATTACAGCTGAGCTCACACAATAACCTGCAACTCGATCACTTCGTATGTCACATACAAGCGCGCATACTTAAACGACAGAATAAAAACGTTGTAGTAACACAACATCACCTGTCAGCGCCATCATTCATTCGTGACACCTGATCAAAGTAATTAAACATGCACATATTATGACGATAACAAAATTCGCATAACCATAGAAAAAAGCGATAAAATATTCACAGGAATCCCACAGGTAAACAAAAATTTAAATTGTTTTAAATAACCAACATTACAGGCCCATTCGCGGCCATACACGGCACACAGGCCGGAGTCCACCTTTCAAGTCTGGCTGGGACCAGCACCCCCGGCCGCATCACCATCCTCTCCTAACGCTTTCTTCAACAACGCTACCCCATCCACTTTACGAGCCAACTTCTCAGCAGCCCGAACAACAGCAAACTCAAGCGTGGCAAATTCTCCACGTTTGGCAGTAAAAGCACCTTCACAATCTTCCTTGTACAGCTCAAAATGATAATCCTCCTCTTTGTTTATGACCGCTGCTTTACCTTCAGCATAACCAAACTTTCGGCCACTATTGTAAGCTGCCCTACCCAACTCAAACATATAAGTGGCAAGCTCAGGAGAATGCAGGATGCGATCAGCCAGCTGCACAAAAAGGAAGCTCGAATATGATGAGTAGAGGAAATAAAAATAAAAAGGCAAAAGCAAAAAGAAAAGAGAAAATAAGGCAAACAAAGAACATTACCAAAGGAACACCACGTGAAAGCAACCACCTGCTGTCAGCTGAGGCCTCCTCAGCAAGAAGCTCGGAAGCTTGGCACTCAGCCGTCTTCTCAGCAAGCAAGCCCTGAGCAGTCTCACACTCAGTAGCTTTCTCCTGAGCAAGAAGCTCCAGCTTGTCAATCCGAGCAACATACTCCTTCTCCTTTTTCTCAGCAGCAACACGCGCCTGCTGCGCCTCTTCAGCAAGGGCCGTCTTCTCACCAGATAACCGCACGATGGCATCACGCTGCGATTGCATCTCCAAATTCGTACGCGCACACGCAGACTCCCAATCTTTCTGTTTTTGCTCATTCAACTGTTTCTGCTCTTCAAGCTTCCGCTCGGCTTCAGCAACCCTCCACTGCAAACCCTTCTTCTCAGCATTAAACTTTTCCCTCTCTTCAGCAAGCGACTTCTTCGCCTCCTCAAACGCAAGAGTCTCCTCTCCCATCGAGCGCGACTCGCGAAGAATTTCTTGCGAGGTGGCAAAGAAATGAACCCCAGCACTAACATGATCGTCCATAAGGGCAAAGCGGTTACGATTCTTTTGAAACATCCTCTCACCAGGCGGAAGAGACAATGAGAAAAACTCATGACAATTCTTAACATCATCCATCCGAGAGCCCTGAGTAAGGCTCCAACGGGGGGCATGGGGCAAATCGTCGCAAGCTGGGTTACCCCAGGAATCATCAGGATTACGCTCAAAGTGCGGACTCCGGACAACGCCAGAAGTAGCTCCACCCCACCAAGAGGACGTTTAGTGTAGATGGTTTGTTGTGGGGTGGTCTCACTAGACTCCATCTGCACTTCAACACCTTTTCCCCTGTCACCTCCACCATCACCTCCGCCATCACCTCCAGCAGCATCACCTACTTCAAACATAACTTCGGCAAACCCTTCACCACCTTCCACGTTCACCTCAACACCACCACGATGAGGGGTCAAACCAACTGTCCTCGACGGAGGAGAAGTAGGTGGAGTAATCTGAGAAATATCTACCGCCCGAGGTTTCTTACCAATCTTGACTGCTATCATAAAACATGAACCAAGAACAACTCCGAGAAAACAACAAAAAAAAAACCAAGAAGGAAAAACACTACAATGCACAACTAGAAGCTACTTACCAGTTGGAGGAGCAGAGGCAGCAAATATCTCCTCCAAAAGGTTCCCATGACCCCCACTAAACACGCCCAAATCAATCTCAGACTCCGAGGGCGCTGGGGGGGGCCTCCTTTTGAAGCTTCGCCTTCTTGGCAGCAAAAACAGCAGCAGCCTGTTCATCAAGTCGACGTTTGTGATCATCGAGAGCTTTTTTCTTCATGTGCTCAGATAAGGTAGCACTGTCATCAGGATCCGACTGTTGACTCTTTTCACCAACCCTTAAGCCAGATAACGTATCAGAAACTACACATAACCTAGACAAGGATGAGTAGAGGGTCGCTTACGAGAAGAACCAGCACCTTTACTCTCAGGCTTCTTCTCTCTCCTCCCAGACCTATCAGTTCTCGCCTTTTTCCTCGACTCCAACTGAGCAGAAGGATCAACCGGCACCTCTACATCATCGTCGTCACCAACAACCTCGTGCACATGTTCAACAACATCACCCTGCGCGGTACCTGCACGCGCGCAACGAGAGGTTAGACCTTCAAAGTTTTGACCAGAACTTTCACTTGAAAGAACAATGACTTCTTCGCGACCCGCAGCGAGAGGGTCATTCAAAACATCTTCACCTAGAACTTCGGCGACATGTCTATTCAAGCTCTCATCTGACGGATGCAAAAAACGACCCCGGATCTGGTCTAACCACGTCGGGTTCCCATCCGCTTGGATAGCCTCAACCATGGTACCAGCTGTCTTCGGATCCAAAACGTTTAGCAAGCTGTAACCAACTGCAAAGGAGCAACAAGATGAGGGAACACATCAAAATATACTAAACCTAAAGGAAAATAAATCAAAAATAAACTCAAGGAAGAAACATACATTTGCCCTGATGGCTGTACACAGGTTGACCCAGTGGATGTTTGGGCACCCACAACAAACTCATCCCGGCCCCAACTAAAGCCATCTCATCCAGCTGAGAAATGGCAGTCGCCTTAGAAGTTATCCTTTTATACCAGTCCTGAGCAGCATAGTCTTGCATATAATCCACCTTCGGAATCCCTTGACTCACATGTCTGTACGGCATCTCTATGGGAATCACACCACGGCGGATGTAAAAGAACTTCTGTTTCCAGTCATGAAGGCTCTTTAACGGCACAGAGCACACCGGAGCAACACCCGTTCTCGCTTGAAAAGAATAAAAACCACTGGTGTATGTAACGCTGTAAAAAACGTTGAACATTTCGAAAGTAGGCTCAAGACGATAAGCCCTACAAACATACTCAAAATGGGTAATGCGTGGAAGCCCAATCGCATTCATCTGGGAAATATGAAGCCCATAACCCCTTAACACAGCAGCAGTAAACTTCGTTATCGGTAACCGGAAACTACCCTCCCAGAAAAACGCTGCATATAAGGTGATATAGCCTGGAGGAGCATCCAAAGCAGTAGATCCGGGAGGAGGGTACTGAGCCCCCCACTCAGGACGGAAGTTCATCCCCCTCACCAGGTTCTGAAACTCATCCTCTTTCCAGTTAATAACAGGCTGATCCGGACCAGGAGGGGCTTTACCTCTATGTTTTCTCTTCTTCTGGGAAGGATTCCTCTCAGACATAGTGAGTACAAAGAAGTAAGAAAACCTAAACTCAAGAAAATATAGAGAAACGGAGAACAAGGGGAGAAGATAGAAAGAAAATCACACTTAAGATTTGAAAATGTAAAGGAGAAAGGGTAACCGCCTCTTATTTATACCCATCGCATTTAATGCGATGGGTAGTGGAACGGCAGGGCACAGAAAAAGCACCCAATAGATGACTGCCACGTCAGAAGAGAGAGAAGACGTCGTCTCTTTTTTCGGGAAGCATGGGCGACAAGATCGGCTGACGTGACAGAAAGCCACTGCAAAAGCAACTGTTCACCTCCGATAAGACAGGGATGTCAGATGCTCACACCAAACACTTCCCCATAACCACCAAACTTCCACCAGAGGGAAACATCAAGGGCCAAAACCCATGCGCCATGCGTCCATTTGGCTCACTTTTTTCAAAGGGCCAAAACCCATGCGCGATGCGTCCATTTGGCTCACTTTTCTCAAAGGGCCAAAACCCATGCGCCATGCGTCCAATTGACTCACTTTTTTCCAAGGGCCAAAACCCATGCGCCATGCGTCCATTTGGCTCATTTTTTTCAAAGGGCCAAAACCCATGCGCCATGCGTCCATTTGGCTCACTTTTTTCAGATGGCCAAAACCCATGCGCGATGCGTCCATTTGGCTCACTTTTCTCAAAGGGCCAAAACCCATGCGCCATGCGTCCATTTGGCTCACTTTTCTCAAAGGGCCAAAACCCATGCGCCATGCGTCCAGTTGGCTCACTTTTTTCCAAGGGCCAAAACCCATGCGCCATGCGTCCATTTGGCTCATTTTTTTCAAAGGGCCAAAACCCATGCGCGATGCGTCCATTCGGCTCACTTCTTTCAAAAAAGACAACATCTACACGCAACGCGCCCATTTTGGTTCATTTTACATGTACCAAACTCTACGCGATGCACAGAACCCACAACTCTCATAAGTCCAGAATCCCTCCTAGACGATCAACTCAACTAGAAGGCACACTGGACTGGGGGGACTTGAAGAGGTATGGTCCAAATTCCCTGCCTACATGGCAGGGACCACACCACTTTTATGCACACAAGGCATCCACGTCAACGAAACACTCCAGAAGCTTCTAGAAACTTCTGGATGATTCACAGTTGGCACCAAAGATGCTCTATCCGACATAAAGGACAACACGTGTCACCACTAGCAGAATGCCACATAGGCCCGCGACAATTCAGGGAGCAGCACTGACAGTACCGGTACGAGGTATCCAGCGCAGGCGAATGTAAGAACGCCACGTGTACCACTACACCTGCCATGACAGAGCAGACCAAGAGGATATTCCCCTTGGTCGGACAGCTGGCACGCGCTCACAGCTGGCACAGCTGCTCCTTCCTTCTTCACCCTCCGGCTATAAATAGGACCTTTCATCATTCAGGTTCAGGATTTTTTTACTCTCCTTACTCACTCTATACACACACTGTTTATTTCCTCTCGGAACAGTACTTATTCTCACGCCGAAGCCTGGTTAAGAGGGAAAATCCCCTTCCCCCCTCTTAACGAGACTAACGGTGTTTACTGTTTTGCAGATTTCGAGCCATCAATACGAGTAGAAGAAGAGGTTGAACCCATTGGACGAAACAACCACATTGATTATCCTTGTGATAATCACTGTTTCAACAGTTATCTAAAAGATGTTTCTTTTTTATAATGTATTTTTAATTAAAGTTTAAAAAATATATAGTTATTCGTTTTAATAAAATGTGATATATATATAGTTTTTTTAAAAACTATCCGAGGTTGCACACAAGTTTTAGACGTAGTAAACATAAATGGATGAAAAATGTAATGTACCCAAATTTCAATCCGAGTTTGCACACGAGTTTTAGACGTAGTAAACATAAATGGATGAAAAATGTAATGTACCCAAATTTCAACGATAGAATTATTATTTTATCAGTTAGTGGCCGCAATTTTGAGATCACTTACGAATAAAATAATATCTAAGGCAATTTTTGTGAAAGTATTTAGATGTCGGCCACGTTATATTAGGGTTTTCATTAGGAAATTGCTTTGGAATAACTTTTTTCAGATTAAAGTTGATAAAGAAATTACTTAAAATTCATCATGCTGAAAAAGATAAAAGTTATGGAATTGATTGATCATTTCGTTATATGAAAATGGTTTTCAATTTAAGAAATATATTACGAACAATTGAATTAAAACATGTTCGTTATATGAAGAAAGAGGTACCGGTTAATTTTCTTACAGATCTGTCGGAGGGGAGATCCACCCTACGCCCAGTTGACGTGCTAGTTTTTGGTGGAGAGGGTGGGAAACATGCCTGTGTCGATCTCACAGGTGTATCCCCACTAGTCGGGTTCTGGAAAAATGGGTTTGTGGCGGGCCAAGCGGTACTGAAAGTAGAGTCAAAAAAGGTGGAAAAGCACACGAAAGCTTGTGAGGATAATCAGCATGCCTTTGTCCCCCTGGCGTTTGACACGTTCGCCTCCTTGGCGCCGGAAGCAGTTCGGTTCTTGTCTAGAGTTCAGCGTGTGGTCCACAACAACTTTTCGACCCCTCAGGGGCGAGACTTTGTTTTTAGTATATTAGGGTTTTCTATTCAAAAAGGGATGGCGGCGCAGTTTGTTGCTCGTCTACCTGCTATCCTTATGTAATTTGCCCTGATGATTGGAATGAAATAAAAATGCTAAATTCTTAAAAAAAAAAAAAAAGTACAAAGTTAAATTTCATGTGTATGTATGTGTAGTAGACTAAAACCCAATTATATAAAAAGGGATACATAAAATTCAGATTGATAATCAAAGGTGTTCAAAATCCACTAATCATGTTTTGAAACTTTTATACCTTCATATTAACGGAAATATATGTTGCAAAATCAAATTTATAGAGAAATGTATGTTTTTATTTATTGCTACTTAGTAAATATGCTTAAAAGAAAGTACTTCAGGTAAATTTTTAGTCAAATCATATATTTTTGTTGTAATGGATGATTCACAAGTTTAAGCAATTATTATTAGCTAATGATCAATGCAATGGTCTTCCCTTTTTAGATTGAGTCATTAAAGGAATTTGATAGTGACTTTGTTTATAATATGTATCAATCTTATGGACTAAAGCCCTCCTCTTTTTTGCGACCTAAAGATTATAATAGTAAATAATTATTAAGTGCAAAGAAAAGGTTAGAATCTCACCAAACCCAGGAAATTGTGCAGCAGCCACTTTCCAAAGAATACGTATCAAGTGCTTCTGCGCATAGGTTTTGTTTTTGTAGTAGCTCTGTCGCCGTCATTATGCAAGTCGGGATACAAATATTTAACTTTAAACAAACATATTAAATTAAATATATAATATAGGGTAAAGATCAAATAGGAAGTTAATTTTCTCTAGGAAGGATAGGAAGCCATAGGATTATGACATGTGGCAAATTTTAAAATAAAGAGAAAGGGTATTTTAGTCAATCCAACTCTTTCTTCTTCCTTTTTCAAAACCCAGTAAATTCAAAAGACCATCATTTTCAAAATCCACCATCTTCAACTATTTCTTCACTTTATATCTCAATAATCACTACATTATAGTGCGATTTTCATCACAAATCAATGATTCAGAACCCGATCAACGTGTTCTTCAGCTTTTTTTTTGAAGAAAACCCAGTTTAATTTCATAAAAAAATCTCGTTTTTTCCGGTGATTTTGGAGATAATCACTCGATTCGTTCGATTCGAGCGTTGATAAGTGTTTCTATCATTCAAATTCCGTCAATTGATGAAGAAATCGGCTTCGATCCATGTAAGAAATTCTTTAATTTCATTTTCATGATCTGGGTTTTTTATTTAGTCATTGCGTTTTACGATCTTTGCGGGGGTCCGGGGGCGGCAGCCCCCGGTAGCGGGGTCCCAGGGGCGGCAGCCCCTGGCGGGGTCCAAGGGGCAGAGCCCCTGGCTGGGGTTGAGCTGTACTAAAAACGCATCAGAAAAATTAAATTTCCATAAATTGGCTCATTTCGAAGACAGTAATTCGTAGACAATTCAGACAGTTCACAGTGACAGACAGTTTTATGTGTCCATTGCGTTTTAGAAATAAGACAGTTCACAGTGACAGACAGTTCACAGTGACAGACAGCTATTGCGTTTTAGAAAAAAACACATTTTTAAGTGTTTTTAGTCATTGTGTTTTAGGTAAAACACATTTTTTAGGTGTTTTCAGTCCATTGCGTTTTAGAATGAGTCATTTTTAAGTGTTTTCTGGCCATTGCGTTTTACATATAAGACATTTCTTTGTGTTTTTGGTGCATTGCGTTTTAGGTAAAACACTTTTTTATGTGTTTTCAGTCCATTGCGTTTTAGAAAACAGACATTTTAAGTGTATTCTGGCCATTGCGTTTTACAAATAAGTCATTTTTTTGTGTTTTTGGTGCATTGCGTTTTAGGTAAAACACATTTTTATGTGTTTTCTGGCCATTGCGTTTTACAAAAAAGTCATTTCTTTGTGTTTTTTGTGCATTGCGTTTTAGAAAAATGTCATTTTTTAGGGTTTTTTTTTCATTGCGTTTTACGATACTGGGGTTTTTTCTATTGCGTTTTACGCAACTGGGTTTTAAATTTTTTTTTTCAAAATATAGCAATAGTATACTCGTTTTAAAGATAAAAAAACACTCGTTTTTTTGGTGCAATTTTTATAAAAAAATAATGTCGTATGAAAGAGTTATTAACGTTTAAAAAATGGGGGGAATTGGAGGAGAGAGAAACTATTGGCTTGGATTGACTAGATTGCCCCTGAAAAAAGTCACGCGCCTCTTTTTTTACTTTCAATTTCCCTGATTTAATCTTAGCCCTTGATTAAGTAAATGGATGGTCAAGATCACTTCCTAGCCTTCCTAGCCAAATAAACTTCCTATTATATCTCCACCCATATAATATATACCACTACTAGCAAAAGAATTGTAGCCTAGGAATATAGAAATGGTGTATGTTCTCTTCAAATGATTAAAAGTTAATAGTTTTATAATGGATAAATGCATGGATATAAGAATTCTCCTATATATTATTATTATTATTATTATTATTATTATTATTATTATTATTATTATTATTATTATTATTATTATTATTATTATTATTATTATATCTTAATAAATCAAGTGAAATGAATAGTAATTCACTTGCTGACAATTGATCTTGGTGTTTACTTTTGTGATCTACGGTGCATGTTTGGTTTGATTCTTTATTTCAATATAATAGAGATCCCGATAATTATCCGATAATTATGTTGTAATTAACGTGTAATTAGCTGTCATTGTTAAATTAAAATTTGGTACCAAATGAACAGTATATTCCACATATAATAAAATATTATATACAAGTATTTTTAGTTTAATTATTTTATTTTAATATTATAAATTTGAACCAAATGAATAGTATATTCCACATATAATAAAATATTATATACGGGTATTTTTAGTTTTATTATCTTAATATTATAATAATTGTTATCTCTTTTACTTTTTAAGTCTGATAAGTTTGGTGTTAACCAGTACTTGTATCGAAAATACCGGTTCGTTATCGGTACATGAAGGTAAAAACAGCACCAGCCTGGTACATAAAACCCAAAAGTCTGTACCAGATTGAGTTTGATAATCTTTTAGTTCGAGAAATTTGGTAATGCTACCCAGTACCATTTGCTCATCCCTGATCAGGGGTATCGTACGAACACCAATGGTATCGTACAACTCTTTTTTAGTTTCAGGGGTAGGGATGAGCTCTGCCAACTGATACCGAGTCGGTATTGGTACCGAAAATACCGGTTACGGTATCGGTATATGAAGGTAAAAACCGGTAGGGAACCGGTACTAGGAACGCCAAACGTCAGTACCGAATTGGTACTTAGGATCTTTCGGTTCAGGAAATTCGGTACCGGTACCCATTACTATTTGCTCATCTCTGACTACAGGCTTCTACCGAACAACATCGTTACCATACAACTTTTTTAGTTAATTTTCTTTCAGTTATTTTTTAGTGTTTTTTTCTACATTTTCTTTTTACTTTTGTCAGGTATTCTGTGTGCAACGCGCTCGTAGTGATTTCAAACACATATAAACACAAAATAAAAAAAAATAAAAAAGGTTCGCCGCAACGCGGCGACGTTTTTTTTAACTAGTTTCATTAAAAAAAATACTCTATTAAAATTGTATTACATGTATGTAATACATATATGTAAGAGAAAATTACTTTTTGAGTCACTGTATTTTTAAGGTATTATCTACTTCAGTTCAAAATTAAAATGTTTCACGCCCTGAGTTTCTACAGCCACTTTTGTTAACAATTTGAGTCCAATTTTTTAATATCATCCACCAAATCTGTCAACTACTAGTGTAATTTAGTCATTTACACATAAAGTACAAGTCTTATATGCACATGAGTACAAAGAACAAGTCTTTAATGCACAAAGTTTTAATATATATATATATATATAGAGAGAGAGAGAGAGAGAGAGAAAGTGTAGGATATAAATCCCCTAATCCTACATTACGTACGCGATGCCCATAACCATACACGTGTCCCTGTTTCATTTTTATTAGATAAGGGTATATCAGACATTCCGTTCAATCATCCGAGGGCTAATTAGGGAATTCCGTCAACAAGCAAGCAGATTACGAGTTCGTTACACAACCATCTATCTAATAATGATTCGTATCAATTTGATAGTAGGGTTTGATTGATTTGTATATGGAACACATATGTCGATACCGAAAATGCTGAATTTGTCGTTTAAGATGTTTATTTTGGGTTTTTATCAGAGGGTTACGGTTGAGGGATGGGTTTTTTTTTATTTGAAGGTTTTTTTTCATGTTATTAGATTGTAATGAGATTGAAGATAAGATATTTCAAGTCGTATTGGTGATTTTAACAAATCGTATGCGTTGGATTTTCACAATACCGATTTCGCATGTATATATCGATAAATTGCACGTATTAAACATTGGATCAAAAGGATAATTTCGCATGTTCGAGTTCAACATTTCGCACACAATAAAGTCTTAAGATGTAATTTCGCATGTTTGAGTTCAACATTTCGCACACTATAAAGTCTTAACATGTTTGAGTTCAATATTTCGCACGCCTTAAAAGTAATGACATGTAATTTCGCATAGAGTGTTCTATAATTCAGTTCAATAATTCATATCAAAAAATTCAGTTCAATAATTGATATTAATAATTTTACAGTGTTTTTTTGTTTTTAATATAAAGTTTATCTTTATATCACAATCTCAAACCACTTATATCTTATCTTATAAAAATTGGCAGGCCTCCCAACATCCTCTTCTGACTAAAGTATCAAACAATCTTTAAGAAAAAAGGATTCAGGAACAAATTCAAGAGGATCGATCATGTCAAGAGATGCTAGAAACCAATATTTCTCGTGTAACAGAAAACATGAAGAGAATACAAGAAATTGTGAACTTGCTATCTCAGATACAAGTGAGTACTTCGAGAAATTGTTGTTATGTTCATGGTTAATCTGGGTGAGAGGGATGAGAAGCAGTTGAAAGAGTTGGCAGATGCAATAACTATATTAAGATGCTCGATAGACATGAAAATGAAGTTCCCTTCATCTTTTGAATGACTTTGTTTATTTTGTATCTTTGTAGTTTCCTGTTTTAGTATTTTATTTAATAAAACATGCAAATTTCTTGTTTTCCATATAATTCGCATGTTGTGTTGTTTGCATGGGATTTATTTTCGCACATGTATTTTCAATATTTGCATATTATAAACAATCCAATGTCAAACATGCGATTTTATACTTCAAACATGCGATTTTAAAAACATAAATGTAATTTAACAAGTCTAATAATCCAACAGCAAATCAACATCAAACAAGTCTAGTTTTCCTTTCCAAGAAATGCTTTGAACCTCTCTGGGATTACTTTGTCCAAATCTTTGATATACCTTTCTTTGTCCGGCCTTTTATCGAAAGAAATTGTCTCTTTAATTATTCGTTGACGCTCCAAATTGTACTCGGATAGACTGATCTTACTGATATATCTGTGTCTCAGGAGATGAAGTTGTGAATTATGTCTATTGTTTACTTCATTTTCATTCACAAACCCAGACAACCGCGGTCTTTTCCCCTTGTATGTTTCCATATAACGCATTGTAAACACCCCACAGTCTATACCGTTAGTAAGTGTTCTCCATTCCATCTCTTTTCTTTCTATCTCTGATTCTTCAAGTGCTTTTATAGCTGGTGTTGGTTTTATGGCCTTTTGTAGGTATAAAATGTAAGGACTCTCAAAATTTCCTAAAAAAAATACCCGTATTTATAAACCCGGACCCCTGAAACCCCAAACCATATTAAAAATCAAGAAAAACAAAATTCTGGGTCTCAAACGGGCCGCGTAAAAGACAAGCCTTGTCTTACGCGGGCCGTGTCGACTTAAGGTTGACCGGATAAGGATGTCGGGGCCACGTGTTGACCATCTGGGAACCTACGAGTGACCAATCACACCTACGCGTAGACTAGGCGGCCACGCGGGCCGCGTAAATGATATATGTGGGTTTACGCGGGCCGCGTAAAACCCAAATTTCAGCTATAAATAGCCTGTTGCATGCACAGTCCACTGGTGTCGAAATCTTTTCGTAAAAACGAATTCTTACTAATCTAAAGTCGAAATTTCAATTAGTAGCGAGGTGCTGCAACGATACCGGGTATTAACTCGATCGCTATTACGATTCAACGTCCGATCGATTGAAACTATCCAACGACTGTTTAAGTGCTGCTCAAATTGGGTTTATACTTTGTCATTCGTCGTGATTTCGACAGGATGTTTGAGTACTGCCCGAACTCGGGCTATACTCTGTCATTCGTTGTGAATCCGTTGGATGTTTAAGTATCGCACTTTGTCAATCGTTGTGAGGGTTTAATCTCGTGAATTGTCGTAAATGCTGTATTAGTTACTAACCCAGTTTGTGTGCATTGTTATTTAAAATAGGTTAAACAAGGCTAATCAGTAGGCTTATACACTGCTCGTTAAATCTGCAATGTGAGTCATTCTCTTTTTATCAACTGTTTTACAATACCTCAAATTATTTTCAAATGATATAATTACAGGGAGTAAGTCGAGGTAATCTTAATCAATGGCTAGTGGGGTATTGTGCACATTACTAATTTCTCACGGGGTTAGGCTAATAAGCCCTAACACAGGTTACGCAAATAATCCCTAACAGTGATAATCATCACTAATTGGGTGACATGACCCAATAGTGGTATGACCATCGTCACCAGGAGGTGACACGGCACCATATAACAATAAGATAGAAACCATTGTAATCGCTCTTATACTGTAATTTATAACTAGGTGTCATTTTATCAAAATGAATGATTCACTCAGTATTTCCCCGCTGACAAAACCTTTTTCAAACATGTTTCAGGTGATCTGTTGTGATCCAAGAAAAGTGCCGTGAAGCACAACAAGCTTAGAGAAGTGGCTCAATATAAATGAATAAAAGGAACATGTTTTGAGAAATAAAGATTTCCCAGTGAAATCATGTTAATGTAAATTAACAGGGTTTATCCCTAAATTATGTAATAAAGTAAACGACATTTTTAGTATTAAAAGATCCTGTATTAAAGACTTCCGCTGTCACCTAAATTAAATACCATGGGATTTCCTGCCCCACGGCTCTGGACCGGGTCAAACCGGGGACGAGGGCCGTGACAGGAAAAGGTGGTATCAGAGCCACTGATTTAAGCATATTAAAGTATTTGAGGAATACTTAAAATTTCTGATTGCCATTCTGTGATTATGTGTTTTATTAACAGATTATTTGTTAGTTACAGTATGGTTAAACAAAGACTTTCGGATATCTATCATAAATTAGATACTTCACTTAAAGAAAAAGGAACCTCATCCTCAAAATACCCAGCAGAAATTGAGGAAGGAATCTTTATCCGTAAGGCACACTATGAGAATCCTCTTACCCCAGAGAAAAGAAATTCGATTATTAAGAAAAGTCAGGAGAAAGGAAAGAAATCACAACCAAAGAAAGTGAGGTTTAATCCGGAAATCCAGGAAATAGGCAATAATCCACCTTGGGAAGACAAATCAGATGAAAAATGGGCAAATCTTTATCTGTTAGCCACAGTAGCAGTAAATGCAAACCTTTAAATCAGTATTAGTACCTATAGTACCTACAAGCCAGAAGCTCTATAGAAAAGTTATCCCATAAATAAATAAGTTACGATAAATCCTAGTGTGTTTAAATTTCAGTTGTCCCTTGTATTAAAATTAGTCACACGGTATGCAATAATACTTAAATGTTTACTTATAAAATTTTGTTATGAAATTTTAACTTAGCATTTTTTGTGCATTTTTGCATATATGTTAAACAACATGAATGAGTTATCTGAAGCCCTTCAGAATCTCAATCTCTATCCTGTACCAATAGAAGTTTCCAACGACTTCACTGGTTACATTGCTGATTTGGAGGAACCTATGGAATTTCAAGCTCCACCTCCGGAGAAAGCAAAGCCTAAGAAAAGAAGAAGATATGTAGTATGGAGGAAAGTGCGCAGGAGGAAACCAGCAACTAGGAAACTTCCTAAAATAGAAAATCCTATGGATAAAGGAAAAAGGGATCGAGATCGGAGAGGGTTCTAGGCCAGCAGGGATAGAAGTCAGGGAAAATGTTAGGCAAACGGGAATAGAAGTCAGGGAAAGTTCCAAACAAACTGAGGAATTTACATTCCAGGAGGAATTAGATCATCTACTGGCAAGCTGTGATATCGTTAGACCCATCACCAACAATCTTTACCCTTATCCTGCTGAAACCCAACTTCCAATTAATTTGGAACCAGCTATTCCAGACCCTCTAATCCACACCCGACCTTTAGGAGAAATGGATGAGTGGTGGACTAACGACTGGGAGTTTCAAAACCTTCTCAATAATCCTTATGACTTTTTCCCTCAGTTCGACCCAGAACCTATCCCGAACCCACCAATGAGTAACGAAACTTAGCCGAACTCCATCAGTTTGGCGAAGAACTGATAGGTACGGGGAATAGGATCCGGGAAATGGGAGAACAAATCTCCTGGAAATACGACGAGAGGGAACGTCGCTATTAAACTGCCAGTTGACAAAGGAATAGTGGGTTGGTAGGCTGTGTTTGTATAAAATAGGAGTAACAAAAATATAACACTGTAAAATAGAAATAAAACGTTGTAAGATAAACAGTGTGTACGGATGCCTAATATAATCTATAAAAATGGAAGTCGAGAAATCGAAAATTTTGGCTATACGTGTTGTAAAAGTTGTGTGGTTATGTGCAATTATTGTATTATGTTAATTATTGATTATTTGACACTAATAATTTATACTTATAATAACTACCAGATGGAAAACGCTGGTAATGAACCAGTTAATGAAGTGAATTAATCTGAGCAAAATCAGGAAAATCAATTTATGACTAGGCAAGATATCGAAAATATCGTTGCTCAAGGGATAGCCAATGCTATTCCAGCAATTCTGGCTGCTGCTCAGAAACCTGCTGAACCTCAACAAATCATTCCTAGTAAACGTACTTCGGAAGATAACTTCAGTAATAGTGTAAATGGAGGAAGCAATCATATTAACAATGATAACAATCCACGACACGCTCCACTTCCTAAGAAAATGAAAGCTGCAACGCCTGGTTGCACTTACAAAGAATTTCTTGCTTGTAAACCAGCAGAATTTGCAGGCAATGAAGGAGCAACCGCGGGACTACGTTGGTTGGAGAAAACCGAAGCAGTACTTATGATAAGTAAATGTGCCGAAGAAGACAAGGTTATGTATACGTCACATCTTTTCAAAGAAGGAGCGTTAGAATGGTGGAATACGGTACTTCAAGCCAAAGGAAGAAATATGGCCTATGCCATGAACTGGGAAGAATTTAAGCAGTTAATAGAAAGAAAATTCTGTCCCGAATATGAAAAGGAACAAATGGCAAATAAGTTCCTAAGCCATCGTATGGTAGGTATAGATTGTCGAGGATATACTTCGACATTCTTCGAATATGCGAGAGTAGCACGGCTTCGCCAGAACCGGTGCTTATTTCCCGCTATATTTGGGGACTAATTAGCGAAATTCGTAATATCGTTAAAGCTGCGAGACCACGCACTATTGACGATGCTGTGGAATTAGCTAACACCCTAACTGATGAACTGGTACGCACAAGAGAAGAAGATCGGAAGAAAGAAGTAGCCAAAAGATTACCCAAGGATTCCGTGTGGGTAACCGTAACAACTTCAAAAGAAAGGGGACTGGGCAATCCTCCACTGGACCATTTTACAATTCTTGCAAAAGAAGCATTTTGGAAGATGCAAGGGATATTGCAATTTTTGCAAAATTCTGGGGCATCAAGAGGAAGACTGCAGGAAGAAGAAATTCACAATATGCTACAACTGTGGAGAAGCGGGACATATTCGGCCAGACTGCCCTAAATTGGTCAAATCAACAGACAACAAAGCCAAAACGACCGACGGAACTACTAAGAAGAATGCCATAGCATTCCAGCTGACCACTCAGGAAGCAGAACTCATTCCAGATGTGATAGCTGGTACGTTCTTAGTTCACAACGTGTATGCAAAAGTATTATTTGACTCTGGTGCAAACCAAAGTTTTATTAATACTTCATTCTGCCAAGCTCTTAATTTACCCTTGACCAATCTTAGGCAAATTTTTACAGTCGAAATGGCAGATGGAAATTCTGTTAATATAAATAAGGTTTTGCAAGAAGGAAAGATAGAGCTCTTAGGCCATAAATTTTCTGCAAACCTATTACCTATGAAATTAGCCGAATTCGATGTGGTATTAGGAATGGATTGGTTAGTAACCAACCATGCAAGAATTTTATGTGATAAAAATTCCGTAGAAATTCGTACCCCTACAGGAGAGGTAATTTTAATTGTAGGAGATAAGCCATGAAAACCATTGAAATTCATTTCAGTAATGAAGTTGGCTAGTTATTCAAGAAAACAAGAAGTAGTGTATATGATTTCCGTAACCTTTTAACACTAAAAGTAAGGAACTTCAGGACATCCCTGTAGTCTCAGAATACCCAGATGTTTTTCCAGAAGAACTACCTGGATTACCACCTGACAGGGAAGTAGAATTTAGAATTCATCTAATTCCTGGAACTACACAAATAGCCAAAGCACCTTACCAGTTAGCACCTACTGAAATGTTAGAATTGGAAAAGCAGTTAGATGAATTACTAAGCAAAAGATTTATACAACCTAGTTCATCCCCTTGGGGAGCACCAGTGTTGTTTGTGAAAAAGAAAGATGGATCGATGAGAATGTGTATTAATTATAGGGAACTGAATAAGGTTACAATTAAGAATCGATACCCATTACCTAGGATTGACGATCTTTTTGATCAACTCCAAGGAGCTAGGTATTTTTCTAAGATAGACTTACGATCCGGATATCACCAATTGAAAGTACAAGAAGAAGACATACCTAAAACTGCTTTCAGAACTAGGTATGGTCATTACGAGTTTACAGTCATGCCCTTCAGATTAACGAATGCACCCGCAACATTCATGGACATGATGAATCGGATTTGTAAACCATACTTGGATAAATTCGTAATTGTCTTTATCGACGATATACTTATTTATTCCAAAATTCAGGAAGAACATGGTGAGCACCTGCATGCACTCTTAACTTTGTTAAGAAAGGAAAAACTTTACGCCAAATTCTCGAAATGTGAATTCTGGCTGCAAGAAGTGCAATTCTTAGGACATATGGTAAATCATGAAGGTATTCATGTAGATCCTTGTAAAATAGAAGCAATTACCAAATGGAAGGTTCCGCAAACAGCTGTGGAAATTAGAAGCTTTCTAGGCTTAGCTGGATACTACAGACGATTTATTAAGGATTTTTCTAAGATAGCTATACCCTTGACTAAGCTAACCTGTAAAGCAGTTAAGTTTGAATGGGGACCTAGACAAGAAGAAGCTTTTAAGATTTTAAAGCAAAGGTTAACAAATGCTCCAATTTTAGCTTTGCCAGTAGGAACAGAAGATTTTGAAGTATATTGTGATGCTTCAAAATTAGGATTTGGATGTGTGTTGATGCAACGCAAGAGGGTAATTGCGTATGCCTCCAGGCAGTTAAAGAAACACGAGGAAAATTATACGACTCATGATTTAGAATTAGGAGCTATAATTTTTGCCCTTAAAATTTGGAGACATTATCTGTATGGAAGTAAGTTTACTATTTATACAGATCATAAAAGTTTAAGGTACATATTTGGGCAAAAAGAATTGAACATGATGCAAAGAAGATGGATGGAAATCCTAAGCGATTACGACTGTGATATTCAATATCACGAAGGAAAGGCGAACGTAGTTGCAGATGCCTTAAGTCGTAAGTATCATGAGAAGCAACGACGAGTTCCTATGCTTAGATTAAATCTACAATTAGATTTAATGGAACAATTGAAGAAAGTTCAGGAAACAACAATCGAGGACGATGCTGAAGGAATGAAAGGATATATAAAAGAACTAGAGCAAGGAAAGGATGGAATTTGGAAATTCCATAAGAAAAGAATTTGGGTACCTAAGCAAGGAGAATTAAGAGAAAAGATTTTAGAGGAAGCCCATATGTCTAGATACCATGCATCCCAGTAATAATAAGATGTACCAAGATTTAAGAAATAATTTTTGGTGGATAGGAATGAAAAAGGATATAGCTAAATATGTATCTAAGTGTCTTACTTGTTCACAAGTTAAAGCAGAACACCAGAAACCTTCAGGACTACTACAACAATTAGAAATGCCAGTATGAAAATGGGAACTCATAACAATGGACTTTGTTACTAAGTTACCCAAAACCAGGAAAGGTAATGATGCGATTTGGGTAATTGTGGATCGATTAACCAAATCAGCCCATTTTCTACCCATGAACGAAACCTTTAGCATGGAAAGGTTAGCCAAGTTGTACGTAGACGAAGTAGTATCCTTACATGGAGTTCCGCTCTCCATTGTATCAGATAGGGATAGTCGTTTCACTTCCCATTTCTAGACTAGTTTTCAGGAAGCAATGGGAACCCGACTAAATTTAAGTACTGCATATCATCCACAAACAGGCGGACAAAGTGAAAGGACGATACAAACCCTGGAAGACATGCTCCGAGCATGTGTGATAGATTTTGGTGGTAATTGGGATAACCACTTACCCTTAATTGAATTCTCCTATAACAATAGTTATCACTCAAGCATCGAAGCTGCCCCATTCGAAGCACTGTATGGACGCAAGTGCAGAACTCCAGTTTGTTGGGCAGAAATAGGAGAAAGTCAATTATCAGGTCCTGAAATTGTGCAAGAAACCACTGACAAGATAACTCAAATCAAAGAAAGATTAAAAACGGCTCGAGATCGCCAGAAAAGCTATGCAGACAATCGCCGCAAGCCGCTCGAGTTCCAAGTCGGAGACAAGGTACTCTTGAAAGTTTCTCCTTGGAAAGGAGTAATACGGTTCGGTAAGAAAGGAAAGCTGAGTCCAAGGTACGTAGGACCATTTCCAGTAATCCAACAAATAGGACCAGTTGCTTATCGTTTACAACTACCAAAAGAACTAGCTGGAGTACATGATGTGTTTCATGTATCCAGTCTCAAGAAATGTCTATCGGACGAATCCCTGGTAGTACCTCTTCAAGATATCAAGGTAAATGAAAAGTTGAAATTTGTGGAGAAACCACTGCAAATAGAAGACAGGAAACTTAAGTTTCTCAAACACAAGCGACAAGTGCTGGTCAAGGTCAAGTGGGATTCAAAGAGAGGACCGGAGTACACTTGGGAACTAGAATCAGAGATGAAGCGCAAATATCCTCACTTATTCCAATAAATCTCGAGGACGAGATTTTAAATAAGGTGGGGAGGATGTAAGGACTCTCAAAATTTCCTAAAAAATACCCGTATTTATAAACCCGGACCCATGAAACCCCAAACCATATTAAAAATCAAGAAAAACAAAATTCTGGGTCTCAGACGGGCCTCGTAAAAGACAAGCCTTGTCTTACGCGGGCCGCGTCGACTTAAGGTTGACCGGATAAGGATGCCGGGGCCACGTGTTGACCATCTGGGAACCTACGAGTGACCAATCACACCTACGCGTAGACTAGGCAGCCACGCGGGCCGCGTAAATGATATATGTGGGTTTACGCGGGCCGCGTAAAACCCAAATTTCAGCTATAAATAGCCTGTTGCATGCACAGTCCGCTGGTGTCGAAATCTTTTTGTAAAAACTAATTCTTACTACTCTAAAGTCGAAATTTCAATTAGTAGCGAGGTGCTTCAACGATACCGGGTATTAACTCGATCGCTATTACGATTCAACGTCCGATCGATTGAAACTATCCAACGACTATTTAAGTGCTGCTCAAATTGGGTTTATACTTTGTCATTCGTCGTGATTTCGACAAGATGTTTGAGTGCTGCCCGAGCTCGGGCTATACTCTGTCATTCGTTGTGAATCCGCTGGATGTTTAAGTAACGCACTTTTTCAATCGTTGTAAGGGTTTAATCTCGTGAATTGTCGTAAATGCTGTATTAGTTACTAACCCAGTTTGTGTGCATTGTTATTTAAAATAGGTTAAACAAGGCTAATCAGTAGGCTTATACACTGCTCGTTAAATCTGCAATGTGAGTCATTCTCTTTTTAACAACTATTTTGCAATACCTCAAATTATTTTCAAATGATATAATTACAGGGAGTAAGTCGTGGTAATCTTAATCAATGGCTAGTGGGGTATTGTGCACATTACTAATTTCTCACGGGGTTAGGCTAATAAGCCCTAACACAGGTTAGGCAAATAAGCCATAACAGTGATAATCATCACTAATTGGGTGACAGGACCCAATAGTGGTATGATCATCGTCACCAGGAGGTGACACGGCTACATATAACAATAAGATTGAAACCATTGTAATCGCTCTTATGCTGTAATTTATAACTAGGTGTCATTTTATCAAAATGAATGATTCACTCAGTATTTCCCCGCTGACAAAACCTTTTTCAAACATGTTTCAGGTGATCTGTTGTGATCCAAGAAAAGTGTCGTGAAGCACTACAAGCTTAGAGAAGTGGCTCAATATAAATGAATAAAAGAAACACGTTTTGAGAAATAAAGATTTCCCAGTGAAATCATGTTAACGTAAATTAACAGGGTTTATCCCTAAATTATGTAATAAAGTAAACGGGCATTTTTAGTATTAAAAAATCCTGTATTAAAGACTTCCGCTGTCACCTAAATTAAATACCACGGGATTTCCTGCCGCACGGCTCTGGACCGGGTCAAACTAGGGACGAGGGCCGTGACATAAAACCAGTACCCTTCTCTGTAATATAGCAACATTGTGTCAGTAGCTTTACAAAAATATAGCATGCATATGAAGAAGTTTGGTATTACCAGTGTGTCTTGAAGCCCTTTGTATATATCCTTAAAATCTTGTTCAATTGCTGAATTGTTAATCAACTCAATTTTTGCCGGTTTTCAAGTGGAAGCACAAGACATAGAAGTGGTCACCTTGAAGTACCGGACTAAACACGAGGTTAACTGATTCAAGTTTCTTTACCTTATATTTCAGTAACATATCTTCAAAATTTGAGGCAAATACGTTTAGCCGTTGGTTGTCTGTGTTAGTATCCTTGTACATGATATCCGGCTGTATGTTAAGTAATTACTAGCAATGTTAAGTAATGTATTACAAGGTAATTATATATGCAAAATTATTACATGCAAAATATTGTCTGAAAATATTTCACATGTGAATTGCTTATATATTGTATGCGAAATCTCTTAGTATGTGAAATGTTATTTTTTGTTCACAGGAAATGTCTCAACTGTTTTACATGCAATTTGCTTATATTTAGTATGCGAAATCACTAAATATGCAGTTTTTGTTTGATATCAAATGCGAAAATGTTTAGACAAACATACCATCATTGTGCAAAACAAGAAGAGTCTGTATGGTGATGATTTTCTATCCCTCTTCTTCTCTTCAAGATTGGGAACATCCACAAATGCATCGATTCCGTTTGATTGTACGTACTGACCTCTGAAGAAGCTTTCGAAGATACCTTTGACGGTGAACACCCCAGTTTTTGATCGGTAAAATACTTCTCTGCCAGGCAAACATTAAATAATTAAATATTTTGAGTATAAAGATAGATGTTTTTTAGTTGATCTAATTATTTTACTTACTCTATTCTTATAAATGTAGCAAATGTGTATCGAATCACACTCAATTCACGATCTAAGAATGCTTCGTACATGTTAACCACTCTGTTGCAGAAAGGGGAACAAAATGCTTCTCCAAGGTCTGCATACCTTTTCTCATTTCGAAGCTGGACCATTTCTAATCTATATATATTAATAAATGAGATGATTTGGATCATTTTTCTTTTAATGGTGGAGCTATTTTGCTTATGTGGCATGTTATGGTGGAGTAGAGGGTGATTTTGGGAGGGAAGGCACAATATTAGATGTGTTGAGAATTGGACACGGGATCCGAATTATAATCGGGTCAGAGTTAATGGATCCTTTATATTTTTTTTTCTCATTCTTCTTTCACACGCTTGCTTTTTGCTCATCCACAAACCCTAGAAAAACAAAGCTGCAACTCTCTCTCTCCCTCTTATCGCCACCGCCAAGATCCTCCATCAGTTCCACAAGATCACAAGATGATGACGTTTCCTTCTGATTGAAGCATCTACGATCCAGACAATACAATCCATCGGGTATGTAAACCTAGCAGGTATTCTAATCCGGATTTGAGAGTAATTAGGGTTTTCTAAAACTGGTGGCTTCTTCTCTTTCCTTTAATCAGAAACCCTAAATGAATCGACGCCACCACCACAATCATTCGATTCTTAATCAACCTCCAAAGACGCCATTTCATCTCTGCGTTGGATTCCCAATTGTGTTTCATTGATCCATCAGTATGTTTCTCAAATCCCTAAGTATTATTCCATCGCCTTCATACATAATCGCTTTTTTCTTCGATTAATTTATAATTATTGTTGAAATCGGTTAGTTCAATGTAAGATTTAGGTTTATTTATTAAATGCAGAATAATTTAGTCAAAATTGGTATTTTTTCTAATTGAATTGGATTGTCACATTTCATTGTAATTTTGTATTTGTGGGTTGCAGTTTGCTCATAGGAAATGTTTTCAGAAATGCTGCAATAAGAAAGGGGATATAACCTGTGAGATTTGCAATCAGGTTTGGCCTTTTTTGGTCCAGAATTTTAATAATTTGGTTATTTTTTTTATTGAAATGCTATTGAATTTGACATGTTTCATAGATTTATTCACCGGATTATGCTCTTCCACCAGCTAGAACCAATCCAGATGTCATGACTATTGATATCAGGTGAAGTTGCTACAAAGATTTGGCAAAAAAATTATTCTTCGTTTTTTTAAATCTTTCTGCACAAGGTTTACTGTTTTTGATTCTCATTGTATTTTTTAGGCATGCATGGGGCCCGCAAATCGATTCCGGGATGCTCACTCTTGGATTTTGCTTCTGAGAATCAGTTTCTTGAACCGGATTACGAAGCTTACGGTGTAGCAAGTAATAACAACAATGCGTACCTCCGGCTTATGGCTCTCATTGTAAGTGAAAAACAAGTCTCATGTCACAAATTTTATTAAAGGTCATATAAACTTATTATTGTTTGCTTAAATTAAATTAAATGTCAGTTGATGTTAATATTGTTGATACGTCAAGCTTTGCTGGTCATAAGAGACCTCGGGATGCTGCCAGAATCGTCAAAATTCTTTAACGTAAGTTTGTATTGTTGGGTGACTTATAGTTTGCAATCATTGACTTCTCTACATGAATATTTCTATTGTGCCTGAATGAAACCTAATTTCGTTTCACATGTTTATACGTGAAGAAATCTAATAATCGAGAACGATATCGGGTTCGAGATTGAGGACAGGTGCGGTCGGGTTGGAGTAAATGGAGGATTCATAGTATATTCATAGTTAAGTTGGGTTTGTTCGTCCCTGATCACACTTATACCCCCTTATTTTTAACAATTAAATAAACATCCCTCTATTGTTGGTTATCATAACACTTATCAAGTTTACATTATTCATTATTATTTGTAGAAGACGTTGAGAAAGGATGCAAAGCTTTGCAAACTGCGAGAAAATTATTAGCAAATCAGGGTTGTTTTCAACTAATGAGACCAAGGAAGAAACCCGCACTACAAATCTCAAGTATATTCTGGTAAATGTTATTCATTTATGTAGATCTTTGACTGTTCTTTTTCTTTATCCTAAAATATATTGTTTTAGTGTTAGAAACAGATTCATATATATGATTTTGATTTTGGGAACAGTTCCCAATTTATCTTGCTGAATTGACTGAGAAAACTGGACACAATGACGACATGATATAGATTCTGAAGGCCTTACAATCTAAGTTGAAGGTGTTGTTCATTATGGTTTATTTGTGTTTAGATTATGTTTTTTTTTACAAATCAGTTCAGATTAGGGTCTTTTTTTGTTCAGATTTGTTACATCGATTTGTTCCTCCTTCTTCATCGTTCAATGATTCAGACTGGTCTTTGTTTCTTGATTGTTAGTCAAATGTATACTTGATTTTTCTTTACAGATTCAACGATGGCGGACACTTGCGGGAGATATTTTTGTTTTTTGGACAACCTGTAAATGGCAATGTACTCACCACCCGTTTGTAAGTACTAGCTTCTCGAACGATACATGTATTGTTATTATTCGAATTTGATGATAACAAAATCTATGAATTAGTTTCAATGTTGATTATTTTTATTGTGCCTGAATGAAACCTAATTTCATTTCACATGTTTATATGTGAAGAAATATAATAATCGAGAACGAGATCGGGTTCGAGATCAAGGACATGTGCGGTGGAGTTGGAGTAAATGGAGGATTCATAGTATATTCATAGTTAAGTTAGGTTAGTTCGTCCCTGATCACACTTATACCCCCTTATTTTTAACAATTAAATAACCATCCCTCTATTGTTGGTTATCATAACACTTATCAAGTTTACATTATTCATTATTATTTGTAGAAGACGTTGAGAAAGGATGCGAAGCTTTGCAAACTACGAGAAAATAGTTAGCAAATCAGGGTTGTTTTCAATTAATGAGACTAAGGAAGAAACTAGCACTACAAATCTCAATTATATTCTGGTAAATGTTATTCATTTATGTAGATCTTTGACTGTTCTTTTTCTTTATCCTAAAATATATTTTTTTACTGTTAGAAAAAGATTCATATATAGGATTTTGATTTGGGGAACATGTCCCAATTTATCTTGCTGAATTGACTGACAAAACTGGACACAATGATGACAGGATATAGATTCTAAAGACTTTACAATCTGAGTTGAAGGTGCTATTCATTATCAAATTAATGTATAACTTTTTTAACATAATGTGCCTAACTTTGAAAATCCAGAATCTCGCAAAGAGTATAACGGGTGAAAAGGTTGGGGTTTGTAATTATTACCATTGAATGGTAATATTCTTTTTTTATTATTATTTTTAACAATTAAAACATTATATAGGATTTGGGATGTGTTTTAACTTTGAAGTTTATCGTTGTAGAAATGATTATCGAACAAACAAACATATTATTTTGTGGTTTAGTAGCACAATATGTATTCTTACATTATTTGTTGTTCCACGGTTTCTTGATACTTTCGTACGGGATAAACTGGACACATAAGTGGAAAATGATTATTGAGTAATGACTAAAATGTAAAATGTTTTGATAAAACCTGTTTCATGGAGCAGAAGTCTCATGTTTTTACTAATAGAAGTGCATTTATTGTAGATATCAGTATTGACTGTGATGAAAGATTCACAACGACTTGATCTACTAAAGAAAATTGCTGGTAGTCGAGATTATGAAGAGGTTCGTCACAGAGTCACAGAAGCTGAAAACTCATGCAAAATAGGTATATTAATTGTTGAATTGTTTTTTTTTCATATTGGAAATGTTATTATATTATTTTAATGATAATAACATGAATGAAGATAAAGTGGATAGTTCAACACTTACAATACTTTCAGGAGAGATTAAGAGAGCTAGATGAATAGAAAGAAGAGTTGAAGATGTATCAGCAATTTGACATGCATATAGTCTCTAGAGTACACCATATATGATAAGAGATTGAATGATGCATGTTGGGAATTGGCGGATATCTTGAATGTGTTTCCCCTGCTTATTAAGAACCGTGCAAAAATCTATTAGAACCAAAAGGGCTTGCTTTTGTTTTTGCGTGATTAGGTTCCTAAACTTCATTTTAGCATCATTTAATCCTTTTTTAAGCTAAATGAATAGGTACATGTCTCAATTAATTTAAGCATGATTGTAAGGATCAGTTGGATTTGGAAGACATTTCTTAGTTCTCCTTTAATAGCTATTTGGTATGATTGGCATCATTAAACGTGGCGCTTATTTATAAAAGTAGATAAAACAATTATTTACGAACTTTTTTATGACATGTCATAACAAATCATAATGTTCTAACTCTTTAAATGTTATATGTAAATCATCTGATAATGACCTGGAAGTCATCTCAGCTCGGAACATGGTTTTGAGTCCTTTCATTGTTAGTGGTTTGGAAGATAGAATTCAAGCCTTTGTGTCGAGTACTTTTTAATAGGTATAGTTTGACTTTGGGATTTAATATTGACCCATAACTGTGATGAAGAAAGTTGTAAACTTTTCTTTTCTTATCTCTGTATGACTTTAGTTAATTGTTGTTGATATACATATTGGGAGTTAATTATATTGAATCTGTAGGACTTAAGTATGTATTTGGGTTTTCAAGTTGTGATCTTGCTGGTATGTAAGGAGACATGTATTTAAAAAGAGTTGTATTTGCCTTATATAGTCAAATAAGTTAGGTTTAGAAGCTAAAGTTATATAATATAACTTTCGTTTCTTTACTCTCCAGTTGGTTACATATTACTTAACTAGATATGTTTTGTGCTTTAATGGCGATTAAGGGAGGCTATTTTGTAATACCAGAATAATATCTATTTTTTTGTATTGCTAATAGGCTTTAGTTATTGTATGGCATTTTAGGAACTCAAGAACTTAAGGCCTCAGCTATATTGGGCAGCAGAATGTTGTGAAAAACCTTATCTGCACAGTGATCGAAAACAGATGTAAGACTGCCTTACTAACTGCCTATCACATTAGCAGCTTAGTATCAGGGTCAGTTGTAGATTTGTAAGTAATTTACTTTTCAAACCATCATACTTAGCTTTTTCAATGTAATGAACTATTGTTCTAGCGAAAAAGCCAAAACAACCTTAGATTTAGTAAGAACCGCAAGTACTTTTGCACGAATTGTCCACTATTTCTTATTCTAGCAAACTACAGTGCTTCTTTGGTCTTTTCGAGGATTGATGGTTGTTACTTGGCATTAACAAACCAAATTAAATGGTTTAGAGTTCCATCTCCATTAATGGATATAGAGAAAGAATAGTTTAGGATAGGGTTCATTTGTTTTGCATTACGTGTATTGAATATCAACATATCCACATCAAGGATAGGGTTCATTCGTTTTGCATTTGTTTTGCATGATTGGAGTTGCAACTGGGACTATGGATCATAGTGAATATTTTACCAACTCTATTCTAAAATTTAAAGCTTAATTCTTTTAGGATGTCCCACAAACAAGTTTCCCTTTTAAGCAAAGTTTCAATATAGGCTGGCTTGGCCAACGCTTCTTGATCATCCATTTGTTGCATGTTCTCTTGACGTTTGAGGCTACGATACTTATCTTCTCTTATTCAGTTCTAAGTCAAATACCATTTGATTCAGAAGTAAATGGCGGAGCTTGGGAAGAAGATCGGGCGTCTAAGAGTTTTTTTAAGGAAATAATGCAATGGTTGCTGGAACTGATGTTTGGTGTTGGTTCTACTCTTCTTATTTTGGTGGCTCATAAAGGACCTCTTACCCTTTTAAAGGTATGTGTTAATTATGATGGTAGGTATGTTATTGTTCTTTCATCATAGGTATGTTATTGTTCTTTCCCTCTTTGTTTTTATTATTAATCCGTTTTCTAACGTGTATTGCATATCATCAAGAAGAAATTCTTTGTGTTTTTAATTCTTCCACTCCGAGGTGAGTTATGTTGATTCGTTGAGATTAGGGTTTATTTTTATTTGGATTCCGTTTTATTTTTACAAAGAAGTTTAGATTAGGGTTTTTTTTTGTTCAGTTTTGTTACATCAATTCGTTCAAATTAGGCTTTCTCTTTGTTAAATTATGCTCATCGATTTGATTTTTTTCAAATTAGGATTTCTTCATTTCGGATTAGGTCTTTCAGTTTTTCTTTTGTTTTTCTTCACATACTTTTTTAATTATTCGATAAGATGGGTATTGGGAAGAAGTTTGATTGGAAGGCCGTACTCACCACTTATTACGTGAACGGGCCGGACTCACCACCTCAGAATTAAGTTTTATATCTCATCAATGTGTTTTGTATTTTATTTGTTCACAAGGTTAAGTGTTCTACATCCGTTTCTTTGCAGATAAGAATGTGTTTTGTATTTTATTTGTTCATAAGGTTAAGTGTTCTACATCCATTTCTTTGCAAATAAGACATGGAAATTACACATGACACGGTTAGTGGCAACATGACATATATCAAGTTTTTGTAATCAATCTACTAATTTTAGTATACAGCTACAATCATATACAAATTTTAATTACCACGATTAGGAAATGGAGCGTGCAATAGTCGATGGTAATAGGGTTAAGACAAGACATATAACCATAACAACCATCGGTCATGTAAATGGTTAACTAACATAGGTATAGGATTTTCAATAGAAAGATAGAGTAAATGCTAAAATTAGTAGATTCTTCAAGCGTTTGAAATCAACAACATTATTTGGTAGGAAAACAAATCTGAATTGAAGTTGTAATATAGGAATCTAACAAAGAATGTTGACGATTGTGTTAGATCAAATATTTGAAACACAGCAGCTGGTTGTTTACGTTAAAAGCATCAACTTTTACACATGTGGTACTGAATGAAAGGGATGAAATTGCAAGCCATTGCTCCGGACAAGGTGAACCGGCTTTCTTCTATCTTTGTTTTTTAATTATTTAAGATAAATTTAGTTTAGGATTTCACAATTTCATGTTGGATTGATTGATATGTGGGTAACTGGAAAGGCCCTCATATTAGATGAAATTATTAATTATGTCTGGCCCTTTCAAATTAATAAAGTTGAGGTGTATGTGTATTTATTTTGTTTAATTATATTAGTTGGAGAAGATAAACTTACTTAGCTATTGTTTAATACATGAATTTCAGGTTCTTTCCACAAAACTTGCATATGTCAATCTTATGGTGTATGATTTTGGAGTGAATTTGGATGCATTCAAGATTAAACCTAATGAGGTACCATGTTGGTTAATAGGCACTAAGCATGGTTAGTAGTTGGATTCCACCCGTATAACATTATTTTTAATTATATGCAATACATTTTTCATTCGTTTACTTTTTATTCGTTAATAGCTGAATCACTAATCATGAATGTGTTTTTTTATCTTCTTCGTTTTTGTGAATAGTCATGAATGGATTCAACCCGTGTAACTCGAGTTTCTAACTTGATCTCCTCTTTGGCATCATAGTAGTTGGTATTGATACTAGCGTTGTACATAAACATAACATATTTTTGTTTTTTTTATTATTTTTATAATTTTTATAAAGTGCTATCGGCTAATTAGTTAAAAGTTGAGAGTGGTGTGCTACAAATCAAAAGTTGAGAGTGTTATCGACCAATTGATGAAAGTTTAGTTTATTTAAACCCAATATCTCTTTTAAAAATGTATATACATTTGTGTTTGATAAAATTTAAATGGTCCAACCCGCGAAGTTCGCGGGTGATAACCTAGTGTCTTATAAAGAAGTTCATTTAACCCCTTTAGTTCCACTTTTTTTTTTTGTTCTTCACCTTCTTTTTTACCGCCTTTTTGTTTTTGCATGGGGTTGTTTTTGAGCTGGTTTTGAGTTTTTTCCCTAGCTGGGTTCCTTCCCTTATGTACTACCAGGTTGGGTGCCAGGCTCAAAAGTGACTCAACCAATAGCAATTCTTCAGGCGTCACCTCAGGTCGTATCACTTCTGGCTCCTTTTCAATGTCGATACCTGAATCGGTTTGTTGTGGGTCCTTCTGTATAGTTTCTCCTGAAGTAACTGCTTCCACTTCAGTTTCAGGTTTATCCTCATTGTTTGGCCCAAAATCTGCAAGTGTGTTTTCGAATGCTTTTAGTAAAAAATGTCAAAAGTTTATCCTGTTTGAGCTGAGTAGATTTTGTTGTACCTGTGGAAGTATTTTTTTCTTGAACATTTTTTTCAATGTTATTGTGTAGATTTGGCTAAGTTCACTGCTGCTTCCATCCCAGTTTCAGTTTCACCTCTTTCTGCAGGCTAGTTTAAGTTAAAAAAAATATAAGATTTTGTTCTTTTATTTTATTTTCTAATATAAATTGTTTTTACCTTAGACAGGTGGTTTGTAAGCGTATACACCCGTTTCCACAGTTTGAATATTTGCAATAAGGGTGTCTGTTACTCCTCCATCATCTGTATTTGTCAATCCTTCATCATCTGGTTGTAGTATCCCTATAGACACAAATTATTGAAGAATAATAACTCAGAAACAAAATCGCATGCTATACATGACATGGCATGCGAATCAAAAATCAATTGTATGCATGAAATCACATGTGTATTTAAGAAATCGCATGTGTATAGGAAATCGAATGTTTTATATAAAATCGCATGTGTTAATTTGAAATCGCAAGTTTACCTGCTGATTCCATTTGTCTGACAGTCTCCACAACATTGGATATTATTTTTTGAGCTTCTTCATTCTCTCTGACATTCTTCATTTGTTTTATTTTCTTGATGAACATTAGAAGGTGCAGTTTCAGGCTCTTGAACCGAATCAGGCGGCACGCAAACTGGATTATTACGAAGTGTGTCGTCCCACTGCTTACAGGCCTCCATAATCTCCGGATCCCAAAAACAGTTGGTTTTTGCATCTGAAACTAAGTTGTTCATATCTTGAACAATTTGAACCATTTCAATGTATTTTTTGACATTAATCCTCATTCTTTTCAACAGATTCTGTAATATTTTTAAGTTAAAATACTATCAATCTAAATGTTAAAATAAATGGATTAAATGAAATTAATATTTGATGGGCATACCTTTTTATTGATGTTCGAAGCCGCTCGATTTTGTTATTGGTCTGAACCGTAGACTACGGTGGGTGAAAGTGGAACAGGAGTGCTGCAATAGTCCAGTATTTTCTATGTTTGTGTCCCAACTCCCATCCAAAGGTTCAACTAAGACGTATCCGGGATGTCAAAACTGAAATCTATCATATCATCTGTGTGCTCGTTAAGGTCCTCCTCAGTTTCTACATTTTCTACAGCACGTGCAGTTCTTCTTATGTAGCTTTTTGTGTTATCAACGAGTCGTATTGTAAACTCCTCCGTTTGAACAACCCTGTTTGTTTTCATTTTCACTTTCATTTGTAATCCGAAATATGTTCCTCGACGTTATCAATCTCTGTAGATGTGGGGTATGTTTGGCATGGAGCTTTTAGAAGCTTTTAGGAGCATCTAGCTTTAAGCTTTTAAGAAAAAGCTCCTACTCAATAAAAAGTCTTGTTTGGTTGAAGAAGCTTTAAGCTTTTAGGTTAGGAGCTTGAAGCTTTTGGTTGAAAGCTACTAGTAGTAGCGTTTAGAAGAAGCTACAAGCTTTTAGGGAAAAATTGACTAATTTAACCTCTAAAATTAAGGAACTTTTTAATGCACCAACTTTCTAAATTTTTAGTTATGTCTATTTTGGTAATTTTATACATTTTATTAAAAGCTCCAGCTACTCTACCAAACACCAAATATATCTAAAAAGCTACAGCTATTAGCTGCCAGCTTCCAGCCACTAGCTTCCAGCTTTCAGCCACTAGCTACTTTTGCCAAACATAACCGTGATATAACGAATAACTAGTATCTCCATGACTTTCTCGAACAATTGAAGCCTCTTATTGTACTCATGTTTGTATAGAAGTTGTATAAATATAAAAAGGAGTTGATTTTTACTTAGAATATGTATTTATTTTATCTTCTTATATATATGTTAACAAATGTAGTAAAGCATACAGTAAGAAAGGCAACAGGTCCCATGAATTGTATTTTTGTGTTCTTCCAGCCCGCTCTTGAACGACGTAATGTGTCCGGTAGATATGAGCACCAATCTAGATGTGGTATATCCTCAACAGCCTCTAGCCCAAGCAAACATCTATCATTTGCAGTTGTAGCTTTTGTAATCTCCGCAAACAAATGTCATCCAGTACACCAGGAAATTGATTCTAAACAGGCTCCCCCCATCTCTTTGATTATCTATTGCTGTTGCAATTAAGCCATGTGTAATTCTCGCGTTGTCCCCCCCCCCATTGACTGATGAATTTATCTATAACACTATCTCCACTTTTGGGTTCTTTACTCTTTTCAGTCTTCTCAACCTTTTTAACTTTTCTTTTATCGACTATTATGACAACTGGCTTAGGTCCTTTTGGTATTCCAAATACCTCATAAACTGTGTCCGATGTAATTTTTATTTGATGTTTACCTATGTTTAGCTTATCGAACATCTCTTCAAAGTTTCTGGCTAGCCAATATCCCAAACGTGTCGAAATATGTTGATATTCATATCTAGAATAGCCCCAAAGCGCATATTTTTCACCTCATCAACTTGTTCTTTTGAAAATTTTTTCACAGTATCCATATATGATGTAGGTTGACATCTTAACAGTATTGCTTCATTTTTGTATTCAAAGAAAGCCCTAGGTTCTCTTCTAGGTGGTTCAGACTGGCTTGCTTTTTTTCCCTGTTCCACCTTTTTTGAAGGTTTATTTTTTTTTTGTATTTTAGATCCCTTGTCCTTTTTCTTCTTTTTTGGCAGTGGCTCAACAAAGTCATCATCCTCAAAACTTTCTTCTACAACCCTTCTTTTTTTGTTCTTGTTCACGTTTTTCAATGTTGATATGGGCTCTTCAAAGTCATGATCAGACTCTATTTCTACAAAATCGCATGCTATCAGACAAAAACCTTACAAAACCGCATGTATCAGTTAACCATTTACCAAAACTCACTAATCTGATAAAATCGCATGAATGGGTTATAAATTCGCATATCTCAGCTAACCATTACCAAAACTACCTAATCTTATAAAATCGCATGCCTCAGACAAAAAACCTTATAAAATCGCATGTATCAGTTAACCATTTACCAAAACTCACTAATCTTATAAAATCACATGAATGAGTTATAAATTCGCATGTATCACCTAACCATTACAAAAACTCATCTAATCTTATAAAATCGCATGCCTTAGACAAAAGACCTTACCAAACAACGCCAATCATATAAAATCGCATATGTCATACCCTTACAAAACCCACTATAAAATTCTTAATCTTATAAAATCGGTATGTACCAGACAAAAACCCTAACAAAATCGCAATTAACCATTACCAAAACAATACCTAATCTTATAAAATCATATGTATCAGACAAAACCTTACCAAACAAAGCTAACTATAAAAAATCGCATATGTCATTCAAAACCACTGTAAAACCCATCATAAAATCTCATATATAAGCAAATACCTGGATTCATCTTCTTTGACTGTGGTCTATCGTTGTTGGCCTTGCTCTATTTCTCAAAACTCATCAATCCTCGTTAAATAGCACCGGTAAAATTGAATGGAACTTGGGGGAAGAAGAATGCAATGTTTTGAATTTTGGTTTTACGGTATGATTGTGAGTATCTTTGCTGATTATCAGGATTATGATTTCGCAATTGACGATTTTAACCTTGACTGTGTGATATATATATTAATTTGATTAATTTAATGACGTAAATTAGTTAAGCACGGGGTTTAAATGAGATGATCTGACGGTTGTGGTTATAGCATACATAATGTACGATTAGGGCTATTATACAATAACCGGCCTCTATATATATGTGCGTGTGTGTTCCCATTTTTATTTTTATTAAAACCATTTTCTTGTTTAGATATCAAATGTGTGAAGAATCCAAGTATTTGAGAAACATTTCTACCATCATCATTAAGAAAGATATATAAAAATATGAATTTTTTAATGGCTTTATACCTTTTTCGTACATAAGATGATTTTGGATGATAGTTCTTGAATGTATACGCTCCATAATTTTCAAAAAAACTCTTTGTATGGATTTCTATTCAGCAAAATAACTTTGATGGAACTTGGAATCATATTTGATCTTTTAAGAATGTTGAAAGGAAAAACAAAATGAAAGGAATTTGATAGTATACGGTTTTGAGAAGTAAAATTGTTGGTTTGTTGTCAAGATTCCTTTTTGCATGTTTGCCAAGTGTTTGAAAAGCATGATTGCATGAATGATTAGTGGTCTTGGAGAATACATTTGCCGCCACTTGTCCATATACACACAGGTATTTAACTGTCTGTCGGGTAATTTATCTTGCGTTTTAATTGCGTTTTAAGGCGTTTAATTTTTTTTATTACTTTATAAAAATAAACTCACCATAATATTGCTGAATAATATTTTATTTGCCTAGACTGGTTGCGTTGTTTATATTTTGCAGTATACGCGCGGTAATGCGAAGTATGTGCTTAAATTCGTAAAATAGCGTTTTTATGCGTTTTAATTAATTTTTCTCCACGAATATGATTAAAAATAGAATTTTACTCATAATGGAATATTTATAAGATTTTAACATTAACCTGGCAATCACCAATGTTGGTTTCGCATTTTGTTCATTACGAGATAAGCGTTTATCTTATTATTGCCAACATAATATTTAACTAAGTTTAGATTTTCCAACACAACAAATACCAAATAATAACACCACATTTAATAAAATACTGCCTTTATTTATTCATAACACGTGTCACACTTATACGGTACGGACTCAAAATAGTCGGGTGTCACAATTGATGATGAACGAGATACGTTTTGGATCGAGTTCAGATGGTGATGATGAATACTGAGGAATTAATGATGATGTTCTTTTGTAGATGAACGATGAACGATTTGATGATGAGAAAAGCTAGAAGATTTGATGGTGAGTAAAGCTATCTCGGATGAGTTTGTAATCAGAAATGATGTCTCAGATGAAGTGTAGTATCTCAGATAAAGATAGTAGAGTTATAGTTTTATCTGAGAACTGTTTTAGATAATATAAAATGTTGATGTTGTGATGATTATTTGAAAAGATGTGTCGGATAAAAGTTATTCAAAAGATATTTTGGATCAAAGTATTATTCAAAAGATGTTGACAAAAGATGATGTGATGATGATGACTAAAGACGGCTGATGATATCATATGACAAAAATATTTGCAATCGCATAGACCAGTCTAAATAAGCTTGCGCTGAAAAGTGTTTCTTGGTCAGCCTGAGAACGATTTTGATCCCATTGCAATTGTAATTGTATATTCTATCTGTTTGAGCTAGTTTCTCCGTTCATGTTTATATTCTCTTTTATTAAAAAAATCTTAAAAAATAGAAAAACCCAAAATCCAAAAATAGTGTCTTGTTTTTCTTAAAATCAAAAATCCAAAAATAGAGTGTTTCATTTGTGTTATTATAAATTATTAACCGTTCTTGAAAATTTAACTGATCATCAAAAGTTGAAAGAATTTAAATTGTGAAATCCGAGTACAAGTACTTGGATGTACCTACTGTTCATTTGGTACTCTCCCTGTTTCATAGAAGTGTTTGCTTATGAATTTCTAAGCATGTGCAGAACTTGATGTAAATCAAAAAACATGGGTTGATGAAGATTGGGATGATGTTAGCTGCTAACAAAGCATGAAGATTCACAACAACTAGATGTGCCTGAGTCAGAAGAACAAGATACGAAGTGCCGCTTGACGGTGATAATACATTTGAAGAAGTACCTGTGAACCTGCTTGAAAGAGAAAGACTAAAGAAGAAAAGAGTTGTTGAGAATCCTCCTCTCACATTCTTTTTATCAAAGACTTTTAAGCAAAGCTGATCGAAATTCTGACATGAAGCTAACCACAAGAGCTGAAAAAAGAGACCTAGTGCTAAGAGTTCAACAGTCAAGAACTTCCACAACATCTACAGAATAGCGACAACCATAGACTCTGTTGAAGGCGTTGCTGAATTCATGCTATGAAGTCAATTTGATGCATCAGTCTAGGGGGAGATTGTTAGAGCCTAGAAGTGTGAAACTGACACATTAAATATATGCAACGGGCTATGGTAGCGAACTGGGATTAGTCGGGTTAGTTTATATTAGGTTTTAGACCTGTTTAGGTCATTTGGGTCTTGCATAAGGCCATGTGGGCCAGGCAAGCCGAAGGGGAGCCCATATGGGCATGGCTAACCTAGAGCATATAGGCTAGGGTTAGACCTCTAAGCCTTCATAGCCTCCATTGATACAATTCATAGAGAGAGACAGAGAGGTGTGAGAACTTTGTACCAGACGGTTTTGCTATTTCATAGTAATAGAATCCTGTGCGAAGTTTGAAAGTGATTCAGTGTTGCTAATTTCTTGAATATCATCAAGTTTGGATTCCGCCTATCCTTGGTGATCTTTTGATATTGTTGTTAGATCGGTTTTTCGGGACTTACAACAGCCACGGGTTTAGGCGAAACCCTAGCTACGCCGCCACTACACCACCTTGTCTTTACCGCCACAATAACAAAACACCACGAACCACCACTCGTCGCTACCCATGCTCGCAGCCACCACTGCACCGCATCCACACAACCCCAATCCCCTTCCGGAACTACCATTCTGAGGCCCCTGATGCCAAACTCCTCCGACAACCCTGCTCAAACCACCACTAAACCCTCCGACAACCCTGCTCGAACCACCACCACCACCACCACTTCCTTCACATCTCTACCACCGCACACCTCCCATCTACCCCGAACAAGCCTCCAAACGACCCCAAAAACCGCCACCACTGCTAACCAGCCTTGGTCGGCCACCACTTCAATCCCTTGTATCTTTCTCTCTTCGCATCTCTCTCTCTCTAGCCTATGAGTGCTGGTGTGTGTTAAAGAAAGAGTAGAGGTTGGGGTTTGATTTTTGTGTGGAAGAGAATGGGGGGGGGAGATAAGAATGCTTAAATAGTTAGGGTTTGGTGTCGATGTGTTGGGTTTAAACCGGGTGTACGAACCCGCTTGACCTCATGAGTCTCGTTTATATTTCTTTTGTTAATTCACCAAATAATTATATCATGTGTGATATATAAAACAAATCTCTGTTTGAAATGAATCATTGGGATATATTTTATAATTATAGTTATATAAATATAAACCGAAGACGCTTGGACATAATAGCAAATTAAATAACAGGTGTTGCATGTTATTATTATTTAAATAAATAATAATAAATAAACCTTAAGATGTGTTTTATAATAGATTTGCTAGAAATCACTAAAACGTTGCTACGCGTAAATATATGCAGTTTCGTAGAAGTTCACAAAATAAAGATACAAGTCACATAACATATAAATTCGCATAATTTATCTTTATTTAATTGTCCGAGAATATTATTCATTGTTCACTAACGTTCGCATACGTATGTGATTCCATAATTCCCCGAATTAAGTGTAATGCAAGAATGGGTGTTTGAGATAACGGAGTTTGTGTTAATGACGTTAACCTGAAAATGACGGGTGTAAAAAACGAAGTGGTGCATTCCCTACCTTTTAATACCATGACGAGAGAGCCTAGTACTTTTAGCACTCGGAGATCTCATGCTCTTTCGGTTCCTACCAATCCTTTTAATACCATTACCAGAGAGCCTAGGACTTTACTCGGAGATCTCATGCTCCACGATCAAATTAACACAATTATATATATACAGTGAGATTATTATATTGTCAACAAATTGCTAATCAATACTTTTAGTAGGTTGTCGCCTTAAAAGAAAAAAGTAGCAACGGGGATGTTCTGATGCGCCAACAACTGTCGCTGACACAAATGATCCTCCTCAATAATCTGTGAACTACCCTCCACTATTAACTAGAACTTTTTTTAGTATATATTTTGTATAAATATATTTTAAATTTTAATTTAAATGACCACATTTAGAAATCACTTTCAAATAAAGCTGATTTAATGACACATCCATGGCTTTTGAATATGTTAAGTCTTTAGTTGTCGGCCATAATACTAGGGTTTCGTTAGGGAATTACATATGTACTAAAGCTGATTTGTACTAACTATAAATAAATCATTCATCAGTAGTAACTTGATTCAAAACCCTAAAAAATGTATGATTTTGATGCAAGATATCTTCTCCTTGTTGACTTGAACTTGATAAAGTTAGCCACAAACAGACCATGGGAGTGGGATTCGACACATTCAGTAACCTAATTTTGATCAAGTTTATCTTACTTGCCACTTCTCTCTTATTTTTCGCCTCAACTTCCATTCGTTTCGAAAATAATCAACTATTTCTACGATTCCGAGACATATCCATCATCTTCACCGTTTCTTTTGTGGCCTTGATCGTCCTCCCACATGACCTTTTTTGGTATGTTTATCCACTGATACCCTTTGTTTCATATTGCTCTATACCGCTCCGAAGACTGATGAACAAGATATTGGATTGGCTGCAAGATGTTCTTGCTACATTCCCAGATGTTAGGATTCTCATCACAGCTGCACATCATGTGGCTGTTGAACCTGCTGCAGATGAAGTTGCACAAGTTTAACTTTGTCAACCTACAACATTTTTGAAACCGGTTAATCTCTTAACATCCCGTAATTAGATAGATAGTTAGAATAGATTACTACTTAGCGGTTATAAAGTACGAGGACCGAAGTTGACAAAATGGAAGTTAGAAACTACCACCCTTTGCGAAAGGGTGTGTCCCCTCCCTTCATCACTTCCGAATCGGTACAAGGCACAAAGAAAGAAAAGACGCGACTGTTGATCATATGGACAAGATTCGACACACCTCTTCAAGGATTGATCACAACCACACATCCAAGAGACATGACTTTTCACGAAGAGACGTGTCTATTCACTCATACCCATAGAAAACTATAAATAGGGTCATGTAGTTTCATTTGTAATCACTTACTTACACTCAATTCGATTTGTATACATTCATTCGGTTATTACAAGTTATTGTTATTCAAGTTTGTTAATCACGCTCGTTTAGAGATCAAGATCCAGTTCGGGCCAATAAATTGGTATCAGAGCATCAGGCTCTAAGCGTGGGAATCGCAAGGCATCGCAGGGAATTCGCGATCAGGTTTCATTTCGTTTTTAGTTCGCAAAAGTTCATTTCAGAATTTTTATTTTCGGTTCTAGTAAAATCGGTTGAACCGAAGGGTTAGGAATCTAGGGTTTATTTTGATTCCGGGGTTTAGTGCGAATTAGTTTGTTTCGGTTGTTTGATTGTTACACGATTCGGGTAATCGGGGTTATTGAGATCTATTGAAACCAAAAGAAAGTTTATTAGAAGTGAAGATTATTCGGCAGGAAGATATGTCAGGATCACCCGGACAAAGTCCGATAATAATACAGAAAGATGGAAATTCTCTTTCCCAGTTTCAGTGTCCGATTCTGAAACCAACAAACTATACGGTTTGGGCTATTCGTATCAAGACGATTCTTGAAGCGAATGGTTTGTGGGAAACGATTGAACCGGCAGAAAATGCAACGGTAGACACTAAGAAAGATAAGTCTGCAATTGCATATCTGTTTCAAGCAATACCAGAAGACGTTGTATTGCAAGTTGCAAGTTGTAAAACTGCAAAGGAAATTTGGGATAATTTAAAGGTTAGACACGTTGGTGTTGATCGGGTACAAAAGGCGCGTATGCACACGCTATTGTCAGAATTTGAATTGTTGCAAATGAGGGATGACGACACTATTGATTCGTTTACCGTAAAGATTAATAGTATCGTTACCCGGGCAACTGAAGTAGGAACGACATTGAGTCAACCGACTCTAGTACGCAAACTTCTAAATGGCGTACCGGATAAGTTTACTCAAATTGTTGCCTCCATGGAACAATACTCCGATCTAGAAACTATGACGCTAGAAGAAGCGGTCGGAAGACTAAAGGCGTATGAAGAACGACTCAAGTTAAAGAAAGGAAATCAAGGAGAAAGCCAAGATAGGCTTATGTTCACACATCATGATAACACCAGAGGAAGGCAATCTGGAAACCGCGGTCGTGGTAGATTTAACCAAACGCCTGGAAATTGGCGAAACAACGGAAATAGGCAAAGTCCCAGAAACGAAGGATCTACATCTAGACCTAGAAATGGAAATTCTAGAAATTGGAGGATGTTTACAAGAACCGACCTAAGTAAGATCCAATGTTTTAAGTGTCAGAAGTTTGGACACTTCAAGAAGGACTGTTCTGAGAAAGACGAAGTACAAGAACATTCAAACCTCGTCGAGAAAGACGAAGCACCCGTATTGCTAATGGCAATACAAGAAGAAAATGTTCAAGAAAGGGCTCTGCTAAACGAGGAACGTATAAAACCAACAAGTTACGCCTCAGAAAATGAAAATTTATGGTACTTAGACAACGGAGCCAGCAACCACATGACAGGAGTGCGAAGTCACTTCAAGGAGTTAGATGAAACAGTGACAGGACAAGTACGATTCGGTGATGGGTCACACGTAGAAATTAAAGGCAAAGGTTCAATACTACTGGAATGTCTGAACCAAGAACAAAAGGTTGTTTCACAAGTATACTACATTCCAAGTCTGAAAAGCAACATATTGAGCCTCGGACAACTTACAGAAACCGGTTGCAAAGTGGTTATGGACGGAGATCTACTGACTATCCGAGATCGAAATAGAAAGCTACTAATACGAGTCAAGAGAATGAAGAACAGGCTGTACAAAGTCAAACTGAAGACTGGAAGACCAATCTGCCTACTCTCAAAAACCGAAGACATAGCATGGTTATGGCACGCAAGGTTAGGCCATTTACACTTCGATGCTATTAAGGAGATGACTCGTAAGAACTTGGTACATGGAGTTCCTCAAATAAGTCATGCTAGTCAAATCTGTGACGCATGCTTATTAGGAAAGCATAGTAGGGCACCATTTCCAAATCAGACAAAGTTCAGATCTTTAAAACCTCTGGACTTAGTCTATGGAGATTTGTGTGGTCCTATATCCCCACCAACACATGCTGGGAAGAAGTATATATTCTTACTTGTAGACGACTGTACTCGCTACATGTGGGCATATTTACTAACTTCCAAGGATCAAGCATTTGAAACTTTTAAGGAGTTCAAAGAAAAGGTGGAAAAGGAAGCGCAGACCAAGTTAAAAATGCTAAGGACGGATAGAGGAGGTGAATTCACATCGGCTGAATTCAACAAGTATTGCAAAACCAACGGCATAGCAAGACAGCTCACAATACCGTATTCCCCACAGCAAAATGGAGTAGTAGAAAGGCAAAACAGAATGATGTCATCCACTACTCGCAGTATGCTGAAGGCAATGAACATGCCACAGAACTTTTGGGGTAAAGCAATACGACACACGATATATGTACTAAACAGGGTTCCAACAAAAGCCCTGGTGAACAAGACACCATATGAAGCATTGAAAGGAAGGAAGCCAAATCTGGAACACTTGAAGGTCTTTGGCTGCACGGCTTATGCTAAGGTACTACCACTTCAACAAAAGAAATTAGATGATAGAAGTACACCTATGGTTTACCTTGGAATAGAAGAAGGATCAAAGGCATACAGATTATATGATCCAGCAAAGAACAAGATATGTGTCAGTAGAGATGTAAAGTTCATGGAAGGTCAACCATGGAACTGGAATAGTTATATGGAGACGGTAGATTCAGGGAATCCCGAATGGACAAACTTTGTCATTCAAGAAGATGACATACCACCAGAGTTAGAAGAAAATGAACCAAGTAGTCCTGGCAGTAGCGGGCCACATCATGATGATTCAGGAGTAGATCAGACAGAAGAACAAGACTCCTATGTAACCCCGCCAGCACATTCGTACAATCAGAACTCAGCAGGAAGTTCAAGCAGTTTATCAAGTGGAGGTCCATCTACCTCTGAAAGTACAACAGAGAGTATTAGTGACACTCCAGTAAGACTAAGAAGTCTCGAAGACCTGTATGAAGAGACAGAAGAAATTCAAGTAGATCCACATGAATTATTACTCGCTGAAGAAGAACCAAGGAATTACAAGGAAGCGTCTAGTGACAGAAAATGGATTGAAGCAATGAAGGCTGAGTTAGACTCAATAAACAAAAATAACACTTGGAATTTGACGGAGGTGCCAAGCGATCACAAGGCAATAGGTTTAAAGTGGGTATTCAAGACTAAGAAAGATGCAAACGGAAACATTGTTAGACACAAAGCAAGGCTAGTTGCAAAAGGATATGTTCAGCAGCACGGAATAGACTTTGACGAAGTCTTTGCACCAGTAGCACGTATGGAAACAGTACGACTAATGTTGGCTTTAGCAGCATATCAAGGTTGGGAGGTACATCATTTAGATGTGAAATCTGCATTCTTACACGGAGACCTCAAGGAGGAAGTATATGTATCACAACCAGAAGGATTTGTAAAGCCAGGAAATGAAGGAAAGGTTTACAGACTATCAAAAGCACTGTATGGATTGAGACAAGCACCAAGAGCTTGGAATACAAAGTTAGATCAAACCCTAAAGTCACTTAACTTCAAGAAGTGCACTTTAGAGAACACAATCTATACAAGGACGAGTGAAGCCTCTACACTAATAGTTAGAGTCTACGTTGATGACTTAATAGTCACTGGAACGTCAAAGAAGGAAATAGACATCTTCAAATCTCAGATGAAGAACAAATTTGATATGAACGATCTAGGATTGCTAGCATACTATCTGGGAATAGAAGTAATTCAAACAGGGGGTGAGATAGGCATCAAGCAGACATGGTATATCAACAAGATACTCAAAGACGCCGATATGTTATCCTGCAATGACACAAAGACTCCCATGACTCCAGGAACTCAATTAACAAAGACTGAAGAAGGAGATCTAGTAGATGCAACATATTACAGAAGCCTGATAGGTTCTCTCAGGTACTTATTGCATACAAGACCAGATCTCTGTTACCCAGTCAGCCTACTTAGTAGATTCATGCAAGAACCAAAGGAACAACACCTGAAAGCGGTAAAACAAATACTACGTTACATCAAGGGAACTAAAGAGCATGGAATCATCTACAAACGACAAGGAGGATGTAAGATCACAGGTTATAGTGACATTAGTTTTGGAGTTAATACAGACAGAGGAAAAGGAACAACTGGTCTGGTATTCTACTTTGGAGAATCACCTATAACCTGGTGTACACAGAAGCAACAGACAGTGGCACTATCATCATGCGAATCAGAATTCATGGCAGCAACTGCAGCAGCATGTCAGGCATTATGGCTTAAAAGATTGTTAAGTGAAATTACAGACTGGAAGGAAGAGAAGATAACACTCAGAGTAGATAATGTTTCAGCAATAGCACTCATGAGAAATCCAGTCTTTCATGGAAGAAGCAAGCACATTGACACACGTTATTACTTCATAAGAGAATGTGTGGAAAACGAAGATATAACTGTGGAACACATAAGTGGAGAACTACAACGAGCAGATATACTAACAAAGGCACTAGCAAGGATCAAGTTTGCTACAATGAGGGAACTGCTCGGGATTCAAGATTTAAAGCAACTTATGGATGTTCGAGATTAAGGGGGTGAATGAAACCGGTTAATCTCTTAACATCCCGTAATTAGATAGATAGTTAGAATAGATTACTACTTAGCGGTTATAAAGTACGAGGACCGAAGTTGACAAAATGGAAGTTAGAAACTACCACCCTTTGCGAAAGGGTGTGTCCCCTCCCTTCATCACTTCCGAATCGGTATAAGGCACAAAGAAAGAAAAGACGCGACTGTTGATCATATGGACAAGATTCGACACACCTCTTCAAGGATTGATCACAACCACACATCCAAGAGACATGACTTTTCACGAAGAGACGCGTCTATTCACTCATACCCGTAGAAAACTATAAATAGGGTCATGTAGTTTCATTTGTAATCACTTACTTACACTCAATTCGATTTGTATACATTCATTCGGTTATTACAAGTTATTGTTATTCAAGTTTGTTAATCACGCTCGTTTAGAGATCAAGATCCAGTTCGGGCCAACAATTTTAGGGTTCTCTCTTCCCCCCTACTCTGAAAACATATATATCAAGTTTCATATGTAAATTTCGAATAATAACGTTGTTACATGTTATCTTACAGTGGTGGTGATATGAAAATAGAAATTAATTAACGGTCAGATATGTTATACGGTCCTTATACTTATTTAAAGACTAATGAATTGCTATGTATTTGAGTATTATTGGTTAATAATCTTATTTCTATGAAAATGCGTAATTGTAATTAATCTGTACGTTTGAAGTCATATAAATTCATTTTGGAAATTTATGGAATGAAATCCCTATCCATTGCCATTCTCAAAAAAAAAAAAATAAAAAAATAAAAAAATAAAAAAAAAATAAAAAAATAGTGGGGTTGGTGGTAAAATGGCAAGGTAAAACCTTTGTAAAATATTGAAGGAGTTAAATGTCATTTTAGTCCCTGTGGTTTGAACCATTTTATCAGTTTAGTCAAAGGTTTTATTTTTCGCCTGTGGGTTCAAAATATTTTCACTGTTGCCATTTTAATCTACTGGGTTAACTTCATACATTATTTCTGTTAACGAGAGTGCGATTCGGTCATTTTATATGGCCGAATTGTCTTTCTAGTTAACATAAGGGTTATTGGATTTTATCACCATAAACTATTGGCTATTGGCCGCTGCCACCCCCAACTATCACTTTGACGCCCGTCACCCTCAACTTAACACTTAATGTGTTCTGTCACCATGTCGTTAACTGATCACTAACTTTTGATCATGTTCCTATACTTTTGGGGGTGTTTTAAGATCCCTAAAACCTTCCTAAGATCTCTATGACACCCCCAAAAGTATAGTAACATGATCAAAAGTTAGTGATCAGTTAACGACGTGGTGACAGAACATACTAAGTGTTAAGTTGGGAGTGACGGACGTCAAAGTGATAGTTGAGAGTGGCAGCGGCCAATAACTAATAATTGGGGTTGATAAAATCCAATAACTCTTAACATAATTACATATAAAATGACCGAATTGCCCTTCTGGTAAACATAAAAAATAGATGAAGTTAACCCAGTAGATTAAAATGGTAACGGTGAAACCTTTTTTGACCCACAGGAGAAAAATGAAATATTTGGACTAAACTGACAAAATGACACAAACCACAATGCTTAAAATGACATTTAACTTAATATTCAAATGTGAGCTTTTGGATTCAAGTCTCCTAAGGAGTGAGAAATTCGCCTTTCAAATCTCACTATATGATAACATATAACAATGATATAGATGTTTAGTGATTAGAAAAGACATTGCTAACTTGTTTGAGCTATTTGAAAAATTCAAGATGTTGATTTCTTTGATGTAACCATGGGTTATGATAATTAATAACAACAATTAATATGGCTTCTCTCTGGTTTCTCTGGCGACTTGGGCGATTTTTCTAGGAACCCTAATACTTGATCTTTCATCCTTAATTTTGATTGATTTGGGTTAGGTATTGGGGTGTTGTCGATCCTTCTGAGTAAGGTTTCTAGACTTCTACCCTGGTTTCTAATCTTTTGAAGTTGGAATTAGGATTTTCGTTTCTTTTGTGATTAGGGTTTCTGTTTCGTTTCATAGCCGCCTAGGGTTTTTTTGTTTTTGCTGCTTTGTTTCGGTTTGCATGCTTTGTCGTCTTGCTGTGGATTAACGTTGTTTTATGCATGGCAAGTAATCGTGATCCAAGTTTGGAGGAATTAGGGTTTCAGTCCTTCTCGGAGCGGATGCATGTAGATGTTCTCATTACTTCCAAGGGGCCAGTTAATGTTCAGGATATGCGAAATAAATCCTCCTTGTTTAGTAAGCCGATCAAGATCGATGGAAACCCTTTGATGCCTCGTCGGGGTGTTGTGCAAAAAGATCAAAAGGTCATTAATGTCATCGATGAGTTGGTGAAGATTACGGTTCCAGTTCAGCCGGTTCAGCCAGTTGTTGATGATTTGGAGAAGGTTAACTATTCTGGCCAATCTGATTTGGATAGTGAACAATTGGAGAAGACAAACCAATCTGCGCAACCAATTTCTTATGCTGAAAAGCTTCAATCTAGTTTGCGGACCAAAAAGGAAATTAACTTCCGTCTGAAGGAGCCAGTGGAGACACGTGAAGATGCTGATGTGGTTATTCCTAGAGAGGTAGTGAAAAAAGTTCAAGATAAGTTTGACAATGTGTTATATGGGTATTTTTTAGGGAATCGGCTGCCGTTTCCTGTAGTTGAATATTATGCGAAAAATATATGGGCTAAGTTCGGGTTTTCTAAGCTCATGATGAATACTAATGGTTTCTTTTTCTTCAAGTTTGATTCTAAAGAGGGGCTTATGAAAGTCCTGGAAGGGGGTCCATGGTTGATAAGGAAGATGCCGTTATTTTTGAATATATGGTCTCCGAAGGTTAGTCTAAGAAAAGAGGGTATCAAATCTGTTCCAATTTGGGTTAAAATGCATAATGTGCCGATATCGGTATACACTGATGATGGTTTAAGTTTATTGGCATCTAAATTGGGAGTCCCGAAAAGTTTAGATTCGTATACGGCGGATATGTGTGCTGACTTTTGGGGAAGGAGTAGTTATGCTCGTGCTTTGATTGAGGTAAGTGCCGAGAATGAGCTTAAAGATCATATTACCATTGCCATCCCTAAAATGGATGAGGAAGGATATATTCTGGAACAAGTGAAAGTCGAGTATGAATGGAAACCATTACGGTGTGGTACTTGCTATTTGTTTGGTCACGATGTGGCAACATGTAGTAAAGGGGATAAGGGCAAAGCTAAACAGGTAGTGATTGATGAAGATGGCTTTGTTACGGATAGGAAACGAGTGGCAAAACAATCATTCCCACGGAAAAAGCAAAAACCTAGGGTAATTTATAGACCAAAGCTGACTAAATCTGGAGCTAGTACCTCTGGCACGAAAAAGGATGACCTAGATAGTGGGCAGCCAGCGGTGAAAGTGGCGAACTCGTTTCAGGCTCTAGATATGGATGGAGATGGAGAGGGCTTAAAGGATGATAATGTAAAAGCTACTGAGTCATTGCCAAGTGGAAGCCGAAAAAAGGATGATGTAGTCATGGATCAGCTTCACACTGAAATCTCTGATTATATGAGTGCTGACACGCATGGGAGAACTTCTGAGGGGGCAAGCACTCCCGGAATTCATGGTGTTAATGGATAGTATGGCAGTCTGGAACATAAGGGGATTGAACCTTACCCTGAAACAAAGAGAGGTTCAGATGCTTATTTCGGAGAAGCGTCTTAAAGTTTGTGCTATTTTGGAATCGCATGTTTCTGTTTCTAATCTTGGTAGAGTCTGTAAAAATGTTTTTCGCTCGTGGGATTGGACATCTAATGGTGCTTGTTGCTCTCGAGGTACTAGAATTATTGTAGGTTGGGATAATAGTGTGGTGGATCTCATGGTTATTGATCAGACGGACCAGGTAATACATGTTCTTATTCAGTCGAAGTCTAATGCCAAAATTACGTTCTGCTCGTTCATCTATGCTGAAAATAAATATCAACTTCTTCGAAGGGAACTCTGGGAAAATCTGAATAGACATAAGTTGTTTGTGGCCGATAGGCCTTGGGTTGTGCTAGGGGACTTCAACTCTGCTTTGTCATAGGATGATTGTCTAGTTGGGTCGTCTAATATTTCGATTGGTATGCGAGAATTTTTTCAATGTGTTCAGCATAATGAGTTGACAGATATTAAAAGCCACGGTATGCAATACACTTGGAACCAAAAACCGAAAAATGGTGTGGGTATTCTTAAGAAGATTGATAGAGTAATGGGCAACATTCACTTCCTCGACACTTACCCGGATGTTTATGTTTTGTACCACCCGTTTCGAGTTTCGGACCACACTCCATTTATTATTAACCTTCAGATCCTAAAGAATAATCGGCCCAAACCTTTTAAATTTGCAAACTTCTTGGTTAACAAAGATGGTTTCATGGATAGTGTGGCTGCAGTTTGGTCTAAAACGGTGCATGGAGTGTCTATGTACTCGGTTGTTAAGAAACTATCTTCCTTGAAATCCCCGTTGAGACGACTTCTCTTCATGCAAGGAAATCTTCATGATCGGGTTAATGTTTTAAGGAAAAAGTTGGATGAGATTCAGGTGGCGATCGATGCTAACCCCTTGGATATTTCACTTAGAGAAGCTGAGGCTAAATGTCTTCAAGACTTTCAATCTGCCTCCTATGATGAGGAATGTTTTCTGAAGCAGAAATCTAAAGCGGAATGATTGGCTGCTGGTGATTCGAACACTAAGTATTTTCATAATTGTGTCAAAATGAGAAATGCTTGCATGAAGATTCATAGCATTCAAGATGCTACTGGTGATCGATTCCATGGTGACGATGTGTATGGAGTGTTGGTTGCTCACTATTCCGAGTTCTTGGGTGTGCAGGACCAGGTGGATTCTTTACCAAGTGATTTTACCTTTCCAAGTGTCTTGGACCCGATTGTTGCTAGCAATATGGTGCGCCCAGTGACTGTTGAAGAGGTAAAAAAATGCTATGTTTTCTATTGGTGAGAATAAGGCCCCGGGCCCGGACGGGTATACTTCGGCTTTTTTTAACAATTCTTGGGAGATTGTGGGTAGTGAGGTTACAAAAGCGATCCGGGACTTCTTTGATAATGGCAAACTTCTGCAGCAAATTAATCATACAATTATTGCTCTTGTCCTGAAAGTGCCTACTCCGAATACAGTGGTTGATTACCGTCCGATTTTGTGCTGCAATGTGATTTATAAATGCATTAGTAAAATATTAACGGATAGAATCAAAGGTAGTTTGGATGTGCTTGTTGATATTAACCAATCGGCGTTTGTGCCAGGTAGAAAGATATCCGACAATATCTTACTAACTCAGGAGTTGATGCACAATTATCACCTAAGGATTGGCCCTTCGAGGTGTGCATTCAAAATTGACATACAAAAAGCATACGATACGGTTAGCTGGTCTTTCTTAGAAAGTATTCTTCATGCATTCGGGTTTCATCATAAGATGGTGGATTGGATCATGGTTTGTGTTACCACGGTGTCTTATTCGTTAAGCATTAATGGTAACCTTTATGGTTTTTTCAAAGGTAAAAGAGGGTTGCGGCAGGGGGATCCAATATCGCCTTATCTTTTCACATTGGTAATGGAGGTCTTATCGTTATTACTCAAAGATGCAGCCACCAAATGTAATGCTTTCAGATACCATCTTCATTGCAAGAAACAAAAGATTATAAATGTCTCGTTTGCGGATGATTTGTTTATGTTTGCAAATGGTGATGTAACTTCGGTTAAGGTGTTAAGAGATGCGCTCCAGAATTTCACGAAGCTGTCGGGCCTTGTTCCTAGTATGCCAAAGAGTACGGTTTATTTTGGGAATGTTCCGCAGTCGATCAAACAGGACATTCTTCACATTATGCCATTTAAAGAGGGTACGCTTCCTGTTCGTTATTTGGGGGTTCCTTTAATATCAACTAAACTCTCCTACAAGGATTGCAAAGTCTTAGTTGAGAAAATGGAGAAGAAGATTGATAACTGGATGACGAGATCGTTGTCATTTGCGGGTCGGTTACAACTGGTTAACTCGGTTCTTTCAGCAATGCATATCTATTGGGCTACAGTTTTTCTCTTGCCAGCTAAATCGGTGAGTGATCTTGAAAGGCGTATGCGTGCTTTCTTATGGACTGGTAAGTATCAGCAGAATGTTAAACCTAAGGTTGCTTGGAAGATTGTTTGTCTTCCAAAAAATGAGGGCGGGCTGGGTGTTCGGTGCATTGCGGATGTCAATAAAGCTCTCGTCTCCTCTCATATATGGAGTGTGTTGACCAACAGGAAGTCGCTATGGGTCCAATGGGTTCACATCTATAAACTGAAGGGTAGAAGCTTTTGGGAGCTTCCTTGTAGGGGTAGTATGACATGGGGTTGGAGGAAGATTCTGGCGTTACGCGACTTACTTCGGCCTTATATGTGGAAGTCTATTGGTAGTGGTAATAACACGAATGTATGGAGTGACACTTGGTGCACTGCTTGTCCGATCCGTGCTTATGTGAGTCCGAGAACTATAGCCAATGCAGGTTTTAACTTGCAAAATACTGTGGCTGAGCTGGTGGATTCTAACGGCCATTGGCGGTGGCCGATTGCTTGGTTTGACTTGTTCCCTGTTTTAATCAACATCCAAGCTCCGGTTCTTTATGATGCTCAAGATCGGTTGGTTTGGATTAACTATGAAGGAAAAGCAGTTCATTTTTCTTCGTGGGAGGTATGGAATAATATTCGCCATCGGGAGAATATAGTTGATTGGTTTAATATGGTTTGGTTTAAACAGTGTATCCCGAGACACTCTTTTAACTTGTGGTTGGTAATTAGAAACAAACTTAAAACCCAAGATAGATTGACCATTTGGGAGGCGGGAAGTGCTACAAACTTGAACCTTATGTGTTGCCCCTTGTGTAACCATGGTAAGGACTCGAGGGACCATTTGTTCTTTGAATGCTTATACTCTTCGGAGGTTTGGGATAGTATCAAGGATATGGCTGGTATGGGTGATGTAAATGGCCAATGGAATGACATAATGCAATGGATGAATGTAAATTCGAATATGCAACAACCGGCCAATGTTACTAGTAGACTTGTGGTCTCGGCAGCCTCCTATTTTGTATGGCAAGAAAGGAATGCTAGGCTTTTCTCTCGGCACCAGCGTTCAGCGATGATATTGGCTCAGGAGATCATTAATATAGTTCGTATGCGCCTCATGACTCTAAAATTCAAGTTGGGATTTGTGAGCAGAAGTTTTCTCGAGAAGTGGAAGATTCCGACTAGGAACTTGATCGTTGATCCTGGCTAGATAGGCCCCTTGTGTAGTTTTTTGGTTGGGCCGGGTTAGTGGCTTGGGTTGTGTTTGTTTGGTTGGTCGTTTGTTGGTTGTTTTCTGTTTTTAGTTGTTTTGTTTTCCTAGTCTTGGTATGCCAAGTCTAGCGGGTGTGTAACATTTCAGTTTCACTTGTGTGCTTTATTGTTTGATATAAAATTTACCGGGGTAACCCTTTACCCAAAAAAAACCATGGGTTATGATACAAGGCTCAATCAACTCATTTATATGTCCATAAATTAAAACTGTGACACCATGTTATTCGACTCTATTGAAAGAATTGGCTCATAAAAACCTCAAGAATTGAAATATTAAGACTTGAGATGGCAAATCCATCACTACTACAAAAACGACCATCGCACGGATGTGTGCCTAAGCAGATCCACACGATTGTAGGAAGGCCAGGTCCGCATGAGCTGATCCACACATGTCCATCCGTATTTAGGTGCGCGCATTCGTGTTTAATGTTTAGTGCTGATGGGAGTCTCCTATATATAGGGTGCAAGTCCTATTGTTGAAGATTTTTAAGCCTCCATTTGAACATGTCCTGCATCAACGCCATTTTTATGTCCATATCTGTGTTCAAACATGTGGCGTTGTGTAACTCTTCCATGAACCCAACCCTCTTCTTAGTCATGATGTCTTTAAGCATGTGGTCTTCCTTCTCTCCGTTGTCACATATAACGGTCACCATGTCTGTTTCTTTATCAAAACGCCATGATGTGATGATTGGGTCCATTTTTTCATCTGCTTTGCTTGGTCTAAATTTCCTTGTTAATCTTCTCATAAGCTTATGTGTTTCATGACATTCGTTATCAAGAGGGATGCCAAGCGATAGGATACCCTTCGGTACCTCTTCTTCCATTTTCAAAATTTCCTTTGATTGTCTTAATAAACACCCTTCTTCTGTTGTCAAAACGTATGACGAATTTTATGATTCTCAGGGCGTATCTCCATGAAATGATGGTTGCCATTTTTGGCATTTTGGTTAAACTTGGCGTTTTGGTAAAAGATGTTTTTAGAATAATGGGTGGAAGTGATTATGGAAGCGATGTTAACGTCGTTTATATAATGATGTTTTTGGCGCGTAAATTAGGAGGGAATTTACTCTAATAAATGTTAATAATTGAATTTCAGTTATTGTTTGTTTCTTCTATCTGTAATCTGCAACGCGTTTTATCACTAAGCTTTGGCGTTTTGTATTAATTGTCACACCCCCAAAATACCACCTAGGGAATGTCCCTGTTGGCGTGTGACGTACCAAAAACGAGCCACTAATTTCATTGAACCCATACAAGTTTATAAATAAAATTCTCAATTATTAATGAAAATACCATCAACAAGTTTAAATGAAAATCAACATGTTCACCGGAAGCAAATGACAAACCAAAGTTAAACAGCTTCAAAACCAATGTATAGTATCAAGAAAACAATCACATGAATCCCTCCAGTCGACCCATGACCACTCCAGCTACTCCAGACAGCAAGTTCCCAAATCCAAGATACCTAACGACCTACGAGCATGCAACGAGTGTATCAGACAACGCTGGTGAGTTCATAGTTTTTAAGAAAACGTTAGTTACCCAGTGTTTAATCCAGTTTGTTAACACATTCGAAAGTAATGTTGATAATATCTCGATACTGAACAAGACGGCTACCGATGTAAGTTTTGCCCGTTCCCAGTGCTCCTATCAAAACACTGGGCATGACTAGGTCATTAGTTCACACCCATCCTCTCCAGTACGGGGTGAGGGTGCCAAACCTAAGTAGCGTGTAACACCTCAAAAATTCATGTCCAATATTATATCGACACGTGTCATGGACTTAAAACGTGTAAAGGAATGAATTAGAAGGACTAAAGTTGACAAACAAGGAATCTATGCGTGTAAAAGGATTCAAAATGTCAACAATGAATAAATATGTCTTTCAATAACCCTACATGATGTTTGTACCCTTAAACGAATAAATCATGGATCATACGAAGCAAATTGTGAAAGAAAGTGAGGAATTACAAACTACAGGGGCTAAATGTGTCAACATGTTTAAAGTATACCTCTGAGTGATCTTTTAGCGGACCCAAAGCTTTGTAATGATAAATTATACTCACAAGAATATGTGATAAAAATTTCACAAGGTTTCAATAAAGTATGAGAAAGTTATGACAATATTCGTATACGAGGGGTCAAAAGCGTCAACGTTGAAATTTAAGGCCTTACGGGTGATCACAAAGTTAACCGAGGACTTAACGGTCTTTGGTTATGTCATGGAGCCCTTAAAAGTAAAGTTAGAGGGTTGAAAATGCAATAAACAAAGTTAAAACCATGTTTGGAAGGACTAGGGGCTGAAATGTAATTAGCGGAAACTTGTTTGGCTGGTTACCTACTTGCTAGCGTAGCGCGAGAAACTCCCCCTTTTATCGTATCGCTACGCGACGACCTGAGCTGGACAGATTCATGTACAGATGCGAGTTTCAACAGGTTGCACCGCCTTAGAAGCCTTGTATTCAATTCTAGGGACTTGTTTGATGGTTTTTCAAGCATAGGGACACTTGTAAATGATCAAGGATCATCTATAGGCTTTGGTGGATTGATCTTGTGAGTTCTAAGGTCCTATATAAGAGCATGCTTGTTGCAACATTTGACACCCACTTGAAAACTCTTACAACTTCAATTCTGAAGATTTCTCGAGCTCAAGTCCTCTTCTTAGTGATCATTAATCGTGCTTAGGACCTTTGTAAGTGTCCTTAACCTTCCTTAATTTGGTTTAGCCTAGTTTATTAGCTTAAAGTCATTTCGTCGTAATTAAGGTTTGACTTCGTCATTAACCTTAATTTGTCCAGTCAAATTTCAAATTGAAAGTACCTATGAGTTGGTAATTATGTGGGCAATAAACCCTTAAAGGGCACCCTCTGATTCCCACTCTAACTAGGTCAATTGTCGAGTCAAACTTGATCTTAAAAAGTCAACAGAAAGCTAATTTTCAAATAAATGCATAATTAGCAATGTAGAAGCTATGCAACCTGTTTTGACATTAATATAACTTGGTAATTAATGTAAGAACATGTCTAAACATGTTCAACTCGACAATTTTCAGTTTAGGCTCGGTTCGGGACCGAAAGTCGCATAGTTTGACTTATGCTTTGACTTTCAGTTCTGACCCGTTTGTGCATGACTTAGGAATGCCTTAGAGCTTTAATAGGACCAAGTTACCTATAAGTATAACCCTCTGAGATTATACAACTTGGTTCATTGGTTATCCAATTCATATGCATGATTCCGTTAAATGCTTAAATGTTGACTATTATGCCCTTATTGCCTTAAAATGTGATTTTTGAAAAAGTGAAAGGATAGAAACCTTCACTACTGATTTATAAACTTGTTCCTAGAATGTGACATCAGTTTGAGGTCTAGATTAAGAGTTATGCTCATTAGCGTAATTAAGAAGCTTTTAAGTAAATAAACCACATAATTAGCATATAGCCTATCTAAACCCGATTTTTAATACCAAAATTATTACCCACTAATGTAATATAATATTTTGGGATTTTTGAAGATTTTTATTTATTTTTAGGTTGAGCATAACATAGGGTTCTAAGCTTGATTCGGTAATTGCCGATTTTGCCCTTTTAGGCTATAAAATGAGTTTTACAAATCCTTTTGACCCCAAACCTTTTTCTACTGATCTAATATGATAAATAAAGTATTTTGAGCCTTCTGGAATAATAAAATTATCAGCTTTCCTTTGAAAACCCAGAAATGACTCCAAATCGCCTTTTTAAGCATTTCTAATGCATAGTATGTATTAAAACCATATTAGATACATAAGACTTGATACCTACTGATATTTTAAGTTAACATTTATATTAGTAGGTAAAAGTTTTGAAGTCAGATTTCCGGATTTGACCTTTAAACCTTAGGTGAAATTACCAAAATACCCTTTCGGTGCATAGAATGGTTAGAAATGATAAATTTCACATATAGGTTATACCCTACTGATATAACTTAGTAAATTAAGTATTTTTACTGATTACATCAGACCCGAAACTCAGAGTTATAGTTAAACCCTTTTATAATCTTTTAAATGACCAAAATGCCTTTACGATGTGTAATTTGTATTTAAAATCATTTTGGGCATAATAGAAGACATCGTACTGATGTCACAACATATTTAAGGCATATTAACTTATGGAACATGTTCATGACTCTTATGGTTACCCGTTACGCATGTTTCGCGTTCGGATCGGTCTATGTAACTAGTTTACATATATTAGCCGAAATGGGTCAAATCATATAGTTTTTGTCTCAAAATTCAGAATGTGTTTAAGTTACCCATATTAAGCAAGTATACAAGCTTGTCGGGTCAAAACCACATTCTAAGCCGGTCTTCGCTTTATCATGCGTTTGAACCGTGCCTTCCTTTGAAAACTAACCAGTCTAAAGCTTAGGCTTAATTAAAGACCCGTTAGGATTCTAATAGGTTATCAAAAACCTTCGTTCTAGATTAGGAGCCCAGTAAAAGCTACGTGCACTTGTTGTATTTGATTTATACTTTGCTCAGGTAAATACCCTTAAGTTATTTTCCCTATACGGGCTTGGGATACGGTACTATAAAAGTACCGCTTGGTCGGGTGTATGTAGTCATTTAAATCGTATTGTGATTGATGTATTTACATAGCCTGTTTGATATGTATTATTTGGTGTATGGCCCTTGGGTGTTAAATGACCATGTCCCGGATATCCTTGGCATCATTCATGAAATGGCCACGACCTAAGCACGGGGTGTAGGCGTACACCTGACAGCTGCCTTATGTAAAAACTGGTATCCCACTATAAGGAATCAACCTTATGGGCATCATACCTGTGGCGTGTCAGTTAACTTAAGTCCGGCCCTACAAACCGGCACTAATGGACGATAAATGAGTAAAGCTGTATACAAGATTATTTTGAATAATTGTCCCAAGTTATAAAATATTTTTGCCGAAGTGCATTTAAATAAATTTTCAAACTCTTTTCAAAATGAGCCAGTTAAGTTGTATTTACCAGTGCAAACTGACGTATTTTCCAAAAAGGCTAAGTGCAGGTACTAGACGAAATAGGCTGGCTACTCCAGGCATCGTTACTCAAGTCTCGCAAGCTTTAGATGTCAAAGTCTGTTGAACAGTTTTCCTTTTTATTTGATCCGCCTGTGGATCTGTTTCGACTGTGTTGTAATACTTAAACATTACAGTTTATTCAGTTGAAATAAATCTATATCTTTTGCTTCCGCTGTGCATTTATATGTTGTGTTGTTTGACTATGATGATATCAATGACATCACGACACTCCCCACCGGGCCCACCGGTGACACGTGGAAAATAGGGGTGTGACAGGTTGGTATCAGAGCCAACGCTGAGTGAATTAAACACTAGCCTTTTGTGTTTGATCTCAGTTACACAATTGCACATTCTCGAGTCTAGACAAGAACATAGGACTAATCCTAATTCGTTATATTTTGTTTCCTTTGTTATTTTCCAGATTTGCCCTTGCATGGGCAAGTCATTTTGTTAGAAGTCTCGTTTAGGGCAACCATGTACGTGTTTAAATTTTAATGGGACGATTAGATTCCTATAAGATCTACCATTATAATAAAATGGCAAAATCTAAGAAGGACAAGACCTAGCCTTATGTCACTTTAAGACAGGGCCAAAATGGTACTTCCTCAATTAGATTCAGATCCTTGTTAACATCTCAACTTAGGATTGCTCTGCGTTTAATATTAGAAGAATCTTAAGGGTAAAACTTAGCCTAAATGTCGTTGCAGACATGGCCGGGATGGTAAAACCTAGCCTAATTGTCATTACAGACATAGCCAAGATGGTAAAACCTAGCCTAAATGTCATTGCAGACATGGCCAAGATGGTACAACCTATTCAAAAGATTCAAAACCTTGTTAACATTAGAAAGCATATTAATATGCTTGACAAATGTGATTCGATAAAATCACATAAGTCATTATTAAAATGGGTTATTCTAAATTCCCTTATTTAAAATAATCATCCCTTAAGGATGAAATGCCTACGGGCTATAATTAATGTCCTCTGGGATTAAAGACAGTGGTAGCCTACAACTCCTTGTCTAGGAAAGGTAATGAACTTTGATTCAAACCTTAAATACCTCGATCCTGTACGAATCCTGGTTTATAAATTAAACTTGTCCACGTGACTAGGCCTTTTGTGCCATTATTAACTTATAATTTAGGGTTATAATGAAAATCCTTAATAAAATAAATATTATTCCTTTTCTGCTAGTATATGTATTATAAAGAATCTTAAAAGGTATAACATAGCTTGAATGTCAATAAAGACCTAGCTGAGATGGTAAAACCTGTTTAAAAAGTGATTCGGATCGTTGTTAACATCTGAAAACATGTTAACACTCCCGACAACAGTGATGCGATAAAATCACACTTGTCATCTTTATATTAGGAATTTTTCCAAACCCCTTATCTAGCCTAAATGATCAATAGGAATCATGGCTAATAAACGTCGAACATGATGTACACATCTAAACATCCATTTGGGATGTATACCTATGGGCAAAGTTGTATACATGAAAAAGATAGTTTTATTTCATAACTTCTTGTCAAGACAATGAAATATGAAATTTTCCGATCCAAAGGAATCATTGATTATGTTTTAAAGTTTCCCTAGTGACAAGGCATCTGTGCCATCAAAATGTCCTTTGGAACAAGCCATTGTGCTATATAAAATGTCAGTACGACATTGACAGTCGTGAGTTATGTCCCCTGTCTAATAAATATGAAGGATTATATTCCATTTAAACGCCAAAGATGGTTTATTTAAAAACCTAGGCAACACATAATCAAATAAATTAAATACTATCTATTGGCCTATATGGTTGATTTACACCATGGCTATTTAATCATCTAGTTCGACAATTCAGCAAATTATTATTACTCGGTTTGTAGCCTTAAAAGCTTCACCATGATTGACTCATCTGAAGCTCACAATCATCCAGTTGATCAGAATAATGATGCAAGACTGAATTTAACAGGCACCGAGATACAGACTATGTTAGATACAGCCGTAAACAAAGCCATGGACCGCGTATTAAAGGATCATGAGCGAAAGTGCGATAATACCCCAAATAAGGGTTACAACAAGGGTAAGGCCGAATCAAATCGGTCCAAGCCAAAGGAGGCAAAACCCAAATGTAAAACCCGTGGGAAGAAGCACTTCGGAAAATATTTCTATGAACGGACATGGGGATGTGTCATCTGTAAAGAGATGGATCATAAGACCCATGAATGCAAGGACTTGAAGGACGCCACATGCTATGGTGGTGGCGAGAAGGGGCACATAAAGACCCGCTGCCCAAAGAAGGCAACTAAAGGGAAGTGCACTTTAGAATCACAAGCTAGGCCTTGTGGAATTTGTAATAAGGAAGGGCACAAGACTTTGGAGTGCCAAGACATAAAGGACGCAACCTGCTATGTTCGCAATGAGAAAAGGCACATCAAAACTAATTGCCCAAGTAAAACCAAGAAGCCTGGGGAGGCTAAGATGACCAAAGCTGGAGGCTCTCAAATGGATGCTAAAGAGGCTATTCAAGATGACAATGTCACAACGGGTACTTTCTTTGTCAATAACGCTCATGCTAGAGTATTAATTGATTCAGGTTCAGATAAGTCTTTCATTAGACAATAGATTTTGTAAATTATTAAATCTACCTGTTAAAACTCTAAGCGTTAAGTATAAAGTAGAATTGGCCGATAGTACCTTAGATACTGCTCCGACAATAATAAATGGATGTTTTATATCCATTAGGACCATTCTTTCTGATGTCCTTGTTTCCGTTGGAATTAAAGGGACTCGATATAGTGATAGGAAAGGATTGGTCGTCTTGTAACCAAGCCCATATTATGGGTAATAAGAAGCAAGTAGTTATCAAGACTCCTTATGGTAAGCCTTTGGCAACCCAAGGAGACATTGGGTATGGATTGCCTAAGCACTTGCTGAATTTGGTACTTAATACCAAAGCTATGAGTATGGAAACTCAGAAGAAACAAACAAAAGTCGCGATGCTAGAAATGCGACAAATGTTAATGGTGCGTCAAATGTGAACCTCCATGTTAAGGGAGTTAATCTCCAAAAGTGTGATTAATGCAACTGTTAGAAAGGCTATGAGAAAATTCATGAAAAGGATCAAGAAGCCTAACGCTACTCACTTTAAAACACATGACGCTGCTTATGAGAAGAGCTTTATTCATACTTCAAATGCGAAGAATAACCCAAACAAAATCATATATGGCAAGGAGCCCATTTCTTTTAGGATGTACTTAAAAGTACTTCCTCTCTTGGAAGTCAAGAGACTTCAATAGTAAAAAGGGGCCATCGATTGAAGAAAATTGTTGGACGAAATAGAAACCATTAGGTGTATCAGCGGTTATGCTGGAAAGGACACGGTGAGGTGTGCATCACAGTCGTTCGATGGCAATACCCTTAATTAGCAAGGACATTAATGAAGTCCACAAGAAAAATCCTCTTATACAATATGAGATGGACCAAGTTTTAAGAACTTTATTAGAAAAACCTATTATCCACATAACAAGATGGAAAAAGATGGAATAAGAATTTCCTGACTCTCACCATAAAAGTTCTAGCCTGTCGACAGTATGTCGCAAATTTTAATTCATTGGCTGAAATAGTGCTCTACTCGGTTTACCAAGAAATCCAAGCTTAATAATCATTGGTGGTTAGCATCGGCAATAAGAGGGCACATTAAGTTGTCAAAGCCTATTCATTATAAATCCATTAGGGATCTACCTCAGCTGCTCACATTTTATAGATTAAGAAATAACCAGCCAAGGCCGGGTCCGCCCAAAATTTTGTCAAAGATTTTTAGCTAAGTTTAAAGGGATTAAGAATGGAGGCGTTTAACCCTCCTGATGAATGATTAGAGGTAGTTCACCTTAATAATGACACCAGATAAATCCCTTGTGGTGATTTTATTGCTAAGAATTATGTTTGGTTTCAGGTATTGCTAAGTGTCTCATAGGACCATAAGTATAGCAAACTTTTAAAATCCTCATAAGAACCCTAGATATTAAGTGTAAGGTAAAACTTACAGACAGAATCAAAGGAACCATTTCTTCGGTTCCTGTCAGAGATCTTCATTCATACGGTTCTAGTGTACCCTCGCTCCAGATGAAGTATGTCAGAATATGTAAATGATATCTCTTGATCTCTATCGATTAAGAATACCAGATGGTATGACAAAAAGCGCCATATGAGGGTTGGTATATCTTAACAAGTTCCATAGATTGCTTCCATGCCTGATCAACATGGAGGTTTAATGCATGGAGCCACAAAGATATCCCAATAATCATATGATACTAAAAGTCAACTAATGGTATTCAAAGAAGATATCCACAACGGAATTTTCCAAGTAAATGTCTATGATTAAGGGAATCCATAGACTTGTAATGTGAATGTGTCCCTTACCCGACACAAGCAATGATGGATGAACTGGAGTATGAGATTTGGAAAATCTCTGTAATCTTTGTGTATCTTGATTATCTTCTCTTAAGATTACACTGTTTACCTCCTGAGAGGCAGGTAGAGTTAAGATTTATATCCCTGTTGGGGCTGTATTATTATGAAATCTTCAAGATGGCTAGTAACATCATTGGAAGAATCGAAACCCTGATTAAGTAAGTTTTAAAAAAAAATAATTCATATAGCCTAACTCGATATTATGAGGATTCGATATCGTTAATTAAGAAAGACGGTTCATTTTGCTTATGCATTGATTACCGCAACCCTAAATAGGCAACCATTAAGAACTGCCATCAGCTGCCCAGAATCGTCGATTGGTTCGACTAACAACAAGAATTAGCTATTTCTTAAAAGTAATTTAAGCAGTGGATAACCATCTCACCTTAAGATAAGCTTTTCTATAATAGTTGATGTATAAGTATCAAGGCTGCTCCTTTGGAGACCTTGCAAAAGATGAAGTGTTAAACATTTATTGTTAGACAGAAGATTAGTAAGTCCAATTATCAGGATCTGAAAGTTGCCTTGGAAACAACGAATAAGATTAAACCAATCCATAATCATCTGTAAATTTGCCAGTATTCGGCAGAAAATCAAGGACTAATGAAAGCCACGAACCTCCTGAGTTCTTGTTAAGGAATAAGGTCCAACAAAAGATATCACCCTGGAAGGGTGTGCAGATTTGATTATCGGGCTAGTTAAGCTTTGAATATATATAAAATCTTTCGAAGAAATCGAATGTATCAAGATTAAATAGCTTATAAGCTAAAACCTACTTAAGGAGCTTGGCGGAGATTGCCATGTATTACACACTAATGATTTAAGGATATGTTTCATCAATAAGTCGGGAAGCATTATCACATAATGATATACAGAATTATGACATGATGAGAAACTTGTATCGATGGAGAATCGACAGGTTAAGAAGCTCCAAGAAGGATACATGTACCTATTATAGATGTCAACTTGGGAACTTGGAGAGGCCCCAGATATGCTATAGAAGTTAAGTCCATTATGCGATAAAAAGAACTTCCAGCATTTTAGCAAATCTCGAGGTCGAGATTTCTTTTAAGGGGGTGAGGATGTAACACCTCGAAAATTCATGTCCAGTATTATATCGACACGTGTCATGGATTTAAAACGTGTAAAGGAATGAATTAGAAGGACTAAAGTTGACAAACAAGGAATCTATGCGTGTAAAAGGATTCAAAATGTCAACAATGAATAAATATGTCTTTCAATAACCCTACATGATGTTTGTACCCTTAAACGAATAAATCATGGATCATACGAAGCTAATTGTGAAAGAAAGTGAGGAATTACAAACTACAGGGGCTAAATGTGTCAACATGTTTAAAGTATACCTCTGAGTGATCTTTTAGTGGACCCAAAGCTTTGAAATGATAAATTATACTCACAAGAATATGTGATAAAAATTTCACAAGGTTTCGATAAAGTATGAGAAAGTTATGACAATATTCGTATACGAGGGGTCAAAAGCGTCAACGTTGAAATTTAAGGCCTTACGGGTGATCACAAAGTTAACCGAGGACTTAATGGTCTTTGGTTATGTCCTGGAGCCCTTAAAAGTAAAGTTAGAGGGTTGAAAATGCAATAAACAAAGTTAAAACCATGTTTGGAAGGACCAGGGGCTGAAATGTAATTAGCTGAAACTTGTTTGGCTGGTTACCTACTTGCTAGCGTAGCGCGAGCAACTCCCCCTTTTATCGTAGCGCTACGCGACGACCTGAGCTGGACAGATTCATGTACAGATGCGAGTTTCAGCAGGTTGCACCGCCTTAGAAGCCTTGTATTCAATTCTAGGGACTTGTTTGATGGTTTTTCAAGCATAGGGACACTTGTAAATGATCAAGGATCATCTGTAGGCTTTGGTGGATTGATCTTGTGAGTTCTAAGGTCCTATATAAGAGCATGCTTGTTGCAACATTTGACACCCACTTGAAAACTCTTACAACTTCAATTCTGAAGATTTCTGGAGCTCAAGTCCTCTTCTTAGTGATCATTAATCGTGCTTAGGACCTTTGTAAGTGTCCTTAACCTTCCTTAATTTGGTTTAGCCTAGTTTATTAGCTTAAAGTCAATTCATCGTAATTAAGGTTTGACTTCGTCATTAACCTTAATTTGTCCAGTCAAATTTCAAATTGAAAGTACCTATGAGTTGGTAATTATGTGGGCAATAAACCCTTAAAAGGGCACCCTCTGATTCCCACTCTAACTAGGTCAATTGTCGAGTCAAACTTGATCTTAAAAAGTCAATAGAAAGCTAATTTTCAAATAAATGCATAATTAGCAATGTAGAAGCTATGAAACCTGTTTTGACATCAATATAACTTGGTAATTAATGTAAGAACATGTCTAAACATGTTCAACTCGACAATTTTCAGTTTAGGCTCGGTTCGGGACCGAAAGTCGCATAGTTTGACTTATGCTTTGACTTTCAGTTCTGACCCGTTTGTGCTTGACTTAGGAATGCCTTAGAGCTTTAATAGGACCAAGTTACCTATAAGTATAACCCTCTGAAATTATACAACTTGGTTCATTGGTTATCCAATTCATATGCATGATTCCGTTAAATGCTTAAATGTTGACTATTATGCCCTTATTGCCTTAAAATGTGATTTTTGAAAAAGTGAAAGGATAGAAACCTTCACTACTGATTTATAAACTTGTTCCTAGAATTTGACATCAGTTTGAGGTCTAGATTTAGAGTTATGCTCATTAGCGTAATTAAGAAGCTTTTAAGTAAATAAACCACATAATTAGCATATAGCCTGTCTAAACCCGATTTTTAATACCAAACTTATTACCCGCTGATGTAATATAATATTTTGGGATTTTTGAAGATTTTTATTTATTTTTAGGCTGAGCATAACATAGGGTTCTAAGCTTGATTCGGTAATTGACGATTTTGCCTTTTTAGGCTATAAAATGAGTTTTACAAATCCTTTTGACCCCAAACCTTTTTCTACTGATCTAATATGATAAATAAAATACTTTGAGCTTTCTGGAATAATAAAATTACCAGCTTTCCTTTGAAAATCCGGAAATGGCTCCAAATCGCCTTTTTAAGCATTTCTAATGCATAGTATGTATTAAAACCATATTAGATACATAAGACTTGATACCTACTGATATTTTAATTTAACATTTATATTTCAATAGTAGGTAAAAGTTTTGAAGTCAGATTTCCGGATTTGACCTTTAAACCTTAGGTGAAATTACCAAAATGCCGTTTCGGTGCATAGAATGGTTAGAAATGATAAATTTCACATATAGGTTATACCCTACTGATATAACTTAGTAAATTTAAGTATTTTTACTGATTACATCAGACCCGAAACTCAGAGTTATAGTTAAACTCTTTTATAATCTTTTAAATGACCAAAATGCCCTTACGAGGTGTAATTTATATTTAAAATCATTTTGGGCATAATAGAAAACATCCTACTGATGTCACAACATATTTAAGGCATATTAACTTATGGAACATGTTCATGACTCTTATGGTTACCCGTTACGCATGTTTCGCGTTCGGATCGGTCTATGTAACTAGTTTACATATATTAGCCGAAACGGGTCAAATCATATCGTTTTTGTCTCAAAATTCAGAATGTCTTTAAGTTACCCATATTAAGCAAGTATACAAGCTTGTCGGGTCAAAACCACATTCTAAGCCGGTCTTCGCTTTATCATGCGTTTGAACCGTGCCTTCCTTTGAAAACTAACCGGTCTAAAGCTTAGGCTTAATTAAAGACCCGTTAGGATTCTTATAGGTTATTAAAAACCTTCGTTCCAGATTAGGAGCCCAGTAAAAGCTACGTGCACTTGCTGTATTTAATTTATACTTTGCTCAGGTAAATACCCTTAACTTATTTTCCCTATACGGGCTTGGGATACGGTACTATAAAAGTACCGCTTGGTCGGGTGTATGTAGTCATTTAAATCGTATTGTGATTGATGTATTTACATAGCCTGTTTGATATGTATTATTTGGTGTATGGCCCTTGGGGGTTAAATGACCATGTCCCGGATATCCTTGGCATCATTCATGAAATGGCCACGACCTAAGCACGGGGTGTAGGCGTACACCTGACAGCTGCCTTATGTAAAAACTGCTATCCCACTATAAGGAATCAACCTTGTGGGCATTATACCTGTGGCGTGTCAGTTAACTTAAGTCCGGCCCTACAAACCGGCCCTAATGGACGACAAATGAGTAAAACTGTATACAAGATTATTTTGAATAATTGTCTCAAGTTATAAAATATTTTTGCCGAAGTGCATTTAAATAAATTTTCAAACTCTTTTCAAAATGAGTCAGTTAAGTTGTATTTACCAGTGTAAACTGACGTATTTTCCAAAGAGGCTAAGTACAGGTACTAGACAAAATAGGCTGGCTACTCCAGGCATCATTACTCAAGTCTCGCAAGCTTTAGATGTCAAAGTCTGTTGAACAGTTTTCCTTTTTATTTGATCCGCATGTGGATCTGTTTCGACTGTGTTGTAATACTTAAACATTACAGTTTATTCAGTTGAAATAAATCTATATCTTTTGCTTCCGCTGTGCATTTATATGTTGTGTTGTTTGACTATGATGATATCAATGACGTCACGATACTCCCCACCGGGCCCACCGGTGACACGTGGAGAATAGGGGTGTGACATAGCGCTACCAACTAATACTCGTTACCTCCCCGGTAACACAAAAGATGGGATTTAAGAATGATAGAGTGAGATTATTATCCAACATCCCAGTTTTACCCAAAAGACTTATCTCTCCCCGGGATACCCACTGACTGTCCCAACCACCTGGACGCATGCTCAAGAGTAGTGAACTCGCCTTAGGTTTGCTCGGTAAGATTTGTTACTTGTTATACAGTTGACCAAACACGTCCTAATAGAGTTACCGATAACAATCAGTGTCACACAGGCTTCGATCACATATTTCTCAATCAAATCACACAAGTTGCACCCATGTATTTCACATACGTCATACAAGCATTCTGGTCATGGTATATTTATGATACAAGTTCACATAGTGCATCATTGACATTCAGATCACAAGAATTACCGACTAAACAACACATAACAGTTTATTACCTCATTCAATTTAAGGTGCAGCCCACTTGCCTTTACCGATGTAAGTGTGTGAGTGTGGCCCAGGTTTGTTTGGCCGCAATCCAGCTCATGGCCTACGGCCAAGATTTAATTTATTAAGGTGATCCGATTATGACCCAGTCCGACCCACACATTGATGTTGTCTTAAACTACCAATTTCATTTATAAACATACCTCATGTGCTAATCCTAGTTTACAAATAATACCAATAACAGCCCAAACTTGATATACCTACACATATATTACCCACACATTCATCAGAGCCCAACGTTAAAACATGCAGCCCAAAGAGATAAACAAGTCTAGTCTGTTCACCCAACACGCGAGACCCAAGCCCAGTCTGTCACGCGTGCAGTTGCACCCAGCCCACCCGGTGAAACCCATGCTCTAATATGTGGTCTATTAACCCGAGCCCAACTGCGTAATTTATAACCCATTTAAATTAACTTAATTCTCAATTAACAAGTATAATTTTGACAATCCTATTTATGGTTTAGTTCGGCCCAGGTTATGCGTTAGCAACCCACAGCCGGGTGTGGCCCAAAAATCCAGCATGCCATCCACTCGGTTGGTGCCCCAATAGCCAGTACCCAACCAACCGAGCCCAAACTCCATTCAAACATCACTCGTTTTTCACCTCTAATTGATACCCTAGTCTTACTTTGTGACCACACCTAGTTATGCATCATTCTTGTATCACTATTATCATCGGCAGTAAGTCAAGTTCAAGCAAATAACCAATCCAATTTACTAACATCAGATTACATCTACCAAAGAACACCAAATATGTCACAAAAACTAGTCATGTACAACACAAATCATATCAACACTTATGTCACGATTAATGCATTGATTTGTCTAACACTTTGCAAAACCATATTTTAATACCCTATTAACATACCCAGTTATCGAGCACACTTATCACCAAGTATTAACATAATCAACAACAACAGCCATGTACCGCTACAACTATGTTTATATGACAAGAAAATTAGATTTGTAACATCAAGAAGTTATACTAACCGAAGAGAAAAAGAAGTGTTCGAGCACAACAATCTTCGAAGGAAAGGGGGGGGGGTCTTGTCTTCTGTCGTCGCACAACAAGTAGGGGGTAGGGTTTGTTATGAAGTAATTGTGGGATATGAAAGAGGTTACGTACATAGCATGTTCAAGTTATAGATATAATGCCAAACCTAAGTCATTGAGGGTGGGCCGGTCATGACATGTGTTGGGCTGGGCTACAAGGACTGGGCTGGTCATTAAGGTTACGTACATTAAAGTTTAGGTTATTCTAAAGTGTAAATATGTAGCCCACTACATGTGCGGCCCAAGATGTCAATATGTTATTTAACCGAGTCATTCAATATTTACTTTAACAGTGTTATCATTGAGCGGAACGTTATAACACCTTAGAGGGTGATAACGAGAAATAAAGATCGTAAGATAGAACGTTACTGACCTTGAAAGTTCGGGTTGTCACATCATCCCGAACTTGAAAGAAATTTCGTCCCGAAATTTGACAAGCAAGCACAAATAAGTGAAGTGATAAATCAAGATTATTGTGGATTTTCCCCAGGTGGCAACATCATCCCCAACTTGAAGAGGAATTCCGTCCCGAAAGTCACCTGTTTTACCAGAATTAGATTGGTCATCTGAAAAAAGTTGAGGATATTTAAGCTTCATCTGATCCTCACGCTCCCACATGAACTCTGGTCCATGCCTTGAGTTCCAACGAACTCTCACAATCGGGATACGACTATGTTTACGCACCTTGACCTCCCGGTCCATGATCTCTATGGGTTCTTCGACAAACTGTAACTTGTCATCAATCTTCAACTCTTGAAACGACACAACCAGTGCCTCGTCAGACAGACACTTCTTCAATTGCGAAACATGAAAGACATCGTGAACATTACCCAACTCAGCAGGTAAATCAAGCTTGTAAGCCACTTTACCAATCCGCTCCAGGATTTTGAATGGCCCAACGTAACGTGGATTAAACTTGTCGCGTTTCCCAAAACGCACCACACCCTTCCATGGTGAGACCTTCAACATGACACGATCATTAACTTCGAATTCCAAAGGTTTTCTACGCTTGTCGGCGTAGCTTTTCTGACAATCACGCACTGCTGTCATACGATTCCTGATCTGAACAATCTTTTCTGAAGTTTCAAGAACATGTTCCGGACCTGTATTCTGGCTGTCACCCACCTCAGCCCAACAAAGAGGAGAACGACATTTTCGACCGTACAAGGCTTCAAACGGAGCTGCTTGGATGCTAGTGTGGTAACTGTTGTTGTAGGAGAACTCGATCAGCGGCAAATGTTTCTCCCAGCCCTTACCAAAATCAATCACACATGCTCGCAGCATGTCTTCAAGTGTCTTCAAGTGCGGGTGCGTTTGTCAATCCGAACGGCATAACCAAAAACTCGTAATGCCCATAACGCGTCCTAAAAGCCGTTTTAGGAACATCCTCCTCTCGGAATCTCACCTTATGATAGCCCGACCTTAAGTCGATTTTCGAGTAAAAACTTGACCCTTGCAACTGGTCAAACAAGTCGTCAATGCGCGGTAAAGGGTAGCGATTCTTGACTGTCACCTTGTTGAGCTCACGATAATCTATACACATCCGAAAGGACCCATCCTTCTTCTTCACAAACAGCACTGGGGCTCCCCAAGGTGAAGAGCTAGGCCGGATAAAACCTCTATCCAACAGTTCTTGGAGTTGGTTTCACAACTCCTGTAACTCCCCTGGCGTAAGACGATAAGGAGCACGAACAATCGGGGCTGCTCCTGGCACAAGGTCAATCTGGAATTCCACCTGACGATGTGGAGGTAAACTAGGGAGTTCTTCAGGAAATACATCGGGAAATTCATGAACAACTAGAAGATCCTCGATCTTCCTTTCTTCAGGTTGCGAATCAGTGACGGGAGCTAGAATGGCAGGGTAGCCCTTTCGTAGGCACTTCTGGGCCTTCATGACTGAGATGATGCCAAACATGGCAGCAGTACGATGCCCCTGCACTGACAAAGATTCTCCATCGGGGAGAGGGATACGTACGATTTTCTCCTTACAGAGAATTTTCGCCTGATGCTTGGACAACCAATCCATGCCAACGACCAAATCAAAACTTCCAAGAGTACAGCGAGTAGGTCAATGTCAAACACTTGACCCATGAGATCAAGTTTACAACCAAACAGAACATGAGAAGCCTCTATCGATTTACCATCAGCTAATTCTACTACATGCTTATTTACAACAGGTGTGGGAGTCAACCCTAACTGACGACTGAACCCCAGGGACACATAACTCCAATCGGCACCAGATTTGAATAAAACAGAAGCAAATAAATCATTTATCGAAAACGTACCAGTCACCACGTTGCCATCATTCCTGGCTTCCCCAGCTCCAATAGTGAACACTCTCCCGTGCGCACCATTTCCCCCATTGCCCCCATTGTTGTTACCACCAGCATTCTGATTTAGTTGAGGGCAATCTCGCTTGATGTGACCCTCGGCCCCACACTGAAAACAACCCTTACGATTACCCTGATTCTGCTAAGGCTGCTGTCTATTCTGCTGTTGTGGCTGCTGCTGTTGCGGGGTCTGCTGCTGCTGCTGATGCGGAAGTGAAACCCTACAATCCCTGGCCATATACCCCACTTTGTTGCACCTGTGACATACTCGGGTACACTGTCCCCGATGGTGATAGTTGCACTTATTGCACTTTGGTAGTTTCTCCGCATAAGAACCCTGACCCAAACTGTTGCCCTGACTTTGATTAACAGAGGACTAACTGAAGTTGCGATTGCTGTTATTGTTTGGCCGCTTCTGTGGCTGATTCGAGTTCGTAGCGGGCTATCAGTAGCGGGCGTAGTAGCTATGGTTGCAGCAGCAGTAGTGGCAGAAACACGTGGTGGTAACGACCCACTCTCCACCTCCGGATATATGATCTTGTGAGCCAGACGGATAATCTAAGGTTAGTTGTTGAGGTTCGCCGCAGTAACCAAACCCTTCACTCGTGGAGCTAATCCCTTGATGAACAGTTCTATTCTTCGGTGCGGAGGTCGGGACAAATTCGAACACATGATAGCCAACTTATGAGACCGTTTCACGTATGCCTCAATCTTGGATCCCACCATCTTCAGATCATAGTACTCATTCTCAAGTTTCTGAATCTCATCACGAGGACAATACTCCTCCCTTATCAACTCCTTAAAGTTGTCCCAAGTAGTGGCATTTGCCGCCTCAATGCCCAACATCTGAACCTGGGCATTCCACCATGTCAGGGCACCATCCTTGAGTGTGCCTGTAGCATACTTCACTCCGTCCCCAGCAGGACAGTTACACATTGCAAACACCGATTCTGCCTTCTCAAACCATCACAGGAGTCCTACAGCCCCTTCAGTCCCACTGAAGGTCTGTGGCTTACAATCCATGAACATCTTGAATGTACAAGCAGGTGGATTGTTTTGTTTTACGCTTGCTGACCTAATGGACAAAAGAAAACGCATTACAGGGGTAAGAGTTGTGTATGCGACACAAGAACAAAAGGTAATTGGCACATATCGTACCAGCTTGGTAGGCTAGCAAAGCCTCAGCCACACGTGTATTAATCAGATTTGTCAGCTCAGCCTGGGTCATCGCATTGTGACCACATCCGTGACCTCGTCCGTTCATGATTCTATACAAGAGAAGGGAGTAAGTTTAAGATTCGAGGCAATGTGGGAGTCAAACCTCACGTTGACATCTACAAACTACAAAGTTTACACCAGATAATAGGGCAGAACCCTTCTCGCACTCGTTAAGCCTCGCTAGGACTTACATGCACCTCACGTTATTATTATGTGTGCGCCCATAATAATAAGGCAATTTGCATGCTTATCTCTGTGCCTCTTAACTTGCGCTCAAAGTTTCCCCACATTCAAATAGTAAAACGAAAGGCATCACATAATTTATAGTCACTAGAGTTGAAGGGTAGTGCCACACTATCTAGCCCTACTAAGATTTGCAGCACAGGTAATCACATCAAGGTACCATATATGTTGTTTCATGCAAGTCATGTGTGTGTAACTACTAAACAAGTAATGCATAAAGTAAACAGAAGACGAACCTTGCAATCTGGAGCTGAGTGTCATGGTCGATTTTCGAAGTCGTTCGGTTATAGTCTGGTTTTATAAAAACGTTTTAAAACCTAGTTCACTATAACCAGTGACTCTGATACCAAACTGTCACACCCCCAAAATACCACCTAGGGAATGTCCCTGTAGGCGTGTGACGTACCAAAAACGAGCCACTAATTACATTGAACCCATATAAGTTTATAAACAAAATTCTCAATTATTAATGAAAATACTATCAACAAATTTAAATGAAAACCAACATGTTCATCGGAAGAAAATGACAAACCAAAGTTAAACAGTTTCAAAACCAATATATAGTATCATGAAAACAATCACATGAATCCCTCTAGTCGACCCATGACCACTCCAGCTACTCTAGACAGCAAGTTCCCAAATCCAAGATACCTAACGACCTGCGAGCATGCAACAAGTGTATAAGACAACGCTGGTGAGTTCACAGTTTTTAAGAAAACGTTAGTTACCCAGTGTTTAATCCAGTTTGTTAACAAATTCAAAAGTAATGTTGATAATATCTCGATACTGAACAAGACGTCTCCTGATGTAAATTTTGCTCGTTCCTTAGTGCTCCTATCAAAACACCGGGCATGACTAAGTCATTACTTCACACCCGTCCTCTCTGGTACGGGGTGAGGGTGCCAAACCTAAGTAGCGCTACCAACTAATACCCGTTACCTCCCAGGTAACACAAAAGATGGGATTTAAGAATGATAGAGTGAGATTATTATCCAACATCCCAGTTTTACCCAAAAGACTTATCTCTCCCTGGGATACCCACTGACTGTCCCAACCACCGGGACGCATGCTCAAGAATAGTGAACTCGCCTTAGGTTTGCTCGGTAAGATTTGTTACTTGTTATACAGTTGACCAAACACGTCCTAAAAGAGTTACCGATAACAATCAATGTCACACAGACTTCGATCACATATTTCTTAATCATATCACACAAGTTGCACCCATGTATTTCACGTACGTCATACAAGCATTCTGGTCATGGTATAGTTACGATACAAGTTCACATAGTGCATCGTTGACATTCAGATCACAAGCATTACCGACTAAACAACACATGACAGTTTATTACCTCATTCAATTTAAGGTGCAGCCCACTTGCCTTTACCGATGTAAGTGTGTGAGTGTGGCCCAGGTTTGTTTGGCCGCAATCCAGCTCATGGCCTACGGCCAAGATTTAATTTATTAAGGTGATCCGATTATGACCCAGTCCGACCCACACATTGATGTTTTCTTAAACTACCAATTTCATTTATAAACATACATCATGTGCTAATCCTAGTTTACAAATAATACCAATAATAGCCCAAACTTGATATACCTACACATATATTACCCACACATTCATCAGAGCCCAACATTAACACATGCAGCCCAAAGAGATAAACAAGTCCAGTCTGTTCACCCGACACGCGAGACCCAAGCCCAGTCTGTCACGCGTGCAGTTGCACCCAGCCCACATGTTTCCCCGGCCCCCACACCTGTGAAACCCATGCTCTAATATGTGGTGTTTTAACTCGAGCCCAACTGCATAATTTATAACACAGTTAAATTAACTTAATTCTCAATCGTCAAGTATAATTTTGACAATCCCGTTTATGGTTTAGTTTGGCCCAGGTTATGCGTTAGCAACCCACAGCCGGGTGTGGCCCAAAAATCCAGCATGCCATCCACTCGGTTGGTGCCCCAATAGCCAGTACCCAACCAACCGAGCCCAAACTCCATTCAAACATCACTCGTTTTTCACCTCTAATTGATACCCTAATCTTACTTTGTGACCACACCTAGTTATGCATTATTCTTGTATCACTATTATCATCAGCAGTAAGTCAAGTTTAAGCAAATAACCAATCCAATTTACTAACATCAGATTACATCTACCAAAGAATACCAGATCATGTCACAAAAACTAGTCATGTACAACACAAATCATATCAACACTTATGTCACGTTTAATGCATTAATTTGTTTAACACTTTGCAAAACCATAGGTTAATACCCTATTAACATACCCTGTTATCGAGCACACTTATCACCAAGTATTAACATAATCAACAACAACAGCCATGTACCACTACAACTATGTTTACATGACAAGAAAATTAGTTTTGTAACATCAAGAAGTTATACTAACCGAAGAGAAAAAGAAGTGTTCGAGCACAACAATCTTCGAAGGAAAGGGGGGGGGGGGTCTTGTCTTCTGTCGTCGCACAACAAGTAGGGGGTAGGGTTTGTTATGAAGTAATTGTGGGATATGAAAGAGGTTACGTACATAGCATGTTCAAGTTATAGATATAATGCCAAACCTAAGTTATTGAGGGTGGGCCGATCATGACATGTGTTGGGGCTACAAGGACTGGGCCGTTCATTGAGGTTACGTACATTGAAGTTTAGGTTATTCTAGAGTGTAAATATGTAGCCCACTACATGTGCGGCCCAAGATGTCAATATGTTATTTAACCAAGTCATTCAATATTTAGTTTAACAGAGTTATCATTGAGCGGAACGTTTTAACACCTTAGAGGGTGATAACGAGAAATAAAGATCGTAAGATAGAATGTTGCTGACCTTGAAAGTTCGGGTTATCACATTAATGGCATTTTATTTGTTTTGAACGGTGCGTTCTCATTATAGTTGGCGTTTTGAATTTGAGCAGTAAGAGACCTTTTACGCTTAGTGAAGCGCGCCCACTTAATAAAATTGATGTTATTTATGAAAACGTCACCGCGCCAATCTAGTCCATAGATTGTTTTGATCGAACGATCCATAAGCATTCTCATTGTTCTCATACTTTTCAATGTTTTCCCTAAATCCTGATTTTATATATATATATATATATATATATATATATATATATATATATATATATATATATAGGGTAATGCTAGACAGAAAACCCTTATATTCTTAGGAAACTCAAAGCTCCCGACTTTTTTTTTTGAAAAAAAAAACACATGTAATATATATGTTTTTAAGAGTTTTGGGCAAAAAAAAAAAAAAAAGCGCCGAGTACTGTTTTTTAAAAAAAAATAAACAAGTTTCAAAAACTTCGTTGACTAACATGTGTTAGACAAAAAATGCTGAAAGTTGTTTTTTTTTTTAAAAAAACCCTTCGGCGCTTTTTTGATTTTTTTGGCCCAAAACTCTTAAAAACATGTATATTACATGTGTTATTTTTAAAAAAAAAAAAAAAGTCGGGAGCTTTGAGTTTCCCGGGTTTCCTAAATATTTAGGGTTTTCTATATAGCCCAACCCTATATATATATATATATATATATATATATATATATATATATATATATATATATATATATATATATATATATATATATATAGGGAGGAGCTCATGCGAGAACCACCCTTATTGTGAGAACCTTGAGAACCAATGTGAACACAACCTAAAATAGCTAAAAAACCTAAAAAAAACCTAAAAAAACCTAACCCCCAACCCCCCCCCCCCCAAAAAAACCTAAACCCCCCACCCCCCCACCCAAAAAAAACCTAACCCCCCCCCCCCCAAAACCTAACCCCCCCCCCAAGCTAAAAAAACCTAAAAAAACCTAAAAAAACCTAAAAAAACCTAAAAAAAACCTAACCCCCACCCCCCCCCCCCAAAAAACCTAAACCCCCCCCCCCCCAAGCTAAAAAAAACCTAAAAAAACCTAAAAAAAACCTAACCCCCACCCCCCCCCCCAAAAACCTAAACCCCCCTCCCCCACCCCCCAAAAACCTAACCCCCCCCCCCCCCACCCAAGCTAAAATGCTAAAAACTAAACCCCCAAAAAACCTAAAAAAATCTAAAAAAAATCTAAAAAAATCTAAAAAAATCAAAAAAAAATCTAAAAAATTTTTTTTGATTTTTTTAAATATTTTTTAGGTTAAAAAATCGCTACTTTTCGAAGCAAAAAAAAAAAATTTTTTTTTTTTAAAAAAAAAAAATTAAAAAAAAAAAAAATTTTTTTTTTTTTTTGCTTCGAAAAGTAGTAGCGATTTTAACCTAAAAAATATTAAAAAAATCAAAAAAAAATTTTTTATGTGATTTTTAGCTATTTTTAGGCATTTTTGGTGTGTTCACATTGGTTCTCGCGGTTCTCACAATAAGAGGTGGTTCTCGCATGATCTTCTCCCTATATATATATATATATATATATATATATATATATATAGTTATTTTTGTCAACACATTTTTTATCTATCACGATAATTTTATAGGTTTCGATGTAATTCAATTTAACTAACTAAACGAATTACTTTTGTTTTTCTCAAGTTAAAATATATACATTAAGTTATATAATTTGTAAAAATTATATCACATCCTTTTTACTCTATCTCTTACTATATATATATATATATATATATATATATATATATATATATATATATATATATATATATAGGGAGCCGCTAGAATGAGAACCACCTCGAGTTGTAAGAACCGCGAGAACTACTTGATCCGGGGCGAGGTGGACCAATTTTTTTTTTTCAAAAACGTAGATGTGTGTATTATAAACACATTCGTAAAAAAATTTAAAAAAAATGCCGTGCGTGTAGTTTTTTACCCCACAAGTTTGTGGTTTACGAGTTCCGTAAATTTACGAGTTCCGTAAATTTATGCAATATGCATCACTATTTTAACCGTTGTTGACCATTATATAAGCTGTATTACATTCCATAAAGAGCCATCCTATACCATAAAGCTAGTTACTTAATCTTATTATTTTCGTTGTATACATTCAAGCTTCCAATAGCTAATAATCCATGTACTGATCTTCCCTTTTTATAATTAGTTGTTAATCAAAGTGGATGGTGACTTTCTTCTAATCAGAATCTGAATCAATACTCTGGACTATAGAAAGCAAATACTCTTTTTTGCGCAGCCAAGATTATGATAATAAACAATAGTTAGTGCATACAAAAGTTAAAAGGAAAAGGCCAGAACATTACCAAACCTAACACAGGAAATTGTATAGAAGCTGCCTCCCAAAGAATACGGGATCAAGTGCTTCTCAGCACAGGTCTTTGATTCTGTGGTTGCTTTTGTCGCCGTCTTTCTATTTCAAGCTGTAATAACCCTTGAGATGGATGGGCATGCATGGATGCTCGATCAACCACATTTAGAGGACTGAGGTCAACTGATGACACATTATCCTTTATAGGTTATGTATACTACCGAATAACAATTTACCCGCATTTTCTCTTAGATGACTACCCCTATAAAAAACATTTGTGGAGAGATAATACACACATGTACGTACGTAATTCTATTCGTTGTTTATTTTGTTTCTAGTGCAAAGACAGTCTGCCAGGTATTCTTCTTTCTTTTTTTTTCTTTGACATGTGTGGTTCAATGGTGAAAAGTGAAAACCCCATATCATATAGCTCCTTAACCCAAATTTGAATCTCGCCCCACACACCCGGCCGGTGTCCTCCTTACCTAAGCTCAAACCGCCAGGTATTTTTCATGATGATCTTAATAAATACATGGGTTGATTTGATTTTCTTTCTAAAAATGGGGCAATGATTTCAATTTTTGGTTCGGGTAAAGTGACGAAACATGAGAAAGGTGCCTTGACAACTAGCACCTGCTTTTCCCATTTTCTTTTTATACTTTTGTTTTCCTGGCACCAGAGGCTCTGCGTCTACTTAGTCGAGTTCAAAGAGTCATGCATAGTAATGTTATAACCCCGAGATTTTTGAACGTAATTTTTGAAAGACTTAGTTTTTTATATTTATTCAAAAAAGAGTATCGGCGCAGCTTGTTACCCGTTTACCATCTATCTCAATGTAAATTGATAACAATAAATAGCACAATCTTAATGTTATGCAACTGATTTGTGTGGTTAAAAAAATAAAAAAGAATAAATAAATTTTTACACTTTACAAGTTAAGATATATCTCATCAAGATTTTTGACGACCTAAACAATAATAACTGATGGTAGATGATCTAATTCTTCGCTATCTGAGTGTGTATTACTTGATTCACTTGACACCTTTGATCATGATGTTCAATAATAAGAAAAGTAGCAGATGTATGAAATTTAAAAAACGAATTCTAAATAAGAAAAATGTTAAATGGTAAGTTTCTGTTTCTGCAAATACATTTAGGAATAATATTAGTGGAATTTTTTGTGGTTTTTTTCATTATTATTATTATTATTATTATTATTATTATTATTATTATTATTATTATTATTATTATTATTATTATTATTATTATTATTATTATTATTATTATTATTTTATTTATTTAGGGTAAGGATCCTGTAAAAAGTGTCCAAAGTGTAAGAAATGTATTATAACACTATATATAATATTATATAAAATCATATAAACACCGTATAACACTATGTAACACCATATAACACAATATAACGCTATGTAACACTATATAACATTTTATAACAATATATAAAACTATATATCTATCAGAGACATACTATCAGACAATCTATAGTGTTATATTTGTTATATAATGTTATATAGTGTTACATAACGTTATATGGTATTATATGGTGTTACATATTGTTATACGGTGTTTATATGGTGTTATATAATATTATATATAGTGTTATAATACATTTCTCACACTTTGGACACTTTTTACAAGATCATCTACCTATTTATTTATTTTTAATATGAGTAACTTTAGAAGCTGAACATGTTAGGTAAAATCCACATGAACTACGGGTTAAAAAGTATTATAAAATGCTTAACAAAAAAAATCCCATTTTGATGGGAAAAATAAACTGGATGGATTAAGGCATTTCTATGTAGATTAAGGCGTTTCCGCACCATGCCAAAGAGACATAATAATCCACTTAATACATATAGATATGATCGTCTGATTCCGCTGGTAGTGCTATGATACTCAAATAATACGTCAGTAATTTGAATTTCCCGTTAAAAAATTAAAAAAATTACTTAAGGTATTATTAAGTAGATGCCACGTGAATATATACAACCCGTACACTTTGTACTAACTAGCTATGGATGGATTAAGGTATTGCTAAGTAGATGCCACGTGAATATTACTTTATCATTTATCATAGACTTTTTATTTTATTTGAACTCAATGGCTGCAGTTAGAAATGATTTAGAAACAAACAAAAATTTCGTTGTCTGCCACGTTACTAGAGTTGGGAAATTACATGTGTAATTATGTACAAAAGGTAATTTGTACTAACTAGCTATAAATAAATACTTCATCATACCTTGATTCAAACCCTACAAAAATGTACGATTTTGATGCCAGATATCTTCTCCTCATAGCCTTAAACATGATCAAATTAGCAACAAACAGGCCATGGGAATGGGATCCCTTTGACATATTCGGTAACCTCACTTGGATCAAGTTTATTTTACTTGCCACTTGCTTCTTATTTTTTGCCTCAACCTCCATTCGTTTGAATAATAAACAACTATTACTACAATTCAGAGACATATCCATCATTTTCATCGTTTCTTTTGGGGCCTTAATTGTCCTACCGCATGTCTCTTTTTGGTATGTTTATCCACTCATACTCGTTGTTTCATATTGCTCTCTACCGCTACATAGATTAATGAACAACATGTTGGACTGGTTCCAAGATGTTCTAGCAACTTTCCCAGATGTGAGGATTTATATCACGGCTGAGCATCATGTGGATGTTGAAGATGTTGCAGATGAAGTTGCTCAAGTGTAACTTTGTTCATATGGATTTATCTACTCTGGAAATATATATACATATATAACAAGTTTCGTATGTAAATTCCAAGTAATTAGGTTGTAACATATTATCTTACTGGGGTGATGATATGAAAATGGAAGTTAATCAACACTCAGATAATTACAGACCCTTGTAAAGGATATATTCCGATGACTATAATTTGTTTAAAATCTTTTTCTTGAAGATAATGCGTGATTTTAATTAATCTGTACTTTGAAAATCATATATAATATTCAAATGCAAATTTACGGAATGAATGAAATGGCATATTCGAACTGAAAATGTATATAAATGGAACACTTTTGAATATGTTTCACCCTCTTCTATCCTTTGCAAACATTTATATATACTGAAGCTGTGATTGCAAAAATTATATTATATGAAAATATATACATATACACACACATACTAGAGAGGAGAAAATTAAAAAAAAATAATAAAAATTGGTAATCACATAACATGTTATACTTTTTAAAGTTAAAAAAAACTATAAAAGTACCATATTCAAACTAAAAAGAATAAAATACACATTTTTATGGTGGACTTAGTACTTATTTTAAAATAAATATTTACGTATGAATTATTGCCGTTTAAAAATCATGTATGTGGGGGATAAGGGGTGGAGTTGGTTTAGAAATCAACAATATGTTTAAAAGGATTAAACCATATATTTTAAAAGTTGTAATATTGTGTAAAGTTACTTTTTTTTTATTCTCGTTATGTGTATTATAATACTAGAGAGATGTTCGCATGATGCGGCGGGAAATATAAGCACTTGTAATCACGTAACATCTTAGTTTTTCAAAAAAAAAAAAAATATAGGAACCTTATACTCAAATTAGGGGCTGTTTGTTTTCCTCTTAATGAGTCTCTTAATGGTTCAGACCTCAGACTTCTTACTGGTTCAGACTATTTGTTTCGTGAGTAGATGTCTGAATGGTTCAGACATTTGCCTCTGAATGATTAAGTATTATACAGAGTCTGAATGGTTAAGACCTCTAATCTGAATTGGTTAGACATTTGCTTCTGAAAGATTAAACATTATACTGGCTCTTAATGGTTCAGACCTCTTACTGATTCAGCACTTAATGGTTCAGCACTTAACCATTCAGAAGAAGTTGTCAAACGGCCCCTTAGAGAGAAAAATGCTCATTATTATCGTATAATTTTTAAAAAATATTAACGTATGAAAAAATTATGAGCATTTAAAATTATGAAAAAATTATGGGCATTTAAAATTCGTAAGGTCATAATTACAAATACCACTAGCACCAACTTTAAGTTGACATTTCTGTGAACGAGATGTTCCTTTGTTGGGATACGATTCAAGTTTCCTCTCCATGTAAAAAATATTTATTTTTTAGACACCCATCTGTTCCAATATGTCATGTTCGTGTGGACCATATTTGTAGCAGCGAGCTCATATAAAACTTTCTTTACCAAGGCAACCAAATAAATACTATCCTTGTGTTTGGTCCAAAACCAACCATCCTTGTCACTCAATAAATGGACCGGCTACAACAACGCAACAAGTTATATAATAAAAAAATAAAAATAAAAAAAAAAACTACTGATGAAATAGTGGTTAATAGGGGATGTTAATTCTCTGGTCTCTTCAAGTATGGCTAATCCCTTCTTTCCGAGGTAGATGGTTGAATCGTCCGTTAATCTGTCTCCTTCAATAGGAAACATACCGTAACTCCTAACAATGAGGATGGGGTGGGGGTGCTCCTTATTACCACTTCCCGACGTGAGAATCAGTATTTGCTTGAGAGCAAAGTGTGTGTTTGTAGTAAGTGTGAGAGAGAGCATATAAGTCTTACCTCAAACCTGGTCCGGGATGAATATTTATAGCCGAAGAGTGAAGGAGGGTAATTGAGTGGCTAGACTGACAATGCGTAGCCCTTTGCAGGTGTGTCAGAAGCTCAGGTCACGGAAGTGTTGGACTCTTCCTGGGTGATGCCACGGCCTGCTGTGGCTGGCTGTCAGTCTATGTGCCACCTTTGCATACATGTTGTCACACCCCCAAAATCCCCATGCGGAACACCACCGCTTGGAGGCGTGACTGACCAGGATCCAGCCACCAATTATACTGAGCAATATAATTAATAACATAAGTAATACTCTCCAACCACAAGGTCAGCAAATATCATAGTCAAAGTTCAAAAGTTTTAAGTTTAAGTAATAGTTCAGATAAGTAGCGGAAGCATAGGCCAAAAATAGATTAAAACAAAGTTCTTAGTTCAAGTTTGTTAAAAACCCCATACACGGGTTAGACGACCACTACACATCCGTAAGCTGCAAGCTCCTGAATCACTGGGCACCTGCAAAGCATGCAGTAGGGTATCAACATAATGTTGGCGAGTCCACGAGGTGTCAAGTGTTAGTTTTTGAAAACGTAAGTTGTTTAGATAAAGCATTTATAATCACGTTGAGGGGAGCTACCCCATATGTAAGCTCACTAAACTGTAGATACCGAAACTGTTGACGGAAAGTTGTTGTGATTTATAAATAATATCCAAACGTATCTCCCCCGGAGATAGTAAATACCCATTCGGATTTCCCCCGGAAATAATAGTTCAAAAGTATTTTTCCCAAAGTTGGCAGTTTGTCCGTGTCCCTCCATGGGGCGCATGCTTTGAGTGTCTGAACTCACCTTGGGTTGCTCGGCAGATTAGGTTACTTGTCAAACACGCTGGTCACCACGTCCTAACATGGTTACCAGTATAGGTCAGGTTTGGGTAAGAGAATGTCACGTATAATTTACACATAATCTAACACATAGCATGCATATAGTTACATGTAGAGTTATTGGGCCTGTTCTACTATTGGATCAGTCAACAGTATCAACTAACACATAGTTCAGTTAAACAGGCAACCCAAACAAATCACGTTGTGGCCCAATAACTAAAGTGAGCAGCCCAGTCGAGACAAGGTGGTCTCGACCCGAGAACATGCAGTCTCGAGTCGCAACCAGGAGGTCTCGGCTTGTAATGGTTGGTCTCGAGTGGTGCAGGCATGACTCGCAACCCCGGGGATCTCGAGTCCCGTCTCGAGTTGTCACGATGTGGTCTCGAGTCGAGACCTTGATGATCTCGAGTCCCTGAAGTCCGTTTTGAAGTTGCTTGGCCCAAGTCTCAAGTCGCAACCATTGCGGTCTCGAGTTGTAGCTCCATGGTCTCGAGTCGCAACCGTTGGTCTCGAGTCGTTTACCTGCTGATTCTGGTATGTCTGCCCGCATTGTACTATCCAACAGAATTCTGATTTCATGCGATTATGTACTATCCAATAAGGTTTCACAAACATGTTCCCTTGTCTAACACTTAACCAAAATGGATCAAACAACAAGTTTTTCAAATATTTGTAACAACATTCAAACACATTCAACACATATTCATCATATGTTCATCATTTTAGGGTTTTCATAACATGATTATTCAACCAACACATTCACTATGATTCACCGATTTATTCACGTGGATATAGAAGCAAATCAATAAACCTTCAACACACCCAAACATGTATTTCAAAAGCAACAATCATGTAGCATTTGTTCTAAACATTATGACCTATAATAACAACATAAATCGGATGATCATAAACACCCTACACTATCAATCATTCACTATTCAAATATCAAGAGCTCACACATATCATCCATCATTTCAATCATTCAAAGCAAATAGCACTATTATACACATAAACACCTAGTGAATGTCAAAAATGCTAACCGGTTGTGAGAAAGCACCAAGTCAAGGAAGAAGGTGAGGAATGAAGTGTCCGAGTGATGATGATGAGCTTAACCGAGGCTCCTTGTTGCCGCCGATTGAATCCGAGAGAGAGAGAGAGAGATATGAGCTTGCTTGTTGGGGTTTAAGTGAGAGAGTGAAGGAGTGTGTGTGTGTGAGAATGATGGAAGTGAGGGAAAGTTGGCTTGGGCATTGGGTTTTATACTCGGTTTGGGTGGTGCACCCTACTAAGGTTCCGAGTGGACTCAAAGGGGTGTATGGCCCGATCCGGCCCAACCGTTACTGTTCACTCGAGACCGAGTGGTCTCGAGTCGGGTTCGTTGTGGTCTCGGTTCACTATTATAGCCGTATATATATATATATGTATTACATGCACATAGTTTAATACAAGGATCACATAGCACACCCATTTAATTTACAAAATTTACAAATTTCCATTTAATAATATATACACATACCGTGCTAGTACAAGAAGGTTGTTTGGGAAAACCCGAAGTGTCACATTATCCCCAAGTTTTAAGAACTTTCGTCCCGAAAGTTAAGGCAGCCACTGTCAAGCTAGTACGTGTGAGAGTGTTTCAACGGGGTGTCACATCATCCCCCCGTTAATTTGGAATTTCGTCCCGAAATTCGGTTGTAGCTTCAGTGCTGGGGGTTTCATTTGGGAACAACTGGGGATACTTGCACTTCATCTGGTCTTCCCGCTCCCAGGTAAACTCTGGGCCACGTCGCGAGTTCCAACGAACTCGCACGAGAGGTATCTGGCTACGTTTGAGGGTTTTGATTTCTCGATCCGTGATCCCAATCGGTTCCTCAGTAAAGTGTAGCTGTTCGTCAATAGTGAGTTCCTTAAAGGGGATTATGAGTGTTTCATCTGACAGACACTTCTTCAGATTAGACACGTGAAAAACATTGAGCACTGCACTCAGCTCTTCAGGCAGATTCAATCTATAAGCAACCTTACCGATTTTCTCGGTAATTTCGAATGGTCCCACATATCGCGGATTCAGCTTGCCCCGTTTACCAAAACGAACCACACCCTTCCAGGGTGAGACTTTAAGTAGAACCCGGTCCCCGACCTGGAATTCCAGCTGTTTCCTACGCTTATCAGCGTAGCTTTTCTGACGGTCACGAGCTGCCGCCATGCGTTGTCTGATCTGGGCAATCTTCTCCGTTGTGTCTACAACCAGTTCTGGGCCTGTGACCTGGCTGTCACCAACTTCCGCCCAGCAAAGAGGTGTTCGGCATTTACGACCGTACAATGCCTCGAAGGGTGCTGCCTGAATGCTGGTGTGGTAGCTGTTATTATAGGAGAATTCTACTAGCGGTAGATGCTTCTCCCAATTTTTGCCAAAATCGATCACACATGCTCTAAGCATGTATTCCAGGGTTTGGATGGTGCGTTCAGACTGCCCATCCGTTTGTGGGTGATAAGTAGTGGTCATGTCCAAACGTGAGCCAAAGGATTTGTGCATAGCTTGCCACAACTCGGAAGTGAATCGTGCGTCTCGGTCGGAAATAATGGAGGTTGGCACCCCGTGCCTTGAGACTACTTCCTTTAAGTAAACCTCTGCCAAGGTAGAAAACTTGTCTGTTTCCTTAATGGCCAAGAAGTGTGCGGACTTGGTCAAACGATCTACTATCACCCAAATAGTATCATTCCCGCGTTGGGATCTAGGTAGGCCAGTAACGAAATCCATGGAAACTTGCTCCCATTTCCATTTCAGGATTTCTGGTTGTTGGAGTAGGCCTGCTGGTTTCTGATACTCAGTCTTGACTCTTGCGCAGGTCAAACATTTGCTGACGTACGTTGCTATGTGGGCTTTCATGCTAGGCCACCAATACGTGGTCCTTAAGTCGTGGTACATCTTATCCGAACCAGGATGTACTGAGTAACGGGACTTATGGGCTTCGTCCATCACAAGTTCACGTAGATCTCCGTAGAGTGGAACCCAAATGCGCCCTGTTACATAGTAAGCGCCATCTTCTTTTTGTTCCCATCGCTGCCGCGATCCTCGCAGGGACTCAGCCCTGATGTTCTCCGGTTTCAGAGCTTCAACCTGAGCATTTCGAATCTGAGTTGGGAGGTTAGACTGGATGGTGAGTTGTAGCGCTCGCACGCGCTTGGGCGTAGTGTCTTTTCGGCTGAGGGCGTCTGCCATGACATTAGCCTTGCCCGGATGGTACTTGATTGCGCATTCATAATCGTTCAAGAGTTCAACCCATCGACGTTGTCGCATGTTTAATTCCTTTTGCTTGAAGATATGCTCGAGACTCCTGTGATCGGTGTAAATAGTGCACTTGGTACCGTACAGGTAATGTCTCCTTATCTTAAGCGCAAAAACCACTGCTCCCAGTTCCAGGTCGTGCGTAGTGTAGTTCCTTTCGTGAGTCTTAAGTTGTCGGGAGGCGTAGGCAATAACTTTCTCGCGTTGCATCAGCACGCAACCAAGCCCATGAATGGACGCATCGCAGTAAACCACGAAGTCGTCGGTACCTTCAGGTAACGAGAGAATAGGAGCACTACAAAGGTTATCTTTTAGCTTACGAAATGCGGATTCCTGAGCTTCATTCCATTTATAAGCAGTACCCTTCTGAGTGAGAGCCGTGAGAGGCCGAGCAATCTTTGAGAACCCCTTGATGAATCTACGGTAGTACCCTGCCAACCCCAAGAATTGGCGAACTTCGGTTGGGGTTTTGGGCGTAGGCCAATTCTTTATAGAGTCGATCTTAGCTAGGTCGACGTGAATTCCATCCTTATTGACCACGTGCCCAAGGAAATGGACTTCTCGAAGCCAGAAGTCACATTTCGAGAACTTGGCGTACAATTGCTCACTGCGAAGGAGTTCGAGGATAAGGCGTAGGTGCTGTTCATGCTCTTCTTGACTTTTCGAATACATTAGGATGTCGTCGATAAACACAATCACGAATTTGTCGAGGTAAGGCTTGCACACTCGGTTCATGAGGTCCATGAAAACCGCAGGCGCGTTAGTCATTCCAAAGGGCATGACAAGGAATTCGTAATGACCATAACGAGTTCTGAATGCAGTTTTGGAGATGTCTTCATTACGGACTCTGAGCTGATGATAGCCCGATCGTAGGTCAATCTTAGAGTAGTAGCTCGATCCCTGCAACTCATCGAATAGATCGTCGATACGTGGGAGAGGGTAGCGATTCTTGATGGTAACCTTGTTTAGCTCACGATAGTCAATGCACATTCGGAAGGTGACATCCTTCTTTTTAACAAAGAGTACTGGTGCTCCCCAGGGTGACGAACTAGGACGGATAAATCCTTTATCCAATAGTTCCTGTAGTTGCGTAGAGAGTTCCTTTAGTTCCGCGGGGGCTAGTCGATAAGGCGCACGAGCTATAGGCGCTGCTTCGGGAGCTAGCTCGATTTGGAATTCGACCTGATGGTGGGGAGGGAGTCCAGGTAGTTCCTCAGGAAACACCTCGGGGTAGTCGCGTACCACTGGAAAATCTCCAATCCTCTTTTCCTTTTCCTGTGTGTTGGTGACAAGTGCTAAGAGAGTGGTGTGCCCCTTTCGTAAACATTTCTGGGCTTTCAAGAACGAGATGATGCCTGTGACTTCTCCGCCTTTGTCACCTTGCACGATGAGGGGTTTTCCAGAATGGCGGGGAATGCGAACCATTTTCTCTTGACAGAGGATTTCCGCACGATGTTTGGATAACCAATCCATGCCGATAACGACGTCGAAACTTCCAAGAGCAATAGGGAAAAGATCGATGCTATAGGTCTGACCAGACAGCACTAGTTTGCAGTCGTTGATAACATGTGAGGCCTCGATGTTTCTACCATTAGCTAACTCGACGACATGTTTAGAACTTAGTAACGAAGGCGGGTGCTTAAGCTTCTTACTAATACGTAGGGACACATAACTAGCATCGGCTCCAGAATCAAATAATAAAGAAACATAACGATCATCGAGTAGGAACTTACCCGCCACGACGTTGGGGTTATTCCTCGCTTCTCCAGCTCCAATCACAAAAGCCCTTCCCCTTGCACCATTCCCAGCATTGTTGTTTTGATCGTTGTTTCCAGCTCCCTGATTGTTGTTGCGGTTTTGGTTCAGTTCAGGGCAATTCTTCTTAAAGTGCCCCTCAGCTCCACACTGGAAACAACCCTTGACGTTCCCATGATGTTGCTGCTGCTGCTGGTTCTGCCCGGCGGGACGTGGGCTCCTACAGTCCTTGGCCTCATGCCCCATCTTGTTACATCGCTGACACTGACTTTTCCCACAAGGCCCACTGTGTGTCGATTGCACCTGTTGCACTTGGGGTGGTTCCCTCGATAGCCACCCTGTTGTTGAGGGCCCTTGTTGTTGTCAGTTTTTCTTTGCTGGGTTGGGGCCTGAGTGGGGTTAGCATCCTTGCTTTGATTTCCTTCCCACTTACGCTTGTTGTCATTAGAAGTTCCAGCAGTAGCACTGATCCTCTTGGGCAGCTTGCCCTGTTCTACGGCCTGATCAGTGAGTTTGTGAGCAAGACGAACGACCGGCTGAATGGTATTGAGGTTGGCTGCAGTCACATGGCTTCGAATTTCTGGAGCCAAGCCCTTGATGTACAACTCGATTCTTCGGTACATGGGTCGGGACATGTTTGGGCAAAGAGCAGCATAGTCGTTGGACTGCTTGGTGTATGCCTCGATCTCTGATCCAACCATCTTGAGCTCATAGTACTCGTTTTCGAGCTTGTGGATGTCATCCCTGTGACAATACTCCTCCTTAATCATGTCCTTGAAATCCTCCCACGCAGTAGCATTAGCAGTTTCCAACCCAAACATCTGGATTTGCGCCTTCCACCAGGAAAGCGCGTTTCCTTCGAGCGTACCAGTAGCAAACTTCACCCAATTCGCAAGGGGACACTCACAGACAGCAAAGACAGCTTCGACTTTCTCAATCAGGTGCAGAAGACCTATGGCACCCTCAGTGCCATTGAATGGGAGAGGTTTGCAATCCATGAAAGTTTTGAAAGTGGACACATGTGGTTGCGCAGGTGCATGCTGACCTGTCGTGAGAAGCGAAGCGAATAGGTTTAGGGGTAAAAAGATGATGCGGCGGTAGGATCTAAACATCCTAGGATGACGAATTTACTTCCAGGGTGAGCTGCGAAAGCTGCAGCCACCGTGTTAAGCAGGTTAGTGAATTGAGTCTAAGTCATGTTAATGTTTCCTCTTCCGCGTCCACTCATCGTCTTCATAATCAGAAAACATAGTATGAGTGTGATGTCGTAATGTAGCGAGAATGAGATTGAAGAGGGAGGTGTATCTATCTAACTAGGCACATTAGTACGTATAGCAAAACAGAAAACGTAACGCAAGCAAGCAAGTAATCACTAGTCCGAGCTATGAGGTCTAATGTGTTGAGTCTTGCACTTGGAGTGTAGTGTCGTCATGAGTCACGGGTTATAGACTGGTTATTCTCAAAAAGATTTCCCTTTTTAAAACCAAGTTCACTATAACCAATGGCTCTGACACCAATCTGTCACACCCCCAAAATCCACATGCGGAACACCACCGCTTGGAGGCGTGACTGACCAGGATCCAGCCACCAATTATACTGAGCAATATAATAAATAACATAAGTAATACTCTCCAACCACAAGGTCAGCAAATATCATAGTCAAAGTTCAAAAGTTTTAAGTTTAAGTAATAGTTCAGATAAGTAGCGGAAGCATAGGCCAAAAATAGATTAAAACAAAGTTCTTAGTTCAAGTTTGTTAAAAACCCCATACACGGGTTAGACGACCACTACACATCCGCAAGCTGCAAGCTCCTGAATCACTGGGCACCTGCAAAGCATGCAGTAGGGTATCAACATAATGTTGGCGAGTCCACAAGGTGTCAAGTTTTAGTTTTTGAAAACGTAAGTTGTTTAGATAAAGCATTTATAATCACGTTGAAGGGAGCTACCCCATCTGTAAGCTCACTAAACTGTAGATACCGAAACTGTTGATGGAAAGTTGTTGTGATTTATAAATAATATCCAAACGTATCTCCCCCGGAGATAGTAAATACCCATTCGGATTTCCCCCGGAAATAATAGTTCAAAAGTATTTTTCCCAAAGTTGGCAGTTTGTCCGTGTCCCTCCTTGGGACGCATGCTTTGAGTGTGTGAACTCACCTTGGGTTGCTCGGCATATTAGGTTACTTGTCAAACACGCTGGTCACCACGTCCTAACATGGTTACCAGTATAGGTCAGGTTTGGGTAAGAGAATGTCACGTATAATTTACACATAATCTAACACATAGCATGCATATAGTTACATGTAGAGTTATTGGGCCTGTTCTACTATTGGATCAGTCAACAGTATCAACTAACACATAGTTCAGTTAAACAGGCAACCCAAACAAATCACGTTGTGGCCCAATAACTAAAGTGAGCAGCCCAGTCGAGACAAGGTGGTCTCGACTCGAGAACATGCAGTCTCGAGTCGCAACAAGGAGGTCTCGGCTTGTAATGGTTGGTCTCGAGTGGTGCAGGCATGACTCGCAACCCCGGGGATCTCGAGTCCCGTCTCGAGTTGTCACGATGTGGTCTCGAGTCGAGACCTTGATGATCTCGAGTCCCTGAAGTCCGTTTTGAAGTTGCTTGGCCCAAGTCTCAAGTCGCAACCGTTGCGGTCTCGAGTTGTAGCTCCATGGTCTCGAGTCGCAACCGTTGGTCTCGAGTCGTTTACCTGCTGATTCTGGTATGTCTGCCCGCATTGTACTATCCAACATAATTCTGATTTCATGCCATTATGTACTATTCAATAAGGTTTCACAAACATGTTCCCTTGTCTAACACTTAACCAAAATGGATCAAACAACAAGTTTTTCAAATATTTGTAACAACATTCAAACACATTCAACACATATTCATCATATGTTCATCATATTAGGGTTTTCATAACTTGATTATTCAACCAACACATTCACTATGATTCACCGATTTATTCACGTGGATATAGAAGCAAATCAATAAACCTTCAACACACCCAAACATGCATTTCACAAGCAACAATCATGTAGCATTTGTTCTAAACATTATGACCTATAATAACAACATAAATCGGATGATCATAAACACCCTACACTATCAATCATTCACTATTCAAATATCAAGAGCTCACACATATCATCCATCATTTCAATCATTCAAAGCAAATAGCACTATTATACACATAAACACCTAGTGAATGTCAAAAATGCTAATCGGTTGTGAGAAAGCACCAAGTCAAGGAAGAAGGTGAGGAATGAAGTGTCCGAGTGATGATGATGAGCTTGACCGAGGCTCCTTGTTGCCGCCGATTGAATCCGAGAGAGAGAGAGAGAGATATGAGCTTGCTTGTTGGGGTTTAAGTGAGAGAGTGAAGGAGTGTGTGTGTGTGAGAATGATGGAAGTGAGGGAAAGTTGGCTTGGGCATTGGGTTTTATACTCGGTTTGGGTGGTGCACCCTACTAAGGTTCCGAGTGGACTCAAAGGGGTGTATGGCCCGATCCGGCCCAACCGTTACTGTTCACTCGAGACCGAGTGGTCTCGAGTCGGGTTCGTTGTGGTCTCGGTTCACTATTATAGCCGTATATATATATATATATATATATATATATATATATATATATATATATATATATATATATATATATATATATATATATATATATATATATATATATATATATGTATTACATGCACATAGTTTAATACAAGGATCACATAGCACACCCATTTAATTTACAAAATTTACAAATTTCCATTTAATAATATATACACATACTGTGCTAGTACAAGAAGGTTGTTTGGGAAAACCCGAAGTGTCACACATGTAGGTTGGACAGCTGACTGTTGCCAGTGCTACTTGCTGGTTTGAAAACTTAAGTCAAAGTGTCAGTCCCACTTGTGTTGACGATAGGATGCGGTGCCGAGCCGCATCGCTATGTGCCGGAACCGCGGTTTTGACCGCATCCCTTGTTGTGACGAAAACAGCCGTTTTCATACATAAGGTAAGTCTTCTCATCACTAGACCGATTGGAAGTACTCGAGCTGGGTGATGGTCACTCACGTCTGGCATGGCGCGAGATTTGGTACCATACCCCTTCAAGTCCCCCCAGTCCAGTGTTGTTTCCTCATGCAAGTTGCAGGTGGGAGGAATACTGGATTATTTGGTCGAAAGGGTGCCTCTGAAATCGGTTTGGAGAAGATTCTAGGACTGGGCCTTCGCTCCTGCATCGCTGGTTCTGAGTGTTTGATACACCCGCGTGGGACGCGTGTGTGTGTAAGTTCCCCGCATATGCCATGCATGGAACTAAAGCTAGAACAAGCTTTGTTATCCCCCTTTAATAAGTTATCTTTTTTTTTTTCAGGGGGTGTGTAAAGCGACATGCGGTATGGGTTGCGGCACGAGATACCAGGTTAACCGCATGCCGCGTATATGAATTTCTCTTCATTTCTCTGTCTTCTCCTGCCATAACTCTTGATTTTCTGGTGAGAGTTTCCGAAGTTTTTTCTTCTTTTTCCTTTCCTATTCTTTCTTTGATCATCTTAATGGCTACTCCTTCAAAACCATCATCTCCACCGCCTCCTAAGCCTACCCCACCGTCGTCGCCGGCGGTGGAAGAGGACGCCGGAATCATTCCAGCCGGCAAGTTTTTGCCCGATTTATAGTGGAAAGAATCCGAGTTCCAGAATTTAATGACCAAGGTGAAGATGCCAGCCGAATTCGGGGAGATTTATCCCCATGATGTTGATACAGTTGGTGATGCTCCGGCCAGTTACGTTACGATGTTTGCCGATTTTTTCGAAATACGTAACCTCCGTTTGCCATTGACGATTTTCATGGTGGAGCTGTTGGAGTATTACAACATCCATATTTCCCAGCTTAGTCCACTGGGAATGGTACATGCTCGTCATTTTAAGTATTGTTTTCGTTCCCAAAATATTGAGCCCTTGGTGGAAGACTTCCAGCGTTTCTACCAGATGACTGTGCTGCTTGGATTTTTTTCTTTCATCCAACGGAATGGGGCACCCAAGATTATGACCGCACCTAAGGGGTTGACCAAGTGGAAGGCCAAATTCTTCTACATTAAGGAGGTCGCAGTCACTTGCAAGTTGCATTTTCGGAACGTGACCGGGCCTATTGCCAAGGAGCAATTGAACGTCCCCGAGTTGGGACAACAAGAGTGGGTTGGGCAGTTGCAGGCTGTTCCATTAAAGTCATTGGGAAACAAGGAGCTGCAATACTGCAGATGATGTTGTAGAATAAGCCGGGTGTCTGGACAAAGCTCGTGTTGAAGGAAAATAACGCAGGTAATTGCTTGTGCGTATTGTTTTTATGAGCTTTTGTTATTGCCTAAAATTGTACAGGTGAATTTGTTGTAGTGGTGGCGTTTTGGAGAACTTTCCGCTCTGATTTTGAGGGAAAGATTGAAGTCGTTTCATGCAGCGAGGGTGAGGAAGGGTGGTACGAGGCCACTGTTGGAAACTTCCGGCTGCCTAACCAAGCCGCATTGAAAACCCCTTTGCCGCAAGGGAAAGGTAAAAGTATTTAAGCTTGCGCACATTAATTCCTTGATGTCCATTTATTTCAAAACTGATTGTCTTTACCGCAGGTAATCTTGGGGCTTTGGGAGACCCCGACGCGAAGGGTGTTCCGACCGCACCTGCGCTGATTGCGGTTGAAAAGTAGAGGAGGAAAAAGAAACCACAGAATCCTATTACCATTTCGGTGATGCTGCTTGCATCAGGTACCTTCCGCCCTCGAATTCGCAAACTTGAAGATGACGTCATAGTGCCTGACACTCTTGAGGGCTTGGAGGATGTTAACCGACACCTGGGAGAGGCCGAGGCGGGGGTAAGGCAGGTTGGGGAGGAGAGAGATGGGTTAGCAACCTTAAATGTTCAACTCGTTGATAACCGTGCCTGGATGCGGCAATTTGGTGTTGTCCATGTAAGTTTCTTATGTCTTATCATTCCTTGTGTTTGCCTTAGTAATCTTTTTCATGTGATATGATTAGATTGTGAACGCAATCCTTGAGGCGCGTGAGAACACAGCTGTGGTTGCCAACGTGAATAAACGCGCGCGTGAGGCTGGGTTCAAGGCTGGTTACAATCAGTGCCTTAACGATGTGAACGCCTTGTCCACGAAGCAATTTACCGATGAGCGGTGTGCCTTACGCGGCGTTGATACTGAAGCTGCCTACTCTGCCACAATAGATGCATATAACGGTCTTACTGTTGATGCACGGAATGTCTGTTGACTGCGTCTACAAAAAGTCTGAAGTCAAGATTGGTCTATAGGGGGTCAAAGTGTAAATATTGAGTGAAATAGAGTTAGGACCGCTTTTGTGTCATTGTTTTAGTCTTGAACCGCTTATTAGTCAAGTAGTCTGGATCGCTTATTAGTCAAGTATCCTGGATCGCTTATATGGCATGTCATATAAGCGACCCAAGATCTCTATATATAGGCAGGAGCGGTTCATCATTTGTAACGACGTATGTGTGTGCTACGGTGCTGAAACTCTGCTGAAATTTTATCAGAAAGCAATAAAAACACAAGGAATTGAAAGGATTAGCTGTTGTTACTTTACTTACGTTGATTCCGCCTTCGTATGTAAAGATGAACTACTTCGACTGACTTTTCGGGTCATAGAACGGTCCAACACTTACCGTTCCTGCCCTTGAGCAAATTGAAGCATGTTTGGAGGTAGACGATTATGGTGACCATTTACGCAGGTTATTTGAACCGCGAAAAGATGATGAAGGCACTAGCGGTGGAAACATAGAATAGGTTGGGCCTGCGTGCCTTGTTTATTTCCTCCTTTCGCTTGTAAAGTTGTTGAATTTTGTAACACTTGCCTTTTATGCATCTGTTGGGTGCATAATTTTTTGAATATATAACTATTTTTTGCTCAAAGCTTGTGAGTAAAGGTTCTTTATTGTTAACTTTGTATGAGATTGATTGAGTTAATATTATTTAAGGCCAATGTTTAAGGCGCGTGTAGATAATAGTAAGCCTAGGACTAAACATAAAAATCTGATATATTATTTACAAGAAATATATATATATATATATATATATATATATATATATATATATATATATATATAGAGAGAGAGAGAGAGAGAGAGAGAGAGAAGGATCCGTTAGGAACCACCCTTTATTGCGAGAACCACAAGAACCAATGTGAACACATGGCAAAATTGTAATTATATTGTATTTTAACAAAAAAAAACACACGCTTCCTTTATTTTTCATTAATGTTTTGTAAATTTCCCGTGTTTTAGGGTTTCATCAGTTCATGTCATTCCCAATCCACAATCGGCAGTATCGACACATTAACAAGACGACGTTCACTACGGGTTCACAGCTGTTCACGGCGGCGTACAGGGGTGTACGGTGGTTATCACGACAGGAAGAAATTGTCGCTTCCACATATTTTACGGTGGAGACATTGGGAATACTGATTACGGCTACATATGGCGTCTTCTGATTCATCCCATGTTAAACCTAACGCAACTGATGATCCTCATCCAAAAATTTCTGCGTATCATCCACAAACATCTGATGCTGATTTTGGTGGTCCATCTGATGCAAATCCCATTTCTGCCATCAATCTAATTGAAAGTCGCAAACTTGTGTTTACAACAGTTGAAAGTCGACATACCCTTCATGGCTTTGAAATTCAGACTCTTGATTCCATGTCAACATCAGACAATGTTATATTATCCTCTGGGACTGCTAATATATCCGAACACTCGTTGTCATTTGATACTACTTCGACTGGTACAACACCTACAAATACAGAACATCAACAATTACAGTTCATTCGGTTTGAGACTAAAGGTATTCCATGTCCATTTTATGTAAATTGTGCTTTGTTCATTGATATACACGTTTGCAACACGTTAACAGATATATTATGTTGTAATAACGATTAATCAACAATATATGCACAAGTTCATTGTGTTAATGACATCACATTATACATATGTTACATTATAAATTTATGCACATGTGCATTATGATGACAATTAAATTATGACATCATATATTATCTCATAATGCACATGTGCATTTTGTTTATAATTTTATTATTCACCTGTGCATCCTGTTGACCATTTATTATTTATTTATTATTTTCACAAGAACAATTACGGCTGCTATACATTCTACGCCCAATGGCACCCCATATTGGATACCTGAAGTTGATGTTGAATACGTTCCTGTTATAAACAGTACATTTACCCATTGGGAAGATATTGTCACGATGTACAATACGTATGCTACAAAATCCGGAATTTCTACTCGTATTGGCATAACGAAGAACAAAAAATATCATGACAATCCTACTATGAACATACGCACTCATAAATATATATTATGTTCAAGAGAAGGATAGCCAAAGATGACAGAATCTGACCCCAGTGCTCCATCCAAGAATGCCCTAACCATGTATGATACATCCAAGAAACGACATCGACGAAGCCGATACACAGTTTCTGAGTGCCGTACGCGTATCAAAGTGAATTATGATCATGCCACCGAACAATACAAGATATACGATTTCATCGCCATGCATAACCATTGCATGTTTGGCAGCGATAACGCCAACAAGTTGAAACAAAATAGGAAACTCGGATATGAAGAACAACAGTTCATCCACAAAGTTAGCCTTAACAAAATCGACCCAAATGTTGCACATATAATCCAAGTATCACTTAAAGGCGGGCCTCACATGTTCGTGGCATGATAGAAGATTTCAAAAATTGCTCTAGAGATATACGTTTATTCATTGGTGAACGTGATGCAGACATTATCTTACACACCATAAAATCCCGAGTTACCAATCTTAAAGACTTTTATTTTGATTGCGTCATAGTTGATAACGAGTTACGATCGTTCTTTTGGGCTGATTTTGTATCATTACGCAATTACAAGGCTTTTGGTGATGTATGCGCATTTGACGCTATGTATGACACTAACAAGTAAGATATTGTACTTCCTAACATGTGCAATTATTATTATTTTTAACATCATATGTTTTATTTATAGGTACAAAATGATTTTCGTGCCATTCACCGGAGTTGATCATCACAAGAAATGTGTTATCTTTGGCGCTGGCATGTTATATGATGAAACTATACAGTCATATACATGGTTACTGAACACCTTCCTGGCTGCCTACAAGAAACAACCAATATTTATACTCACTGACCAAGATGCATCAATGAAACAAGCTGTATCAACCGTGTTCACAAACTCTACTCATCGTTTATGTATGTGGCACATAATCAGAAAACTTCCGTCCAAGGTAAACACCGTATTTTAATATTAAAACAATTCCAATTAAACCATATAATATGATTAACTAATTCCAATTATTATGTTTCACATATCTATATTTACAGATATCAAATGACATCCTTGATAATACCACCCTTCATTCATCGATACATAAATTGGTGTGGAATCTATTCATCACACCACAAACATTCGAAGAAAGATGGCATATATTAATGGATGAATATCATTTAAAAAATCATCCTTTGCTGTGTGAGATGTTTGCTATACGACATGAATGGGTCCCGTGTGTGACAACCCTCAAAATCCCATGTATTCCGTACAATTTATTAATAATAATTAACGTGCTTGACGACTGTGTGGAATTACGTAACTGCTTTCTGATATCTGTGTTATATTTACATGTGCATGTTGACACACTAATAGTGTACAGAAAAGTAATTAAATAGTCTGTTATGACTTACTAAGTGTTAGAAATTAAAAGGGTTACAAAAATATATATAAAAGACACTTTACGGATTAATTAAGCACTTTAACGGAACAGTATCAAACTGAACAACCGGACATTACCCGGAACACTAAAATATTACCAGAGGCATTGTTTTATTTTTCTGAATTAGTTATGATCCCCGAACATCATAACACCTCCTAAAAATATCTACTAACTAGATCATGTAACTAATACTTAGATTAGAACTAGTAAGTAATCAAACTAGTTAACACCTAACCTACTACCCCCCCCCCATGTTGGATGATTAGGGGACATGGGTCCCACCCTTGGTTACTTTGTTATATTTTATAAAAATCTTGTAGGGAATATACCAAACTTAGATGCCATATGCCATCCTAATCTCTATATAAACCACTAGTCCATCATCACATTCATCACTTATTTTCATCAACACACTCAAACTCTCTCCTCCCTTCTCTTGTTCGGCCGCCCCCTAGTACCACCACCACCACCATCACTTGATCACCTTCAAGCATTCTACAAGCATACAAAGGTGCTACGGGTCATACAACGGAGCTTGGTGCTCTCGGAAGTGGAAGGACCTTCTCTATTTGCTATTAACCACCACATTTCTTCACTCGAACTTCCCTAGCCTTGAGCTAGTGGTAAGAACTCAGATCCGTTCGTTCTTCATGTTATTTAAGTGGTTAATAGGTGATTTGATGATTAAAGTTATGAAACACTAAAGAACTTGCACTAAAGTCTTGAACATGTTGGTTAAAGAGTAACTAGTGGTGTAAATCATGTAGATCTGGTGTGGATATGATTATTGCTGATTTCCTTGATAATTTACTGGTTAATATTAATGTTTTATGTTGTTGTGATCACTAAACTTGTTAACGGTATCGATCGAACATGATTTAGAAGGTTAAACACTGAAAATCAGAATCTGTCCAAGTTTTACAGCCAACTTCAGTTGGCTGTAAACAGGTCATAAACTCAACGAAAAACTGATATTTTGAGTCTAAAATGTGATATTATGAAATACGGTTCTAATGACACTGGAATCGTAATTTTTGGACTTCGTTTACTATTTTTAAAGTGTTAATTTGTAACAGCAACTTAAGCTGAATTTTGACAGCAATAAATGGGTGTCGTACTTTCAGTCATAACCTGAGTTTTATGATGAATCGGACCATGAAATTTGTACAGTAGATGACAACCGATGCATGTGTAATTACCCCACTGGAATTTCGTAAATCGGACACTCGATGAATTTTTAATAAATTGTTCCGTGGACTGTGGTCAGAAATTCATAAATCTGAGTTCAGTCCGGAATATGATTTTTTATAAAATATTGGTAGCGAACCGGACCCCGATATTTTTACACAACAAAATATGGAAAGTTTAGGACATCTTGTAAAAATTTGGGAATTTTTGGAATAATTTAACTATTTTATTAAAACGTCCGAAAACAGCCGGTTTTGAATACTAATGCTGAATTGATATAAGTTGTGACTTGCGTGTCTAAATGTCGAGTGTGCTATCCGTGAATGATCTAACATGGTATATATGTTATGTGCATTATCGTATGTTTGATTTTGAGTGGGGAATGGATGGGAAACTTAGAGGGGCATAAACCGTTAAAATGATGCATGTTGTGTGATAGATACGTGTAGGAACTTTGTGTTCTATTTGAAAGCCACTAAATGACTAACTGGTAAATTATATTAGGACGTGATTGACCGACCTTGACTGTTAGCTATATTGAGAATCTAACCGAGGAAACCGAGGTGAGTTCACACTCTTTCTAAGGCATGGGATTCCCAGGAGTTTGGGAATGGGATTGATTAACTACTTGTACTATCATTACTATTAAACTACTTTTTACTATCCTCGGATTGAAGGGCACGTACGTAAAACCTACGTACACGATCATAAGACCATCAACTCTATCACTTTAAGTCCCTCATTTATCGACTTAATCGCCGAGGCCTATGGCGAGCGGGTCATTAGTTAATAGCGCTATTAGGTTTAACAAACCTCACACCGTGCCAGTCGGACGGGCGTGTACTAATGGACTATGGGCAAAGGGTCAATGCTGATAGACATTGACTTAGGGCACCTCTTATATTTTCGTAGCAGTCGATACGCGTGGTCTAGTAACACATGGGAAACCCCCACTAACCTTCGCAAACATGTCAGAAAGACCGCGATGCAAACTCATACGATACATGGTTTTTCAAAACGAACAAATGATTTACGAAACGAATGCTATAACTAAACAACCAACTGTGAATTCACTCAACTTTGTTGTTGACTCGTTGTTACATGCCTTACAGGTCGCTAAATGCTTGGAGCTTGCACGAGGAAGGAGTTGTTGTGGTGTACGGACGGTTATGTCCCATGTTTAATATATAATCCTTATGAACTTATTAAACTTGCGTTTGAAACATTAACTAAACTATGGACTCATATTTTGGACTTTACGTTTATGCTTCCGCTGTTTAAATTAAAACTTGGTTAACTAGCTTTCGGTCATCAATCGTATTGTGGTTGGCTTTAATTACTTAAATACATAGTTCAGTATGATTGGTGGCTCGATCCTGGTCATGTCACGCCTCCAAGCGGTAGTACTCCGCATGGTGGATTTTGGGGGTGTGACAGATTGGTATCAGAGCCATTGGTTATAGTGAACTTAGTTTTAGAAAGGGAAAAGATTTTTAATAAAACCAGACTATAACCTGTACAGTGCTCAACGATCCACAACGACGCTTCGCTCCACGTGCAAGACTCGACACAATAGGTGGTATGATTTATGTTATATTGTCGGTTAGATAGCTCGCACTGTGCATTAGTTAACGTGATAACTGCTACTTGAACCTTGTGTGCTTACTCTCTACTGTCGTCCCACACTTACGCACTTTCACGACACTTTTCTCACTTACGTTGCTTCGTGATGAAGATCATGAGCGGACGCGGAGGACGTATCAACCTTACTCAAGCCCAGTTGACGGCTCTGATCAACGAACGAGTTGCTGAGGCACTCGCAGCTGTTCCCGCAGGAGGTATAACCTGCTACTTCAACCCATCTTAGAACGTTTAGATCCCACCTTCGCAAATCAACCCTCGTGCTTAACCTTGTCTTTTATTCTCGCGCCACAGGTCAACATGCTCAGCCTCCTGTGTGCACATTCAAAACCTTCATGGATTGCCGACCTAGCACTTTCAGCGGCACAGAAGGTGTTGTAGGCCTTCTTCACTGGTTCGAGAAGCTCGAGTCTGTTTTCGAGATGTGTGATTGCCCCGAAGATCGTAGGGTGAAGTATGCTACTGGAACACTCGAAGGAGCTGCGTTAACCTGGTGGAAAGCACAAGTCCAATTGCTTGGGTTGGCGGTTGCTAACGCCACCCCATGGAACGGCTTCAAAGAACTGATTAGAGAAGAGTATTGCAGTCGTGACGACATCCACAAGCTAGAGGTGGAATTTTTCAACCTGAAGATGACGGGGTCTGAGATTGAGGCGTATACTAAGAGGTCAAACGAACTGGCCATCCTGTGTCCTACTATGGTGGACCCTCCTTACAAACGCATTGAGCTGTACCTTAAGGGCTTGGTGCTAGAAATTCAAAGCCACGTAACCTCAGCTAACCTTGGCACTATAGAGCAAATCGTCAAGTTGGCTCACCGTCTCACTGTTCAGGCAGTTGGGTAGAACAAACTGCCCAAACGTATTAGCGCCACTACTTCTGATGCTCCCAACGACAACAAGCGAAAATGGGATGAAAACTCCAGTAAGGGTTCTGCTTCGGTTCAGTCTCAGGAGAGAAAGACTGATGGCTACCAGAGTCCTGGTCAGCAATCCTCCGGTAATCAAGGACAGGGTGGGATCGAGGAAACCACCCGAAGTGCAACAAATGTAACAGACACCATAGTGGTCAATGCAACAAAGGACGTTGTCAGAGGTGTCTCAAGATGGGTCATGAAGCCAAGGATTGCAGGAGCTCACGGCCTGCAAATCAGAATCGCCAGTAGCAACAGCAAGCACCGCAAAATCAACAACAGCAACGGGGCAACAGGGGATGCTTTCAGTGTGGCGCTGAAGGCCACTTTAAGAAGAACTGTCCCCAGCTTAACCAAAATCAGAACAACAAAAACAACCAGGGAAACGGGAACAACAGTGGAGGTAACAACAATGGTAATGGAGCAAGAGGTCGTGCTTTCGTGATTGGTCAGGGTGATGCAAGGAATGATCCCAACGTTGTGATGGGTAAGTTTCTTCTGGATGATTTATTTGTTACTGTTTTATTTGATTCGGGTGCCGATACTAGCTACGTGTCCTTAAAAGTTAGCCAAATGCTTAAGCGCACTCCAACACTTTTGAACACCAAGCACACGGTAGAAATAGCAAATGGCAAAAGTTTAGAGGCTACACATATAATTAAAGGTTACAAGCTTGTCCTTGCCGATCAGCCCTTTTCTATCAACCTCATTCCTATCGTTCTGGGTAGTTTTGACGTTGTCATTGGGATGGATTGGTTATCTCAACACCCAGCGGAGATTATTTGCAAGGAGAAAATCGTCCGCATCCATCGCCCTGGTAAAGAACCCCTCGTGATTCGTGGCGACAAGAGTGGTGCTGTTGTAGGCATCATCTCTTTCCTTAAAGCCCAGAAGTGTTTACGGAAGGGCCACACCGCTATCCTAGCCCTCGTTACTGAGGCATCCGCGGAAGAAAGGAAGATAGAAGACATTCCTATTGTACGCGACTTTCCCGAGGTATTTCCTGAGGAATTACCTGGGCTTACGCCTCATCGACAAGTCGAGTTTCAAATCGAGCTAGCTCCTGGAGCAGCACCAATAGCTCGTGCGCCTTATCGACTTGCTCCATCAGAACTTGAAGAACTGTCTACGCAACTACAAGAACTTCTGGAAAAGGGTTTTATACGTCCTAGCTGTTCGCCATGGGGAGCTCCAGTGTTGTTCGTAAAGAAGAAAGACGGTACCTTCAGGATGTGTATTGACTACCGCGAGCTCAACAAGGTGACCGTGAAGAATCGTTATCCTCTTCCACGCATTGATGATTTGTTCGACCAGTTGCAAGGGTCAAGTTATTACTCTAAGATTGATTTGAGATCGGGATACCATCAGCTGAGATTCCGAGAGGAGGACGTCTCCAAAACAGCATTCAGAACTCGTTACGGCCATTACGAGTTATTGGTTATGCCTTTCAGGTTGACGAATGCACCTGCGGTTTTCATGGACCTCATGAACCGAGTGTGCAAACCTTATCTGGATAAATTTGTCATAGTTTTCATTGACGACATCCTGATCTATTCTAAGAGTCAGGAGGAACACGAGCAACACCTGAGGCTTATTCTGGAGCTTCTACGAAAAGAGCAGTTGTATGCCAAGTTTTCGAAATGTGACTTCTGGCTTCGCGAAGTCCACTTTCTAGGCCATGTGGTAAACAAGGATGAAATTCATGTGGATCCATCTAAGGTTGAATCGATCAAGAATTGGCCTGCACCCCGCACACCAACAGAGATCCGCCAATTCTTAGGTTTGGCAGGATATTACAGAAGGTTTATCAAAGATTTCTCCAAGATTGCGCAACCTCTCACTTCACTGACTCAGAAGGGTGTCACCTATCGTTGGGGTGATGCACAGGAGTCCGCATTTCAGCACTTGAAAGATAGACTCTGTAGCGCACCTATCCTCTCATTGCCTGAAGGCACAGATGATTTTGTGATTTATTGCGACGCTTCCATCCAAGGACTTGGTTGTGTGTTGATGCAACGTGACAAGGTCATTGCCTACGCATCGCGCCAACTTAAGGTTCACGAAAGGAACTACACTACGCACGACTTGGAATTGGGAGCAGTTGTTTTCGCGCTTAAGATATGGAGACATTACCTGTACGGTACCAAGTGCACCATTTACACCGATCACAGGAGTCTCGAGCATATCTTCAAGCAAAAGGAGTTAAACATGCGTCAACGTCGATGGGTCGAACTCTTGAATGACTACGAATGCGCGATCAAGTATCATCCGGGCAAGGCCAATGTTGTGGCTGACGCCCTCAGCCGGAAGGATACTATACCTAGGCGTGTACGTGCGTTACATCTTACCATCCAATCTAACCTTCCCGCTCAGATTCGCGATGCTCAGGTTGAAGCATTGAAGGCAGAGAACATCAGAGCTGAGTCCCTAAGAGGATCGAGGCAATGGCTAGAACAAAAAGAAAACGGCGCCTACTATGTTAACAGACGCATCTGGGTTCCACTTTATGGAGACTTACGTGAGCTTGTGATGGATGAAGCACATAAGTCTCGTTATTCAGTACATCCTGCTTCGGATAAGATGTACCACGACCTAAAGACTACATACTGGTGGCCTGGTATGAAAGCCAGCATAGCAACCTACGCCAGTAAATGCTTGACCTGTGCTAGGGTCAAGGTCGAATACCAGAAACCATCAGGCCCACTTCAACAACCAGAGATCCCAAAATGCAAATGGGAGCAAATATCCATGGATTTCGTTACTGGCCTGCCCAGATCTCAACGCGGAAATGATACCATTTGGGTGATCGTGGATCGACTGACCAAGTCTGCACATTTTCTGCCTATCAAAGAAACGGATAAGTTTTCTACTCTAGCAGACATCTACCTAAAGGAAGTGGTATCAAGGCACGGAGTGCCAACCTCCATCATTTCTGATCGTGACGCACGTTTCACCTCTGAACTGTGGCAAGCTATGCACAAGTCTTTTGGCTCACGATTAGACATGAGCACCGCTTATCATCCACAGACGGACATACTTAGGGCATCAGAACGCACCATCCAAACTCTTGAAGACATTCTTAGGGCATGTGTAATCGATTTTGGTAACGGCTGGGAAAAGCATCTCCCGTTAGTGGAGTTTTCATATAACAACAGCTACCACACCAGCATCCAGGCCGCTCCGTTCGAGGCATTGTATGGACGCAAGTGCCGATCACTTCTCTGTTGGGCAGAGGTTGGTGACAGTTAAATCACTGGCCCAGAACTAGTAGTAGATACAACAGAAAAGATTGCTCAGATACGACAACGAATGGCGGCAGCTCGTGACCGTCAGAAAAGCTATGCCGATAAGCGAAGAAAACCACTCGAGTTCCAGGTTGGGGATCGAGTGCTGCTCAAAGTCTCACCTTGGAAAGGTGTAGTCCGATTTGGCAAATGGGGCAAGCTCAACCCACGTTATGTCGGACCGTTCGAGATCATTGAGAGAATTGGAAAAGTCGCCTACAGGTTGAATCTACCTGAAGAACTCAGCGGAGTTCACAATGTTTTCCATGTGTCAAATCTGAAGAAGTGTCTGTCAGATGAGACCCTCATAGTTCCTCTCAAGGAGCTCACTATCGACGACCAGCTACGATTCGTCGAGGAACCAGTAGAAATTACGGATCAAGACGTTAAGATTCTCAAGCACACCAGAATACCCCTCGTCCGAGTTCGTTGGAATTCCCGTCGTGGCCCAGAGTATACCTGGGAACGAGAAGACCAAATGAAACTCAAGTATCCCCAGCTGTTTAAGAAAAATGCAACCACTACTGAGGCTGAAGCTACCGTAGAATTTCGGGACGAAATTCCAAATCAACGGGGGGATGATGTGACACCCCAGGAAGATCAGGAAAACAACGCAACTTAACTAGCTTCCTCAGTAACCACGCACTAAATTTCGGGACGAAATTCTCTTAACAGGGGGAGAATTTGACAACCCTCAAAATCCCATGTATTCCGTACAATTTATTAATAATAATTAATGTGCTTGACGACTGTGTGGAATTACGTAACTGCTTTCTGATATCTGTGTTATATTTACATGTGCATGTTGACACACTAATAGTGTACAGAAAAGTAATTAAATAGTCTGTTATGACTTCCTAAGTGTTAGAAATTAAAAGGGTTACAAAAATATATATAAAAGACACTTTACGGATTAATTAAGCACTTTAACGGAACAGTATCAAACTGAACAACCGGACATTACCCGGAACACTAAAATATTACCAGAGGCATTGTTTTATTTTTCTGAATTAGTTATGATCCCCGAACATCATAACACCTCCTAAAAATATCTACTAACTAGATCATGTAACTAATACTTAGATTAGAACTAGTAAGTAATCAAATTAGTTAACACCTAACCTACTACCCCCCCCCCATGTTGGATGATTAAGGGACATGGGTCCCACCCTTGGTTACTTTGTTATATTTTATAAAAATCTTGTAGGGAATATACCAAACTTAGATGCCATATGCCATCCTAATCTCTATATAAACCACTAGTCCATCATCACATTCATCACTTATCTTCATCAACACACTCAAACTCTCTCCTCCCTTCTCTTGTTCGGCCGCCCCCTAGTACCACCACCACCACCATCACTTGATCACCTTCAAGCATTCTACAAGCATACAAAGGTGCTACGGGTCATACAACGGAGCTTGGTGCTCTCGGAAGTGGAAGGACCTTCTCTATTTGCTATTAACCACCACATTTCTTCACTCGAACTTCCGTAGCCTTGAGCTAGTGGTAAGAACTCAGATCCGTTCGTTCTTCATGTTATTTAAGTGGTTAATAGGTGATTTGATGATTAAAGTTATGAAACACTAAAGAACTTGCACTAAAGTCTTGAACATGTTGGTTAAAGAGTAACTAGTGGTGTAAATCATGTAGATCTGGTGTGGATATGATTATTGCTGATTTCCTTGATAATTTACTGGTTAATATTAATGTTTGATGTTGTTGTGATCACTAAACTTGTTAACGGTATCGATCGAACACGATTTAGAAGGTTAAACACTGAAAATCAGAATCTATCCAAGTTTTACAGCCAACTTCAGTTGGCTGTAAAAAGGTCATAAACTCAACGAAAAACTGATATTTTGAGTCTAAAATGTTATGAAATACGGTTCTAATGGCACCGGAATCGTAATTTTTGGACTTCGTTTACTATTTTTAAAGTGTTAATTTGTAACAGCAACTTAAGCTGAATTTTGACAGCAATAAATGGGTGTCGTACTTTCAGTCATAACCTGAGTTTTGTGATGAACCGGACCATGAAATTTGTACAGTAGATGACAACCGATGCATGTGTAATTACCCCACTGGAATTTCGTAAATCGGACACTCGATGAATTTTTAATAAATTGTTCCGTGGACTGTGGTCAGAAATTCATAAATCTGAGTTCAGTCCGGAATATGATTTTTTATAAAATATTGGTAGCGAACCGGACCCCGATATTTTTACACAACAAAATATGGAAAGTTTAAGACATCTTGTATAAATTTGGGAATTTTTGGAATAATTTAACTATTTTATTAAAACGTCCGAAAACAGCCGGTTTTGAATATTAATGCTGAATTGATATAAGTTGTGACTTGCGTGTCTAAATGTCGAGTGTGCTATCCGTGAATGATCTAACATGGTATATATGTTATGTGCATTATCGTATGTTTGATTTTGAGTGGGGAATGGATGGGAAACTTAGAGGGGCATAAACCGTTAAAACGATGCATGTTGTGTGATAGATACGTGTAGGAACTTTGTGTTCTATTTGAAAGCCACTAAATGACTAACTGGTAAATTATATTAGGACGTGATTGACCGACCTTGACTGTTAGCTATATTGAGAATCTAACCGAGCAAACCGAGGTGAGTTCACACTCTTTCTAAGGCATGGGATTCCCAGGAGTTTGGGAATGGGATTGATTAACTACTTGTACTATCATTACTATTAAACTACTTTTTACTGTCCTCGGATTGAAGGGCACATACGTAAAACCTACGTACACGATCATAAGACCATCAACTCTATCACTTTAAGTTCCTCATTTATCGACCTAATCGCCGAGGCCTATGGCGAGCGGGTCATTAGTTAATAGCGCTATTAGGTTTAACAAACCTCACACCGTGCCAGTCAGACGGGCGTGTACTAATGGACTATGGGCAAAGGGTCAATGCTGATAGACATTGACTTAGGGCACCTCTTATATTTTCGTAGCAGTCGATACGCGTGGTCTAGTAACACATGGAAACCCCCACTAACCTTCGCAAACATGTCAGAAAGACCGCGATGCAAACTCATACGATACATGGTTTTTCAAAACGAACAAATGATTTACGAAACGAATGCTATAACTAAACAACCAACTGTGAATTCACTCAACTTTGTTGTTGACTCGTTGTTACATGCCTTACAGGTCGCTAAATGCTTTGAGCTTGCACGAGGAAGGAGTCGTTGTGGTGTACGGACGGTTATGTCCCGTGTTTAATATATAATCCTTATGAACTTATTAAACTTGCGTTTGAAACTTTAACTTATAAACTATGGACTCATATTTTGGACTTTACGTTTATGCTTCCGTTGTTTAAATTAAAACTTGGTTAAGTAGCTTTCGGTCACCAATCGTATTGTGGTTGGCTTTAATTACTTAAATACATAGTTCTGTATGATTGGTGGCTCGATCCTGGTCATGTCACGCCTCCAAGCGGTAGTACTCCGCATGGTGGATTTTGGGGGTGTGACACCGTGTTATTTCAGAGAGCTACCTATGAGTTGTTTGATGAAGACTACATCAAGATTCGAGAGCTCGAATGTGCATTTTAAAGTTAACTCATCAAAAACTAACACATTAGTTCAATTTTTTATATGTTTTGACACCATTCTTGATGCTCAGCGGCACACAAAACGAGATCTTGAATTTAAAAGTGACATGTCGAACCCCCGCTTATCTATCGGTCTTTGTATAGAAGCACGTGCGTCTGAAACATACACATGGTCCATGTTTCTTGAAGTTCGAAAAAGATATGCATGGGCATATTCCATTGCATGCCACTTGAACGTCCTGGATCAACTGATATAAAAAATTACACTGTTCGTCACTATAAACAAAACATGTCTAATGTCAATGAATTCGAGGTATCTCCTTACTATCCAATATGTTTTAATCTATATATCTAATAAAGAAAACCATTGGGGGACACATGTCACCCTATGGTTGATGCCAAATAAGCAGCCACATAAGCATACATGTGGCAAACCTCTAAGGCCAGGATTGAAGAAGCTTATTACGTACGTTTCTATTTCTCTCTCCTAAACTCTCATCCATCGATCTTCTCTCATTCCTTCCATTCCTTCTTCCAATCATTGAAGCATCAACATTCAAGCGGTAATTCGATCTGTTCTTCTTCTTTTTGATCTATTCATAACCTCCAAATCTTTTTATTTTTATGCTTTGTACACTGACTTTCAATTGATGAATAGGCTCGATTGATGAACAAACCCTAATCTTTAACCTTCGTATTTTCTCACATCCCAGATCCATATCTAATTCATCTTCTCCATGTTAACACTCGCAAACCCTAGATCTCTCTCTACTGACGCAAGGATTAAAGGTTAGAACTATTTTCACTTCTGCTCATACATAGATCGGTTTGAAGAGGAAATCCAATCTTCTACTCACATAATTTACAATCTCGGTAAGTTTATGTTTCTTATCTTTTGTTTATTTTCCTATCTGTAATCTGTAACTCAAATCATTCATCTCTTTAACTATTGGTTTTGAATGTTTTGAATGACTGAGATCTTGAATTAGGGCTGAATTTGTGTTTTTAGTGCCTTTTTGCCGTGACTCGTTCTGTTAAGGTATGTTATATGTTCTGTTTTCTCATTCATTTGTTCATATATCATCAATCTGTTTTGATCTGATTCCGTCTCTTTATCTATGTGTTTGTTATCGATAATTTTAGTTTTGATATTTTTAACACATTTTGTTTAAAAGTTTGCCTTGTGGATGCTCATGGTATGTTTGATACTAATGGATCTATTTTGAAAACCCTTTTAATCTACTGATTTGCAGGGGGATCTCATGGTTCATTTCATGCCACCCTTATAGTGATACCATCTTGGAATTCTATCTTCTGATTCAGTTTTCATTTGTACATTCTGACCAACAGTTAGGTTCAGTTTTCACATCTTATTATTACTTTTTTAGTAGTAATTTGTGAGTGTATCATTTTTTGTAGGTTTTATTATTTTTCTTTGGCTATTGAGAAATTGGAGCAAGAGTATCATTCACAATCAGTTACACGTGAATGTGAACAACTAGGATTTAGTCTCCGACCGTGATGCACAAAATGCTTACGTGGTGGGTATCAATGATGATCGAATTGGCATTATAAATATACATAAAGAAAAGCGGCTTTTTGTTACTGGTGCTATAACTGGGTTATTGGGCAAAGGTACATATCCTTTTTCTTTAATCTTTGTGTATGGTGTTCTTGATACAAGAATTATGTGCAACACAAGCTGGTTATGGTAGCATAGACCCTTTGTTTGTGTGGCGCGCGCATTCTTGATACAAAAAAATATGGATGGTGTTATTATTTTATTTACACTATCTTTTATTCCAAATCGTTCGAGCCAACAATTGACGTTACCATTTTAATAATAAAAGAACAACTACTTGCCAAACACAACGTTTTATCTAGAATGTTAAATATTGGTTAAAAATGTTCGAAAAAGTTTTAAGTGTATATGATCGGATTGCAAGTCAATCATTATAGAGATTTCCAATGGACTTGGTTATTTAATTATATATTTGTTAGGTGTAATATGTTGACTGTTGAATTGGCACCTTGAAGTATACACCTCTTTCATTATGAAACTTCATGATCCTTATTTTCTATTTGTATTTTTTCCATATATTTTGTGTTACGATAATTTTTATTTTATCTATTAAGTCTATACAACTACAAATTACAAAGTGTGAGAAAAGAACATTAGTTGGAGGGACACAAAACTTCTAAACGATCTGATGTGATTGGATATGGGGAAGGTTATTTTGGTACAATTCTACGTCAGCCTTTTAATTTGTGAGCATAGACACTGTAGCATATTATATCTACTTTACCTTTTATGTTATTGAACAGGAATTTGTTATAGAACTTTAATGCTTATATCATTATTGTCATAAACACATAATAACCACTTTGTACTACAGCGTATCGTATGCATCTAGATATTTAGTTTAGTAACATGCTGGTGTAATGGCTTAAATAGTCAAATACGAATAGGTAATGACTGCTTGACTAAATAAGAACGGGCCATGCTATATACACACATAAGCAATATGTATGCAATATGTATGGTGTGTAGAAGAATATATAGAAGAATTGAATAGTAACGTTATCCGTAACATAATCACCACCTATTTGCAGATTACAAACCTTTGCCATTAATACTATTTTACAAAGTTAATTGAGTTTGAAATGTGGTGAAAAATTATTTTGCTTAGGTTTAAATGGGTTGGTTGGATTAGTCCAACTGACCAAGGAAATATATATTATAAAATTTAAACTCAAAATTAAAAATAACGTTTAGAAAATCAAATAAAAACCATGAGTATCATGAAAATGTTATTAAGGAGCATCACGAAAATGTTATTAAGGAGTATTTTTTGTTGCAAGGCCTCAGGTGTAGGTGTTAATGAAGATTAATCACAATTTCATTATTTTTTTAAACTGACATGTAAGGCGAAGATTTGAGGTGTATTATATGGAAAGAAAACAAATGAGAGAATGAAAATAGTAGTATAAAAAATGGAAATGGTATTTACATGGGTCTTATTTATTAAAAAAAATAGTTTTAGTTTAAGTTTGTTTTTAACTTTGCTGATTGCATTTACAGATGGCAAACGTCTTATCGAAAGAAGATTTTTGACGCTTCTGTCAAAGTTTTGGTTTTGGTCATTCCCACATGTTTTGATCAAGATTTTTGTTTTGTGTTTGTGTGTTCAAGAAACAGCCACCAACATGTATTTTGATTATCTATCCTTCTCTCAGGTACCTTCAACTGCATTTTGATCTAGATATTTGTTGTGAGTTATTCTTATTTTGTAAGTTTTTTTGTCATTTAAAATGCGATATGCTTTTCAGTGTGATTTGATACATCATACAGGTCAAATGGGTAATTTTGGGAGGTCAAAATGGGTTGGGTTGCTTGACTGCACCAGGGGCACCCCTATACTTGACCAATGGCCATGCACTTTATTTTATACCTTGACTAATTCACATGATTTGCTAAATTTTGAAGCCTTACAAAAAGATTAAAGAAGGTATATTCTTTTTGGCATCTTTTTTATATGTTTTTATGTTTGGATTATTCTGTTAAAAGTTGTTTGTACTAAACGGGCCAAGATTGACTGTTTGATGCTTAATGGATACAACTGGTCATCCTGGTCGGGTTGGTTATATATCACGCTAGATCTTTCGGTTTGATGCTTGATTTGGACAACTGGTCATTTGGGTCAGCTCGGGTATATGATTGGATCATTCAAGTTGATGCTTGGTTATATTACGCTGCAACTTTCGGGTTTGATTTATTGTTCATATTAATTGATTACTTGCTCTTGAATATCAAATTTTTTCATTTTATTATTTCTTTTAACTTTCAGGATTAATTAAGTTGTGTAGCCATCTTAGTCGACATCTAGGTATCAACTGCGATTTTTAGGAAATGATATGTAAGTCCTTGGAACATTTAATTTTTTTATTCATTTACCTTTCATTTCATAGATTTCTTAGAATTATAAATTCGATTCTTTTATATGACTAGATTCATTATGTGTGACATTTATTTTGTTCATATTAGGTACAAAGAAGAAGCCGAATGATCTCAAATTGTCAAGATGTTCAAGCAACTAGCAAGTGTTTGGATGATATTCATGCTCTTAAACACTTTCTATAACAATTATTACTTAATATGATTTGTGTATTGATTCTCTAAAATTACTTGATTCAAATTTGTGATGAATGATTAGTCCCTTTTACTACTTGATTTGAAAATATATTTAAGATAAAATTTCTATAATTAGTTGTTATACATGAATAAATGACTTTATCTTTTTCTATATAATGTTCTTTATTTTCAACCGTATAATACATTCACATTTTATAACATTTGGTTCATATTTTGATATTTTCTTTTTTACTCGACCGGTGTATATTGATCAACAGAATTTTTTATGCAACAGTATAAGACTACCTATTAGTAAACTTTACAGGCGTGTTATAGAATATGAGATTATATATGGATTTTAATAGGTTTTTATGCATTTGTACAAAATATTATATTTCAAAGTAAATAATATGGTTTTGGATGAAGCCGCGCATCGCGCGGGCATTAACCTAGTATTCAATATATACAACATAACATTGATAACTTACTATTTTTTAAATATTACCATTAGTGCATATTACCCTCAATATAACTGTGTGTCTGGTTATTTTGTTATGCACATGTGCATGTATCAACCAATGCATTTGAATCAATTATTTTATTATACAAAATAACATATTCACTTGTGCACATTACCCTCCATGTATACATTCTATTTACAATATATGTTGTGCACATGTGCAGGTGTCACTCAATATAACTGAACAAACAGTAAGTTGTACATGTCTTGGGTTCACTCATATTGGATACCTATGCTGACATGTATTCTGTATATTCCATTATAACCAATTTGAACGAATCCTGTCACACTGCATCATTCCATGTTGGAAACGAGATGCGCTCCCATCAGTTGTGCATAGCATATCTAACATGTACTCATCCGACAACAACGAGTTTGCTATCATCGACAATGAAATATTGGATTTAGTCACCCATATCACAAACTGACTCAGACGTAATCCTGATCATCTACGTTCGTTATCTGCTGAAATCAAACACATTAGGAACCGCATATTCGAAACATTCCCATGTGATCCACAGCCTCGTTCCATCCAAAAAACTGCAAACATCAGCGGCAAATTAAACATACTTGCAAATCTAAGCACAAGTGTCCGTCCTCCTCAAGGTATTAGAAACAAAGGGTGTGGGACCAAAAAAACAACGAATCGGCCCGGGTGGTCAAAAAAATTAAAGATAAACGAAATATAGCTGGTAAATGTCAAAAAGCCACTCGTTTATGCAATAAACTAGTGTTTTTCAATGACGTGCGTTGCGCGAAAGGCATTAGTGTTTTTAATGGCATTGCAAAAAGGATTAGATTTCACTTACTTTCAATTCGATCAATAGGTAGATATAGTTTTATTAATCAGTCTCAAACATATATTTTTTCGAAATTTTTACAAAGGCGTCAGTTAATAATAGTATGAAAAACAGTTCACTACTTGTTTCATTTCAAAACCACTCGACTTACAGTTCACAAAAAAAAGCAACCATTATCTAAACTTCCAGATGAAAACAAATTAGCATACTCCACCTTGAACCATATATCTTGTAACATTCTCAGCAACCAACAAATCAGAAGCAACAACAAGTGAACTAACAACAGCGAACAGATCATTAGAGACCCCAACCATGACCTCTATTCTAGACCTTATAAGTGCTATAAGTGCCCTGAGACAATCAATCTGTACCAGTCGATTTCAATGTCACATTAACTCTTAAAATCCTAAAGAGAGTGGAAAAGTTTTAGAATACAATTCAAAACACATACCACCACTATATGACTTGTAAACACCACAAACGGCGCCATACTATAACAATAACTATGCCAAAACTGCATTTATAAACAACCTAAGCTTAACATTACCTGAGTTAGACTGACGATACGCTTATGCGGATGTGGCAGTGGCAGTGCCAGTGCATATTTCTCCCCATTGTCACACCCCCAAAATCCACACGCGGAGTATCACCGCCTGGAGGCGTGACTAACCAGGTTCAAGCCACCAATCATATTGAACATAACAAATAATAAATAAAATTCAACCACACAACATGAAAGGTGTTTCAAATCACAAACGTAGTTAAGCGTTTAGCGGAAGCATAAATATGAAAACCCAACATAAGTATGAGTTTGAAATGTCATAAATGTTTAACATGGCAACCTCGATCCATGTCCCACAACAACTGCGCCTTCCTTTGCAAGCTCCATGAGTACCTATCGACCTGCAAGGCATGTAACAACGAGTCAACAACAAAGTTGAGCGAGTTCACAGTTGGTTGTTTAGTTGTAGTATTCGTTTCGTAAATCATATGTTCGTTTGTAAACCATGTATCGTATTAATTCGTATCGCGGTCTCCCAGACATGTGTGCGATGATTAGTGGGGGTTTCCCATGTGTTCTAGACTAGTTGTATCTGTATTCGTAACGCGGCCTCCCAGACATGTTTGCGAAGATTAGTATTCGTATCGCGGCCTCCCAGACATGTTTGCGGAGATTAGTATTCGTATCGCGGCCTCCCAGACATGTTTGCGAAGATTAGTGGGGGCTTCCCATGTGTTACTAGTCTAGTTGTATCTGTATTCATATCGCGCCCTCCCAGACATGTTTGCGAAGATTAGTGGGGGCTTACCATGTGTTACTAGTCTAGTTGTATCTATAGGTGTCCTTCCCCGAACGAGGACAGTGGTACGTATTCCAGTAGCGATGAAAGTACGAGTAATCATTCAATCCCATTCCCAACCCACCGGGAATCCCATGCCTTGGTAAGAGTGTGAACTTACCTTGGTTTGCTCGTTATTCTAAACTATGTGCTCACAAGAAATCAGTCAAGTCCTTTAGTGTGCACGTATACATAATCAGTACATGTTTGTAATGTTTCACACACGATCTATGTCACCAAGTGTGTTTGGCAATTAACATCATGCATCACGTAAGCAGTTAATCAATTTCATGCAACTCATGTTTCACATTTCACATACATGTCCTTCAAAGTTTATTCTATCATGGTTATTCATTAACATACTTAACAAAGTTAACAAACTTAACAGGATTAACATACATAACAGGAACAATAAGCTAACAGTGTTAGTTAACTAACAGAGTTAACAAACTAATAGAGTTATATACTTAACAGAGTTGCATACATATGTTAACAGAGTTAATAGACTTAACACAGTTAATAGACTAACTGGGTTTACATTCTTAACATGCATAACAGAGTTAACTTACCTAACAGAGTTAACATACTAACAGAGTTAACATACTAACAGAGTTATCACACTAACAGAGTTATCACACTAACAGAGTTAACATACTGAACTACTGTTACTTATAATTTCACGAGGAACCTTAAGTAGTTACAGGTTTCACGAGGAACCTTAACCTTCCCCTACGGGGAACCTTAACCTTCCTCACGAGGAACCTTAACCTTCCTCACGAGGAACCTTAACCTTCCTCACGAGGAACCTTAACCTTCCTCAACTGAAGGTTCCCCAGGTAATCATCGTCATCAGTTACAGAACACAGGAAACCCTAATGCTCATCTAGTAGGTACATAATCACATACTGAAAACTCTAACCATCATCACTAGCCGTTTCATCATACTCATCAATCATAAAGTTACATTCCAACACAAGGAACATTCATGGCTATCTATCATCATTCCTAATACATCACAGCCGTTAACCTCTAGCATGAATCCCTAAATCATAAAGTAATTATATACGATCTAGATTTTGTCATATATGCATCCGATGATTCGACCCATTCAATATAAATACAGTAGATAATATACAATGTCAATCATCAACCACAACTAATAATATTGAACGTTGAATAGAACAGAAATAATCACAAATCATCAGACCTAGTTTAAAACATCAAACCCTAGTTGATGACATATGAGAGCATGGATTCTAGTATCGCACAAAATAACCAAGTAGTGCAACAATGAATCTAATCGAATGATCGTATACTAACTGGGTACGTGGTGAGATTAACGAGGGCTTCGCGAGAGATGACAGTTGCCGTCGGGTGGAAGAGGGAGAGAAGATGAGAGCTAGGGTTTGGCGATTCGCGTAACTGATAAACAGTCGGTTCTTAACATAAAGTGAGGAGTTGGGCCGAACTTCCTTGGGCCGAGGCCCGTTTCCCCACGAAGGTTTCAATCTTCGTCGGAATGTTGGTGTGATGAAAGTTGGTGTGACGAAGGTTCAATGTTCGTCGAGTGGTTGTTTCGGCGAAGGTTCCAAGCTTCGTCGAATGGATGTTGTGGCGAAGCTTTCAAGCTTCGTCGTGTGTGTGGGTGGTGAAGGTTATTCAGAATCCAATTTCACCATCTTTATTAATAGTTCACAGTTAAATGTTTAAAATAATTACATCCACATATATCAAGCATGAGCAAGTTATAATGCAAAGAATTACAAAGATTAATCATGAAACGATTAATGTGTCAAGTAAAACCTTGGAAACTCGGGTTGTCACATTATCCCCAACTTGAAAGAAATTTCGTCCCCAAATTTAGCACGTGGTTACTGAGGAAGCTAGTTGTGTTGCGTTGTTTTCCTCGTTTTCCTGGGGTGTCACATCATCCCCCCGTTGGTTTGGAATTTCGTCCCGAAATTCCGCGGTAGCTTCAGCCTCAGTAGTGGTTGCACTGTTCCCGAACAACTGGGGATACTTGAGTTTGATTGTACTTCTCGTTCCTAGGTAAACTCTGGGACACGACGGGAGTTCCAACAAACCCGAACAAGGGGTATTCTGGTGCGCTTGAGGACCTTAATGTCTCGGTCCGTGATTTCAACTGGTTCCTCGATGAATCGCAACTGATCGTCGATAGTGAGCTCCTTCAAAGGAACTATGAGGGTCTCATCTGACAGACACTTCTTCAGATTTGACACGTGAAAAACGTTGTGAACTCCACCAAGTTCTGCTGGTAGGTCCAGTTTGTAGGCCACTTTGCCTAATTTCTCTATGATTTCGAACGGTCCGACATATCGCGGATTGAGTTTGCCTCGTTTGCCAAAACGAACTACACCTTTCCAAGGTGAGACTTTGAGTAGCACTCAATCCCCAACCTGGAACTCGAGTGGTTTTCTGCGCTTATCAGCGTAGCTTTTGTGACGGTCACGAGCTGCCGCCATTCGTTGTCGTATCTGAGCAATTCTTTCCGTTGCGTCAACTACTAGTTCTGGACCCGTGATCTGACTATCACCCACCTCTGCCCAACAAAGAGGTGATCGGCATTTACGCCCATACAATGCCTCAAATGGAGCGGCATGAATGCTGGTGTGGTAACTGTTGTTATACGAAAACTCCACTAATGGAAGTTGTTTTTCCCAGCCGTTGCCGAAATCAATTACACATGCCCGAAGCATGTCTTCTAGAGTTTGGATGGTGCGCTCAGACTGCCCATCCGTCTGAGGGTGATAAGCTGTGCTCATGTCTAATCGAGAGCCAAAAGATTTGTGCATTGGTTGCCACAGTTCCGGAGTAAAACGTGCATCACGATCGGATATAATAGAGGTTGGCACCCCTTGCCTCGAAACCACTTCCTTAAGGTAACCGTCCGCTAGAGTGGAGAACTTATCCGTTTCCTTGATAGCCAAGAAGTGTGCAGACTGTGTGAGTCGATCCACGATCACCCAAATAGTATCATTCCCACGTTGAGATCTAGGCAGGCCAGTAACAAAATCCATGGAAATTTCCTCCCATTTCCATTGTGGTATCTTTGGTTGCTGAAGTAGGCCTGATGGTTTCTGATATTCCGTCTTGACTCTCGCACAAGTCAAACATTTGCTAACGTAAGTTGCTATGTGAGCTTTCATGCTAGGCCACCAATACGTAGTTCTGAGATCGTGGTACATCTTATCCGAACCAGGATGTACCGAGTAGCGAGACTTATGTACTTCATCCATCACAAGTTCTCGTAAATTGCCATAGAGTGGGACCCAGATGCGTCCTGTTACGTAATAAGCGCCGTCTTCCTTTTGTTCTAATCGTTGCCTTGAGCCGCGTAAGGCTTCAGCCCTGACGTTTTCTGGTTTCAATGCTTCCACCGGAGCATCTCGTATCTGTGCAGGAAGACTAGACTGGATGGTAAGTTGTAATGCTCGCACGCGTCTAGGTGCAGTATTTTTTCGACTGAGGGCGTCAGCCACAACATTGGCTTTGCCTGGATGGTACTTGATGACACATTCGTAATCATTCAATAGCTCGACCCATCGACGTTGTCGCATGTTCAATTCCTTTTGCTTGAAGATATGCTCAAGACTCATGTGATCGGTGTAAATGGTGCACTTGGTACCGTACAGGTAATGTCTCCATATCTTAAGCGCGAAAACAACAGCTCCTTGCTCCAAGTCGTGTGTAGTGTAGTTCCTTTCGTGAACTTTAAGTTGGCGGGATGCATAAGCAATGACTTTATCCCGTTGCATCAACACACAACCAAGACCCTGAATTGACTCATCACAATAAACCACAAAATCGTCGGTGCCTTCAGGCAATGAGAGAATAGGTGCGCTACAAAGTCTGCTCTTCAAATGTTGAAACGCTGATTCTTGAGCATCACCCCAACGATAGGTGACACCTTTCTGAGTTAGTGTGGTGAGAGGTTGCGCAATCTTCGAAAAGTCTTTGATGAACTTTCTGTAGTAACCTGCCAAACCCAAGAATTGGCGAATTTCGGTTGGTGTACGCGGTGCAGGTCAGTTTTTAATCGAGTCTACCTTGGATGGATCGACATGAATCCCATCCTTGTTTACCACGTGGCCTAGAAAGTGGACTTCACGAAGCTAGAAGTTGCATTTGGAAAACTTAGCATTAAGTTGCTTTATTCGAATGAGTTCCAAAATAAGTCGCATGTGCTGCTCGTGTTCCTCCTGACTCTTGGAGTATATCAGAATTTCGTCGATGAGAGCAAGTGACATATTCATTTGGTTAGACTAGGTTCGAACGTCGAGTCTGAGAATCCATATCGGTCGTATCAAGTTCAAAGATCAGTACTTGTGGTATCATCACATGTATAGCCCAATGCTCATCGAGTAATATTCGTAGAGTGTAACTTGTCCAAGCAAGTGTCCGCGGGGATTGTTGTTAGGATCACTGAATCCCAAAAGTATATCATGCATTGGTGTGGCAACATAAGAAAGAGTAGTCTCATTCGGTGGGTAAGCGTTTAAGAATCTACAGCAAGGGTTTACTTGATATTGAATGTATAGCTGGCTGCATGCCAGTTGGGTATAGTTAAGATAAACTATGTCGTTGCTTACATATTGTTGTCACGGGGTTAAATCAATCAGAACAAGAACTTAACATAGCAGCATGGTTATCGAACAATCGTGTAGCGTTAAGTTTCACCGTGACTCCCACTAGAAGCCGTTGAATTCGCCCCCGTGTGAAGGAGGGACAATTTACCTAAATCCATGAACTTAGGTGTGTGTGTTTCATCAAGTAAGTAACCAAGTCGGGGGGGGGGGTTTCCTTAAGTCGTGCTATTGAGTCTAAAGTACGTCTGTGTATTCATGAGGTTCCAAGGAAAGACGTGTAAACGCATTCAAGAGAGTATAATCGTATCAACATTACACCCCTATTCTCAAGGTTTCGTGGAGTGATCACCAGTGATAAGGAGTCTAGCCTTTTAAATTCTCTAAGCTGGAGAGTGGTTCGTTTCAGTGGCTCGTCATGGAGGAGCGAGAACGTAACGTTGTGGTGGTACGGGTGTGATGGTTTGCTCGGTATGCTAAACTATGTGCTCACAAGAAATCAGTCAAGTCCTATAGTGTGCACGTATACATAATCAGTACATGTTTGTATGTTTCACACACGATCTATGTCACCAAGTGTGTTTGGCAATTAACATCATGCATCACGTAAGCAGTTAATCAATTTCATGCAACTCATGTTTCACATACATGTCCTTCACAGTTTATTCTATCATGGTTATTCTTTAACATACTTAACAAAATTAACAAACTTAACAGGATTAACATACATAACAAGAATAATAAGGTAACAATGTTAGTTAACTAACAGAGTTAACAAACTAATAGAGTTATATACTTAACAGAGTTGCACACATAATTTAACAGAGTTAATAGACTTAACACAGTCTATTAACTAACTGGGTTTACATTCTTAACATGCATAACAGAGTTAACATACCTAACAGAGTAAACATACTAACAGAGTTAACATACTAACAGAGTTATCACACTAACAGAGTTATCACACTAATAGAGTTAACGTACTAAACTACTGTTACTTATAATTTCACGAGGAACCTTAAGTACTTACAGGTTTCACGAGGAACCTTAACCTTCCTCATGAGGAACCATTGTGACAACCCGTATTTTCGAGGTACAAGTCGTTCGTTTTGTTCTTACGAATAAACGTATATACTTATCGATTTTCGACAAATTAAATTTATACTCGTTTAGTTATCGTGTGCAAACTTGTAGTCGAAACCAAGTCCATTTGGTGATGAACCTACCCGAACCGTTTGAACCATGACATAACCCGTATAACTCAAACTTTTGAGGCCGAATCCTTAGCGTGAATATAATTAATCTAAGCTAGTTGGTTAGTCATAAATTTTTTATTAGTTATTAAAATGTTTAAAATAATAAAAATGATAATCATAATCATAAAAATGAATTTACATAAGTAAATTAACCCAAACCAAACTTCCCAGCCCACCCCCCTTAACTCTTCGGCCCACAAAACTAATTCCACCGCCCCATGGATTTTTTTTATGCGTGACCTTATACAAGCATGCCTCTCATAACAATACCCTAACTCTAAAGAAACCAAACTTGCGATTTCTGTTTCCCTCCTTTCTTCCTGTCGACACCAGCTAGGGTTTTCTAGACTCTTTCTCATCTTTTGGTTCAAGTTCAAGCGGCTCGCATCGCGGTTAGATCTCGGTAACACTTTAGTTTTATTATAGGTTGTAATCTCTTCTTTAATTACTCATTCATGGCTGTTAGTTTGATATTACGTGGCTGTGTTTCTGCATAAGTTGGTGCTCTTGAGGTTTTATGATGTTACGTGATGATTTAGGGAGTTTATAAGTTGATAGAATCACGTGTGGTAATGTTTATACGAGTTGCTTGCGATATTAACATGAGTTCATGCATGTTTCTGTTATCAAACCATTATGACTTGGCTGTGTTTTGCTATATCCTGATGAATATGTTGATAATACTGTTAACTTGATGAATAGCACGCATGAAAATCGCATATGGCGTTTGTTATACCGATTAGTTATTCATAGGCTTATATGTGTTAACTAGGGTCCGCTTTCGATTTGAATATTACTGATTTAACAGTAAATATGACGTACAATCTGAGGTAAATGATGATTATCTACTGTAAGTAAACATTACGGGTCATTGGGTGCGCTAGGCTTTTGGTTAGGGCGATCGGGTATCGAAAACAGAATCTGTCCAACGAATTCAGCCAACTTCAGTTGGCTGTAACCGGGTTAAAAATTAATGAAATCTGAATTTTCTTGAGTCTATAATGCGTATTTCGAAACACGATTCAAATGGCACTGGAATCATGATTTTTGGACGTCGTTTTCTATTTTAAATAAACTATTTCGTTTCAGCAACTAAAGCTGAGTTTTTCTGCAGAAAATACGCTGACTTGCGTAGCCTGTTCCGGGACTTTAAATTATCGAAACCTTACGTTTTCAGAGCCTAAAACCAAGTAACCGGAAATAGCTTTCAAATAGAAGTGGTTTCGTATTTTTTGGACAGGTCTGGGTATTTTTAGCGGAATTGTTTGTAAAACTGCTATGAGCTGCCATTTTCTGTAGAAAATGCAGCGAACGTTTTGCGTCATAACTCGGTGTGTGTTTACTGTTTGAATGTGAAAATTTTACTGTAGATACTAGGGATCGGACATGTGATTTTGTTTTTGGTTTCGCGCCAATTGGATAAACAGATATTTTTAAATAAATTGTTCGGCCAACATGATCAGATTACATCAAATCTGATCATGGTTTGGCGCATGATTTTTCACGAAAAATCCGTAAGGAATTTGGTCACTAAATTATAATGCAATGGTCTCTGGTTCAATTGAAACGTTCTGTAATTCTTCGAGAGCTATCCGATGTCCGAACGGTCCCGATTAATGCACCGCAAATTGTTCGAAAATGCACTTAAAAGCTGAAATTTTGTGACAAGATTTACTTGTGATTTGTGACGAAAATGTGGTCACTATTTCGAATAGCGACACTTTGCATGCATGTGTACATATATAGATATTATAATAATTTACGTGCTACGTGTTAGATACGTGTATGAGTTTTGTGCATTACTTAAACATGAACCTGACTTGTATGGTAACCATGTTAGGACGTGGTTGACCACATTAGCTCAAGTGACCATTTATCTGCCGAGCTAATCCAAGGTGAGTTCACACTTTCTACAAGGAATGGGATTCCCAGGGGTTGGGAATGGGTAAAGGATTTGAACTGAAACTGCGTGATCTCCTGGTTTGGAACACGTACACACCCTCTTTATTGAAGGGTGACAACACGTACTAAGAACTTAATCGGAACCTGCGTAATCTCCTGGTTTGGGGATTTCGTACACACCCTCTTTACTGAAGGGTGACAACACGGATACTAGACCAAAACTCTCTATCATGAAATCCCTCCTTTTATATCGACTTAATCGCCGGGCCAATGGTGAGCGGGTCATTAGTTAGATAGTGCTATTTAGGTTTGACAAGCCTCACACCGTGCCGCAGAGGACGGGCGTGAACTAATGGACCAGGGCACTAGTCAATGATGATAGACATTGACGTCAGGGCACCAACTTACTTTAGTCAGTGGTCGATATGGTAAACGGGTCTAGTGGTTCACATGGGGAAGCCCCCACTGATTATGGATATGGTTTGGGAACGATACTGGTTAACTCGTGGTTTACGAAACAACTCATGGTTTTCAAAACAAACTTGTAAAACTAAACAACCAACTGTGAACTCGCTCAACTTTGTTGTTGATTCGTTGTTACATGCCTTGCAGGTCGTTAGGTATTTCAGGAGCTTGCACGAGGAGGCGTGGACGTTGTGGGACATGGACCGTTGTGTGCCATGTTAAACTTTAAGAACTTTTGACTTATATTTTGGTTTTATATTTTATGCTTCCGCTGATAACTTGAATTTGATTAACTTGTTTTGGAACACCAATTATATTGTGTGGTTGGACTTTTATTTATTTATTTGCATTGTTCAATATGATTGGTGGCTGGATCCTGGTCAGTCACGCCTCGAAGCGGTGATACTCCGCATGTGGATTTTGGGGGTGTGACAACCATAACCTTCCTCACGAGGAACCTTAATCTTCCTCACGAGAAACCTTAACCTTCCTCACGAGGAACCTTAACCTTCCTCAACTGAAGGTTCCCCAGGTAATCATCGTCATCAGTTACAGAACACAGGAAACCCTAATGATCATCTAGTAGGTACATAATCACATACTGAAAACTCTAACCATCATCACTAGCCGTTTCATCATACTCATCAATCATACAGTTACATTCCAACACAAGGAACATTCATGGCTATCTATCATCATTCGTAATACATCATAGCCGTTAACCTCTAGCATGAATCCCAAAATCATAAAGTAATTATATAGGATCTAGATTTTGTCATATATCCATCCGATGATTCGACCCATTCAATATAAATACAGTAGATAATATACAATGTCAACCATCAACCACAACTAATAATACTGAACATTGAATACAACAGAAACAGTCACAAATCATCAGACCTAGTTTAAAACATCAAACCCTAGTTGATGACATATGAGAGCACGGATTCTAGTATCCCACAAAATAACCAAGTAGTGCAACAACGAATCTAATCGAATGATCGTATACTAACCGGGTACATGTGAGATTAGAGAGGGCTTCGCGAGAGATGACAGTTAGGGTTTGGCGATTCGCGTGACTGATAAACAGTCGGTTCTTAACATAAAGTGAGGAGTTGGGCCGAACTTCCCTGGGCCGAGGCCCGTTTCCCCACGAAGGTTTCAATCTTCGTCGGAATGTTGGTGTGACGAAAGTTGGTGTGACGAAGGTTCAATGTTCGTCGAGTGGTTGTTTCGGCGAAGGTTCCAAGCTTCGTCGAATGGATGTTGTGGCGACGCTTTCAAGCTTCGTCGTGTGTGTGGGTGGCGAAGGTTATTCAGAATCCAATTTCACCATCTTTATTAATAGTTCAGAGTTAAATGTTTAAAATAATTACATCCACATATATCAAGCATGAGCAAGTTATAATGCAAAGAATTACAAAGATAAATCATGAAACGATTAATGTGTCAAGTAAAGACCTTGGAAACTCGGGTTGTCACATCCATGAGCAGCTCTCTTTGGAAAATTAGTCTAATTTTTAGTTAGGTTATAAGGCTCAGATGGTGTCGTTAACATGGCTGCAATGGATGCCACGCCAATGTGAGATCCTTACCCGATCATCATAGCCTAATTTTTTAGTTAGGTTATAAGGCTCAGATAATGTCATCAACATGGCTGCAATGGATGCCACGCCAATGCGAGATCCTTATCCGGTCATCATAGCTTTATCGTCCATCTTCATCATATTAAAAAACCCACAAAACGTTTGTGCTTTAGTGGTGCCTTATTGTCCATCTCATCATATTCAAAAACCCACATAACGTTTGTGCTTTAGTGATGTAAACCTGATGAAGTGGAAAAGACACCAGGCACCGCCCCACAACATCCAATTAAACACATCCACACAGAGACGTGCAGGTTGAAGATGAAAGGCCAGGTGTTGCTTGGGTGGACTCACACTATAGGTTATATCAACCTATCAGAATGAAGTACTATTCATTCAGCTTGGTTTATTATTAGACTACTATATAACTGATTTTTGTGTTTGATTTGTTAGCGAAAGGTAACATGCATACGAAATTCACCGCCTATGAACCCCAACCAGAACTAACATCGCAAGAGGAAGGGTTCCAGCTGAATACACGCGGATTTGGTGGAAACCATATTGGTACCAACCTCCCTACCATGAAACACGTCCAAGAAGTATCCTCTTTTCATCTTCATATTAAACGTAACCTTAAGTCGGAAATCTGTAACTTCTACATGTTCACCCAGGTCATCCTGCATACCAGAGTAGAACAAACAAAAACAACTTTTGGATATAATGAGTCTGATGTGCAGATCAAGTTCCTCACCGACTACACATAATACGCGTACTGAACAATGGATTAGTCATATATGCATGCAAATGGAATTCATACTTGAAGCTTAAAAAATACAAATACACAAACCATGTTAATCAAAAGGATATATGATTTTGGAGTAAAACCAAATACTTACAACTTTATAATTGAAAGAACACAAGTATCGTGATAATGAGATAAACAAAACCCAAATCACTTTCACTCTTACCTAACAAAGTGAAAGTTCTTTGTTTGTGGAATCGTTTAGGAGGATTAGCAGTTATCTAGTTCACATGAAACTCGAATAACATTCATGACTCAATAACAAACTTAAAGAGCATACGCATGAACAAAAGGAATACATGCATTACTGAAAAAACAGGCCTGCAGCTCCAAACTCCACTTTTTATATAAATCTGTTAATCCAAACACCCTCTTTACTTTTACTCATAACTTGTTCCTTCCACCTCATATATCTCACATGGAGGTATCACATCAAAAAGTAATGTACACCACAGAAGCATATTTATCTCCCCATAAGTTGCTTTGTTTTTTTCTTCCTTTTACCCAAATTTCAAAGCTCAAGGTTATATCAACCGACCTATATAGTTTGTACAAAATTTTACTTAACAAATGATCCCACAATAACCATATGAAGGTAGACATATCAGGATTGCTATTTATATAATTTCTATTCTTAGACATAAATAGATAAAGTGATGCATTCCAATTTCCAAATGACAAATTGACAACAGGATGGTTTATTGATTTTTAATGATTAAAGTAATGTTTACTTGAAGATGGTATATGAAGCATTGCAAAGGGTCTTTATAGTATTATTTAAGAGGGTAAAAGTAGATAAAAGTAAGTGTTTAATCCAACAATGAATCAAAAGACACCAAATCAGAAGATTACCTTTAAATCTTCTAGGCCGCTATTTGATGAGTGAAACAAAGATGAGGGTCATTGTTCCTATTGTCTGAGTAAATCAAAAGCACCGCCGATACACCACCGGAACCCTCATGAGAAATTGCCACCAATGAACGCCTTGCAGCATGGCGAAGGCGGCGGATTCAGGACCGCCACCGTCCGACAGAGGCGGCGGCACCACCATCCACCACCTACTAACCAACAACATGGTGAAAGCGGCAGATTTAGTACCACCACCGTTCGCCAGAGACGACGGAGAGAAGACACGGGCTGCTACAGGCTCCGTCTCTCTCTATCACTTTCTCTCTTTAGATGGACATTTGGTGATTTACTTGTGGTTTGGCGTCTAAATCTGATGAAGAGGAAAAGCACCAGGCACCGCCTCATCATCCAATTAGATACATCCACACAAAGACACGTGGGTTAAAAGATGAAAGACCAGGTGTTGGGTAGGTGGATTAACACCATTGGTTATATCAACCGACCTGAATGAACACTGTTCATTTAGGTTGGTTTATTAATAGAGATTAATGCAACAAATATGTATTTAACCATGATTCACGCAACTGCGAAAAAATCAAGGCTGCCAAACTTGCTACACGAGCAGCTAAATGTGCTGCTGCTATTGATGTTGTACTCCCTGCCCCGCCTGATTCCTGTTCTGATGATACTGATGTTGATCTCGATGACACCGATGATGACATCGATGAGTATAATTCTTCTGATTAGGGTGCATCTGAATACCCCGTCTCCATGCAAGAACCATCTGGACCCGAATAAACAACTGTTAGGGATGAATATGAGCAAGCTCGTGAACCTGATCAAACTCTTAGGCATTCAACCAGATGTCGCAAACATCCAACCCAACTTGTGATTTTTGAACTTATTCGACTTGTTATTATTGTCATTAACTACTTGTGACTTTCAGTATGTTTTTATTATGTTTTTTTATTTGACTATTTATTCGTAAAAACATGTTTACCATGTTTTTTTAAATTTAATATTTATGCGTCTTTCATATATTAATTAGTATGTTTTTAGCGTGTTTAATATTAAATGAAACAAAACAATAAAAAAAACAATGCACATGTGCATATATGCCTAATAAATATATAACCAACAAAAAAAAAAAGATAGCACGTGTATAATGTGCATACATGTTTACTGTATTGACCCCACATAGTTACTAGTATTAACATATCCAGTTGTCACAATTTGTGATGTTTTACATATGAACATATCCGGTGTAATACATTTATTACATAACACAACGAATTACTAATATAATCATCACTGTAAACAACAAATGTACGTGTCATCACTTTATGCACATGTGCGTATCCGACAAACACATTACACACCACAAAAAAAAGCCTGTACGTCTTAACACTCAATGCAGTTGTGCATCAGCAACCATATTCACCATTTAACTGTTACCATGAACATGTGCATAACAAAGCAACAATTATAAACTCCAAATATCAACTGATATCGACCAAAAGTACCCGCATCACATCAACTATTCATGTGTTAACCCGTCTAACCAAACAAAAACATAAACTGTAAAATAAAAATGTAACCCACACATAAACTGTAACATAAACGTGACATACAACTTGAACGAGTAACGTTAACCATCAAATGTATTACTAACTTGAAACCTAAAATCTCATACTTTTTATCCATTTTTCACTTGCGGGGCACGTTCCAACATTCATCTTGATCCAGCGCCTCTTTCTTTAACATATTCTACACCCTTTCATCTTTCAGTCCATGTACCGTCTCCTTTGCGAGCTCCATAACAGACCATTTATATACGTTCGCCTCTGATAACAACAACTTTGTCGCTATCTTCATCCGCAAGTTTTTTAATTGCATTTTCTAAATATCTTTATTGGTACTAAAACCGCATTCAAAGCTAATAGCACTCCCTTTATACATCTCCATGTGTCGCATTGCGAACACGCCGCAATCGTTGAAATTGTTGGTCGTTGCCCATTCTAACCTCTTTATCGTAACTGTTGCGTTCACCATTGGTGATGCCAATGGATGTCCGACATCTTTCAAATACCCATCAATATAATGTTTCTGCAATACATATATACATTGTCATAAACTTACATCCTTATTCACAAATATAACGTTAAATATAAAATATATACAAACCACTTTACATGGCGACCCTAAATATCTAAAATTCGTTCCTGATGTCATCTTGTAAAATCTAAGGCTATCTTGCATATTATCGACCACTTCTACCGTTGCATTATCCAAATCAAAACAAATCAGGTAAAAATGTTTTTTTTTCAATCATGGGTATGATTATAATGTTGAAATCCCTCAACTTCAACAGTTCGTTATCACGCTCCACCAACTCTTTCAAGTGTGATGTTATTGTTGCAAATGCCTTTTTTTGTGTTTGTTTTGTTTTTAGCATAAACTCCGGCTACACACAATACATTAATACATGTCATGCACAAATAATACTTAATTTAATTACATTTGTTTTGTTAACCATAAATTATGATACACTTACAATTGTGGTTGTATAACACTAAAACCTCCTTTTCCATACTGGATTTTCCTTCTTCTCCGTATAGTTCAACAGTGCTGCCCAACAGTCTATTACATTCTACGAAATCCACTTTCCTTCTTCCAATGTGTTTTTAAAGAATGCTCTGGTTGACAATCCTTGCTGAGTTTCAAATATATGGTTGTTACATACATCACATACATTTCATCAATTTATTTATTTATTTTTTTATTATTTTTATGCACATGTGCATCAAACACATTACATACATTATAAACAACATTTATAATAATATAATTCACATGACATATTGTGTTCGTATGTCGTAATACATAATCGTATATGCATATGTGCATCAAACAAAAATAATAATATAAATCATAGTAATAATAATAACAACAATAATAATAGTATTATTAATAGTAAATATAATGCATATGTAAACTTACTTGAAAGTCAACTTTATCTCCTTCATCTCATGTTCGATGTCTATCTCCTCGTTATCATTCTTGTTATTGCGTTCCGCCATATAACATCAGTTTGTAGTTCAGTTTGTTATAATGTCAATACAAATCATATAATAAAATTGTAACATTCGTAGTTACCCCCGTTTATCATCCATAATCGTCAACAGATACTGCCATATGAGTTTTTCATCATCATTCAATGGTTCGGTTATTTCAATCTCTTTGTTCACTGGTTCATTCGTTTCAATCCCCTTTTTACCTTCGACACTCTCATACGCGTTTGATTCAATTTAACTTTATGTATCTGAGGAACTCTTTGAGCTTTGTGACAGCAACATGAAGCTTGGTATTGAGTCATCAACGTACTTTTTCTTACATGATTTTCCTTTCACGACGCCTTTAGCCGCATCAACATCTTCCATCGTATCTCTCTTATCATCCATGTCGTTATCTTTACCATCGACAGTATGCACTCTAACCAGAAGCTCTGCCATCTTGTGGTCTCTTTTAAATAATTTATCAAAATTCCTAACAAGCTCTACAACCTTCTCATTTTTCGGGTATTTTGACCAAGCTTCATCTAACTTTTTAACCAACACTACTTTTGTCATCAATATATCATCCATTAATCTTTGGATTGAAACCATATGTTCCTGATTATGAAAACATTATTAATAACAAATATAAATATAATAAAACTTTTATGTACATTTGAAATATCATTTTTTATATTCGTCATATGTTATGTATTATTTATATTCATTATGCACATGTGCAAACATATATATATATATATATATATATATATATATATTTATTAATGTGTGTGTCAACTTTACTTTTTATTATTATTATTATTATTATTATTATTATTATTATTATTATTACTAATAAAACACATCTGCATTTTTTCATAAATAACATGAATATTATCTTATATCTATACTACTTTAGTAAGGATATAGGAAGGACAGAATGGTAATTCAGCAATGTGTTGAAAACACCCTCAATGCACAATGTACAAGTCTTAAGACATAAAGAAACACAATACTTTTACCCTTTACCCGGATCCATCAAGAGCCGTCCATTTTCTTTCACTTTTTCACATGGATCATAATCTGACGGCTGTTTTTGTGTTCACACGGATCCACCTTTCCCATTCCTTCTCTCTCACAACTCAGATGTCTCACAAAACTCCAGATCCTCTCTCTCTCTCTATCTCTCTCGCTCTACGACTCAAGAACATCATGCCAGATCTCTCATCAGATGCCGTTTCATGACAAGATCGTTGAAGGTCTGCAACCTTTGTTCTAGGAATCTTGAAAATCTTTCGTTATTACAATTTTCTGTAAATCATTGTGACCACTACCGGTTGTAATGCAGTGGTTCCGACACCTGAGCTCTGGTGGAGGAGACTAGGGTTTCGGCGAAGATAAAGCCATCGGAGGCTGAACCACCGGTGCAGGTATCATCTTCATCATCTAAACTATCATTGTTGGGAACATGGATGCCGTTTATTGTTTACAATTAGATCCATTGGCAGCTATTGAACCATCTTTCTTCAAGGTGAGAACAAGTTTATCCTATAACTTCTTATTTTTGTTCCACCAAACATTCTATTTTTGTTCCAGCAAACATTCTTATACTTGTAAATTGGAGGTTGAAAACCCAATTAATTGAGATGTACGATAGATTACGGGTCGGAGCGGTTGCAGGCGGAAGATATCCAGAAGGTAGTGCTTTTGTTCTGGACTTTGTGTTTTACAAATTGATTTTGATATTGTTTGAGGTTTTTATTTTTGGTTTTTTGAACATTGTACGAACTTTTCTGTTATTTTTTTTTTTGATTGATTGATTTTGCGTGTGCGTAATTTAGGGAATGTATGTAGATTCCATGAGATTGTTGGGGCTGTGGGGTGTGAGAGGCGGAAAGTCTTATTTGGAGTGACCAGGAATGATGCTACGGTGGTGGTAGTCATGGAAGAGATCTCCCAACAAGTCTTTTGGTTCGGAATCTTAGTTCATTTTGTGCATTGTATTGATTTAATAATATATTGTGACAATTTTGACATTATATCTCTTGATGGGTATTGGGTGAGGCTTTGAATTTGATTCATTTCTCAGATTTTTTTTTTTTTAATTTTCCAACAACTTGGAAGTATTAAATAGTTTTTTTTATTATTTTTTTACTTTATTTGGTGTCTTTTTATACATGTGGATATTAGTACTGTGCTGATCTCTTCATGGATACGTTAATAATTTTTTTACATTGAATTTGGGTTTGCTTTTCTTTGCGTAGCTACAAGTGTTAATGACATCTGATGTGCTTTTTAATGCAGGCCTGAGGATCTTCGGAGGCCATTTGGACACTTTGGTCCTTTAAAGGACATTTACTTGCCAAGGGATTATTATAGCGGGTAAGCTGGTGGTGTAACCCTAATTTCTATAATTCTAGCTGTATCGTCATTTTCGCACGAGGTTTTAATTTGTAGTAAAGTCGTAATTTCTAATGAAAATCCACTTCATTAATGTCATAGTTTGTTTTTGTTTAATTGTCCAAAATCTTTCATAAGTCATTCCACAAAGATTTATTCAACCAAAACAGTTTAGATTTTGGATTATATAATCTAAAATATTGAGTTTTATTTCTTTGCCATTCAACAGGAAATAGAGGCTATAAGGAACAATTTGATGCCCTTAAAGAAAAAGTAGTGTTTGGGACAGACATGGGAACCGAGAGGTTGGGTATGGAAGCTATCAAGGCGGAGATGGGTACATGCTTATTCACCCTATGTATATTCATATTATTATTGTGCATTTCAGGTGGTTTTGAGTTTCCTTGTAGTAGTATGGGGTCTTCGCCTTGGATTGTTTCTACTGATGCATTATGGATGCAGTTATATAGTTAAACATCGTATAACTACTCTTTAACTTTCATCCTTATAGTTTTATTCTTTTACATTTCTTGCAGAATCTTGAATTGGGGTGAAGATCGACGTTTCAACGAAATGCGTAGTAATTTTGGCAAATTGGCTGTTTTCTGGATTTTTCAGGTTATATTATTATTAACTTCATAGAGTTTATATAATAAATTTAATTTCCTGCAAAACTGGTTTATGTTTCCCATTATTGTAATTAATTAACTAACAATAAATTGTTTTTATGGCAGGCTATAAGGGTTTGGACTTTGGACAGTAAGTCTACCTGTGACAATTGTCAATGCGAGTGACTCAGATCCCGATATTGAAGCACGAGACATAATCGGGTGCATTTTTTGTGTTTTCAGTCCTCGGATTCCACTGCCTCAGTGGAAGCTTGCCGTCTTGGGTCAAAGCTGCTTTCTATTTGAGCTTCAATTGTATAATCGAAATCTTCCTAAAGAAGAAGCATTGGGCTGGTAAGTCGTTATCCTTTTAAAGTTATGTAGAAACTGTAAATTGTTGAAATTTCAGGGGTGTAAATGTAATTTGCAAGGTATAGAGATGGAAGTGTAGGAACAAAAATGGGTTGATTTGGTTGATGGATTGATGAGTGGTATTTTGTATTTTGTACATTTTTTTATACAGATCTTCGTTTTTGCTGTCATTTCCGTTTGCGTCATAATCAGATCCAAGTTTTTGCTGTCATTTCCGTTCTCAATCTAATAGATTTGGTAGTCGTTTTTTCTGTCAATCTCTCCATCTAATGTGTTCGTGTTTGTTCATTAAGGAAAGGAACGTGTTCATTATGTGATTATATGTCAGTCTCATTATAAAAGAATGCTACTATTAATAACATATTAGTTTCTGATTTACAGGTAGTCCCTGTAAACCACAAATATGTTGTTCTCTCAACCAAGATAGAAATCCGTCTTGCAAAAGTTGAACCAATCCACTGGACATTTCTTGAATTTAACAAAAACGTTCTGGTTGCGAGAAGCAGCACCGTCGGTTCAGGTTATGCTGACATACCTACATTTTTATGTTAATATTTCTATTTTTTTATAAATATAGATACTTTATAGTTTATAAATAATAATCCGATCTTTTGAATCAACTTGTTTAGGAGGTTATATGGATTAAATACACTTGTAGGGAATTTTCATATTGTTAAGATACTTTCTTTGTATTTGATTTACTTCTTGAAAATTACATTTTTGAAAACCAACGCCTTCAAAATTGGGTTAAAAGAAAAGTGTTGCATTTGATGTTCTAAAATTATACGTCCTTAAATACATAGGTAATCGAAGGCCTGTGCATTCTTCCTCAAAACCAACAAAAGACTGGGATCTTTTGAATCACTATGTATCCCCATGTTCATGTGCTGAGTGGTGTTGTGGGGTACGCCAGCGAACATCGTTTTTCCGGTCACAAGAATGAGACAGCAGTGAAGGGTTCAATCGTTGTGCGGCGAAGAAATTGTGATGGTGTTCAGTGGTGATAGACATGTTTGTGGTGGTGTCCGGCTGTAACAGGTTAGTGCCCGAATCTCCGCTGTGGAGCGCGGGGTAAAAATTTTTGTTATAGTATAAAGTATAAAGTTGTATACTTATATTGGAATATGCTTTAAGAAAATTATATGTTGAATGTTTAAACAGGTTGAGAGCTTACTTGGTGACCAACCGACCATGGTGGTGGATTTGAACTAGAAACTACCAAACGAATGAGAAATGAGTTTTTGGCAACATGGGATGGACTAAGGTGGTAAAAATATAGTGAAAGGATTCTCATTGTTTCCGGTGACCAGGCTCTTTTCGGAGAAGCAGCAATTACAAGGCTCGCTTCTGCATGTTCTGTTGTAGAACGGATCCATGATTTTCCAAGGTTAGTTTGAGGGGTGTAGGTACACGCGGTGTGTTTCACTATTATTTTTCAATCATTCAAGTTAGGACGACTTGTGATGTTTAGTTTTTTTATATTCTAGAAGTTGTTGGATCTGTGGTCCTTGAGCACACTGTAATGGTTCATTCTATATAATTTGCATGCATTCATGTCTAATCGACGTGGCAATTTTAAGCCATTTACTTATGAACGGGTCAATTTAGGATGTGATTTGTCTAAATCTTGGTTTTAACCGACATATATGTTGTCAAAAGCGGCGCGCCTGGCGGCAGCCTAGGCAACGGTCTGAGAAAAAACGAAACTGCCTCACGCGGGCCCGGGTTTTTCGGAGCTGCATTTGTGTCCGCAGGTGCGGGCACACATGAGTTCAACCAAAGTCCTAAACTTTTGCTACTAACTATTAGCTCCATGATCTTAATTGGCATATATAATAGTTTTTTAATTTTATATGTGGAATGTTATTTATTTTCAAAGCATAACATATTTTTTATTTTTTTTCTCTATGTGCACTTTTCTTAAAAAAGCCCAAGCTTTTTTTGCGCCTTGCGCCTAGGCTCCGGGCGAGGCCGATGCGCCTCACCTGCGCCTTGCGTCTTTGACAACATAGACCGACATGCCTCAGGGCTTTGAGGCTTTGATGGAAAAGACAGCTCCAAGGAGAAATTGCATTAGATGCATTCCATCCTCAGTTGGTGAATTCGTAAGTATCATCAGAATGTTTTCTTTTAGAGTTAACTAATATAATAAATAATAAGTTATTGCAATGGTGAAATATGTAGGATAGATCCATTCTTTATATATAGGTAGTTAGGTGGCCATTGATCCTACAGGGGCAATTTTGGCAAAAATTTGCAAATTTGCAAATTCTGGTATAAATAGTGTTGTCAAAGGTGCACTAGGCGCCTGTCTAGGTGCTCAGGTGACGTTCAGCGACGAAAAAGGGCGTTATGGCAGTCCAGGCGTAATTTTGGCAAAAATTTGCAAATTCTGGTATAAATAGTGTTAGCCAGTCCAAAATATCGAAAAGAACGGCCTGAACCTTGATCCTTGCAGGTTAGTTGGAGTGGCTTTGGAGAAGATGGAAGTTTATACAACCGTTTAAACCGTTCGGTACACCCGGTTGAACCGTCCGATACACCTGGTTGAACCGTTTCTTTGCCCGGCCCAGTATGGAATAAAAACCAGTTTTTAAAACATTGGTTTCGACCACTCAGCTGCAGGCAACAACCCCGGTACACTGGTGAAGGCTGTCACGCTCTGTTGTGGTGATATCAGACCAGAAGATTGTGAGGACTTTGTGAAGAAGAGGCGGCCGCGTGGTACACGACTTTTATGCAATGACTTGAACTCTGAATGATATTGTAAACAAGTCTGTTGATAAAATAATAAATCTTGATTGTTAATATTGCAAGATGGAACGTGGTGTCATTAATAAAAGTTTACTTGCTTTAAAGGAATGTGTTGGAGCTGATAATGACCAGGTTCATATTCCTTTTAGAGGGCGTAAACTAATCGGATTGTCGGTTTATAAACCATGTTCGTGTCAATGTTGTACTTTCCTTGTAATTAATGTTTTTATATCTGTTTTAATCTGACAATTTGTGCTTTAAACTAAGATAGTTGAATCATTCTGCATGCTTGCTTTCATGTCTGTTTTAGTTTGTATATATATATATTTATTAATATTAATTATATTTATTCCATCTCAATTTCTAACTGTAGTTGTAAAATAACATCTAACATTACGCACTTCAATTTGTACTTATATTTCAAAATCATCGAATAAAAAAATTAGAGCACTCGCAATCTGGGATTGATTATTAAATATGGCCATTATGAATGCTAAAGATATTGAATCAATAGCATGCTCAGTGAACTCTCAGATTTACTAACTAATAATGAATTATTTTTATGATCGAACACTTCAGAAATCAAATACACTTTCCTAATTTTTTTAATCTCTAACTAATAATGATTTATTTTTATGATCAAACACTTAAGAAATCAAATACCCTTTCCTAATTTTTTTTAATCTATTTGTATCTCTTATTAACTAATACTGATCTATTTTTATGGTCAAACACTTAAAAATTAAATACCCTTTCCAATTTTTTTTGGTTATGGCTCAAAACCGAACTGATCCGTACATAGCCCTAAACTCACCAACCTAAGTGACATGTTTCCCGCCGCATCGCGCGGGTAAACGACTAGTTACCTACTATGCACATGTGCATTTTCTAAACAATTAACATTAGTATACATAACTCAAATGATACCGACTCGCCTCCAGATGTATCCTTATTAGATGTATCCTTATTTTCCGTCACCTTTCCATTTCCCTTCCCGCCAATATATCTGCCAATATCACCCACATCATTATCTCTGACATCTGTCACCATTGCATCCACCTTATTTACAATTTGATCCTCAACATACCCTTCCCGTAACACCCCTTTGCCAAACCCTTCATTTTTATCTCATACTTTTCCCTCCTGCTCAACATGTCTTTCGTCCAGAATGATAACGGACTTGTCCGAATCGAATTGATATCACCACATATATCATCTGAACAAGTGCAATAATACCATACATGACAAATTTATACAAATTTAATATGTTATACAATATACCAAATAATTTATACGATTTACAAACTTAACAATTAACTTACCACTAGAATTGTAAGAGCCCCATTGAAATATTTTGACATGCTATCCCGTTGCCATCCATCTTTGCTTATCTTGATCGTGTCACAAATGTATTTGCACCAATTCACGTCTTCCACCACAATATCTTCACCCAAAGACTCAGGAAACTCGGTTGTGCATGTCCCGTCCTTTTTTATTTCCACCATGGTGTTCATGAATAACGCCAACAAATCGTATTTAAAGATTATTCCAACTTCATCTTGGTTATCTATTATTCTTTCGACGATTCTACTTGGTGTCACTGCACACCCTTCATACAACTTTGTCCACTTACCATATGTCCCACATTTTTCATCGTCATCTTCTTCTTCTTCTTTGTTCACCTCACCTTTTATCTCTTTATTTCCACCTCTTTCCCCTTTCTTTTGTCTAATATTAACTTGTTTTTCACCCTTTTGTTCCTTCTGTTTTTCCTTCTTCCCGTCATACGTTTTTTTGTCCTTCTTTTTCTCTTTTCTCTGACAATTCAAAACAACCCCACTATTCCTTAACCCTAACAACCCACTAATCACATCCTCGTCCACCTTTTTGTTACCACTATTCAATTTAATCACCATTTCTTTTTCGCTAAACTTATCCACCACAAAATGTGACAATTTTGATGGTAAGTTGTCCGTTTTAAGCTTTAAAATACTACCAAAACCCACGTCTTTTACTATAACCTTCTGATTTTCGGACAACGCGTCTAACCCCATCAAAAGTTGATGGGGTGACAAACGTGTCCATATAGATCGCCAGTTAACCGCTCTAATGACTCTTTTTCTTACGGTCTTTGTTGCCAGCTTCTTAACTCCTGGGGATATAATACCTTCATTTGCTTCTGATTTCGCTTCTGATTCTGATTTCGCTCCTGGTTTCGCTTCTGATTTCTTTGAACGCAATAAACGCACTACGATGCACATGTGCAAACATAAAAACAATGTGATAACAAATATTTACAAATAATAATGCACATGTGCATTCTAAAGTTTGATAAATTATTTTAAATAAAACATACCATCAATATTTTTGTTATCCCATTTAACGTCATTCTCTGGTGTGATCTTCTTCGCTGGTGTGATCTTCGATCTTACCAATCTCTTATTCTTCTTACTCCCATCAACCCCTTTAGTTTTTGTTTCATTGTGTTTTCGTTTGTTTGTCTTACTATTTATTTCCTCGTGTTTCCGTTTGCTCGACCTTGTTTTGACGTTATCATCAGTTTGTAAATTCTTATCATTTTGTACGTCTTTTTGCACCTTTGTATGCTTACATTAATAAAAAACAAAAAAAACATCACAATAAATTAATTAGAAAATGCACGTATGCATAAACTCATACTTCATCACAGATTCTAACCTTTTTGTTTAACATTTGTGAATTCATCATCTGTTGCATTAGGCATTTTTCTTGACCCTTCTTCCCTTGACTTTAAGACAAATGTCACTTTTTTTTTATTTATTCTCCATCTAATATCTACAATGAGCATATGCATCAACATCAATTTATGTTCAACATAAAAATATACACACATATACATCATTATACACATGTGCACAAACCTTAAATACATTAACAACCTGTTAAATACATTAATAACTTGTTACAACAAATTATGTGTCACACCCCGACCACGTAGAACATACAAAACGTGGCGGAAACGTCGGGGAGTGTTGTAACAGAATCAATTGTTTCAAATCCATGGCAAATGAAGTTTCGTTTTATAAATCAAACATGAAAGTTTACATTGTCTAAACAAGAATCAAAGCGTACATAACATAAATTAACTAGTTCTTGTCTCGTTTTAAGTCACTAAGGCACAGGTCCGCCTAAGTATGTCTTGATAAGTCCTATGCATCATCTCCTGAAAACACATGTGAAAATAGGTACGTCAGCATAAAAATGCCTGTGAGATACATTGGTTTTGTGAAAACGGAATTCATGACTTATGTTTGAGAAAATGTTTAGTCATGAACCTCGTATTTTGCTTTGTCTTGTAAATCATTTGAAAAACGGTAAGATCAAATGATATGTATAAATAAGAAGACACTGTATGGTTAAACGGATAACCATGAAAAATGCATTTGTATAAGATAAGTCGTTTGTAAAGCAATGTCTCGTGAAAAGTGTGTTATTTGTATAAAATGTCATATGTCTCAAATTGAAATGATTCAAATAACGCTACGATATGTTAATACCATACAAACACTTATATATAGGAAGTACCAGCGGCGTATCCACCATGCTTGTATCATATTACACACGCCTCGTTACTTAATCACTTACTCAAACCAAACCATCAGAATGAAATGTTTAACAACGGTAGACATGTTCATGTATAGTTAAATGTCTATTGTCAAATGTAATTCATGTCAACGGATACAACTGGTTTACACGGTTCAATGGTTACAGACGGTTCATGAAATCAAAAGGGTAAGACGGTTCACATAGTCAAATGGTTACAACGGTTCAAAATGTAGGGTAATGTGTTCATATGCTGGATGAGCATATGCATCAGAAATGCAATGTGAAACAATGTACTACGTATGCACACAATGGGCGTACGTAGCATGAAATGTATTGTAGAGTACAACGGTTCAAAATGTAGTATACTGTGTTCATATGCTGGATGAGCATATGCAACAGAAATGCAATGTGAAACAATGTACTACGTATGCACACAATGGGCGTACATAGCATAAATGTGATGTAAAGCAATGTACTAAGTACGCACACAATGGGCATACATAGCATAAACACAATGAAATCATGTACTATATATGTACTATCGAACATAGCAGTATATGATGTGAAAACCGGAAAGCATGAAAGTAGCAAGTAGGCACATGTGTTTCACCCCAAAACAGTTTGGAAAACAGTAAAAGAGGGGTTCAATGTACTCACCTGAGATTGCTTTGAGTTCTTGTATAATAACCAAACAAATGCTAGATCACGGAATATCAAACGGCACCTAATAGGTAGCTATGTTAATATACCGGACCAAATCGGAAGGATCGGATAGTACGCGGGTTCGTAAACCAAACGAGTATGGAGACTCGTGTAATATGGTTTAACAAAGCCTACATACTAAAATGAAACCTAACCTAAGTGCTTGCGACCCATTACGACCCGTTTAGGTAGCTTATGCTACCCTAACGCGTCGTTCGCGTAGAACGCGTTTGGAACGCCTAACATCGTGACCACAAGGTATAACCTCGGAAGGTTATAGCTATGGTCACCTAATGTGTTTGGTCGGATCCTAAAGATCGACCAAATGGGTCGGGTTCGAAAGTATAAGCGATGGTTTAGATCGCTTACCTTACGACCCTATATAAGCACTAAACTAAAAGTGACGAGCTAAGCATGTTAGAACATGCTTAACTAAGTTTAGAAAACAGGTTTGACATCAAAACAAACGGCTTTGATGCTCACGAGTAGTTTGGTTACAAAATATGCAAGAATGCACATTTTGGCCGAAACTACGACCCGTCATTGAGCCTAGTTAACGTGGTGATCAGTAGGTATAGTCACTACGGACTATAACCATCGTGATCACGCTCACGTTATGAAGTTCCATGAACTTCGCATCGACCATAAGCTGGTCAATGCAGAAAGTCAACAAAACGTTGACTTTCAGACTCGAAAAGCGATAAAAGAGCGAAAGAAGACTTACGGAAGGTCCCCGAGTGCTAATCTAGATCAAATAGCTCAGGTATGGAACAATGGTTCCAACTTAGAGCCTTAAGATCAGATTTTGTGGGTTTTTGGAACAAAGGGGGGGTATTTATAGGAAAAGTGGAACCGTTAGGATCGTTTATCGAATATCGTGCCGCGATCTCGAGCGTACACTTGTCAAATTCTTGTGGTAAGTCAGAAATTGCCCCTTGGCTCTTGATTGGGTGAAAGGGCATTGCCTCTTGATCGAACGAAAGGCCAACTGCATTAAATAGATACATTGAATCTGTCTGACAGTCTCACGCGCCCCGCGTAAGGATTTGGTAAATCCTTACGCGCCCCGCCTAAGGTTCCCAGATCAGAATTTACAATTTTGGTCCCTGCACTTCAGAAACACGTATTTTGGCCCATTTTTGGCACGTTTAAGCCCCGTTAACCTCATTTCAAGGCTCTAAGATGAAGTTAAAGTGTAGGGGACATGAAATATGCTCAAAAATATTCCGGATGTCGGTTCGTTTGGCCGTACGATTGCGATGTTCGCTTAATTACGACGGAATGCGCATAAGCGCGAAAGACGATCCAAATGACGCGACGAATGGATTTTTCTCATGCCCAACACTAAGGCATAATATAAGGATGCTTACATAAATTTTTGGATGTCCGGATGTATTCAGAACGTAAGTTATGCGCGAAAGTGCAAACTTGTGCACTTTTTGACACTTTTAGTCCCTGAATGATCCAAAAGTTTGTTTTAGCATACCAAACACCTCAAAGCCTATTTCTAAGCTATGTAGAGGATATTTAGGGTATGTTTAACTTATGAACATGTTCCGGAAATGGTCGTTACAGTTCAAATTGGCATACTTTCGCAGTTTGTCAAGTTTAGTCCCTGTAAGCGAATTAACTTGTTTTTGCTATACCCAAGCCTTCAAAACTTATTTCTAAGTTATGCAAAGGTTTTTTAAGGTATGTTGAGTATATGTTGATGTTCCGGAGTATTTGTCGCATTAAACTGAGTACGTTTACGCACCAGTTTGCGTATAATGCTCTAGAAAGCAATGTAGAGTTTGAAATTGAACAATAATTGATATGTGCAAAACATACACATATTTATACAAGATCCCAAGTATGAAATACAATATTTCATCGGCTTGGTATTTGTTTGATGGTCGCGGTGACACAGGTGTCACAGTCTCCCCTACTTTAGGAAATTTCGTCCCGAAATTTATTCGTAGGAGTCTATTTGTGAATTTGCCAAATAACCACCAATGATATGTAAGGCAATATCTTGTCATTTCCTTAACGGTCATTCTTCCGAAACGAAAATGAACAGACGGGTCATTTTCAATGGTTGCTTCATCAGAATTGGAAATGAAGGATTACACAACGGGTATTTATTTCCTCAACGGATAATCTTCAGAAACGAAAATGAACAAACGGGGTCATCTTCAACGGTTGCTTCCTCAGAGTTGGAAATGAAGTATTACACAACGGATATTCATTTCCTCAACGGATAATCTTCAGAAACGAAAATGAACTAACGGAGTCATCTTCAACAGTTGCTTCCTCAGAGTTGGAAATGAAGGATTACACAACGGATATTCATTTCCTCAACGGATAATCTTCAGAAACGAAAATGAACAAACGGGGTCATCTTCAACGGTTGCTTCCTCAGAGTTGGAAATGAAGTATTACACAACGGATATTCATTTCCTCAACGGATAATCTTCAGAAACGAAAATGAACTAACGGAGTAATCTTCAACGGTTGCTTCCTAAGAGTTGGAAATGAAGGATTACACAACGGATATTCATTTCCTCAACGGATAAATCTTCAGAAACGAAAATGAGCAAACGGGGTCATCTTCAACGGGTATTCTTCAGATTTGGAAATGAAGGATAAACGGATATTCATTTCCTCAACGGATAAATCTTCAGAACGAAAATGAACAAATGGAGTCATTTTCCTCGACGGGTATTCTTCAGATTTGGAAATGAAGGATAAACGGATATTCATTTCCTCCACGGATATTCTTCAGAAGTGAAAAATGAATAGCTAGTTCATTTTTCCTCAACGGATGCTTCATCAGAATTGGAAATGAATAGGGTTAACTCTAGACACATGACAGAACTTGCTGTGATTTCTGTGCACTAAATTCCATAATTATGTATGCATCCATAATTACGTAATCCCTTGCACAGTCCGCACAGTTTGTTTTGTAATGTTTCGGGGAAGGATATCAAACTTGTGATGAGGGTGACTAGACTTCCATCGGTTCCTTTTTAATTAGATCGACAGGGGATCTTCTTAGTTAGGCCACCAAGGAGTCCTTTCAGCTATATCATCACATGATATCCCTAGCCAGATTTTTTTTTTTTGGATCAATCTGTTTATCTAGACCACTCAAGGGGTCTAATTATGAAGTAGTACTTTATAATCCAAAGGACTTAACTATAACATAGAAGTCCATTGAGGATTTTAAGTAATACCTTTGGGTATCCTACTATGAATCTCTTGTACAAGGATATGTAAGATTCTACGAGGATTTGGATAACATAATTTGGATCTCACAACAACACATAAGGGAACACATAAGCACAAAGTCACATAATTGTTTAACTTGATTATAATTTGTTATTAACTTGTTATTGATTGAATACGGATATGGAAACCAATCGACGGGTCTCAATGTTCACTGGGATCTATCTGAGAAGATAGAAAGATCTCCCAAAATTTGATTTTTGATTACAAGGAATCACCACATTCGAATTAAGGTATACAACAATTAAAGACTTACAGGAAGTCCTTAGGTACCCTATTAAGGATTTATAGTGGTACTTTGGGTATTCGTCTTGTGTTGTAACCTGCGCTTTGTACTTCGTTTCCTTAGAATAAACGGGTACTTAGGAATTTTGTAGAAGACGCAAGCGATTATAGAATGGGAGAATTTTGGGGGTAGTTTGTTCTTTAAGGAATACGGTCCCTTGATTGTCGGTATTGTAAGGGATATGTCGTTTATACATGCAACCACAGAAATACATTGCAATGCAAATAAAAGATTTATTTATAAACAACGATAACAACGGTTTCTTGGACCTTGACAACAAAAGAAAATAATACATAAGACGTGATTATTTCTAAACGATGTTGTCTTCTAGTCAGTCAGACGCTTATCCCTGTGCTGGATTTGCATTAGCAAGCTTTGGGCAATTTCTTTGGAAATGACCCATCTCGCCACAGTTGAAACAAGAGCCTGGTAGAGAACGACCTTGAGCAGGATTGTTGCCAGCTTGGTTTGGCGTAGCTGCAGCTGGGCAGACTCTTGCTGTGTGGCCTATAAGCCCACAAGTTTGGCATTTGCGGCACTGTACGTTGGTGTGATGATGGAGGCTACATTGGTTGCACAAGGGTGCAGTTCCATTGTATGGTTTTCTAGCAGGGGGTTGAGCTGGTTGGTTGGGGACGGCTTAACCATTGTGAGCGACCACGGCGAAGTTCTGAGAAGCCTTTCGCTTCTTTGACTTCTTAGGAGATTCAGTCTGTTCATCCATGGTCTTTGATTCCTCGATTGGCTTCTTGTCACCCTTTCGAAAAAGTTTATGCTTTCTGATCTGCGATTTAGTCAAGGTTGCAGATAGCTCAATGGCCTGACGGGGTGTGGTAGGGTTGCTACCAGTGACAATGTCTTGTACCGAGTCAGGCAGGCCGTCGATGTACCTTTCGATAGCCTTGTCGAGTGGGGCGACCATAGTCGGGCAAAGTAGACTCAACTCCTCAAACCTATCAGTATATGCCCTGTGTTCGCCACTATCTTGTTTCAAATCATCGAACTCCTTCTCCAACGCTCGTTGTTCATGACGAGGACAAAACTCTCTCATCATAAGAGCTCTCAGTTCAGCCCATGTTTGTGCTAGAGCAACATCTGCACCACGGTCTCTCATTACCCCGTTCCACCATGTAAGAGCCCTCTTCTGAAACACACTCGAAGAAAACTCGACCTTGCGATTTTCCGGACACTGCACGTGGCGAAAGGTATTCTCGATGCTCTCGAACCATTGAAGAAGCCCAGTTGCTCCCTCAGAACCACTAAACTTGAGTGGTTTAACCGAGTTAAAGTTCTTGAAATTGCATGTACCATTGTTGTTGTTGGCTTGGTTCCATTGAGCAAAGAGGTTTGGGAATTGAGTAGCCATCTGCTGCGCAATGATTTCTGCCAGCTCGGCAGTTGCTATCTGGTGTTCGCGTCGAGGAGGCATTCTAAAAGAGGAAAACATGAAAGGAAACAAATAAAATGGTATTGGGTAAGAATAGGATTTTACAATCACCGACCATAATCATGGTTGATGGTCATTTGTTTGAATCATGAAGCAAACAAACAACACCAAGGCTGAATCAAAGCAAATAGATCCTCATAGTGTATCGCGAAGACATGCTCACCTATAAGTGGACACTCACCCCAAGAGTTCCCAGGTAAGAGTGACTGGTCCGATTGTGTGGATTTGTACGAACACTCTAACCTTAGACAGAAAACCCAGGGTACAGGCATTCACTCTTCCAGTTCGCACGTGTTCACACTATTTAGGACCCAAAACTTTGACGAGAGTTTTGAAAATTCAAAGGGGTTCAAAACCTTATAACAAAGGGTTCAAAACCTTACAATAGAGGGTTCAAAACCTAGTAAACAATCATCCTAGAACAGATGATTAGTTTTCAAGGCGGTTTTGAAATTTATGTTCTTGTTGTGGTCGTCGCCTAAGGATAGGTGACGGTATTGTTTTATGACTAAACGCAAGTGAACTCGTGTTAGGGTCCTAGGAAGGTTATAGACTAGGTCAAAGCATTACTAATAACCTAATTCCCTATAACCATTGGCTCTGATACCATCTTTTCTGTCACACCCCGACCACGTAGAACATACAAAACGTGGCGGAAACGTCGGGGAGTGTTGTAACAGAATCAATTGTTTCAAATCCATGGCAAATGAAGTTTCGTTTTATAAATCAAACATGAAAGTTTACATTGTCTAAACAAGAATCAAAGCGTACATAACATAAATTAACTAGTTCTTGTCTCGTTTTAAGTCACTAAGGCACAGGTCCGCCTAAGTATGTCTTGATAAGTCCTATGCATCATCTCCTGAAAACACATGTGAAAATAGGTACGTCAGCATAAAAATGCCTGTGAGATACATTGGTTTTGTGAAAACGGAATTCATGACTTATGTTTGAGAAAATGTTTAGTCATGAACCTCGTATTTTGCTTTGTCTTGTAAATCATTTGAAAAACGGTAAGATCAAATGATATGTATAAATAAGAAGACACTGTATGGTTAAACGGATAACCATGAAAAATGCATTTGTATAAGATAAGTCGTTTGTAAAGCAATGTCTCGTGAAAAGTGTGTTATTTGTATAAAATGTCATATGTCTCAAATTGAAATGATTCAAATAACGCTACGATATGTTAATACCATACAAACACTTATATATAGGAAGTACCAGCGGCGTATCCACCATGCTTGTATCATATTACACACGCCTCGTTACTTAATCACTTACTCAAACCAAACCATCAGAATGAAATGTTTAACAACGGTAGACATGTTCATGTATAGTTAAATGTCTATTGTCAAATGTAATTCATGTCAACGGATACAACTGGTTTACACGGTTCAATGGTTACAGACGGTTCATGAAATCAAAAGGGTAAGACGGTTCACATAGTCAAATGGTTACAACGGTTCAAAATGTAGGGTAATGTGTTCATATGCTGGATGAGCATATGCATCAGAAATGCAATGTGAAACAATGTACTACGTATGCACACAATGGGCGTACGTAGCATGAAATGTATTGTAGAGTACAACGGTTCAAAATGTAGTATACTGTGTTCATATGCTGGATGAGCATATGCAACAGAAATGCAATGTGAAACAATGTACTACGTATGCACACAATGGGCGTACATAGCATAAATGTGATGTAAAGCAATGTACTAAGTACGCACACAATGGGCATACATAGCATAAACACAATGAAATAATGTACTATATATGTACTATCGAACATAGCAGTATATGATGTGAAAACCGGAAAGCATGAAAGTAGCAAGTAGGCACATGTGTTTCACCCCAAAACAGTTTGGAAAACAGTAAAAGAGGGGTTCAATGTACTCACCTGAGATTGCTTTGAGTTCTTGTATAATAACCAAACAAATGCTAGATCACGGAATATCAAACGGCACCTAATAGGTAGCTATGTTAATATACCGGACCAAATCGGAAGGATCGGATAGTACGCGGGTTCGTAAACCAAACGAGTATGGAGACTCGTGTAATATGGTTTAACAAAGCCTACATACTAAAATGAAACCTAACCTAAGTGCTTGCGACCCATTACGACCCGTTTAGGTAGCTTATGCTACCCTAACGCGTCGTTCGCGTAGAACGCGTTTGGAACGCCTAACATCGTGACCACAAGGTATAACCTCGGAAGGTTATAGCTATGGTCACCTAATGTGTTTGGTCGGATCCTAAAGATCGACCAAATGGGTCGGGTTCGAAAGTATAAGCGATGGTTTAGATCGCTTACCTTACGACCCTATATAAGCACTAAACTAAAAGTGACGAGCTAAGCATGTTAGAACATGCTTAACTAAGTTTAGAAAACAGGTTTGACATCAAAACAAACGGCTTTGATGCTCACGAGTAGTTTGGTTACAAAATATGCAAGAATGCACATTTTGGCCGAAACTACGACCCGTCACTGAGCCTAGTTAACGTGGTGATCAGTAGGTATAGTCACTACGGACTATAACCATCGTGATCACGCTCACGTTATGAAGTTCCATGAACTTCGCATCGACCATAAGCTGGTCAATGCAGAAAGTCAACAAAACGTTGACTTTCGGACTCGAAAAGCGATAAAAGAGCGAAAGAAGACTTACGGAAGGTCCCCGAGTGCTAATCTAGATCAAATAGCTCAGGTATGGAACAATGGTTCCAACTTAGAGCCTTAAGATCAGATTTTGTGGGTTTTTGGAACAAAGGGGGGGTATTTATAGGAAAAGTGGAACCGTTAGGATCGTTTATCGAATATCGTGCCGCGATCTCGAGCGTACACTTGTCAAATTCTTGTGGTAAGTCAGAAATTGCCCCTTGGCTCTTGATTGGGTGAAAGGGCATTGCCTCTTGATCGAACGAAAGGCCAACTGCATTAAATAGATACATTGAATCTGTCTGACAGTCTCACGCGCCCCGCGTAAGGATTTGGTAAATCCTTACGCGCCCCGCCTAAGGTTCCCAGATCAGAATTTACAATTTTGGTCCCTGCACTTCAGAAACACGTATTTTGGCCCATTTTTGGCACGTTTAAGCCCCGTTAACCTCATTTCAAGGCTCTAAGATGAAGTTAAAGTGTAGGGGACATGAAATATGCTCAAAAATATTCCGGATGTCGGTTCGTTTGGCCGTACGATTGCGATGTTCGCTTAATTACGACGGAATGCGCATAAGCGCGAAAGACGATCCAAATGACGCGACGAATGGATTTTTCTCATGCCCAACACTAAGGCATAATATAAGGATGCTTACATAAATTTTTGGATGTCCGGATGTATTCAGAACGTAAGTTATGCGCGAAAGTGCAAACTTGTGCACTTTTTGACACTTTTAGTCCCTGAATGATCCAAAAGTTTGTTTTAGCATACCAAACACCTCAAAGCCTATTTCTAAGCTATGTAGAGGATATTTAGGGTATGTTTAACTTATGAACATGTTCCGGAAATGGTCGTTACAGTTCAAATTGGCATACTTTCGCAGTTTGTCAAGTTTAGTCCCTGTAAGCGAATTAACTTGTTTTTGCTATACCCAAGCCTTCAAAACTTATTTCTAAGTTATGCAAAGGTTTTTTAAGGTATGTTGAGTATATGTTGATGTTCCGGAGTATTTGTCGCATTAAACTGAGTACGTTTACGCACCAGTTTGCGTATAATGCTCTAGAAAGCAATGTAGAGTTTGAAATTGAACAATAATTGATATGTGCAAAACATACACATATTTATACAAGATCCCAAGTATGAAATACAATATTTCATCGGCTTGGTATTTGTTTGATGGTCGCGGTGACACAGGTGTCACATTATGCATATGTGCATATAAACATACTCTATCAATTTATGCACATGTGCATCACTGTATATCACACAATGCTACCTTATTATAATATTCAATCATGAGTTACAGGTTCATATAACTGCAAAATATCATTGATTACATATTAATATAACTACAAAACTGTATGTCATAACAAAAAAATAACACCAAAATAACAATGCATACAAATTATATATCATTTATGAATAAATAATTGAGATTAATATTCAAATTAACGTGCATATTAACCAACTATGACAATTTACGCACACGTGCATAACTATATAAAAAACAAAATCACCTTATTATATTGATTTATTAAGTGAATCCTATTCAAATTTATGTACATGTTAACATACTATTACGTTTTATGCACATGTGCATAACTATGTATCACACGTAACTACCTTATTATCATTATCTCCTATGCACATGTGTATAACTAAATATATAACAGATTCACCTCGTTGTCTTATTTAGTGTAATCGTAATTTGTCAAACTATGGTTGGGTGGTGGTGGGGGTGGGCCCTACTTAAATCATGTAATATATATATATATATATATATATATATATATATATATATATATATATATATATATATATATATATATATATATATGAGGTTCGGCTAGAAAGTCCAAGTTTCCTAAAAAGTGTAAAAAGTCATAAAACACAATAATTTCAGGCATAAAACACACCTAAAACTCACAAATAATAGAATGAATATTACTAAAACACCATATTCAAACTCTAATAGTCCATAAAAACTTCAAACGCACCATCGTATAACTATGAATATAAAACACAAAATGCTAAACAACATAAAACACAATAATATTTGTCATTCCATAATCAAAGCCTTAACATCTAAAACACAACACAAAACCCACATACATGATGTTTTAGTAATCTTCATCATATTATTTGTGGATTTTTGGTGTGTTTTATGGTTGACATTATGGTGTTTTATGACTTTTTACCCTTTTTAGGAAATTTGGACTTTCTGGCCAACTCCTAGCCTATATATATATATATTTCTTTCAAACAATAAATCAAATTTTTATGTTTAGTAAGGACAATTTAGTAATTTCACACCAACTTAACTGACCAAATTAACTAAAACTTACTCAGGGGGCTATCCAAGTAACAAAATAACAAACGATAGGGAGCATACCTGCTATTTACAAAAGGTGAGGAAGAAACGTGAAAAACGTAAAACTACAGGAACTATCAAAGCAATTAACTCTTATAAATTTTGAAACATTTTAACAAATATTTGTACACATTATAAAATTATAGAATTATGTGTAATACATGGTTCTATAATCTAGTTTATTTAATAGAATGGATCAGGCAAAATTTTATTAAGCAATTTTTTTTCAAATATAACTCCAAAATAAATACTTATAAAAATTTAATTTTTAAATATTTCCTAACTTTATAAAAAAAAAAGGAATTTAGTATATCATGAGTGATGAAAAGCCATATAACATAAAAGCGTAATTACACCAAACAAGCCATATAAAATAAAACGGTAATTACACTAAGGGGCTGTTTGGCAACTTTTAAATGGTTAACTGCTAAATCAGTAAGAAGTCTGAACCATTAAGTGCTGAACCAGTAAGGGGTCTCAACCATTAAGAGCCAGTATAATGTTTAACTTTTCAGAGTCAAATATCTGATCAATTTAAATAAAAGGTCTTAACCATTCAGACTCAGTATAATGCTTAACTATTGAGAGACAAATGTCTGAACCATTCAGACATCTGCTTGCGAAACAAACAGTCTAAACCATTAAGTACTGAACCAGTAAGAGTTCTAAATCATTAACAGTCTCGTTAAAAGGTAAACAAACAGCCCCTAAACATCCTTCTTCTACGGAAAAATAGTAAAATTTCAATACAGGCCCCTAAACAAGTTCAAACTCCATTGAATTTATCATATATAGTTAAATAGAAATAGTAATATCATATCTTAAAACTTTTCAAAACATCATATTTACGTAAAAATATGGAAACAAAATTCATTAGATTTTTTTTTTTTTGCATAAATATATAGTGTTATTTAACGTTTTAGTCTTTCTATACATACATGCTCTAACAAAGATACTAAATTTAAAACTTAATACCTAATAATATTATTTTGTTGTTTCCTATAATAATTTATAGGTCTATGCATCCAACAGGTAACGATCCATGCGATGGTCGTCCTGTTTTATATTGAGTCGTCAAACAAAGTGGATGGTGACTTGTTTGTAATCATTCTGAATCAATCTTTACGATAAAGCCATCCTCTTTTTTGTGCCGCCAAGATTATGATAATACACAATAGTAAGTGGAAATAAAGTTAAAAAGAAAAACACAGAATCTCTCCAAAACCTACCACAGGAAATTTTCCAGCAGCTGCCACCCAAAGAATACGGGATCATAGATTTTGTCTCTGTCGTAGCTTTGTCGCTGTCTTTAGCAATGACCGTACTCGTTAAATGAATATAGAAATTAATTAACAATTGAATATAACGTATGGCCCTTGTAATTGATTATTTTGAAAAGAATTCCTATGCATTTGACTATTTCTTGTCAGGAATCTTAGTACTGAAGAAATTAGGTTAGTCGGTATGGGAGGAGACAAGTCCTTGGAGTATACCCCACCATGTTAGCGGCACGTCAACATCCAAGGAGGATGCCCCTCCAAGGATAGACCTAAGGAAATGGAGGATGAGGCTAAATATATATATATATATATATATATATATATATATATATATATATATATATATATATATATATATATATATATATATATGTGTTGTATGTATATGTGTGTGTGAGAAGAAGGAGGCCCGGCATGAACGTCCTCCCCAAGCCGCTGAAGACGACGACTGTAAACTGGTATGACAATTGCAATAAACCAAAGGAAACAAAAATAACGACAAAACGGTGACAAAACTATTATTATTCACCCAAACCAGAAAATACCCCCCTGAAACCCTAGATCTCACAAACATTGAGATCTGTAATAATACAAAGAAGAAGATGATCAACTGGTGGTAATCAGTTGATCTTATACAAACCAGAACAAGTAGATCTCACACGAGATCTAACAAATCAGATCACAATGGATCTGAATACACAAACCCTAATCGCCCAATTGCGAGAGAGAGAGAGAGAGAGAGAGAGATAGAGAGAGAGAGAGAGAGAGAGAGAGAGAACAAGAAATATCTGGAAACAAGTTGAAAACTTAACAGTACAATACACTACCTTTTATAAGCGCATAAAAGATACTTTCACTTTTTACCCTCCAAGATTCACAAGCTTCCACTTTAATCCTCAGGAGATTGCATCTAAGCCCTTTATCCTTTTAACCTGCACACTTTACACCCTCTAAGAAATAACTGCATAACAAACAGAAGTAACAACTTTATAACATACTTAACAACCAATGTTGGCAACATGAATTATCAGTTGCACTTTATTTTAACATGCCCCCTTAATTCTTGTGGCAAACATGTCTAACATACCAAGACTTTCACAAAGAGTTTGATGTTGACTCGCACTCAAACCCTTTGTGAATATGTCTGCAATCTGCACATCCGAATGAACCTTTTCAGGTTCTGTGATACCAGCTACAATTTTTTCTCTCAAAAAATGTAAGTCGATCTCAAAATGTTTAGTACGTTCATGGAACACAGGATTTTGAGAAATAAAAATTGTAGACTTGCTATCACAGAATAACTTAACTGGCAGATTATATACAACTTTTAACTCAGTTAAAATATTTAAAATGGTAGCTGATCACATAGCTCCGTACTCAGCTTCTGCAGTTGACCTTGATACTACACTCTGTTTCTTGCTTTTCCAAGAAACAAGTGTATCACCAAGGAAAATACCAAAACCAGTGACGGACTTTCTGGTTTTAAGACATTTGGCCCAGTCAGAGTCAACAAACCCTGACATGTTCATATCATCAGATTTCTTAAAATTAACACCCTTTCCAGGTGATAACTTCAAGTATCTTAACAACCTCAGTGCTATATCTAAATGAACTTGACTGGGACAACGCATGTATTGACTTAGAAACTAGACAACATAACTTATGTCTGGCCTAGTTAATGACAAATATATCAACTTCCCTATCAACCTTTGAAAACCATTTATATTTTCCAAGTTTTTTTTTTGTTCTTTATCACATTTATTAGTCACAATAAAACTTTGCTCAATTGGTGTAGTAACAGGTTTACACCCCAAATATCCAAATTCATTTAATAATTCAAGATAATATTTTCTTTGTGACAAACAAATGCAAGCATCAGAATATAGCACCTCAATACCTAGAAAATATCTAAGTATACCAAGATCTTTGATTTGAAAACTTTCCTTCAAACATGTCTTAACCTTTTCTATTCCAGTTTTATTATTTCCAATCACAATTATGTCATCAACATAGACTAAAAGAATTATAAACACATCTTGTTTAGACAAAACAAACAAGGAATAATCAAAAACACTTTGAACAAACCCCATTGACACTAACACAACAGTCAATTTTTCATTCCACTACCTCGGAGCTTGTTTTAGACCGTACAAAGATTTAACTAATTTACACACTTTAGTATTATCATTTGTAAAATAACCTTGAGGCAAAGTCATAAACACATCCTCAGTTAATGCTCCATATAGAAATGCATTATTTACATCCATTTGGTATAACGGCCAATTATTATTAATAGCAAGCTTTAAAACATTTCTGACAGTTACCATTTTTACCACAGGTGAAAAAGTTTCACCGAAATCTATTCCTTCCCTTTGGTTAAACCCTTTGGCCACTAATCTGGCCTTGTACCTTTCTACCTCACCATTAGCCTTATACTTTATCTTATAAACCCACTTGCAACCTATAGGCTTCCTACCTTTAGGAAGATCTACCAAAACCCAAGTATTATTTCTATAAAGTGCTTCCATCTCATTATTCATTGCTTCAACCCACCTTTCATCTTTAACAACTTCACTATAAGTTTTAGGCTCAACAGTTTTATTTAAGGAAGCAACAAAACACACATTTTCATAAGACAGGTTAGCATAATTAACAACCTTTTCCATACCATATCTAACTTTACCCTCAATAACAAAATCATCAAATCTTTTAGGCATAGACACATTCCTAGAAGATTTTCTAACATTCACATCACCCTCAGATTGGTTGGTCTCAACATTTGACCCTATAGTGTCCTCTGCCCTCTCATTGGTACCCTGTCTACTACTGCTCACCTGTTCAGATTGTTGAACAGTATCAACACCTGATACAGGGGCTGATGTAGAGGGTGACAATGGTTGCTGATCATCACTAACAGGATCTTGAGCACCATTTGTACCATCTTCATCATTGGGTATGTTAGAAACTTCAGGTGAAACATTGTCAAAAAAAGTTTACATGATTTAATTGTTTATCATAAACTGGTTCTCGGTTATCAAAAGTTTTAACTTTAAAAGGATAAACATTTTCATAAAATTTTACATCTCTTGAAAAAAAAACACTTTCTTACTATCCAAACTCCATAGTTTGTACCCCTTTTTAAAACTAGAATAACCAAGCAGCACACGCTTTTCAGTGTGATAAGAAAATTTATGAGATTCATGTAAAATAGTACTAAAACACAAACACCCAAAGTTTCTTAGATGAGATAAAGAGGGTCTAAAGTTAAACATCATTTCAAAAGGACTCCTACCATTCAACACATAAGATGGCAACCTGTTAATAAGATATACAACAGTTAACACACAATCAGACCAAAATCTTAAAGGTAAACTACCCTGAAACATCAAAGCTCTAGCAGTATTTAACATGTGTCCGTGTTTCCTTTCCACCACACCATTTTGTTGTGGCATATAGGAACAAGAGGTTTGATGTATAATTCCCTTTGTTTTACAAAAACTGTCCATTTGATTATTAACAAATTCCATTCCATTATCACTTCTAATTATTTTAATTTTCTTCTTAAATTGAGTCAACACAGCTCATAAAAAAACTTTCAAGGTTTCAAAAACCTCTGTTTTACTAGTTAAAAAATAACACCACATAGCTCTAGAATAATCATCAACGATAGTTAAAAAATATATATAACCATCATAACTTGTCACTTTATAAGGACCCCATACATCCAAATGTATGAGATCATCAACTAATTTAGACTTGCGTTCACTCAACGGAAATGGAACCCTAACTTGTTTTGCGCTATGACATACATCACAAGGGCCATGTTCACTAGACTGGATTTTAAGACTTTGTTTTAACACTGCTAGAACCTGATCTGAAGGGTGTCCTAGTGTCACACCCCGACCACGTAAAACAACAAAACATGGCGGAAACATCGGGGAGTGTTGTAACAGAATCATTGTTTCACAAACATGGATTAAATAGTTACGTTTTATTGAATAAATGAACTCATTGTTTTAATACAATCAAATAAGTACAACTATTATCTTTCAAGTTTTAAAGTCGCTAAGGCACGAGTCCATCCTAAGTGTAGCATATATCATCAATCATCACAAAGCAGCACCTGAAACATGTGTAAAAATAGGTACGTCAGCATAAAAATGCCTGTGAGATACATAGGTTTTATAGTCATTAGGATTCAAGACTTATAAGTTTAGAGGCAAAAGTTTTAATAAAAGTAGTCATGATCCTTATAAAAGGTTTTCTTTTATAAATCATTTATAAGAAATCAGATGATATAAAATAATAATACACAGGAAATTAAACAAGTAAGTAGAATAAGTTTGTATAAAAATATATTGTTTGAAAAACAATATTTTGATAAAAAGGTTTATAGTATATATAAAAATATACTTTGAATTAAGAAAGTCGAATAAATAATATATTAGAATATATTTTAGTTCCAAAACCGTTAACCCAAGTGTACTAAATAACGCCACGGTATGTAATGCGATGAAAACACTTATATATAAGAAGTACCAGCGGCGTATCTACCATGTTTTCATCACATTACACCCGTCCCGTTATCTAAACAATAACCAAATCCCAATTGTTAAACAAATAGTATATTAAATATACTTTAGTTGTTAAAAAAAATAATAGTTTTCAGTAGTATATTAAAAGTAAACTTTGGATTTATAAATAAACATATTAAACTATGTTTTGGTTTGAAAATAACATATTAAAACTATGCTTTGGATTATGAAAATAACATATCAAACTATGTTTTAATGATTAACAAAATATATGTTGGTTTTTGTACAATATCCCATATGAGAGCATGTCAAACTATACTTTTGGGAGTATAACTTAATATACTAAAATAATGTGATTTAAGAATTCATTCAGACCTAGTGCATCAAAATACACTTTGAGACTATAGAAATACCACAAAGGCAATCCCTATTTGGATGGAGCAACAAATTGGTTTCCGACATTCCATGACAACAGGAATGGGGTGTCAAATCTATAGCGCTATATCATACTACCAACCGGTCTGGTGAACAAAAATAAGTACTATTCCAAACATTAATTTTATAATCTTTTGAGAAAATTTTAGAGTTTAAACCATAAATAATCATTCAGTTTGTCAAAAGATAAGTACTAACATGTATAATCAATTATACTTTGAAATCATGAAAATAACAGATAGGTACACATGCTTCACACCAAAACAGTTGAAAACAGTAAAAGAGGGGACTATGTACTCACTTGAGAGTGCTTAGAAGTCTTGAACAGCTACCAAGCAAGCTAGAGGGAGCACGGAATCAAACGGCACCTAATATAGGTAACTACATAAATAAACCGGACCTAAATCGGGAGATCGGATAGTATGAGGTCTCGTGAACCAAATGAGTGTGGGAACTCATATGATATGGTCTAACAAGGCCTACATACTAAAATGAAACCTATCCTAAGTGCTTTCGACCCATTATGATCCATTAAAGTAGCTTACGCTACTTTAACGCGTAGCGCGCGCCATGCGCATTCGAGACGTCTAACTAGCCTTATGACAAGTATTATATGCCAAAACATGTTTAAATATGTTGCATAATTAGTTATGTGACAAAAATTTAGGTTACATATGCTTAATTACCAATTATGTATGAAAAGGGCATTTTGGTAATTTACCTAAGGCATATAAACTACTTATCATACAACTACTTAAACTAGGTGACCATAAGGTATAACCTCGGAAGGTTATTCCCTATGCAACTATGGTCACTAAACATGTTTGGTGGGATCCTAATGATCGACCAAACGGGTCGTGTTCGAAAGTCTAAGCGGGTGTTTAGTCCGCTTGACTTACGACTCTACACAAGCACTAAACTAAAAGTGACGAGCTAAACATGTCGAAACATGTTTAACAAAGTTAGAAAATAGGTTTGGTATCAAAACAAACGGTTTTGATACCTATAAGTAGCTGGGTTACAAAATACGTGAATACGTATTTTGGCCGAAACTACGACTCGTCACTACACCTAGATAACGTGGTAATCAGTAGGTATAGTCACTAGAGACTATAACCATCGTGATTACGCTCACATTATGAAGTTCAAACGAACTTCGCATTGACCATAAACTGGTCAATGAAGAAAGTCAAACGCAGTTTGACTTTTACGATTAAAACGAATGAAAAGAACGAAGGAATACTTAAAAAGGGTCCCCGCAAGCTTTGATTTCCCAAGTATTCTCAGGTATGAAGTGGTTTAGCACTCCAACTTAGAGAAATCTCAAGAAATCAAGTGGGTTTTGCAAGTGAATGGTGAGGGGTATTTATAGGAATTCAAGAACCGTTAGGATCGTTTCTCGAAGATTGAGCTTCGATCTGGATTGTACAGATGTGGCCCATGGTTTTGAGATACTAGGGGTGCCCCAAAACCAGCTAACGGTATGGAAAAAGTTACAAAATAGACCCCCAAGTTCGACCCCATTGCTGAAAAATGCAGAAAATCAACTTTCTGTCCAGATGAGGTGCTCGCGTAGCGCTACGGGGAGAGCAGTTGGTGCTCGCGTAGCGCTAGCAGGTGCCAGCTTCAGAAAAGTTTCAAAAATTACAGTTTTGGTCCCTGCACATGTTTAAGGCCTTTTTCGATGCGTTTAAACCCCGTTAACCTCATTTCAAGGCTCTACAATGAAGTTAAAGTATAGGGAACTCAAAGCATGCTCAAAAACATCTTGGATGTCGGTTCGTTTGGTCGTACGGTTGCGTTGTTCGGTTAATTACGACGGAAGTCGTAACGAACGCAAAAACGATCCAAATCAAGCGACGAATGAAATTTTATTATGCCAAACACTAAAATAAAATATTTTAATGCTTACATAAATTTTTGGATGTCCGGTTATATTCAGAACGTAAAATATGCGCGAAAGTGCAAACTTATGCACTTTTTGACGCTTTTAGTCCCTATTGTCAATAAAGTTTATTTTAGCATACCGAACCCATCAAAGCTTATTTCTAAGCTATGTAAAGGATATTTAGGGTATGTTTAACTTATGATCAAGTTCCGGAATGTTCATTACTATCCAAATCGGTATTGTTTCGCAGTTTGACACAAATAGTCCCTGCGATCGAACAAACTTGATTTCAACATACCAAACCATCCAAAACTTATTTCTAAGTTATGTGAAGGTCATATAAGGTATGTTAATCCTATTTCACTATTCCGGAGTGTTCATTGCATTAAACTGGTTATATTTACGCATCAGAGCACGTATAACCTTCCAGAAAGCGATTTAAAGCTTGAAATCGAACAAGAGTTGATATGTGCAAACGATACACATATTTATACAAATTCCAAGTATGAAATACAATATTTCATTGGTTTGGTATTTGTTTGATGATTGAAGTGACACAGATGTCACAGTCTCCCCTACTTTAGGAAATTTCGTCCCGAAATTTAATTCTAGAGGAAACTTGTGAAGACAGCTGTGACGGTTTCGCTTTCAAATAAATCCATTGAACCCTTAAGTAAAACTCTGGGCCATGTTAGGATTCTTAGCGAAATTGTCAACCCTCAAAGTGAAGTCCTTGTAGTATCAAAACATGGGGTTTCGAACTACGAACAAAGGAACGTTTCTTATGAAGACTTATCATAGGAAACTTGTGTGTGCTTGAAATCTGAATTGGGGAGTGTAAGATAAAATGACATCGGTCAAGGTCGAAGACTTATCCCGTATCATTACTCTTGTCACTATAGGTCTTAACACATGACAAAACTTCCTGTGGTTTCTGTGCACTGAATTCCATAATTATGTAGGCCTCCATAATTACGTAATTCCTTGCACAGTCTGCACAATTCATTTCATAATGCGTATGGGAAAAATCAATTGAATAAACATGAAGCGATTTGACTAGACCACCAAAGGATCTTTTTAACTTGATCAATGAACGATCTTTTTAAGTAGATCAACACATGATTTTTTTAACTAGACCGTCATACGATCTCCTTAAATAGACCACTTAAGGGATCTTTTCAACTATATCATCACATGATATTTCTAACCAGATTTTCAAATCAATCTGTTTAACTAGACCACTCAAGGGGTCCAATTATAGAATAGTACTTTATAACCCATGGGACTTAACTACAACGTTGAAGTCCATTAAGGATTTAAGATAGTACCTTTAGATATCCTACTATGAATCCCTCATATGAGATATGGAAGATTCTATGAGGATTTGGATGGATCACATAAAAACACAAAACATATAAGAAAACACATAAGCACATAATCACATAATTGATAACTTGATTATTAATTTGTTATCTTTGGACACGAATATTTAAAGCACACCAGGAATCCAATTCGTGGATTTCATTTGGCACTTTAAACATAAGAATCTAACTATGGAGATAGAAAGATCTTTAATAGGAATTCGGATTTATCCTTATCGAATCGTAATATACGTATTAAGGCATACGAATAATTCAATTAAGGGCTCCGATTTGAGTGATAATCATCCATAAAGATCTAATTGTGAAGATAAAAAGATCCTATATGGATTTTGGAATTTGTGTAATGAGAGGTGTTTCGACACCTTGCACTAGGCGTGCTTAAGTCGATACACAAGGTAGAAAGTTCATGAGGTTGAGGCGCTAGATATGCCAGGTGACATATGAAGCAGAGTTTGAAGGTTGAGCAGCAGCAGGATTTGTAACAGCTTTGCTTTGGATTGCAAAGCGACACATGTTAACCAAATGTCCCCATCGTCCACCGTGGGTCCATTTGAAACAAGGTATTTGATTCGGATGATGACGGTGGCATTGATTGCTCCAAGGAGCGGTTCCCTTGTATGGCTTCATCCCTGAGACGAGTCACGGTGATAGCTAAATCAACGGTCTTCTGGTAGTACGACGCCTAGTTGATGGACAATTGCAGCACCTAGTTCGGACATTGTTGTTGCGATGAAGAGGCATCATGAAGAAAATGGGAGACATGGGAGGAAACAAGGGAAATGAAAACAGAATAATAATGCATAAAATTGCGATCATTTGTTTGTTTCCTAAGGCAAACAAATGAGACGGTGACTAATCAAAGTAAATAGGTCAATATAATGTATCGCGAAGACATGCTCACCTATAAGTGGACACTCACCCCAAGAGTTCCCAGGTAAGAGTGACTAGTCCGATACTGTGGATTTGTACGAACACTCTAGCCTTAGACAGAAGACCCAGGGTACAGGCACCCACCCTTCCAGTTTGCACGTGTTCACATTATTTAGACCAAACTTTCATGGGATTTTGAAAACTTAAAGGGTTCAAAACCTTATAATAAATTATCCTAGAACAGATGATTAGTTTTCAAGATGGAAACGAAATTTGTGTTCTTATTGTGGTTGTCACCTAAGAATAAGTGATGGTATTGTTTTAAAACTAAACACAAGATAACTTGTGTTGGGGTCCAAGGAAGGTTATAGTCTAAGTCAAAGCATTACTAATAACCTAATTCCCTATAACCATTGCCTCTGATACCAACTTTTCTGTCACACCCCGACCACGTAAAACAACAAAACGTGGCGGAAACATCGGGGAGTGTTGTAACAGAATCATTGTTTCACAACCATGTATTAAATAGTTTCGTTTTATTGCATAAATGAACTCATTGTTTTAATACAATCAAATAAGTACAACTATTATCTTTCAAGTTTTAAAGTCGCTAAGGCACGAGTCCATCCTAAGTGTAGCATATATCATCAATCATCACAAAGCAGCACGTGAAACATGTGTAAAAATAGGTAAGTCAGCATAAAAATGCATGTGAGATACATAGGTTTTATAGTAATTAGGATTCATGACTTATAAGTTTAGAGGAAAAAGTTTTAATAAAAGTAGTCATGATCCTTGTAAGAGGTTTTCTTTTATAAATCATTTAAAAGAAATCAGATGATATAAAATAATAATACACAGGAAATTAAATAAGTAAGTAGAATAAGTTTGTATAAAAATATATTGTTTGAAAAACAATATTTTGATAAAAAGGTTTATAGTATATATAAAAATATACTTTGATTTAAGAAAGTCGAATAAATAATATATTAGAATATATTTTAGTTCCAAAACCGTTAACCCAAGTGTACTAAATAACGCCACGGTATGTAATGCGATGAAAACACTTATATATAAGAAGTACCAGCAGCGTATCTACCATGTTTTCATCACATTACACCCGTCCCGTCATCTAAACACTAACCAAATCCCAATTGTTAAACAAACAGTATATTAAATATACTTTAGTTGTTAAAAAAAATAATTTTCAGTAGTATATTAAAAGTATTCTTTGGATTTATAAATAAACATATTAAACTATGTTTTGGTTTCAAAATAACATATTAAATCTATGCTTTGGATTATGAAAATAACATATCAAACTATGTTTTAATGATTAAAAAAATATATGTTGGTTTTTGTACAATATCCCATATGAGAGCATATCAAATTATACTTTTGGGAGTATAACTTAATATACAAAAATAATGTGATTTAAGAATTCATTCAGACCTAGTGCATCAAAATACACCTTTGAGACTATAGAAATACCACAAAGGCAATCCCTATTTGGATGGAGCAACAAATTGGTTTCAGACATTCCATGACAACAGGAATGGGGTGTCAAATCCTATAGCGCTATATCATACTACCAACCGGTCTGGTCAACAAAAATAAGTACTATTCCAAACATTAATTTTATAATCTTTTGAGAAAATTTTAGAGTTTAAACCATAAATAATCATTCAGTTTGTCAAAAGATAAGTACTAAAATGTATAATCAATTATACTTTGAAATCATGAAAATAACAGATAAGTACACATGCTTCACCCCAAAACAGTTGAAAACAGTAAAAGAGGGGACTATGTACTCACTTGAGAGTGCTTAGAAGTCTTGAACAACTACCAAGCAAGCTAGAGGGAGCACGGAATCAAACGGTACCTAATATAGGTAACTATATAAATAAACCGGACCTAAATCGGGAGATCGGATAGTATGAGGTCTCGTGAACCAAATGAGTGTGGGAACTCATATGATATGGTCTAACAAGGCCTACATACTAAAATGAAACCTATCCTAAGTGCTTTCGACCCATTATGATCCATTAAGGTAGCTTACGCTACTTTAACGCGTCGCACGCGCAATGCGCGTTCGAGACGTCTAACTAACCTTATGACAAGTATTATATGCCAAAACATGTTTAAATATGTTACATAATAAGTTATGTGACAAAAATTTAGGTTACATATGCTTAATTACCAATTATGTATGAAAAGGGTATTTTGGTAATTTACCTAAGGCATATAAACTACTTATCATACAACTACTTAAACTAGGTGACCATAAGGTATAACCTCGGAAGGTTATTCCCTACGCAACTATGGTCACTAAACATGTTTGGTCGGATCCTAATGATCGACCAAACGGGTCGTGTTCGAAAGTCTAAGCGGGTGTTTAGTCCGCTTGACTTACGACTCTACACAAGCACTAAACTAAAAGTGACGAGCTAAACATGTCAAAACATGTTTAACAAAGTTAGAAAACAGGTTTGGTATCAAAATAAACGGTTTTGATACCTATAAGTAGCTTGGTTACAAAATACGCGAATACGTATTTTGGCCGAAACTACGACTCGTCACTACTCCTAGATAACGTGGTAATCAGTAGGTATAGTCACTAGGGACTATAACCATCATGATTACGCTTACGTTATGAAGTTCAAACGAACTTCGCATTGACCATAAACTGGTCAATGCAGAAAGTCAAACGCAGTTTGACTTTTATGATAAAAACGAATGAAAAGAACGAAGGAATACTTACAAAGGGTCCCCGCAAGCTTTGATTTCCCAAGTATTCTCAGGTATGAAGTGGTTTAGCACTCCAACTTAGAGAAATCTCAAGAAATCAAGTGGGTTTTGCAAGTGAATGGTGAGGGGTATTTATAGGAATTCAAGAACCGTTAGGATCGTTTCTTGAAGATTGAGCTTCGATCTGGAACGTACACATGTGGCCCATGGTTTTAGGATACTAGGGGTGCCCCAAAACCAGCTAACGGTATTGAAAAAGTTACAAAATAGACCCCCAAGTTCGACCCCATTGCTGAAAAATGCAGAAAATCAACTTTCTGTCCAGATGAGGTGCTCGCGTAGCGCTACGGGGAGAGCAGTTGGTGCTCGCGCAGCGCTTGCAAGTGCCAGCTTCAGAAAAGTTTCAAAATTACAGTTTTGGTCCCTGCACATGTTTAAGGCCTTTTTTGATGCGTTTAAACCCCGTTAACCTCATTTCAAGGCTCTACAATGAAGTTAAAGTATAGGGAACTCAAAACATGATCAAAAACGTCTCGGATGTCAGTTCGTTTGGTCGTACGGTTGCGTTGTTCGGTTAATTACGACGGAAGTCGTAACGAACGCAAAAACGATCCAAATCAAGCGACGAATGAAATTTTATTATGCCAAACACTAAAATAAAATATTTTAATGCTTACATAAATTTTTGGATGTCCGGATATATTCAGAACGTAAAATATGCGCGAAAGTGAAAACTTATGCACTTTTTGACGCTTTTAGTCCCTATTGATCAATAAAGTTTATTTTAGCATACCGAACCCCTCAAAGCTTATTTCTAAGCTATGTAAAGGATATTTAGGGTGTGTTTAACTAATGATCAAGTTCTGGAATGTTCGTTACTACACAAATCGGTATTGTTTCGCAGTTTGACATAAATAGTCCCTGCGATCGAACAAACTTGATTTCAACACACCAAACCATCCAAAACTTATTTCTAAGTTATGTGAAGGTTATTTAAGGTATGTTAAGCCTATTTCACTTTTACGGAGTGTTCGTTGCATTAAACTGGTTATATTTACGCATCAGAGCACGCATAACCTTCCAGAAAGCGATTTAAAGCTTGAAATCGAACAAGAGTTGATATGTGCAAACGATACACATATTTATACAAATTCCAAGTATGAAATATAATATTTCATTGGTTTGGTATTTGTTTGATTATTGAAGTGACACAGATGTCACACCTAGCCTACTATGCCAAGAAAAAGACTTCACAGAACTATTAAAACAGGCATTAACATTATTACCAGCATTTCCTACAAAATACAGACCACAGTCCTGTCTACCACTCATCAGGATTCTCTTTGAACTGGAATCCTGTAAGAAACAACTTGTCTCATTAAACTTGACTGACACATGATTATCTTTAGACAACTTGTACACAGACAACAGATTTACACAATAACCAGGAACATAAAAAATATCTTTCAAAAGAATATCATTTGTCAACTTTAGATCACCAAACTTTAAGACCTTGACACTTGTACCATTCGGATGTCCAACAGTAATGTTAAACTCAGACACATCCACAAAATTAATCAAATTTTTATCTGTACTAACCATATGTTGACTAGCCCCAAAGTCAACAGTCCACCCATTCATACTAAAACTGACAGAACTTGAACAACTAACAAAGTTGAAAACATTAAAACACTCACCTCCTACATTCTGATTCTGAGAATCAGATCCACCCTTTTCTCCAACAAGACTCAACAACTTACCAATCTGCTCAGATGTAAAAGGTAAACCATTTCCACTAACAGATGAAGATGTTCCAACCACAGAATTAGTTTTATTATTACTAGCCAAGTTGACTCTATTAGACTGGTTGTTACTATTAACCCTACGTTTGAACCCAGGTGGATATCCAATGATTTCAAAACATCTATCAATAGTATGTCCTAAGATATTATAGTGAGTACACTTCAGTTTTGAGTTAGGACCTCTATTAACTTTCTTTCTTTGATCAAATGACTGATTGGATTTAGAAAGAAAAGACACACTTTGTGTTTTTGACCCACTACTAGACAACCTATGTGACTCTTTTCTAGAAATGACAGAGAATGCCACTTTAACAGAAGGTAATGGTTCTCTTGTTAATAGATTTGTTCTCACAGATTGATAAACATCATCAATCCCCATAAGAAATTGCATTAATTTGATTAACGTTGAAAAATCATTAAAGTCTTTAGCAGCTTAACAAGAACATGAAGGAAGATGCAACATAGCATCAAAATGCTTCCACATTGTTGTCAGTTTATTATAATATTCTGCAACAGAAGTACCATTTTGTGAAACACAATTATTTTTTTATACAAATCATATACAATAGAACCATCCACCCTATAGAAAGACTCTTTGAGATCTGTCCAGACCTCAGATGCTAACTTTGAAAAAACCTGACCAAGAAACAGTTTCTCAGACACAGAATTTAACAACCATGTAAGTACAACAGAATTACATCTGTCCCACTAGCTAGCTAACACAGGATCACTCTTAGACTTAACACATTTACCATCTATGAACCCATACTTATTCTTAGCCTCTAAGGCTAACTTCATTGCACTTGACCATACAGAATAGTTTTCTGTACCTTTCAACTTAATATTCACTATAGTCAGGGCACTAGAGTCACTCGGATGAAGATATAAAGGATCTCCTACATCCGACTTACTAATCAAAGTCTGTGACGAACTACCTGTATCATTCATTTTAAGTAACAGAAAGACAGAACAAATACCAAAACAATAATGAACACCAAGAAACTAATAACACAGAATAACAGTAGTTATCAACAGATAACACCCACAATGAACAAACAAAGAATATAACAGCAGAACCTAAGGCGAAGCTGAGTCAGGGACAAGACTCTAGGTTCATCACTCAAAGGTGCCTGGACATGCCTTTACTCAGGAACCGAAACTAGACAATAACCCACAAACAAGAAAAAACATATCAAATAATGCACAATTAGCACGTAGACTCGATCAAGTGATGGCCCGACTAGTCCGGAAAACAAGGATGCCTAGACACACAATATATGATGAAAATGAAACAGAAATAACAAAGAAAAGGACAAGAACGATCTTACAAACTTGCGTTCCAAACTAGTATGAATCTGTAACCTTCTAGGGTTACAGATCACACAAGAAGACAATGAAGCAAGAGAAAAAGACACTGGTCAGTTTGCTCTGAAAACCTTCTAGGTTTTCAAAGACCAACACAGCCTTCAACACCAAGATCGAGTTGATCAAGTATCACAACAACTGATCTGCAAACCCTAGAACACCAGGATTGAACCAGATTTGAACGACACACTTTCCAAGACCAGATCTACACACTTCTTTGAACACAGAAGAACTTCTCCTGCAACAATGGCCAAAAACCTAAAAAACAACTCACAACGGAAGAACCAAGATCAGTAATCAAGAGCTATTTAGCTCTGTGACAACCCGAGTTTTCACAGGTCTTTCCTAACACGTTGCTTGTTACAATTTTGTTTTTTTGTAATTTGTTGTGCTATAACATGTGAGTGATTAATTAAAATAGTGTTATGTGAGGTTGATATTAATTATGAAAATCTTTACTGCATGTTCCTTGCCAACCCTCCCCACCTCGACGAAACCTACTCGACGAAACACTGAAGTTTCGTCATCATCCTATGCTCGACGAAACATTGATGTTTCGTCATCACTCTTGCACGACGCTTGGGCTGTCGGCCCAAGTAAAGCCCATATGCGATTCAGTTATATATACTATTGGTGCTGCATTTTTGTGCGGCAGTTATCTTTTGGCAAACCCTAATCTCCGTATCACCCCTCCTCTCCTCCTTCGAAACCCACGGCAAATCTTTCTCGATTAAAGTTATTCTTCGATTCCATCTTGGTTAAGGTTAGCATAAGCTGCCCCAAACATTCAGTTTATCTATTTGTCCTACTTGGTTGCGTGATTTCTTGGTGTGTTAATGGAACATCATTCATGTTTTGGATTATATGATGATGTGAATCATAGTAACCATCTGTTGATAGACTGTTGTTGTCATTGGTAATGATTTAGAAACACGATCAGTAGTTAACCGTATGTTTTAAGGAAATTCATGAATATATATATAGCATGATAATTGTAAAACGGATACTACTAAACTGATGAATTGTTAATGGTGGTGATTACAGTTCTTAGTGGCATGATTAGGGTTCCTGCGCGTACATGGTTATTTGTTATTGTGACGAAACACTTGGTATTTCGTCAATCTCCTGCCGACGAAACTTGTGAAGTTTCGTCACCCTCATGCAGACGAAACATGTGAAGTTTCGTTACTCCCAGACCGACAAAACATGTGAAGTTTCGTTACTCCCAGACCGACAAAACATGTGAAGTTTCGTTACTCTAATGCCGACGAAACATGGGAAGTTTCGTCACCTTGAAGTTTAAGTCATTAGGACAAAAGCTTGCAAACCGACCATAGTTTGGAACGAGGATAATAATGAATTATTATATGTTGATCCTTGCCTGCAAATGATATCAGTTATGCCATGAGAAAACATAATTCGGTTTTGATTAGTATACTTGACTGATGAATACTGTTGCGAAATATGCATGGGAGTGGTGGTTATGTATGACTTGAAATGACTGTTATGTATTATTTAGAAACTGTTACTTGAATGCATGCTACGATTATAAACGTAAACTTGTACATTGTGAATGTAAACTGATTTCGTAAACATGAATACCATAGGCTGTGACTGTTTAAGTATGAACAAGTAATTACTCATACCGAGCAAACCAAGGTGATTTCACTGCTCTTTTTCCAAGCATGCATCCCGGGGAGGGATATCAGGTAACGTTCCGGGGAGGAATGTAAGGTTATTGGGATGTTGGTTATTACACTCATTTCTATCGATAAGACCCCTTACATCTACCGATTAGTTGCCGGGGAGGCAACAAGCTTATTAGTTGATAGCGCTATTAGGTTTGGCACCCTCACACCGTACCGGGGAGGATGAGCATGAGCTAATTACCTTAACCACTTGACCAATGTTTTGATAGAGACATTGGGGTTGGGCAAATAAATCTAGCTGCCATCTGCGGTAATCGAGTTAATAACAACATCAAATCAAATCATTAAACTGTTTTTACTCATATCTGGTAACTAAACGCGTTAACAAAACTTTGAACTCACCAGCGTCGTCTGACACACTTGTCTGCATGCTTGCAGGTCGTTAGATTCTTGACATGGACTTGCTATCTAGGAGTGCTGGAGTGGTCATGGGTCGAGACTCTTCTATACTTGCTGCGTTGATTATGAACACTTGTTTTGAAACAATTGATTTACAGTTTACATTATGCTTCCACTGAACAACTACTTTGGTTTAACTTATGTCTTGGATTTATATTTTTGAAATTAATGGAATGTTTTATTTAAATATTATGCGTAGTTCAATGTGATTGGTGGCTTGGATCCTGGTACGTCACACGCCCCACGGTGATTCCGCATGTGGTATTTTGGGGGTGTGACAAGCTCTGATACCATGTAAAATGGTATGACAATTGCAATAAACCAAAGGAAACAACAAAATAGCGACAAAACGGTGACAAAACTATTATTATTCACCCAAACCAGAAAATACCCCCCTGAAACCCTAGATCTCACAAACAGTGAGATCTGTAACAATACAAAGAAGAAGATGATCAACTGATGTCAGTTGATCTTATACAAACCAGAACAAGTAGATCTCACACGAGATCAAACAAATCAGATCACAATCGATCTGAATACACAAACCCTAATCGCCCAATTGCGAGAGAGAGAGAGAGAACAAGAAAGATCTGTAAACAAGTTGAAAACTCAACAGTACAATACACTGCCTTTTATAAGCGCATAAAAGATACTTTCACTTTTTACCCTCCAAGATTCACAAACTTCCACTTTAATCCTCAGGAGATTGCATCTAAGCCCGTTATCCTTTTAACCTGCACACTTTACACCCTGTTAGAAATAACTGCATAACAAACAGAAGTAACAACTTTATAACATACTTAACAACCAATGTTTGCAACATGAATTATCAGTTGCACTTTATTTTAACTCCTAAGGAAATGGTGTTGGGGACTGGCGCCGTGGCTGGGCGGTCCAGGTCCGTCCCCCCATCCAGCAGCCTTAAAATACATGACTGTAATTGATCTGTACTTTGGGAGTCGTATATATGCAAGTTTATGGATGAAAACCCTAGCCACTGGTATTCTAAAATATATCTTTTAAGTGATAACACTTTTAAATATACATCAGCCTCTTTATTCCATTGCAAAAAAATGGAAATAATAAAGCTGTTAAATAGGATTATAAAAAGTTTTGTTACTATGATAATATAACAATGATATGGAAGTTTGTTGTGGTACAAAGAGGTAGCCAACTTGTTTGACCTATTTGTCGCACTCAGGATTTAGCTACGTTCTTTGATTTAACCATGGAACATGATACAATTTTATGTCAATTAGTTAAAATTGTGACACCAACAAATGCCGCATCAAAGTTGCGTGAATTGTTTGTGCTTAATTTTCGGCCAAATATTGAGTGCAATGAATAATACACCATGTATGTTTTGTTATAGACTAGATCAAACTAAAGTTGTCCATATTTTTTTTGATATATTCATAATCAGAAAGGGTAGTGGTGTAAATAATTAGGTGTTACAAATTATACTCCAAGCGAAATTTTATCAATCTCTTTTATTTTGGGACCCTTATATAGATGACAGTTTTAGGTTTTAAACTACGAATGGCAAAAGAAAAAAAATAATCTTTCCAAGATTTGGTATGTGTTAATGTTTACTAAATATTTAGGGCCATCTATGCGATTTTAGAGGTTATGAGCAATAAATAAAAATAAGGTTTTAAAATAGAAACAAAATCTATTAGTACAATAATAATTGTCAAAATTTACTATATACAGGGTCGTTCCTACATTTTTGGAGAACTTAAGCGAACTATGAAGTAGGGGCCATAATTTCGCCGGTAAACTCTCCTCCAATCCCGACGCAATGGGTGATAACCCTTACTTTTTTCGTCTAGTGATATCCGATAGTCTAGAAATTGAAAGCAGGTTGCGATGGGAAGTGAGAATGATGATTGCGGCTGTATTTTGGGGCTTTATGCCGCTAAATATTGATGATCAGGTCAATGGTTGTTATGTCTTAATAGTTCGAAATCAAAGGCGAAATGGGTTTTAAAACTTGGCATTTATTTGCTAAACAATATTTATTTTGGGCTCCTTCAATGAAAAACCACTTTGGTGGGGTGGTAGAGGCTTTGTGCCTCTTGGGGAGAGACCAGGGTTCAAATCCTGGCATAGGGTAGAATTGATGTAATTTAGGAGTGTTTATGTAATCTTTGCCGTTCAAAAAAAAAGTTTTGAAATAAACGTATTTATTTGGGGCTAATTGAAGGAAGTCCGTGGTATAATTTTTTACTTTTATTTTATGAACCCGGTTCATATTAAATATGTGTCTATTTTGTTACAAGGATTAGTCAAAACATTTTTGACAAAAGAATACATGTAAAAAATATGTTATTCAAAATGAACTTTAATTAGTTAAAACTATATACACATTTTTAGGCAATGGAAGCGTGTGTAACAAAATTAACATGAACACTTTTATACCAAGGAATACCCGTAATGGAACAAGGTCACCAACATGCAAACACGAAATAGAACATCAACCATAGGGGGTTTAGATATACCTTCGGTTAAAGACTAACCGGTCGAGACACCGAGATTCAACGAACAAGGGCTAGTTAACGAACCAACGAGACATGATGAGGGGGCGGCGCCAAGTGGCGGCAGTCAACAGCAGCAGCCGCGGCAGTAGGCGGTGGTGGCCGGTTTGGGTGTGTGAGTTAAAAGAGTTTTGTTGCAATCTTGTGTTTTTTTCCTCAAAACAAGACCCACATATATAGAACATGGACAATATTGCATGCTTGCCAAGTGTCAGAACATGCAAAAATTGCATGTGTTTTGATTGGCCACAAGTTAGGTGTAGGACAAGTGGCGAGAAGATTCATTGCATGTAATTCCATTGGCTGAAATCTAGGTGCTCGCCAAATGGCGATGCAAGAGAATTCTTGTCCCACCTGATTTATGAACCCGTCTCTCAGTTCAATACCCGCGTATCGTTCGTAATTACCAGTTAAATCAGTTAAGTGGATTTTAGTTCATTGACCACGGTGTAACTCTTACGGGTCAAGACCCGGTCGGCAGCGTTGACTTATCGAACCGGACATAAATATCCAACAGCTCCCACTTGGACGGTCTCTGATAAGATCTCAACGCAGACAGCCAGCGGTGCTCTAGCTACACATAGCTGCCCCCAATAGGTCATGACACTTTAAAGTCACTAACCAAGGTATCTTCCCTTTAGCAACGGCTTGCTACCTGAAGACAATAGACTTATGGCAATCGTTGTCATCTATCCCTTCTGTAAAAGACATCAATTGAACAATGAGACATGGATCAGGTTCAATCTCATATGGCATTCAATCATTATCGTTCTCGTTCAAGAATCAAAGTGGTCCAATCAAACACACAGTCAGTTTGGGTAAGGCCTTACACTTTGCCAGTTTGAATCAACGAGGGCGCCCAGATGTCTAACTGTTAAATATAATGTAAGAGTACAGAATCCCATCTTGACTACATACAACTCCCACTGAACTTCAGAACCACTCCCAACCAATGCCTTTATGACTGGCAGTTACGCGACAGCGGTTGACACTGATCAAAGAATAGTCTTCAGTAAACGAAAGTTCTAGTATGTATCTCAGGTCAGAGGATACTAAATGAGTATGCCCAAATCAAAACATCTTATGACTAAGATCCATAAAGATGATTTGATGCGAGTTACATCCAGCGTCATTCATAATGAACCCTGTGAATTTGGAAGTCAATTCCTTGAGTCCAAAATCAGAATAGTCTTAATTCAGAGTCGTTCCCACGAGTCTGATCGACTACGGATAATTTAGAATACAAGATTCACGGATTAAACGTATCAAAAATCGAACACAGTTGTAGGATTCAAGAATTTCATTTAACTAGTAAATCAAAATGAATACAGGAATACAATTGTTTGATGTTCGTACATCCAAATACTAAATCAAAACATTTCACTAGCTAATCTAAGCCCAATAGCGTCCATATGACGGTCATGTTGCTCTTGAGTCATTGGCTTAGTAAATCGGTCAGCTAAGTTTTGATCTGTGTCAATTTTGCTTATAACGATGTCTCCACGTTCCACAATCTCACGTATGTAGTGAAACTTTCTCAGAATGTGTTTGGCTTTGTGATGTGATCTAGGCTCCTTGGCTTGAGCAATAGCACCCATGTTATCACAAAATATCTGGATGGGTTTCATGATACTTGGAACCACATCGAGATAGGTTATGAACTTCTTCATCCAAGCAGCTTCCTTTGCGGCATCCGATGCGGCAATGTACTCAGATTCCGTGGTAGAATCAGCTACAACACTCTGCTTGGAGCTTTTCCATGAGACAGCTCCTCCGTTGAGAGGAACACGAAACCCGTTTGTGAGCGAGAGGTATCTCGATCAGTTTAAAAACTAGCATCAGTTTAACATTTTACAGTGAGCTCCTCATTGACTCCTCCAAATATCAAGAACATATCCTTTGTCCTTCTCAAGTACTTAAGGATGTTCTTAACTGCAGTCCAGTGGGCTATCCCAGGGCTCTGCTGGTAACGGTTGGTCATGCTCAAAGCATACGAGATGTCTGGTCGAGTAAATACCATAGCATACATGATAGAGCCAATCGCTGAAGCATATGGAACTGCTTCCATTTGCTTTATCTCTCGGTCCTCAAAGGGAGCTTGCGATTTGTCCAAAACGGTTCCTTTAGTCATTGGAACACTTCCTTTCTTGGAGTTTTCCATCTTGAAGCGTCTCATTACTTGATCTATGTATGTGCTCTGAGTTAGCCCAAGAAGTCGCTGTCACACCCCGGCCGCGTAAAACAACAAACCGCGGCGGAAACGCCGGGGAGGTGAGTGGCGACAGAATTATTGTTTCAACAACCATGGCAAATAAAGTTATGTATTATTTAAAATTAAAGTTACATTGTCTTTGAGTTCAACTAAAACTACATAATAACTGTCCTTTTAGTCACTAAGGCCCGAGTCCGCCTAAGTGAAGCACAAGCATCATCATGCATTAACACCTGAAACACATGTAAAAATAGGTACGTCAGCATAAAAATGCCTGTGAGATACATAGGTTTTGTTTATGCAGATTCATGACTTGTATTTGAAAGAAGTGTTTAATAAAATGTAGTCATGAACCTTATAAAATGTTTTTCTTTGTAAAACCATGTGAAAATCAATGAAAATCAAATGATGATGAAATGATAATGCATGGTTAAATAAATAACCAAGTGAAAATGAAATTTGAATAAATGTGTACTTTGTAAAACATTGTCTAGTTCTTGTATAAAATGTTTCATGTCTTGCCCAAGTGATTTATATAACGCAACAATGTATATAACACATAGCCCCGTTACATAAGTCACTTGTCAATAACCAACCAAAATGTCTTGTTTCATGTCAAAAATGTGTATGTGTAAACCATGTACAATGTCATGTGTGAAATGTTTCATGCATAACCAAATGAAATGCATAGCAAGTAGGGAATCATCTACTTAAACTATGTGATGATGTCGATGTATAAACTGTGTCATGTATGGTGAATAACTAAAAGCTACTCAACCCCATAGAAAATGTACAAAACAATGTTTTTGAATAAACCTAAGTTTAAATCAAATGTTATGTTTTGCAGAAAAACAATGCTTTATGATTACCAACATTTATGCAGTAATGTTAATCGCATACATTCAAGCCTTGCGACTGTGGTGACAAACCCTTAAACGAATTAAAGGTTTATCTAAGTTATGTTGTCGGATTCTGTCATCCCCAACTTCCAAACAAACCTAGGAAGTCGGAAACGGGAGTTGTCAATTCCTATGGTACCATTACATAAGTCTGAGCGGCGTGATCAATGTTAATGAATGTATTATTGTCCCGATTTAACATACCAAATGTCATAACCAATGTAGCATGTGAAAACCATGTACTAGGAATGCTAAGTAAACATGCCTAGTAAAAATGTTCATGTAAAACAATGTGCTAGCATGCTCAGTAAACATACATAGCAGAAATGTCATGTAAAACAATGAGTTCCATATGCTAAGTAAACATATGCAACAAATGTGTAACAAATCAATGTGCTAGCATGCTTAACATACATAGCAAAACATAGTGAAAGCATGTACTAAATATGTACTAGGTGAAACTAGCATGTTTATGTCATAAAAGCATGAAATGCACGAAAGTAACATGTATGTACATGTGTATCACCCCAAAGTATTTGAAAACGGTAAAAGAGGGGAACTATGTACTCACTTGGGATTGCTAATTAGTCTTGAGAATAAGACCAATTTAAGCTCCAAGGGTCACGGAATCAACCGGCACCTAGTATAGGTAACTATGTTAATAAATCGGCTCCTAAATCGGGAGATAGGATAGAATGAGGTTCTATAAATCAAATGAGTAATTGAACTCATATGGTATGATTTAATAGGCCCTACATTCCGATTGGAAAGCCTACCTATGTGCTTTTGACCCGTTTCGACACATTATGGTAACATAAGCTACTATAAGGCGTCGTTAGCGTAAAACTATGTTCGGATGGTAATCTATGTGCTATGTCAAGTCTTACATGCCCAATTACCCCTAAACATGTTACTAAATCAGATTACAAGTCAAAAATATGTTCACATAGTCAATATACGGATTTATGCTTCAAAAGGGCATTTTGGTCATTTCTATGGGCATATAAGCTAACTAGCAAATGACTAACCAATCCTAGGTGATCATAAGGTATAACCTCAGTGGTTATTCCCTATGCATCTATGATCACTAACTAAGCTTGGTCGGATCCTAAAGATCGACCAAACGGGTCGGGTTCGAAAGTGTAAGCGGCTGTTTAGACCGCTTAACTTACGACCTTAAACAAGCACAAACTAATAGTGTCGAGTTAGACATGTCAAAACATGTCTAACCTACTGATTTGGTATCAAAACAAAGTGTTTTGATACCTTAAAGTAGTTCCGTTGCAAAATGCGTGCTAAAACGCATTTTGACCGAAACTTTGACTCGACACTACAACTAGCTAACGTGGTAATCAGCGGCTATAATCACGAAGGATTATAACTATCGTGATTACAATCACGTTTCAAAGTTCAATTGAACTTTGACTTGACCAATTGATGGTCAAAACCGAAAGTCAAACTGTTGGCCAAACGTTTGACTTTCTGCATTACATAAGGAAAAAGCCAATAAAAAGAATGAAAGAATGCTCACTAAGGGTCCTTGCTATCTTTTCAACAAGAAGACAAAGTCCCAAAGCTTGAGAGAGCTCCCAAGTCAGATGTGAAGAAGAGAAAATGAGAATGAGAAAGGAAATGAGGAGAAATGGATGGCTATTTATAGTTGTTGTGAAGTAACAAGATCATTACAAGTGTTTTGATTAGCCATTAAGCAATGAATCATGGCCATCCATTTGTCACAAGCAAGTACAAAGCCTTGGTGACCACTTAAACTTGCTTAACACACCAAGAATTTACCAAAACAGCCCCTGAATTTGCAAACAGTTTGCAAAAACCAACTTTCTAGTCACTGGGCACGTGAGGCGGCCCGCATAAGAAATAGGGAAGGGCTTACGCGCCCCGCCTGAGTCCCCCAGATCAGCAAAGTTTCAAATTTGGCAGCTTTGGTCCCTGCATGCATTCGAGTCCATTTCAGGCCTTTTTGACCCCCGTTAAGCCATTTTCAAGGCTCTACAAGGTCAACAAAGTTTAGAGGACTCAAAATATGCTTGGAACATTCTCGGATGTCGGCTCGTTTGGGCGTACGGTCGCGTTGTTCGTTAAATTACGACGAAACTCAAACGGACGTAAAAACGAACCAAATTGAGCGACGAATGGAATTTTTTGCATGCCGATAACTAAAATAAAAATATTTTAGTGTGCACAAAAATTTTGGATGTCCAGATGTGGCCAGAGCGTAAGATATGCGAGAAAATGCAAACTTACGCCGTTTTTGACACTTTTAGTCCCTGTAAGATCATGTAAGCATGTTTTCGCACACCGAACCTATCAAAGCTTATTTCTAAGACATTTTTAGGTTATATATGGTATGTTTAACTTATGATCAAGTTCCGGACTGTACGTTGCCTTACGAAACGGCAGACTTTTGCAAGTTGACGCAAATAGTCCCTGAGAGCGAATAAACTTGTTTTTGCCATACCAAAGCCTTTAAAACTTATTTCTAAGTTATATAAAGGTTATTTAAGGTATGTTAAGTTTATGATGATGTTCCGGAGTGTTTGTCGCGTAAAACTGATCGTGTTAACGCATCAGTTCGCATATAACTTTCCAGAAAGCGATATAGAGTTTGAAATCGATCAAAAATCAACATGGGCACAAACCAAACATAAAAGACAAACATTGGGATCAAAACACACTGTTTTATTAATATTGTATTGTTCAGAGTTTGTAAAATGATATCACGAGCACAGATGTCACAGTCTCCCCTACTTCAGGAAATTTCGTCCCGAAATTTATTTAGAGGAAACTTGTGAGAATAGATGTGGATATTTCGCTTTCATCTGATCTTCACGTTCCCAAGTAAACTCTGGGCCACGTTTAGATTCCCAGCGAACTTTGACCAACTTAATCCGCTTGCTTTTCAACTGCTTAAATGAACGGTACACTATCTCCACAGGTTTCTCAACAAAGTGCATCGTGTTATCAATACGAATTTCATCAAGTGGTATGTGGAGGTTCTCATCAGCTAAACACTTTCTGAGATTGGACACGTGGAATGTTGGATGAACATTTCCAAGTTCAGGAGGTAGCTCAAGTTTGTAGGCTACTTTTCCGACTCTTTCAACGATCTTGAATGGTCCAACATAGCGAGGTGCAAGTTTTCCTTTCTTTCCAAATCTAATCACACCTTTCCAAGGGGATACCTTGAGTAGGACGTGATCACCGACTTGAAATTCTAAGGGCTTGCGTCGTCGATCCGCGTAACACTTCTGGCGGCTTCTAGCTGTCTGAAGGTTATCACGAATCTTCTTAACCTTATTTGTAGTCTCTAGAATGAGTTCAGGTCCAGTAAGCTGAGCTTCACCTATCTCATTCCAGCAGACCGGTGAACGACATTTTCGACCGTATAAAGCTTCGAAAGGAGCCATATTGATGCTAGAGTGATAACTGTTGTTGTAGGAGAATTCGATCAAAGGTATATGCGAATCCCAACTACCACCAAAGTCAATCACACATGCTCTAAGCATATCCTCCAGTGTCTGGATTGTTCTTTCAGATTGACCATCTGTCTGCGGATGGTACGCTGAGCTCAAATGAAGTTGAGTACCCATGGCAGATTGCATGGTTCTCCAAAAGCGAGACAAGAATCGAGCATCTCTGTCTGATATAATGTTCAAAGGAACCCCATTTCGAGTTACAATCTCATCAACATAGATCTTAGCAAGCTTGTCAGCAGACAGATCCTCACGGATCGGCAAGAAATGTGCTGACTTTGTAAGACGATCAACAACAACCCAAATGGCGTCATGACCCTTTTTAGTGCGTGGTAACTTGGTAATGAGATCCATAGAAATGTTTTCCCATTTCCAAACTGGAATCTCTGGTTGCTCTAATAATCCAGAGGGATGTTGATGTTCTGCCTTAACCTTAAGACAAGTAAGGCATTTGGAAACATATAAGCAATGTCTTTCTTCATACCCGGCCACCAATACTGGGTTCGAAGATCCTTATACATTTTGTCTGCACCAGGATGAATAGAATAACGAGACTTGTGAGCTTCATCCATAAGCAAAGTGCGAAGATTGTCTATACTTGGGACCCACAAACGGCTCATGTAATAGAAAATCCCAAAATCTCTTAGTTCAAGCTCAGGATTGGTATGACACGGTAACTCTTTACCCATAAAGTCTTGTGTAATACAAGTATGTTGAGCCTGAATTATGCGGGATTGAATGTCAGATCGAACCTGAACACAGTGAAGCTTGACACGTTCCTTACGACTCAATGCGTCAGCCACGATATTCGCCTTACCAGGATGGTAGCGAATTTCACAATCGTAGTCGTTTAGGAGTTCAACCCAACGTCGTTGCCTCATGTTTAGTTCTTTCTGATTGAAGATATGCTGGAGACTTTTGTAGTCAGTAAGCACTACACACTTTGTACCATACAGGTAGTGTCTCCAGATTTTGAGAGCAAAGACTACTGCACCTAACTCAAGATCATGAGTGGTGTAGTTCTTCTCGTGTACCTTCAGCTGTCTTGATGCATAGGCTATAACTTTGTTTCTTTGCATAAGAACACAGCCAAGGCCTAAGTTGGATGCATCACAGTACACGACAAAGTCGTCATTACCCTCGGGCAAAGATAGAATAGGTGCATCGCAGAGTTTCTGTTTCAAGGTCTGGAAAGCTTCTTCCTGTTTGGATCCCCACTCAAAAGGTTTGCTTTTCTGAGTTAAAGCAGTGAGAGGAACCGCAATCTTGGAGAAGTTTTCAATGAAACGGCGGTAATAACCCGCTAGACCAAGAAATGAACGAACCTCAGTAGGAGTAGTAGGAGTATCCCAATCCTTAATCGCACTGATTTTGGCGGAATCTACATGTATACCTTGTTCGTTGACTATGTGCCCTAAAAATTGAACTTCCTTAAGCCAGAATTCGCACTTGGAGAATTTGGCGAAAAGTTGTTCTTTCTTTAGGAGCTCCATTGTAAGGCGAAGATGTTGTTCATGATCAGCTCGAGTCTTAGAATAGATCAAAATATCATCAATGAAGACGATGATGAACTTGTCCAAATAAGGCTTACAAACCCTATTCATCAAGTCCATGAAAACAGCAGGAGCATTAGTTAAACCGAAGGGCATAACTGTAAACTCATAATGACCATAACGCGTACGAAAAGCTATCTTGGGAATATCTTCTTCGAGAACTCGAAGTTGATGATACCCAGAACGTAGATCAATCTTTGAAAAGCAAGTAGCACCCTGTAGCTGATCAAAGAGATCATCAATACGAGGTAGGGGATATCAATTCTTGATGGTAAGCTTGTTAAGCTCACGGTAATCGATACACATCCTGAATGATCCATCTTTCTTTTTCACGAATAGGACAGGAGCGCCCCAAGGGGAAAAGCTTGGACGGATGAATCCTTTGTCAGAAAGCTCCTGAAGCTGTTTAGATAACTATTGCATCTCAGACGGTGCTAGACGATAAGGTGACTTAGCAATGGGATTTGCACCACGTACAAGATCGATGCGAAACTCAACTTGGCGTACAGGGGGTAAACCAGGTAATTCTTCGGGAAATACCTCTGGATAATCCCGAACAATAGGGATATCTTGGATAGTCTTACCCTTGCCTTTCTCTTCTACGACATGTGCTAAGAAAGCAACATATTTCTTCCGTAGATACTTGTGGGCTTGGGTAAAAGACATAACCTTAAGACCATTGACGGGTTTCTCCCCACGAACTTCTAAGATCTCACCAGTCGAAAGCGGTATACGGACCAACTTCTCAAAACATACCACCTCAGCATGGTACTTTGATAACCAATCCATTCCTACTATAATGTCGAAGCTCCCGAGTTGCATCAGTGGGAGGTCGATAGGGAAAAGATGGTTATTGAGATTCAACTGGCAATTTCGAAGAACAGAGTCGAGTACAACAGGTTCACCACTAGCTACTTCTACTGTCAAGGGCTTTCCTAGTTTTGTTCTAGTCATCGCAAGCAAAGGCTCAAATGCTAAGGACACAAAACTCTTATCGGCACCCGAATCAAATAGAACAGAAGCAGATGGTTGTTAACAAAGAACGTACCGTTCACCACTTCGTTATCCGCACGTGCCTCATTTGTATTAAGATTAAAAGCTCTACCACGAGCCGGTGCCTGATTTGCGTTTGCCAACCTCGGGCAATTGTTCCTGTAGTAGGTCAGATCCCCACAGTTGAAACATGAACCAGGCGGAAAGTGAGGTCGTGCAGGATTCTGGGCAGGGTTTTGTACTGCTGGGTTTTGAGCTGCCTGATTTTGATTAGGAGCAAAACGGCAGGTGTTGGCGAGATGACCAGACTTGCCACAATTTGTGCAGATGCGGCATTGCAACTGTGGCTGGTGATGGCTGTTACATCTGTTGCACAAAGGTGCATTACCAGCATACTGCCTCTTGGCAGCAGGTTGTGCAGCCTGATTCTGTGCAGCCTGATTAGGAGCAGCCCGGTTTGTCTGAGCAGTGACCGCGAAATTCTTGGAAGCCTTACGCTTCCTCGATTTCTTTGAAGACTCAGCAGCCTTCTTGCCCTTACTATCCTTGGTACTATCAGACTGTTTCTGCTTCTTGTCACCCTTTCTGTGGAGTTTACCCTTCTTGATTTGGGATTCAGTAAGGGTAGCAGCTAGCTCAATGGCCTGTCGGACGGTAGTAGGGTGGCTGCCAGTGACAATATCCTGAACAGGATCTGGCAAACCATCTATGTACCTCTCGATTGCCTTATCCAAAGGTGTGACCATTGTCGGACAGAGCAAGCTTAACTCCTCATATCTGTCAGTGTAAGCCCGATGTTCACCACTGACTTGCTTCAGATCATTGAACTCATCTTCGAGTGCCCTCTGCTCGTGACGAGGACAAAATTCTCTCATCATGAGAGCCCTGAGTTCCTCCCAAGTCTGACCCAAAGCAACATCAGCACCTCAGTCTCTCATTACCGCATTCCACCAGGTAAGAGCCCTCTTTTGGAATACACTCGAAACAAACTCGACCTTACGGTTGTTCGGACACTGAACATGGCGAAATGTGCTCTCAAGACTCTCAAACCGCTGGAGAAGCCCAGTTGCTCCTTCAGTACCACTAAACTTGAGCGGTTTAGCCGAATTAAACTGTTTAAAGTTGCACGGAGCAGGTGCATTAACATTGTTATTGGTGGCTTGGTTTATTTGACTTATGAGACCAGGTAGCATAGCTGCCATCTGCTGTGCTATAATAGCTGCCAGTTCGGCATCAGGTTGAGGAACATTACGTCGAGGAGGCATTCTAAAAGAGGAAACATGAGAGAAAATGAGTGAGATGATGTGATGAAAATGAGATAACAATAAAATCGACAAAAAGCAAGGAAGGTGGTCATTTGTTTGTTACCACAAAGCAAACAAACAACACACGGTGACAAATCAAAGTAAATGAGTCATAATAATGTATCGTGAAGACATGCTCGCCTATAAGTGAACACTCACCCCAAGAGTTCCCAGGTAAGAGTGACTGGTCCGATACTGCGGATTTGTACGAACACTCTAGCCTTAGACAGAAAACTCAGGGTACAGGCATTCACTCTTCCAGTTTGCACGTGTTCACATTATTTAGACCCAAAACTTTGACGAGATTTAAAATTCAGAAGGCATAAAGCCAAAAACTGAATCAAACCGGAAGGGTTCAAAACCATATAATCAATCATCCAAGGATAGATGATTAATTTCAAAATCATTTTGGAAAATTATGTTCATGTTTTGGTAATCACCTTAGGATAGGTGACGGGTATTGTTTTAAGATCTAAACACAAGTAAACTTGTGTTAGGGTCCTAGAAAGTTATAGTCTAGGTCAAAGCATTGCTAATAACCTAATTCCCTATAACCATTGGCTCTGATACCAATTCTTCTGTCACACCCCGGCCGCGTAAAACAACAAACCGCGGTGGAAACGCCGGGGAGGTGAGTGGCGACAGAATTATTGTTTCAACAACCATGGCAAATAAAGTTATGTATTATTTAAAATTAAAGTTACATTGTCTTTGAGTTCAACTAAAACTACATAATAACTGTCCTTTTAGTCACTAAGGCCCGAGTCCGCCTAAGTGAAGCACAAGCATCATCATGCATTAACACCTGAAACACATGTAAAAATAGGTACGGCAGCATAAAAATGCCTGTGAGATACATAGGTTTTGTTTATGCAGATTCATGACTTGTATTTGAAAGAAGTGTTTAATAAAATGTAGTCATGAACCTTGTAAAATGTTTTTCTTTGTAAAACCATGTGAAAATCAATGAAAATCAAATGATGATGAAATGATAATGCATGGTTAAATAAATAACCAAGTGAAAATGAAATTTGAATAAATGTGTACTTTGTAAAACATTGTATAGTTCTTGTATAAAATGTTTCATGTCTTGCCCAAGTGATTTATATAACGCAATAATGTATAATACAATAAAAGCACTTATATATAGGAAGTACCAGCGGCGTATCCACCATGCTTTTATCATATAACACATAGCCCCGTTACATAAGTCACTTATCAATAACCAACCAAAATGTCTTGTTTCATGTCAAAAATGTGTATGTGTAAACCATGTACAATGTCATGTGTGAAATGTTTCATGTATAACCAAATGAAATGCATAGCAAGTAGGGAATCATCTACTTAAACTATGTGATGATGTCAATGTATAAACTGTGTCATGTATGGTGAATAACTAAAAGCTACTCAACCCCATAGAAAATGTTCGAACCAATGTTTTTGAATAAACCTAAGTTTAAATCAAATGTTATGTTTTGCAGAAAAAACAATGCTGTAGGACCGGTTTGGCGACCGTTCGATTGCGTAACGTTCGTTTCACGTGCGGAATCCGTGAACGAACGTGACCGAACACACGATAACGTACTTCTAATGTGATTCCATTGCTAACTTTGACAAGATTGATACGCGAATCACGTATTTACAACTTTCTCTCTCTACTTTCTCTCTCTAGAAAGTCTTCTCCCCAACTTCTCTCTAAATCTCTAACTCAAAGTCTACCAAAAGTCTAACTAAAATCATGACATATCTCCTATTTATATGGTCAAGGCAACTAAATGAAAGTTTACACTAATTACAAGTTTGCCACCTTGCCATTTCTAACTAAATATGACAATATGCACTTGATTTCTTCTCGGCTTTTCACTACGACTCGGATTGACGAAGGCGATAGACAAAATATGCATCAACAATCTCCCCCTTGGATATTGCCGTAGTCAATCTCGTAGTGAAACTCGTAATGACTTGTCTTTCTCTCTCTCTAAGACTCGAACAAAGATGTAGTCGACAGACAACTGCACTAACAAACTCCCCCTTGAATGTTGACGAAATCTTCAGTGAGAGTCTTCAATCATTCACAGCACCTCAATCTTGTTCGATCTTCTTCAGGAACTCTGCCTGGAATCATTTCTTTTTCAGAAACTTCCTCCTGAAATCATATGCCTTGATCTTTCTCTGGCTCTAACTTTCGTCAGACTCCCCCTATCTTCATGCTGGGATCTTTATCTGGAAATCGTTATCACCATTGAAATCAACTCCTGGCTTTCTCTGTTTAAGCTCTTCTCTGGTTCTGATGAGTCTCCTGGCTATCCGTAGCAACAGGATCAGAAACCTGCAAATCTCAAACACACTATCACAGACCAATACAATTTGTAATTCAATTTAATGAATCAGCAAATCATATAAGAACAATTATGAAGATTAAACTGTAGGTTACCATTCAACTTAGTCATCAAGTTAATGAACCAAATTTTGCATTTCAAATCTTCACAATTTTACACACTCTCCCAAACCACAAGTTCAACATGTTTTACACTTGAAATATCGAAAATCAGTTCTTCACACTCTGTTGTCGAAAATCTTTTTGAAGTTTTCAAATATCAAACAAAAATACAATATTTTTGGATTTTTGAATTTAATGAAATACAAAAATGAACACTATTTTTGAGAGATTGTGCAAGAGGATCATATCGGTTTTTTGAGACATATCACCAACACCGTTGATCTTGATTAATCAGCAAATGTTAAAAACAAATTTACTTCTGATTGTCAGTATTGTTGTCCACTTAAACCTCTACACAAATTTTCAATTGATTCAAGATACGTATTTAATGTTTTAGAACTTAGACTTATTTGAGTGTCCCACCTCTTGAATATACTCCCGTATCCAGATCTCAATATTCTGATTTACAGGTAAGTATACTACAAATGATATCTGTATATAAATTAGGGGAAAAATGCGAGAACTGAGGGATCTCAGGTCAGAACTTCCGTTCAGCAGAGAGATATCAGCTTCGACTTAGCAGTGGGTCCCCTTTAGAGGATCTTTTCAGCTACAACAACTGATCATCAATTTTATTGTCTAATCAGCTGAGGGCTTTATGCTATGTTTCAAGCATATGAAGAAAGTATTAGCCAGGGACTAGGTCAGAACCACCGTTCAGCAGAAGTCCCGGAATAATACCCCAGACATCATTTGAGTACAAGAACCTAGTATTCCAGAATAAGAAACCTTTCAAACGAGATTTCAGGGGTTACCTATATATCCAAGTAGTGTTCCCCACAAAATAAGTAAGTTTTGATTTTATGTTTATATCTCGAATACAATTTACTAACTGTGTGAAGCCTACTGACACATCATTAGTAAGACTTGTTTAAAAACAATTTTGTCTTTACAAATCTCTAGCATGCTGTGATAGTCCACCGATGTACTATCATCTCCTCTTTTTGCAACAAAACTCATTTTCATTTTTTTCAATTTTTTTAAATTTTTCAAAATTTTAATACTCCCCCTAAAATCAAAATATGTTTCAATTTTGATTTTCTGAAGAAAAATTGAAAACAAACTATACAAGAAACTTGACAACATTATGTGAATTACCTCAATTTACCATTCTCGTGCAAAAACAATCAGAACTCCCCCTCACAACAAACTATTTTCCCATAATGATTTCAAAACACTTAAGTTTGTTTCAATCAAAATGGTTTTTCCGGAAAAATTAGTTTGTGTTCAAACCATTTGTAGATTCGGGGTTATCTCTTCATCTTGTTTTCTTCAAACATTTTAAAGATTTATCATTTCCAGTTTGATCATAAACCATCAGTAGAAAATCAAGTACAAATTAATGTCCCTGATTTACCACGTACGAGGCGAAAAATCACCAAAGTGAAATTTCTCAAGAAATGTGCCGATTCATGATCCACGATACCATCTTGGGATCTCCGGCAAGTCAGGTTTTTCATTTAAACAGATTCACCCAAGCCTGACGGTCCTTGGGTGATTTCGAATTCTTGTTCAACAATGGTGGAAAATTTGCATCATCCATTGCTAAACCTGAATTCTCCTTTTTTACCTCAACCAAAGGCTCCTCTAGCTTTGACGAACCAGAATCATTGCCTGCAGGTGGCTTGTCTGACTTTGACCTGTCAGATTCATCGCCAATCATTTTCTTCTTTTTCTCTCTCTGTTCTGTCCTCAGATTTGTATCTGATGAATTCGTCTTGCTTGACTTTGCGACCGAAGAAGTTGATTCATCAGAGCTCTTATTCTTTCCAACGGATGAACCCGAGGACAAAATCTTCTCGAGATACTCTCTCGCCTTCTTTCTTTTCTTCCTCAGTCTGTCTTTCTGCCCCTGTGAAAGCTTGACTTTCTTTTCTTGAATTTTCTGTTCTTGAACTTTAGGTTTTAGAACCTTCTGTTCCTGGGGCTTGACTTTGACTGGAATCTTTGCCAATTTCTGAGAATTAACCCTCAATCTGTCATTCGATTTCCTTGGGCATTCTCTGGCAATGTGACCTTTGATGTTGCAATTAAAGCACCTTCTGGTCTCATAACTCCAATACTGGCAGTTAACAGCAATGTGCCCGTGATATCCGCAGCTGTAACACACTCTGTTATCGTACCGTATACCACCTTCACACCAAACGCTCAGATCATAGCATTGTCTGGCTTCGTGATATTCCTTCCTCAAGTTTGCTGGATTTGGCTTTTGAGCACTGTGGTCCGACCTGCACCACTTATTACCAACAATTTTTGAATTTTCATTTTTTACTTTTTGTAATTTTTTCTTTTGATTAGATGATCGATCTGATGAACTTTTATTATCTTTTTGTTTCTGTTCCACTTTCTTCTTCAAAGGTTTCTGTTTAGAACATTCACCTTTTTCAGTTGATTGTAGAACAGTTTTCTGAAATTTTTCTTTTAAATTTAAAAACAATTTTTGTTTTTCAATTTTAACATGTTCATCATCAGATTTTACATCACAATCTTCAACTTTGACAGAGTCAAAGTTTGTGACATCGTCACTTATTGGATCAGAATTGATTGGTTTTGGACAGGGAAAATTCAAACTGTCTGATTTAGTCACAAAACCTATCAATTTCTTCTCAAGTTCATCAATTTTGTTCCTCGAATTCTCAGCTTCACTTTCAAGCTGAGATATTCTCCCAAAATGAGACTTGATTGTTTTCTCATTATCATTCTTCAAATTTTCAAGAACAGATTTTTCATTCATCAAAACTTTTATCTGTTCCTGAAATTTTGATTCATTCGCTTTCAGATTCTTGTTTTCCAGCTTAATCCAGAAATCCTCATCTTCTGAAGATTTCTTTTTGCTTTCAAACTCTTTTTCCAACACTTCAATTTTCTTTCTAGCACATTCACATTCTTTCTCCAAATTTATAATTTTCTGAAGATGTGAATTGATCAATTTTTGCTTTTCAATGTTGTTTTGGCTAAAAACCTTTCTCCCATCTTCAAGAATTTTCAGTTGATTTTGAAATTCTTTTTCACTTTTTGATTTTTCAATTTCAAAATCCTTAATTTTCTCTTCAAAAACCTTTTCTTTTTCTTTCAACTTCTTGTTTTCAAATGTCAAACTGTTCAAATTACTTAACAGTTTGTCATTTTCAACTTTCAGTTTCTCACAATTTTCCTTCAAAATAAGAATCTGCTTATCATCAGCATGCTTCACATCTTCCAACTTCTTGACTTTCGATGTCAAACTTTCCGCATCCATCAAGAGTTTGTCATTTTCAGTCTTGAAGCTGTCACATTTTGAGCACACTGAAGCAGAATTTGAGGAGTCATTCTTCACAGATTCTTTTTCAGTTTTCTGTCCTTCAGCTTCCTTTATTGAACTTTCTTCAACTTTTGCTTTTTTCTGGATATCCAACTCATGCTTTTCAATTTTCTGAATAAACTGTGCCAGATTCATAACTTGAGACTTCCTCATTTGTTTTACAATCAACAGATAAGTTCCCACTTCTGTTGGGGTAAAGCCTCAGCTAGCTTATCGATCCACTCATCATCCTCTTTCTTAATGTTCAATCTATCCATTTCCAATACCAGATGACAATATCTATCAATTGTCTGCATTGTTGTTTCATCTTCAAAAGCCACAAACGTATCAAATGATTTCTTCAATAACTCAGCTGAAACTGTATCAACCGGTGTAGCAAGAGCATTGTAAAATTTTTCAGCCATGTTTCAAAACTCAGATGATGCTTTGGGAAATACGAAAAGCTATGACCCGGCAAAACCACACGACCCTCTTCTTTTGAACTAATAAGCTTTGAGCTTGAACAAACACAATACTTTGAGCTTGGAATGTGACCCGGATCAAAAATTCAAATGTCAATAATAATCTAACACTTCTGAGTTTACCAAACCTTTATATCAAAACAATCATCAGAATCAAATGATAGGGCCTTCAAAATCTAATGGGCGGTGCAATGTGATTGTTTATTTTTTAAAACAAAACGGCACCTATCAGTGATTGGGTCGAAGATTAATGGCAGTTCAATTGATAAATAAATGACAGTTTTATAATGGGGCGGTGTGGGTATGATTTGCCAATCAAAGCAAAATGGGACGGCACTTCTGTTTGATTGGACCAACTACCTTGACTAAAACAATTCACATAGGTTGACAAATGATATTGATTGGGCAAGAAAATGTGAGTGGGGCGGTGCACTTTGACTTTTTGTTAATGAATCCGACAACTTTTAGAGTTTACACATTTTCAATTGATACACACAATTCAATGCAATATCACGTGAATTATAAACGATGATCATTTATGAGCTTTAAAAAAAAACGAGCCACGACTTGTATAAAAAGCGGTCCACATTATAACATGTCATAAGAGCGGTTCACAGATTGTCTAATAAGCGGTCCTCGATATTACTTTTGACACAAAAGCGGTTCAAGATTTCACCAAATGAGCGACCCACAATCAATAATTTGGAGCGGTCCTGACTTATTTTTCGAGCGGTCCTGGATGATGTCAGCGAAACACGAACCGAATGCAAGCAAAAACTCAGTTTGAACCAATTTTAGGCCGATTTAGGTTCTGAAAATTTCAAGGTTTTGTTAATTCATGATTACGCACACAATATGTAAATTTGAAGCGATTTTGACCGTAAAAAGTTTCGTTTTTTCGAAAAAGAAAGGTGTAGAAGCAGAAAAAGTGATGAAAACGAGCTGTATATGCGAGATCTCCTCCTCCTTGGCTCTGATACCACTTGTAGGACCGGTTTGGCGACCGTTCGATTGCGTAACGTTCGTTTCACGTGCGGAATCCGTGAACGAACGTGACCGAACACACGATAACGTACTTCTAATGTGATTCCATTGCTAACTTTGACAAGATTGATACACGAATCACGTATTTACAACTTTCTCTCTCTACTTTCTCTCTCTAGAAAGTCTTCTCCCCAACTTCTCTCTAAATCTCTAACTCAAAGTCTACCAAAAGTCTAACTAAAATCATGACATATCTCCTATTTATATGGTCAAGGCAACTAAATGAAAGTTTACACTAATTACAAGTTTGCCACCTTGCCATTTCTAACTAAATATGACAATATGCACTTGATTTCTTCTCGGCTTTTCACTACGACTCGGATTGACGAAGGCGATAGACAAAATATGCATCAACAATCTCCCCCTTGGATATTGCCGTAGTCAATCTCGTAGTGAAACTCGTAATGACTTGTCTTTCTCTCTCTCTAAGACTCGAACAAAGATGTAGTCGACAGACAACTGCACTAACAAATGCTTTATGATTACCAACATTTAAGTAGTAATGTTAATCGCATACATTCAAGCCTTGCGACTGTGGCGACAAACCCTTAAACGAATTAAAGGTTTATCTAAGTTATGTTGTCGGATTCTGTCATCCCCAACTTCCAAACAAACCTAGGAAGTCGGAAACGGGAGTTGTCAATTCCTATGGTACCATTACATAAGTCCGAGCGGCGTGATCAATGTTAATGAATGTATTATTGTCCCATTTAACATACCAAATGTCATAACCAATGTAGCATGTGAAAACCATGTACTAGGAATGCTAAGTAAACATGCCTAGTAAAAATGTTCATGTAAAACAATGTGCTAGCATGCTCAGTAAATATACATAGCAGAAATGTCATGTAAAACAATGAGTTCCATATGCTAAGTAAACATATGCAACAAATGTGTAACAAATCAATGTGCTAGCATGCTTAACATACATAGCAAAACATAGTGAAAGCATGTACTAAATATGTACTAGGTGAAACTAGCATGTTTATGTCATAAAAGCATGAAATGCACGAAAGTAACATGTATGTACATGTGTATCACCCCAAAGTATTTGAAAACGGTAAAAGAGAGGAACTATGTACTCACTTGGGATTGCTAATTAGTCTTGAGAATAAGACCAATTTAAAGATCGACCAAACGGGTCGGTTTCGAAAGTGTAAGCGGTTGTTTAGACCGCTTAACTTACGACCCTAAACAAGCACAAACTAATAGTGTCGAGTTAGACATGTAAGCGGTTGTTTAGACCGCTTAACTTACGACCCTAAACAAGCACAAACTAATAGTGTCGAGTTAGACATGTCAAAACATGTCTAACCTACTGATTTGGTATCAAAACAAAGTGTTTTGATACCTTAAAGTAGTTCCGTTGCAAAATGCGTGCTAAAACGCATTTTGACCGAAACTTTGACTCGACACTACAACTAGCTAACGTGGTAATCAGCGGCTATAATCACGAAGGATTATAACTATCGTGATTACAATCACGTTTCAAAGTTCAATTGAACTTTTTCTTGACCAATTGATGGTCAAAACCGAAAGTCAAACTGTTGGCCAAACGTTTGACTTTCTGCACTACATAAGGAAAAAGCCAATAAAAAGAATGAAAGAATGCTCACTAAGGGTCCTTGCTATCTTTTCAACAAGAAGACAAAGTCCCAAAGCTTGAGAGAGCTCCCAAGTCAGATGTGAAGAAGAGAAAATGAGAATGAGCAAGGAAATGAGGAGAAATGGATGGCTATTTATAGTTGTTGTGAAGTAACAAGATCATTACAAGTGTTTTGATTAGCCATTAAGCAATAAATCATGGCCATCCATTTGTCACAAGCAAGTACAAAGCCTTGGTGACCACTTAAACTTGCTTAACACACCAAGAATTTACCAAAACAGCCCCTGAATTTGCAAACAGTTTGCAAAAACCAACTTTCTGGTCGTTGGGCACCTGAGGCGGCCCGCATAAGAAATGGGGAAGGGCTTACGCGCCCCGCCTGAGTCCCCCAGATCAGCAAAGTTTCAAATTTGGCAGCTTTGGTCCCTGCATGCATTCGAGTCCATTTCAGGCCTTTTTGACCCCCGTTAAGCCATTTTCAAGGCTCTACAAGGTCAATAAAGTATAGAGGACTCAAAATATGCTTGGAACATTCTCGGATGTCGGCTCGTTTGGGCGTACGGTCGCGTTGTTCTTTAAATTACGACGAAACTCAAACGGACGTAAAAACGAACCAAATTGGGCGACGAATGGAATTTTTTGCATGCCGATCACTAAAATAAAAATATTTTAGTTTGTACAAAAATTTTGGATGTCCAGATGTGGCCAGAGCGTAAGATATGCGCGAAAATGCAAACTTACGCCGTTTTTGACACTTTTAGTCCCTGTAAGATCATGTAAGCATGTTTTCGCACACCGAACCTATCAAAGCTTATTTATAAGCCATGTTTAGGTTGTATATGGTATGTTTAACTTATGATAAAGTTCCAGACTGTACGTTGCCTTACGAAACGGCAGACTTTTGCAAGTTGACGCAAATAGTCCCTGAGAGCGAATAAACTTGTTTTTGCCTTACCAAAGCCTTTAAAACTTATTTCTAAGTTATATAAAGGTTATTTAAGGTATGTTAAGTTTATGATGATGTTCCGGAGTGTTTGTCGCGTAAAACTGATCGTGTTAACGCATCAGTTCGCGTATAACTTTTCAGAAAGCGATATAGAGTTTGAAATCGATCAAAAATCAACATGGGCACAAACCAAACATAAAAGACAAACACTGGGATCAAAACACATTGTTTTATTAATATTGTATTGTTCAGAGTTTGTAAAATGATATCACGAGCACAGATGTCACAGTCGCTTAGATCTATTCCTATAGATCTTGATTCCTAGAATGTAAGCGGCTTCTCCAAGATCCTTCATAGCGAAGCAAGATCCCAACCAATGTTTAATCTCCTTAAGCATGGGGATGTTGTTTCCAATGATCAATATATCATCTACATACAAGATGAGAAATGATATAGCACTCCCACTAGCCTTTCTGTAAACACAAGGTTCATCTTCATTCTTGACAAAGCCAAACTCTTTGACTTTCTGGTCAAAACGAAGATTTCAGCTTCGAGATGCTTACTTGAGTCCATAAATGGACTTGTTTAGCTTGCATACCCTATTAGGATATTTTGGATCGATAAAACCGTCAGGTTGAACCATATAAACATCTTCGGAAAGATGTCCACTAAGAAATGCGGTTTTAAGATCCATTTGCCAAATTTCGTAATCATAGTACGCAGCTATGGCAAGTAATATCCTGGTCGATTTGAGCATAGCAACGGGTGAGAAGGTTTCATCGTAGTCAATACCTTGAGTTTGAGTGAAACCTTTCGCTACTAGCCGTGCTTTATAGGTTTGTATATTTCCATGCATGTCAGTTTTTCTCTTGAAAACCCATTTGCTCCCTACTGCCCGAGATTCAGGGGGTAGCTCAACCAAGTCCCAGACTTGATTGTCACGCATGGATTGCATCTCGGCTTTCATGGCCTCTAGCCATTTCGCAGAATCTGGATTAGAAATAGCAGATTTGTAACTAGTAGGCTCGTCATCAGACTCGGCTACTGTCAGGACTTCAGAACCCTCAACATGCCAAAAGTATCTATCGGGTTCTTTACGAGTCCTGATGCTCCTGCGAAGGCTTGTGTTTGGGTCTGATTCAGTATCAACAATTTGTTGTGATTCAGACGTTCCGACCTCGTCAACGGTTGTTTGGAGTCCTTGAACTTCTTCAAGATCTACTAAGTTACTTCCAGTTCCTCGATTAAGAAGTTCATCTTCAAGGAACCTTTTAGCCTTCCTTTTGATGGAAATTGTATTTGCATCAGGATGGTAGAAGTAATAACCGCATTGGTTATAGTATCCGACGAAAACAACCTTTTCGCCTCAAGGGTCGAGCTTGTCATCAGAGTCACTTGTGATGTAGGCATCACACCCCCATATTCTTAGGTAACCCAAATTCGGCTTATGCCCATGCCATATCTCATATGGAGTTTTGTTTACCTTTTTGGTCGGCGCTAGATTTACGAGTCGAGCAGCAGTCATAAGAGCAAAACCCCAAAAGGAGTGAGGTAAATTTGTTCTACACATAATCAATCGAATCATATTTAGTAAGGTTCGATTTCTCCTTTCACACATGCCATTAAGTTGGGGTGTGACTGGTGGAGTGGGTTGTGAAACTATTCCATGTTCCTTTAGATGATCGAGAAATTCCAAGCTGAGGTATTCACCGCCTCCATCTGATCGAAGCATTTTAATCTTTCTATTAATTTGGTTTTCAACTTCGTTTTGAAACTCTTTGAACTTTTCAAAAGTTTCATGCTTATGCTTCATGAGATAGACATAAGCATATCGACTATAGTCGTCGATGAATGTAACGAAGTATCTCTCGTGATTCATAGTCATGACTCTAAAAGGACCACATACATCTGAGTGTATGAGTCCTAGTAGATCACTAGCTCGTTCACCAACATGGGTGAAAGGGTCCTTGGTGAGTTTGCCAGCTAAGCAAGACTCGCAATCATCAAATGAGTCCGTTCCAGTGGATTCAAGAATCCCCTCAGATTGGAGCCATTTTACGCGTGCCTTGCTTATATGGCCAAGTCTACAATGCCATAGGAATGAATCACTAGTACCATTTTTCTGACATTTAGAAAGGTGATATATGTTACTGCTAGGCTGAACATTAATTTCATTGATACCGTTTCGAGGTTTAGCCTCAAAATAGTAAATACCATTTAGATAAGCAGAAATAGCAACACCATTAAAAACATATCTAAATCATTGTTCAAAAAGCAATGAAACTGAAATGATGTTCCTGGTTAAACCAGGTGCATAGAGACAATTGTTCAAAACAACAACAAGACCAGAAGGACATGTAAGATTAAATGTGCCAGTTGCCAGAACTGGGACTCTTTTCCCATCACCAACAATGAGCTCCATGTCTCCCGGCTTCAGTTTTTTCCACTTCTCAGGCTCCTGCAAGATATTAATGATGTGATAACCAAACCCGGTATCAAATACCCATGTGTTGCTTGAAACAGTGAAAAGTTCGATAACATATATTAGAATACCTGAAGAAGTGCCTTCTCCATTAGCCTTCTTCACTTTGAGCTTGGCAAGATACTCGGGGCAGTTACGTTTCTAGTTCCCCATCTTGTTACACTCATAGCATTGCCGCTCTTCTGGAAGAGGGGCTTTCACAGCTTGCTTGCTCTTGTTGGTGGCAGGTTTGGCAGCAACAGGAGCCTTTCCTTTGTTTTTTATGTTATAACTTTTCTTCTTTGTTTTGGGCTTTTTAACACCACCAGATCGAACCATTAACACTTGGCTTACTTTGTTGGAAATGTTCATCTCTGCCGTTTTGAGCATCCCATGTAGCTCTGGCACTGTCTTTACCAAGTCATTCATGTTAAATTCATAACAAATTGATCATAGTGACGAGAAAGAGAGTTGAGAATGAAGTCAAGAGCCATCTCATCTTGGAGAGGATAACCAAGTTTGTTTAGTTGGTCGATGTAGCCTTTCATCTTGAGGACATGAGCACTAACTAAGGAACCCTCTTGCATTTTACAGCTTACGAGCTGTTTCATGGTGTCATAGCGTTCCTGACAGGCTTGTTTCTGAAACATACCCTTGAGTTGTTCAATCATGTCGAAGGCATTCATGTATTCCATATTCTTCTGAAGATCTGGAGACATGGTGGCTTGCATGAGGCAAGCAACTTCCATGGCATCTTCTTTATGTTTGTCAAAAGCCTTCTTCGCAACCACAGTGTTGTTCTCGGGTGCGGTTGGGATCGGGGTTTCCAAAACATAAAGCCTTTTTTGCCATCTTGAGAACGATTCTTAAGTTGCGGTGCCACTCAAGAAAATTGGTGTTATTTAGTTTGTCTTTCTCAAGTATGGACTTGAGAGCAAAAGAGGAGTTGTTTTCAGATGACATCTGTTAAGCAAAAATTATTTAATTAATATTTTTAATGTATTTCCTTATTTAGTGAGGTGAGACGATAAGGAGCGAGAATCCGGTTAGAAGCCCTTTCTAAAGGCAGCTGGGGCATGCAACATTAGCAAGAGGTTCAAGCGGACTGACAACGATTGTCAGTTGTGAGAAAAGCACAACTCCCGAGGTTTATGAGGCTGCGAGGACAATCTTTTGTCCTTGCATTGATACGTTTGGCCTCATCTATGCCACTTTTGTTCTCGAGACGGCTGGGGCACGCAACACGAGAAGAAAAGTAATCGTCGTCCTAAAACGGTCACATGTGGAAGGGCTGGATGTGTCGACGGAACCCTTGCACTTTGGAAGGATAAACTAGACACCAAGTGTCGTGCTGTGGCTCCAACACTGATGGTTCGCATTATGCCCCAAGTGTTACTACTAGTAGGATGGCATAGACCATTGATTTTAATTTTTACCAAATAGGGTCGTTATAGTCGGTTTTAATCTAAATATTAAATTTGTGACATAACCAAAAGGACCCTTTCACCTCTCAGGACAATTAGTTTTAGATAACCTACAAAACTAAGTTTGTCGCGACTTTGAATAACCAATTAAAGTTAATAGTAAAAACTATTAAGTTTATCAGTTTTAAAGATGTGAGAAAAAAAAAACATGTTATAAAACTCTAGTGGTTATAAAAATATGCAAGTTGCTAGAACTTGCTTTTTCTCGATTTTATTAAAAAAAAAACTTTTTAAGAATGCGTTTTGGTATTAGGTTGAAGTGTGACAACATTTATCAAAAGGCAACCATAATAGCAAAAATGAATATGTAAATCATATGGGCATAAATATGATCTTGCTAGAGCCAAGTAGCAAGATCAAAGGGGTCACGGTCATAAAACACAAAACAACCACAAGGATGGACTTGAGTGCATATTTTTGTCTTGAGCGACTCCCACTAACTCCAAGCCTCCTCTTGGCATTCGGTTTTGCTTCGAGTCTTCGCATCAACAATATTTAACAAGTAAATATAACAAAGACAAAGAACCTTATCTATTACAACTTTGAACCACAAAGCGGGCCAAAACCATAAACTAATCTATTACAACTTTGAGCCGCAAAACGGGCCAAAACCATAAACAAAACCAAATATAAACACAACCACGAGGTGGGGGCCGATTTACATATTCAACATAACCAAAAGCATGTTTGGGCAATTTTTGGTCAACCAAATATATAACAAAAATATGACCAAAAATATATATAGTCCAAAGATAAAAATAAATAAAAAACTTTAGACTTTTAAAGTTTGTGATTTATTATTCCGGTAAAATAAGACCGGTTTCGGTTTGCATGTGGTGAGCATCGGCTCTGATACCACTGAAGGAAGTCCGTGGTATAATTTTTTAAATTTATTTTATGAACCCGGTTCATATTAAATATGTGTCTATTTTGTTACAAGGATTAGTCAAAACATTTTTGACAAAAGAATACATGTAAAAAATATGTTATTCAAAATGAACTTTAATTAGTTAAAACTATATACACATTTTTAGGCAACGGAAGCGTGTGTAACAAAATTAACATGAACACTTTTATACCAAGGAATACCCGTAATGGAACAAGGTCACCAACATGCAAACACGAAATAGAACATCAACCATAGGGGGTTTAGATATACCTTCGGTTAAAGACTAACCGGTCGAGACACCAAGGTTCAACGAACAAGGGCTAGTTAACAAACCAACGAGACACGACGAGGGGGCGGCGCCAAGCGGCGGCAGTCGGCGGCAGTCAACAGCGGCAGCCGCGGTAGTAGGCGGCGGCAGGCGGTGGTGGCCGGTTTGGGTGTGTGAGTTGAGAGAGTTTTGTTGCAATCTTGTGTTTTTTTTTCTCAAAACAAAACCTACTTCTATATAGAACATGGACAATATTGCATGCTCGCCAAGTGTCAGAACATGCAAAAATTGCATGTGTTTTGATTGGCCACAAGTTAGGTGTAGGACAAGTGGCGAGAAGATTCCTTGCATGTAATTCCATTGGCTGAAATCTAGGTGCTCGCCAAATGGCGATGCAAGAGAATTCTTGTCCCACCCGATTTAGGAACCCGTCTCTCAGTTCAATACCCGCGTATCGTTCGTAATTACCAGTTAAATCAGTTAAGTGGATTTTAGTTCGTTGACCACGGTGTAACTCTTACGGGTCAAGACCCGGTCGGCAGCGTTGACTTATCGAACCGGACATAAATATCCAACACTAATACTACTATATATAAAAACTTTCTAAAAACTTGGAGGCCCTTGTGTTTTGGTGGCCCTAGGCCCGTGCCTAGATTGCCAAGTCTATGGAGCCGACACTGACTACATAAATTTGACTATTCTTTTATCTTGGGTGTCTAGGTCATGGTTGAGACATGATTCGTCACCTAAGAATATGAATGGAAGGCTACATCACCCCCCTTGCTTGATTCACTATGGCTTGCATGGATTAAACCATGTCAATCATTTTTCAAGAAATCGTTTGCTTTTTCTTTAGACAAAGATAAATTAAAATAAATAAGGGACTAGTGTTTGGGTCATGACCACACCCTTAGGGTAGTGGTTTTGGATGATGGATTAGACGTGGGTTACATGGCACTGAGGTGGAGGGTCATGTTGATTACGAGGGTCACGACCACACCCTATAGCCTAATGAAATATAATAATAAACAAAACAAAATTACTACCCAAATTTAACTTATCTTTTATAATTAATAAAATGAATTGTAAGATCATTTTTGAAAACAAATTACTGATTAATTCTTCATAACTAGAGCCCCCTACTAATATATTAACAATCAAGTTATTATTTCAAGTGTTTTAAAAGGGCCAAAGAGTATTTGAGTCAGATTATTTTTTTGAACGGCTCCCTTACATATCCCTTCTGTATATTTACATATATATCAGATGATTAGTTGATGATTAGTTGATTAATCGGTTAATAATAAATCGTTATTGACTTTTTTAAATCCTTCTGCTACATGAAATTACCACTAACTTTGCGATATATATTTTTGGTAAATTACACTTTTCGTCCTTTATGTTTATACCAGATTGCAATAGATGACCTTTAACTTCAATAATTACGGTCACAGTCCTTTTTTTTTTTTTTTTTTTTTTTTGTAAAACTCATTACACTCTACATGCTTTAGCACTAAACAGGTTAAAATTTCAAGTTAAATCTATCAACTTAAGTTTATTATGGTCATTTCATAATTTTATTTAAAATTTCTTAATATATAAAATCAAAAAATTACGTATATACATCATCTTCCCCAATTCCTCAAAATCATAGAACACCTTCATCCTATACTCCCAGTCACAACCAAACCCACACAACCAAATCCAACCCCTTCTACCCACACACTATAGAAACCTTCAACTTTGACTGCAGAATAAGAACATGATCTTGAATTAGCATATGCTATAACACGCTACGACAGACCCTGCCTTTAAACTCGCAAGCCTAACCACCACCATCACGTTTCAGATCTGTGAGAAGCGGAGGCGGTGAGCCGACACTTCTTCCGCCGCCGTGTCTGGAGGAGGTGTTGGAGGCAGTGATTGCGACAATGGGTCTGGGTTGTGATCGTTGAAAATGGGGTTGTCGGAAGATGATGCTGGTGCTGAGTTCGCCGGAAAAAGTGGCTGGTGGAGGATTCTCCGGTGTTTGGTGGTTGTGACGGAGGTGAACAAGGTAGGGTGAATAAGAAGGTGAGTAAATAAGGTTTCAAAGTGAGTGTATAACTCTATACTGTAAGTCTTAATGTTTTGTATCATTTGCACATGTATAGCGTACATACGCATGAGTTGTGTGTCACACCCTGACTTTTGCGGAAGCGTATGATGTGTGACTTGTTCAATATCATTGCATTCAATTATAATAAACAACTATATGATCAAAACGATGTTCATCCATTCATAAAGTTTAAAATATTACAAACACCAGTCGTTTAAGTATCAAACAACACAACCTTTGATTCAGTTACAAACCAACAAAAGTGGATGACATCTAAACTTGTTATTCATATCCCGAAACAACACCAGCGCCCAAGATCTAACTTTTTCCTGAAATACATGTAATTTTGAAAACATCAACAAAAGTTGAGCGAGTTCATGCGTTTTGTATGAGTACTGATAAGCTTGTAAACATTTGAGAGACTCCTTTGAAAACAGGTATGAAAAGCGTCTATGAACAGATCAATTAATGTTTTGCAAGGACATTAATGTATGTGAAGACATAGGGAGCACTCACTATGAGTTGGCTTTGTCTTTGTCGAATCTCCTCGACTGTGTCCAATTTCCCTCGACTGTGTCAAATTCCCCTCGACTGAGTCAAATTCACCTTGATTGTATCAAATCACCTTGACCGTTTTCGATCACCTCGACTGGGACACTAAAGCATTCTAAATGGTCACATAAGGACCATGAGTGGGGCTCGGCCGTACCCGTTAGATCTAACCTTTGTCCATGATTCTTATGAGAGTTATTGGCATTTCAGTTTCAGCCTATGCTCACATGATCTAATAGTTCATTTCATAGCCAAATCATACCATTAAAACATATGTAACATGTATTTCACCCCCGAGAGTTATAAATCCGTAAACAGTTAAGAGAAAAGGGGGGCATGAACTCACAAGTTTGCGTCCTGCTATCGTGTATGCTCAAAGGTCCTTCTATGAGTCGTACAACTACCTACACACGTGCCATGTTTTATTAGATGTTTAGGTCGTGTAACGACTCTTTGTATTAGTTGTTCATTACGACTTGTTTTCGAAATCTTGGTGTATTTTGAGTTACATCATTGATGTATATTATAATATTCCAAAGTATATAATCATCAGTTAAAATAATAATATTTTAACTTGAATTATTTTCATCCATTTATTTGGAATATTGTCAAAATAATATATGTTTGCCTTTGTTTGTGTTGTAATTCTTTTCGTGGATATTTCCCAAGTATGTGTATAATTATACATGTGTATTTTGCCAAGTATTAGTGGTGTATTCCGGTGCATATTCGTACGTACGAGAATACGTATTTTCTTGCATTCATTGAGTATTCTGGTACAACTTTTTTTGTATTTACATTTTCTGGAATATTATTTTTAATAACAATTCACCAACATATATTCTTAAAATATATATTTTTAGAAAACTTTTATAGAAGATTATTTATAAATCTTCCTTCGCAAAATAATTTATATTTTCATATGAATCTGAAAAATAACATATTTTCAAGATTAACTTAGAAAATATTTGTAATTCCATTTTTCTCCCAAAATAATATATTCTACGTTTATTTAAAAAATATATTTCTCCAAAAATAATATATTTTCTATTAATCCAAGAAAAACATATATATTTTTCTTTCCCAAAAATAATATGATTCTTATTGTCAAAAATATGATATAATTTTGTAACACTTCTAAAATCATATTTTCGTTTTCTTGGTTTCAAAAATACCGTTTACCAAAATATACTTATGAATTTAATTAAGGAATATTTATGTAAGTTATATTCCTTGTTCGGTTTCTCCAATATTTTGGGTATAAATTATATATTTATTTCTTGGAATTTTGGTAATATTTTGGAGTGTAATTTCTTGGTATTTTTGTGAGTTATATTATTTCAAGTCATAAAATAATATAACTAATACACATAATATACAAATAATCACACACAAGGTGACATCTAAATAGATATTCTCCTAAATACATATTTACTCACTTTTATTATCAAAAACCAACCTCCAATATTTTGTAAATTTTTTAACGAAAATTATGGCAAACTTTATATGAAAATCTATGGTTAGAAGATACTTGTAATTATTTGTTTAAAAATATTTTTCTGAGTATTAAATTTCTAGAAAATTTTTGCCATAGTTTCCCCTTAAAATGGAGGTTTCCATGCTTTTAAAGCATATCATTTTGTTTTATAAATCATCACAATCAACAACAAATCAAATAATACTTACCAAGTGCCAAAATCAAGCCATAATCACTACTTCATGAACTTGAAAGTTTATAAAAATTTGTAGTTACCTGGTTGTATGTTTAGTAAGCTTAGTTACCCTTAAAAGTGTGGTTGTTTATTTAAAAACATCATTCTTGAAGGATTTAGATCTTGACAACTTGTAAAATATTTTTCTAAAAATACTTCTTCTTGAATTTTTCTTGTTAAATATATGTTTCTACACTTGATTAACCACTAAAAATGTGGTTAGTTTCTTTAAGAACCAAGTTTATGTAAATCTTGTATTTTTAGCTTAGTTTCTTGAGAAATTAGTTTTGTAATCACATGTTTACAAGTCTAATACTATACTTTGATCATCATTATTCAAGAAAAAACATTTTATACTTCAAGTTTATGCTTTACATAAGGATGATCATCTTGATTTCTAACATAATCATCCTCTCATCTTGCTAGATTATGTCTTTAATCACCCTCTAACAAGTTCATATGATGTTTAACATCATTAACATAAACAATCAATAGTCAAGAAGCATAATAACACTTAAACAACATGATCTATCATGATTATTAGTCTTATGTTAGAGATTGAGTTCTTGATCATTAGTGTTCTTCATGATTATTCACTTGTTTCTTCTTTTAACCAACTTAAGAAGAAGTAAAATGAGATGAAGATGATCTTACTACTAGCTCAAGGCTAGGGATGAACACAAGATGAAGATGAAGACAATCTTGGTGGTTAAAAGCTTGTAAGAGAGGTCCTTCTACTTCCAAGAGCTCCTAGCTTCCTTGTTATGCTTCTTACACCTTTGTATAACAAGAGAATGGATGAAGGTTGAATGAAAAGGGTGGTGGTGGTGTGTGTGGGTTGACGGCCGAGAGGAGGGGAGGAGGAAGAGAAAGTGTTCAAGTGTTGGGTTGTTTGAGAATGATAAGCTTATGGTCTTGTGGTTAGTGTTTATAATTTTCCAACATGAATAAGTCTAGTGGTTCTTACGTCTTCTAAAGTTGTAGACATGATCTAATAAAATAACCAAATGAAATCAAGGTGGGGGCCACCTTATAACCGAGTTCATGAGGGGGGGGGGTCTTGGTTATGTTTCAATGGTAGTTACGTTAGTTAGTTAGTTAGATTTTAAGTGATTTAGTTAGGTTATTATTTGTTAGGATGTTATATAGTGTGTTATGATGTTCGGGGACCATAACTAGCTCGAAAGTGATAAAACAATGCTTCTAGTGAAAATTTGGTGTTTCGGGTAGTGTCCGGTTGTTCGGTTGGTTACCAGTTCGTTAAAGTGCTAAATCGCGCAGTTTAGTGTGCTTTATGTTGTCTTTTATGATAGTTTTGATTCCCGACACCTAGGAAGGTATTCTTGTAACGCCCTGCTTTTTCATACTTTCCATAATTAGAAAGCTCGCCTTGTAATGCTATTTTTGGAAATCTTGTATTATTGTAGTCGTCTTTTCGTTGTAAAATCCGAGACTTGGATCATAAATAAAATTCGTATTTCTTTAAATTCACCATCTACATATTCATACATGTTCATACGTTCGAATTCATTGTACATCGAATCCTTATTTGTAATTCATACTTATACTTATTCACGATGCATGTCCATGTTTGTCCTTATATTGTTGATACCTAAAAACCCCTAATAATATGCTCATTTATACAACGGTTAATCATCTAATATGTGACATATACTTGTCACTTACAAACATGTTACATACTTGTACATTACACTTTTTACCTAGTTAAATCATGTTTTATTTCATATTTCACCTTGTTACAAGTTAGGGGAAACATTGTTGCATATTATTACACAACTTAATTAACAAAATTACTCATTATAATGTTTTAAAAATAAAAAAAATAAAGAAATATGGCAGCCCCAATTCAGCAAAAAATTCAGCCCCATATAGTTGGGTTTTGTGGGCTAGTTTCAAGGTGTAACCCCTTCTAAACACTTCCAAAGCCCAACCCATTGAAACCCTAATCCTTCCCCCTATAAATACCACTTATAACCAGCCTCCCTACCACTTTTGCAATACTAAAAACTCTCAAAACATCCTCCAAACCATAGCTGAAAGCAAAGGTTCGAGCAGATTGACACCCCTTCACGAAAATGAGCATAACTCACTCAATTCTTATCCGATTCACTTGATTCTTTTTCCTACTTGCTTGGATAATCATGGGGTTCGATTCCTAGACTTCTCCTTGGAGAAATCAGACCTGGAAATGCCCCGAAATAGTCCATAAACTTTCTGTTTGATTTTTATGTTCTTCAAAACTTGTTTAAACCTATGCAACTTGTGTCTAACACATCTCATGCCTGTGTCCTAATGCTTACAACTTATCCCATGGTTGGTTAAGCTTAAAAACAAGGTTGAGACATTTGAAATCAGAGGATTAAACCTCATAAACTTGGTGTTTTGTCTAGGGTTTCACCCACAAGTCATGTTCAAACTTGGTTCTTGATGAAGAGTGATTATGGAACAACTTGGGTTGTTCCAACATAAAATCCTAACATGATTTGATGATTTCTCGTTAGTTAGGTTGCTTGTATTATTGTACTTATCCTAGTTCGTGACCCTCCTTAGTTGTTTTTACATCAAGTGAAGTGGTGAACATTCAAGGGGTGCTAAACGGGAGCTAGTTCTTCCTACCCCATACATGACTTCCATGATAACACGAGGTGCCTAAATGAAGATCCTAATCTTCTACCTCCTACTTGAATTATTGCACTAAATAATATGTAGTACTTAACCTAGATATATATATACACCCATTCGAACCTTTGATGTTGAACTCGTGTTTATATGTTAAAGTAGTAGAACATCACCTAAGACCTAAACCTTGTTGTGATTCTTATGGGCGTTCAACTCATGAAAACATTATCATAACTCTTGTGGTTACCAAGTGTCATGCAAGTGTTAAGTGTTGAAGATGATTATTTTCACATGCTATTCTCATATCTTACTTTTATGTTGTTTTAAATACCGAATCTCGACACTAAGCATACTTGAACTTTAACCCTACACATTCAATCTTCTAACCTCATCAACTCGTCAATAATTGGATAATTGGAAAGCACATGCAAACTTTGTGAGTATACTCGTATTTCCCCTTTTTACTTTTACCACTTTTGGGGTGTAACATGTTTATCTATCAACAAACTTACACATGAACATTTTGCTTAAACACATGAACATTCCTATAACATGCTTGTATACGTGATGGCTTGATGCTTTAAACTTGGATTAATCTTATGTGTTGAATTTTTCATTAACTTCGTACGAGCCAAACCGTGACATATGTAGCGCTATAGGATTAACGACCCGCCTCTTTATCTTCGGTTATGTCATGAGCATATTGCGTTTCCTTGGTTTGATATGTTAGACACATACCATGTTTAGATGTTTATCTTGAATCACATGCTTGCTATGAGGAATTGTTTAAAACTTATCTTTTGTTATGTACGTACCAAACTTGTATACTCGCCTTTGCTTTTTGCATTGAACTTTATTTTAAACATGTTACAGGTTGAGGATGATGATGCTATGAAATGAAGTAGCGTTGATGCCTAGATACACATATAGACGTTTAGGTTTAATCGTTGTATCAATTTTGATTATGTTGTATTGTATTTCCTTTGAACTTGACGTTATTTGATTTCTTTGTAATGTTGACAAATGAATTATGAAATGAAATCGGTTTATTAAATATTGTCGCAAATAGCGTTATGAAGTCTCTTGCAATCTTCACACTTCGTCTCATCCCGATGTTTCCGCCATTGGTTGGGGTGTGACAGATTGGTATCAGAGCCATAACTATAGGGAATTAGGAAAAGTAGGAATGCTTTCACCTAGTCTATAGTTTTAGAACCTTATTCGTATGCTTTGCTTGGACTACTACATGATACTTTATTTGTTACTTATCTATGCTCTTTTAAACATGTATGTTACTCGTGTGTAATATTTGACATGTTGTTCTTACGCATTAATGCTTGTTTTATTATGTGTTAACACTTGTTTCGTTGTTCGATTCTTTATGCGTTATTCTTGACATATTTCTCTATGTGTTAATACTTGTTTTATCATTTCATTATTTAAGTACCATTCTTGATATGCTTTCCTATGTGTTTATACTTGTTTGTGTATCTCCTTCGACATACACTTCCCTCATGCATTTTACTCGATTTTTTTTCTTAAACTTGAAAACACTCATATTATACGAACAAGACGAGTTTACCAAAATAGGCGTGAAACCCACAATTTGGTAAACGACTCTCACCCCGCTTGATTCTATTTTTCGCACGAAATTCACTATTAAGTTAGGAGTGAAATCCACATCTTAACGGAAATTTCAAATCTCAAACTCTAGTGGACCCTCGTCATAGGGTTGAAATTAAATTTTGACCCGACGAGTACCAACCACACTTAGGATACGAAATCGTCAAGATAGGGGTGAAACCCGCACCTTGTCGACTAGTTCCACTCCTTGATTTTTTTTATAAATCCCGCCAAGTCTCGAAATTTCGATTGATTTGGGACATGTAGTAACCGGAAGGGTAAATACCGTTAACCGACTTGTCGGCGAGAGTATTTTACCTATTAGGCCAAAGCATGCTCCTCAAATTCAAAAGACTTTTCGACCACTTTGGTTAGTCAAAGTTCCGTTTGGAACACTCCAAACTTTGGTCAAACATGTGTTTCCCAATCTTTCAAACTCGAGTTTACTTTCGATTTCTCTTTTCACACACACAACATATCGAACCTTTTCCATACATTTATATATATGCATGATTTCATATAATTTAAATTCATATTCCTTGTAACGACGTGTGGAGACATATCATCATTAAGATTGGAGTGATTTCCTTACCTTGACGATTAACTCCACTCCCCTTTTCTTAAAAAAAAGACGACATCACCAACAAGTTAGGGGTAATTCCCTTACCTAGGTGATCGTTACCAAAACGCCTCTTCAAAATATCTCATTATGCAAACTCGATCATATTTTGTACCCAAATTGTTTATCATTATTCAAAATACCCACTCATACCGATTTCAAAATACATTGTTTTATCAAACGTACTTCTTATTTTACAATCTATTTTCACTCAACTCATATACACGAGATTCTTAATCATGTCTTAAAACGTTTTATTACTCGAACTTCAAATCTTACGAAATGCTACCTATCAATTTAGTCGGTTCAATGAAACTCTTGCCCATGAACTTCATATTCGACTTAATCACTAAAACACGCCCACCTTCTACTTTTAATCAAAATCCAACCAACCTTTCCCGAATACTTATAAGATCTTATAGAAGTTATATGATTGTTTTACCAAACACCCTTTCCAACACCAACAAATCAATTGTTATTTTATTTTTATTTCTAAGTCCTTTTGCTAAATTTCTCTTCTAAAGATCCTAGTTTTCACAAGGACCTCCTAAATTCATAATTTCTTATTTGATGAAACGAACTTACTTTTTAACGAAAACCTTTTTCCTACACCAATTTACAAAACACGCGGGCAAGAAGTCTTCATGGGAACCGACAATCTTTGACTTACATGAAATTTTTTTAACAAAAGTAGCATTTCAATCATTACAAAAATACATTATGCTTAACCAATTAGTACTTTATATCCTCTTACATACATAACTATATTCTACCCTTTCAACCAAGGTCAACCTAATTTTGATTCGATAAACTCAATGTTTCATTTAAACAACTATACATGCATATCATCGTACACATTTTGGTCGATACCTCGCGATAACATCATTTATATCATTCGTATTTACATACTCGACCTTTTGAATGTTTTATACACTTAGATCCGTGGTGTCCCAACAAACACTATATACGCAACATTTATTTTTCATACCTACACCTATGTTCATACATCTTATGCTTGTACTTATACGCATACTACTTATACGTTTTACGCTTCTACTTGTACACATACTACTTACACGTTTTATGTTTATGCTCATACTTTCATCCTTACTCATGATTCATACATTCGTACCTATACGCGAGCGCAACCCGAGGGATTCGCTTGCGTGGGTCCCACACATACTTAAACATGGACTGGCTTATATACTACATTCTTGTACGTACACATTCTAAACCTTTTTATGTATACCCCGATTCATACACAACTAGTACAAGCTATGCGGATCATGCGACGATCAAAATAATCACGGGTGCACACGGGATTATAGTGATAGGCGTATGAGAACCATAGAGTGTGCTACTGCGTATGGTAATACACGGAACGTAACATGACACCGAAGACGAAACGGACATAACATGGTCAAAACATGGTGGATACGCCGCTGGTACTTCCTATAGATAAGTGTTTTCACCATGTTACCAAACCGTCGTAAAACGTGCCATGAGAAATTCAGTGTTTTGCAGACCCTTTGACCTAATACAAACTTTAAATAACTCACAAACGCATTATATCCGATTATCCATGACGAGACTTCATCTTTAACACGCTACTTTCGTCTATCTAATACTTATATCATTCATATACTTGCATTCATTTAGTGTCAATTGTTCACCCCATACTCCTATTATTCTCCATTATCCTTTCTTTCATATGAACCCCGTTCACATTCAAACTTATTTAAACTCCTTTGCCTATGCGCACGCATACCCGTTTTACCTATGCTTAAACGCCTCAACTCATTTTAGTCAAACAAATTCCTATCCTATCGTTCTTCAAAATTTCGTACTTTTCTAAACGTTTCAAAACTCCTAAGTCCCGATTCTTTTAGCCAAAATGCTTTTTCTCCAAGATCTTCCTCTTGAATAAATTTCGGGATGAAATTTCCTAAAGGAGGGGAGACTGTAACGCCCTGCTTTTTCATACTTTCCATAATTAGAAAGCTCGCCTTGTAATGCTATTTTTGGAAATCTTGTATTATTGTAGTCGTCTTTTCATTGTAAAATCCGAGACTTGAATCATAAATAAAATTCGTATTTCTTTAAATTCACCATCTACATATTGATACATGTTCATACGTTCGAATTCATTGTACATCGAATCCTTATTTGTAATTCATACTTATACTTATTCATGATGCATGTCCATGCTTGTCCTTATATTGTTGATACCTAAAAACCCCTAATAATATGCTCATTTATACAACGGTTAATCATCTAATATGTGACATATACCTGTCACTTACAAACATGTTACATACTTGTACATTACACTTTTTACCTAGTTAAATCATGTTTTATTTCATATTTCACCTTGTTACAAGTTAGGGGAAACATTGTTGCATATTATTACACAACTTAATTAACAAAATTACTCATTATAATGTTTTAAAAATAAAAAAAATAAAGAAATATGGCAGCCCCAATTCAGCAAAAAATTCAGCCCCATATAGTTGGGTTTTGTGGGCTAGTTTCAAGGTGTAACCCCTTCTAAACACTTCCAAAGCCCAACCCATTGAAACCCTAATCCTTCCCCCTATAAACACATTATCATAACCCTTGTGGTTACCAAGTGTCATACAAGTGTTAAGTGTTGAAGATGATTATTTTCACATGCTATTCTCATATCTTACTTTTATGTTGTTTTAAATACCGAATCTCGACACTAAGCATACTTGAACTTTAACCCTACACATTCAATCTTCTAACCTCATCAACTCGTCAATAATTGGATAATTGGAAAGCACATGCAAACTTTGTGAGTATACTCATATTTCCCCTTTTTACTTTTACCACTTTTGGGGTGTAACATGTTTATCTATCAACAAACTTACACATGAACATTTTGCTTAAACATATGAACATTCCTATAACATGCTTGTATACGTGATGGCTTGATGCTTTAAACTTGGATTAATCTTATGTGTTGAATTTATCATTAACTTCGTACGAGCCAAACCGTGACATATGTAGCGCTATAGGATTAACGACCCGCCTCTTTATCTTCGGTTATGTCATGAGCATATTGCGTTTCCTTGGTTTGATATGTTAGACACATACCATGTTTAGATGTTTATCTTGAATCACATGCTTGCTATGAGGAATTGTTTAAAACTTATCTTTTGTTATGTACGTACCAAACTTGTATACTCGCCTTTGCTTTTTGCATTGAACTTTATTTTAAACATGTTACAGGTTGAGGATGATGAAGCTATGAAATGAAGTAGCGTTGATGCCTAGATACACATATAGACGTTTAGGTTTAATCGTTGTATCAATTTTGATTATGTTGTATTGTATTTCCTTTGAACTTGACGTTATTTGATTTCTTTGTAATGTTGACAAATGAATTATGAAATGAAATCGGTTTATTAAATATTGTCGCAAATAGCGTTATGAAGTCTCTTGCAATCTTCACACTTCGTCTCATCCCGATGTTTCCGCCATTGGGTGGGGTGTGACAATTCTGGACCATTAAACCATAATTCTGCATTATATTTAGATGTTAAAAAGCTGAATTTTGCTGATTTGTGTTGTTTTCTGCAGTTTTGGTGTGTTTCTGGCACTTTCCGGCACCTAAATTATCACTAGGAAGGCAGTTTTGTAACCCCTACTTTCCTACACACTATTCTAGTGTAACACTTGGTTCTGGGGCTTATTTTGTGTCTTATCATCATCTCTGTCTAAGTACTAAACCCCCGTCAGTACTTCTAGTTTGTCTTATAATTGTGCTAACTTTGCTTCGAGCACTAATTGTACCATGCTGCGTTGCATGTAATAAAGATAAATAATCTTGCAACATGAAATGCCTTTGTATGTATATGAAAATAATCAGGAAATCCATCTTGTTAATATAATCGCGCACAGTCATTAAAGCACAGATTACTGTTCATTATTGTACGGAACACATGGAAAAATGCCAGTTGTCACATTCTCCCCCCGTTAAAAGAATTTCGTCCCGAAATTCAGGCTATGTTATCAGTCACAGGGGAATTATGAATCCATGTGGATACTCAGACTTAATTTGGTCTTCATGTTCCCAAGTAAATTTTGGGTCATGATGTGAATTCCAATGATCTTTAACAAATTTAATACGACTTCTCCTTGTTTTGTGGACTTCCAGTCCGTAACCTTAACAGGTTCCTTAGTAAATTGGAGTTTGTCGTTGATGTGAATCTTGTTTGCGGAAATAACGATTATTTCATGAGTCAGACTCTTCCAAAGACTAGATACGTGAAACGTGTCGTGAACATTGCTAAGTTCTTCTGGAAGTTTCAGCTTGTAAGCAATGGTTCCGATCCTTTCCAGGATCTCGAAAGGTCTAATATGTCACACCCTGGCTTTGCGGAAGCGTGGTTAATTTGGTGTGACTTCTTAATACCATAGCTTAATCATAACAAAGCTATATGAGTTAAAACATGCAAGAATCATCCATTAAATTTTAAAACCAAATACAGTACCATTTGTTTTAACGGGAAACACGCCCTAACAACCATAACCTTGTTCCACAAACATTACAAACTTAAACATAACATAAACGCAGTTTAAGGACTGTGACTTGTCCAGGAAAGAGTCACATTCCCTAAACCCCGGATGATCTTGGAAACTAGTGCAGCGGGAAAACGTGCCATACCGTGCCAGATCTTTTAATTCCCTGAAATACATGTAAGTTGAAAAATCAACAATAATGTTGAGCGAGTTCATGTGTAAGTGAGTAAATAAACCTTTGTATTTATCAAAATCCTGGTATGTAGCAAATAAGGAAAAAGAGATCACCAATGGTTTGCAAGGCCATTGATATGTGTGAAATGCAAGTAGGAAGGGTCAAACCTAGCAGATTTATGCGTCGGGTACAAAGTCATCCCAAGGTCCGTTATGCTGGGCCTGGGACTGGGCTCGCTACACCCAAATAGATCTATCGCTCCTGCCCCTCGGTCCTACCCTGAGGATTAATGACCTCAAGTTTCCGCCTACCCATTCACATGATCTAAAAAGTAACCCTCCTTATGCTAACCATACCATGTATAAAGTAATCATAAACATTGTAACATGTATTTCACCCCCGCAGTTTAGAAAACTGAAAACAGTTAAGAGAAAAGGGGGACATGAACTCACAGTCAGTGCGTCTCTACCAAGTACTCCGAATATCAGCTGTGCGACGACCTACATGTACTAATTCTATTAGACGGATGGCCGTGCCTTAGCTTTATAGTTTAGGTTTTTGGGAAATAGTTAGACAACTATTTCGTGTTTATATTTTGCATGTACTTGGTAATTATTCTCCTTCCCAAGGATGGGGGATTTAATACATGTGCATTCAATTTATAATATTAAGTCTCACTTAATATATTTTCATTTCTAATTCCAAATATAAATATTTTTCTCAAAAATATTATATTTCCACTTCACATAATTTTCCAAAAATAATACGTTGATAAAATACGCGTTCATAATTATTTCCGTATAATGCGTAAGTTACGTTTTAGTAAACGTGTGGTAATAATAATTACCGTTGTAACTTATATGTTTATCGTGAAAGCGTTCGTATTATTTTGGATTCGTCAACGTTTGTAAATATTATTTTTACTCTAAAAATAATATTTGTGTATTTTCACAAAATAATCATAAACAGTGTTTTGAAAAATTATATTTACCAAATATATATTTATCACGTTTAATTTTGTGAAAATCCCACCTCCGAATATTTGTGAATAAAGTCGTGGCGAAATATATTTTGAAAACATATCAAAAATAATTCTAACACTTGTAAATAATTCTAAGTGTTATGTTTTTAGAAAAATTTCGCCAGAGTTTCCCCTGTCACTGGAGGTGGCCACGCTTTCAAGCGTATTATTTTCTTTTACAAAATCATTTCAACAACTTCTTTATTCAATCAAACAATTTCCGACACATCAAGCTAGTCGACAAGTATGTAAATCGCATGATCGCATGAACTTGTAGTTTTTCCGAAAACTATAGTGTAGATCCCGTTATATTTTGTGGATCTTTGTATAAAATAGTTTAATCTCGTAAAAACCTTGTTTTTAGAATAATTCCATCTTTACAACTTCCCGTCATCTTTTACAAAGATCGTTATTTTTGTCGAAACTTTTTATTTCACAAGTGTTTATACACTTGTGGTTTGTAAAAATCATGCTTGTTAGTGTGTTATCCGACTTTTAGAAAACATGATTTTCTCGACACTTGGTCCTTTGAAAATACCACTTGCAGATACGTAGATCCGCTAGTTTTAAACACTATTTTACAAGTAAAAATACTTTTACACAAGTTCATGTTTCTCGTGTGGTAGAGTTTCACCTTTTAACCCTTGTACCGTCCGAAACAAGCTTATGTCAAGATCCATGATCTTAACCAAACCGGGTTAAATGGTGATCCGAGCCACCACAACGTAGATCGGGCCTAAATAATCACAACTTTCAAGTACTACAACTTTTACACAACTATCATGCTTTTAACCAACAATATTCATGTTTTAGTAGACTTTAAAGCTTCAAAAGATAAGTTTCCGCATTTTAACCGTTACAATACATATTGACCACCTTAGATTAGTTCGAGTATGAGTTTTAAGTGTTATACCTCTAGCTCGAGGCTAGGGAAGAATCTATGCGAAGAAGTGGTGGATAAAAGCAAGATAACGAGGTCCTTCGCCTTCCGTTAGCTCCAAGACTCCTTATGTGCGACCTTGAACACTTGAATGATGTTGGAATGTGGAGATCAAGACCGAAAATGGGTGGGTGTCCAAGGGGGTTCTTGGCCGTAGCTTTAGAGGGAGGGAGAGGGTGTGCTTGAGTGGTGTTGTGTTAAGTGAATGAACTTATGTACATAAGTGTGGTTTTATAGAAAAAATCAAATTCTTAAACCGATGGATCATATGCCTTCTAGATACTAGACACAATAGAATAACATAAGCAAAAGTAATCAACTCTTGTCCCCTCTTTGTTGGGCCGATTTCAATGGGGGGGGGGGGGTACTAGTTCAATTTCAACTAGATAGTTAGGGTTTAGTTTGGTTAACTAGGTTAGATTAGGGGTTTACTCGGTTAGTGGTGTGATGTGTTATAATGCGGGTGTTAGGGTATTCAGGGACCCTAACTGGCTCAGAAAAAGACCAATATTGTTAATGTCAATACTTTTATGTCCCGGGTATAATCCGGTTGTTCGGTTGGATAGTAATCCGTTAAAGTGCTTAAGTAAGCTTTTAAGTGTCGTAATTAACATTTTTAGTGACACAACTTATTCTACAAAGTGTCAGGAATATTTTCCTCATGTTTTGGCAATTTATTAGTTAGCCAGAAGCTGGTATGTTAATTAAACTGCTGTGGCTTGTGCTTAGAGTATGTTTTAGGCACATCCAGTCATTATATCTTATTCCTAGAGACGCAGTTCTACAACCCTTGTATCCCTACACTCACAATGAGTGTAGTAAATATTTCTGGCTCATACAGGCCTTTAGAGGCAGTGTCTGCCTGATGCTGGCTTTATCAGCATGTTCAATAGGCTATCCGTTCAAATGCTACTGTGCTGTTGTGCATCATGTTTGTCACTAAGGTTCAACATGTAAATAGTGTAGTGACAGTATGTAAAGTATGATGCAGGAATATACAAGTACTAGAAATCAAGTAGCAGTTCATCAGCAACTTCAGTTAAGCACAGTAATTAAGCAGCAATTAATTATTAATTAAATCGTACGGATACCTGGTTTAGTGAGGGTTGTCACATTCTCCCCCCGTTAAATAAATTTCGTCCCGAAATTTAAGTTCTGCTACAAGATGCAAGGTTCTTAGGAAACAAATGGGGGTATTTCTCTTTCATTCGATCCTCACGTTCTCACGTGAATTCAGGTCCATGCCTAGCATTCCAACGAACTTTGACGAGCTTGACACTGCTCCGGCGGGTCTTGTTTACTTTCCAATCCGTGACCTCAACAGGCTCTTCAACGAAATGGAGCGTGTCGTCAACATGAATTTCGTCGGTGGGAATGGCAACGGTAACTTGTGTTGGACTCTTCTTTAGATTGGATACATGGAATGTATCGTGAACACCCTTTAGTTCAGCAGGTAAATCCAACTTGTATGCTACTAACCTGATTCTTTCCAAGATCTTGAACGGTCCAATATACCTTGGATTCAACTTCCCACGCTTCCCAAAGCGTGCCACACCCTTCCAGGGTGATACCTTCAACAAAACCATATCACCAACCTCAAACTCTAGAGGTTTCCTGCTTCGATCTGTGTAGGCTTTCTGCCGGTCACGAGCCGCACTGATGCGATCTCGTATCTGTGCGATCTTATCTGTGGTTTCCTGAACCATGTCAGGACCAACCAACTGTCTATCACCTGCGTCAGACCAACAGAGCGGTGATCTGCATTTGCGCCCATATAAAGCTTCGAATGGCGCGGCACTAATACTGGTGTGGTAGCTGTTGTTGTATGAAAACTCCACCAGAGGCAAATGTTTATCCCAGCTACCGCCTAAATCCATAACACATGCTCTCAGCATGTCCTCCAATGTCTGAATCGTCCGCTCGCTTTGACCGTCGGTCTGCGGGTGAAATGCGGTGCTCATATTCAACTTCGAGCCAAAAGCTTCTTGGAAGGATTGCCATATCCTTGATACGAACCTTCCGTCTCTATCAGAGATGATTGAGAGAGGTACTCCATGGCGTGTAACAATCTCTCTCATGTAAATTTCGGCCAGTTTGCTCGTATTATCCTTCTCTCGGATAGGTAGGAGGTGTGCTGACTTCGTTAAGCGGTCCACTATTACCCAAATAGTGTCATGGCCTCTTGGCGTTCTTGGCAGCTTTGTAATAAAATCCATAGAGATTTGTTCCCATTTCCACTTGGGAATCTCTGGTTGCTGCAGAAGTCCCGAAGGCTTCTGGTATTCCGCCTTAACCTTGGCGCATGTTAAACATTTGCTCACATAAATAGCAACATCGCCTTTCATCCTAGGCCACCAATAGTAATCTTTAAGATCCTGGTACATCTTATCCGCTCCAGGATGGATAGAGTACCGCGACTTGTGAGCTTCATCGAGAATAACCTTCCTTAAACCTCCAAACAAAGGAACCCGAATCCTTTTCTCAAAACACAACGTTCCTTCCTTGTTTGGTACCAATAACTTCTCCATTCCACGGAGATACTCTTCTTCAAGGTTTCTTTCTTTGAGAGCTTCCTTCTGCGCGGCACGAATGCGCAAGGAAAGATCGGTCTGAATAATCATCTCCAAAGCCCTAACCCTTATGGGCTTGATTCTCTCCTTTCGACCTAGGGCATCGGCGACCACATTCCTTCCCTGGATGATACTTAATCTCGCAGTCGTAGTCATTCAACAGTTCTACCCATCGTCTTTGCCTCATATTCAACTCCTTCTGGTGGAATATGTGCTGGAGGCTCTTGTGATCTGTGAAGATTGTGCACTTCGTACCATAAAGGTAGTGTCTCCAGATCTTTAATGCAAAAATTACTGCGCCTAACTCCAAATCATGCGTGGTATAGTTCTTTTCATGTACCTTCAGTTGGCGTGACGCGTAGGCAATAACCTTTTGGCATTGCATCAACACACAACCCACTCCTTGACGCGATGCGTCGCAGTATACCACAAAATCATCTGTACCTTCCGGTAGGGCTAAGATTGGCGCGTTGCAAAGCTTATCTTTCAATATCTGGAACGCTTCTTCCTGTTTGATTCCCCAATCAAACTTCTTATCCTTCTGCGTGAGGAGCGTCAATGGTCGAGCGATCTTTGAAAAGTTCTCGATGAACCTCCGGTAATAGCCAGCCAAACCCAAGAATTGCCGAATATCAGTTGGCGTCTTTGGCGTTTCCCAATCTTTGATCACCTCGATCTTGGTTGGATCCACGTGGATTCAATCTCCGTTTACCACGTGCCCAAGGAATTGCACTTCTCTTAGCCAAAACTCGCACTTAGAGAATTTGGCGTATAGCTGTTCCTTCTTTAGCAGCTCCAGAATGGCTCTTAAATGTTGCTCGTGCTCAGCCTTAGTCTTTGAATAAATCAAAATATCATCGATGAACACAATCACGAACTTATCCAAGTACGGCTTACAAACTCGATTCATCAAGTCCATGAACACTGCAGGTGCGTTTGTCAAACCAAACAGCATAACGAGAAACTCGTAGTGTCCATATCAAGTTCTGAAGGCTGTCTTTGGGATACTCTCCTCCTGTATCCGTAGCTGATGGTATCCAGATCGAAGATCGATCTTTGAATAAAAGCTTGAACCTTGAAGTTGGTCGAACAGATCATTAATCCTTGGCAGAGGATACCTATTCTTGACCGTCAGCTTGTTCAACTCTCTGTAGTCAATACACATACGGAAACTACCGTCCTTGACAAACAAAACTGGAGCTCCCCAAGGCGAGAAGCTCGGTCGGATAAATCCCTTGTCTAACAACTCTTGAAGTTGCGTCGACAGTTCCTGTATTTCAGACGGAGCGAATCTGTAAAGTGCCTTAGCCACAGGCGCGGCGCCTGGAACTAAGTCAATGCGGAACTCCACTTGCCTTTGAGGCGGCAAGCCAGGAAAATCTTCTGGGTATTCCCTCACGACTGGGATGTCTTCGATCTTTGGCTCAGCAGCCTTCTTATCTACAATGTGTGCCAGAAAGGCAGCACATCCCTTCTGCAAACACTTTCGTGCTTTCAAGCAGCTGATAATCCTCAACGGCGTCTCACGCTTCTCTCCGTGAACAACAATGGTCTCACCATCATCGGTCGGGATACGAACGACCTTCTCGTGGCAAACTATCTCGGCCTTGTTTCCTGACAACCAATCCATTCCTACTACCGCGTCGAAGCTTCCCAACTGGACTGGTAGTAAGCCTAGCGTAAACCCGTGCCCTCCGAATTTCATCACACATCCTTGGACAACTTCACTGGTCTCCATTAGTTTCCATTTGTTAATTCGCTCGAATATGGGACGTCTAACTTACTAGGCTTCAAACCAAGAATATTCTTAAATTCTAGTGACACGAAGCTATGATCGGCACCAGTATCAAACAAAATAGATGCAAAAGTTTTGGTTGTTAAAGAACGTACCAGTAATCACGCCTGGATCCTGGCATGCTTCACAAACTCCGATGTTGGGTGTTCTTTCACGGTCTTGTTTCAACTTCGGGCATTCTCTCTTAAGATGTCCAATGTCCCCACAATGGAAGCATCCTAGCACTCGGCCATTTCCTTTCCTGCTTCCACCTTGAGCGTTGTTACGGTTTTCTCCTTGTCTGGGACTCTTCATCCCACAACCATCCTTGTTGTGCCCTTTTCTTCCGTACCTAGGCTTCCAACATCCACATTCATGGTGATACTTGCACCCAGCACGTCTTGATTTAGTTTCTAAGTAAATCTTATCATTGGCCTGTCTGTTGTTAGGGCAATCTTTCTTGAAATGCCCTTTGTCTCCGCAGTCAAAACAACCTCGAATAGATCTTTGTTCATCATTATTCGTTCGGGTATCTTCGGTAAGCTTCCTTTTGTTCTTTCCAGACGACTCTACCTGAGTCTCCCTATCAGGGTTTGCAAGTTTTTCTAGTCTAATGGCTTCCGTAACGAGTGCCAAGCCCATCTTACTTGCAGCCATAGTTGTTGGTGGCGTAGATGCTGTCATTAAGCTCAGGACTTGAGGTGCCAATTCCCAAATGAAATGTCCTAGTCTCCTCAATTCTGGTTCCACCAAGTACGGAACTACTCGTGCCAAATCATGAAGTCTTTGCATGTATTCCAACATTTTTGGACCTTCCATCATCAGGCTCTGGAATTCCCCTTCCAACTTCTGGGTTTCCGCTTGGGAGCAATACTTCTTATGCATCATTCCCTTCAGTTCATCCCATGATAATGCATATGCTGCGGTTTCGCCCTTTATTTGAACCTGAAGGTTCCACCATAGTCGAGCTCCATCTTGAAACAACTCAGAAACGTATAGGACTTGTTGTTCTGGCGTACAACCACTCATTCGAAAGATGGAATCCATTTCACAAAAGCTATGGCACCTCCAGTGCCGTCGAACTTCGGAGGCTTGTAGTTGAGGAAGTGCCAGTAGGGACAACCGTTATTTTCTGAGGTGCCTCTGTGAGGTTTGGAGCGTAGGGCCTCGTGCTGTGATATAGCTGCAGCAATTATCTCTTGAAGTTCCGCCTCTGAGGTGGGCATGCGCATTTCGCGTCTTGGTGGCATCTTCTAAAAGATGTTTCACGTAGGTTAGGTCGTAGCAGGTAAAATGTACGTATGTATTCAACAATATCAGCACATAACATCTCATGCTATCAATAAATCAGTCACATAACATCTCATGTCATAGAACATAAACCATAGATCAAACATCACAAGTGATGAGAATACTGCGATTGCATTGCCATAAATCGAGACCAGAATGTAAGGTTTACAGGTACCCAACTGTATCGTACAACATTAATGACTTATTAGGGGACGACCATAGGAAAGTCGTGCAATCGCTGGACATGTTCAGGAATCTCTGGTTCGTCCATTTTCAAATTCCAGGACCCTATCTCAAGCTTCTGAATTCCAGTCTTAGAACCACATTTCTCCTCCATCATTTCCTTTAGCTCATCCCAGCTCAGTGCATAAGCAGCATCTGTGTCAAGGGCCTGAACCTGATGGTCCCACCATGAGAGTGTGCCGTCTAGAAATGACCCCGAGGTAAAGGTATCACTCTGTTGGGGCGAACAGTTAGTCTTTCTTAGAATGGAGTCAATCTCTTCGGACCAACGAACAATTGCAAAGGCGCTTCCTGTTTCGTCGAAGTTCAAAGGCTTGCAGTTCAGGAACTGCTTATAGGTGCGGTCAGTTGGGGGGGGGGGGGGTTACTCCCAGTAGTGCCATCGCTATGCTTAGTGCGGAGTGCTTCATATCATGCATTTGCCTGTGAGATGCGTTTTTGCCGCTCGGCTTCTATCCTTGGCAACATACTGGTGTTTGTGTCACGCCTGGGTGACGTTCTCTTCTGCCGAAATGGCATGAAGTGGGTTAGACAACTTCCCAATTGTCTATGAGATACATAGCACCATAAGCCATCATGTACTCACGTAATTTTACACGTAAATATACTCAATGTATGGGTGGGGAAATAAATTACTGGGCCTTCACATAGGCTTGCCAATTTGGCTTGTTGCTTGAAATAGAATGAACTCGAGGCTTCATCGCCTTGGTCATTCGTGTTCGAGTTATTTCCTGCCACATGGGTTTTTTTTATTAGCTTGACCCGCAGAGTCCACCAGGATTTCTGTGCACTACAAGTCGTTATTACGTGGGCCCCCGTAATAATAAATTGTCTTGCACGGTTACCCCAAATTTTCTCTCGTCCAAGCAGATGATCAATCAAGGAGCAACAGCAGGTGCATTGGCATGAACAGGGTCATGCTCTAATGCGGTGTTAGGAGCGACGCCTGGCTCAGGGGCCACGGCTGGCTCCGGATCAACAAACTCCATCTCAAAATCAGCTGGATCAACCATCACAGGGGGTTACAGGATCCTCCAAGGGCTGGCCTAAGCGTATGAACTCAAGGTCATGGTCTGGATCAAAACCAGATGGAAGAACAGGATCACCCTCAATACTGTGATCAAACTCAAAGCTATGTGCGGGAACCGGTGCAGCCGATGATGCCGTATCAGGGTCGGCGTTGTGTGAATGGTGCTGCACTCCCTGTATATGCGAAAATGCGGATGTCAGAAACTCAAAGGAGTCTGAGGCAGGGGAATGGACATGAGTTTTCCCCCTGCAGGAGCGTCCGCAAGCAGTAGGTTAATACCAGCAGCAATAGGGCCTCGCCCTCGAATGGGTCCTTCTCTAGTAGATCGTCATCGTCGTCTGAGGCCACGTCGGGGGGGGGGGGGGCATATCAACAACAGGATAAGCGGCAAGGGGCACAGGAGCAGGGATCACCGCGAATGGCAAATTCCCAACAAGATGGCCATCAGTAGGCTCTGCTATGACTTTAGGCAGCGCAAAGGGCTGAATGTCGTCATTGTCTGTGCCAGTAGTATCGGAAATGTGCACCTCGTGCTTCGATGTACTATGTCGTCTGATGCTATGGCCATGGGATTCGTAGTGTCCATTTTTCTTGTACATGATGAAAGCATGACATTTGTAACATAAACACATATACGTATAATAATCAATCATATATTCATATGAACATGTAAGTCAACAATAAACAATCAAATAATTCTCCTAGTCCCACTAGCCTCCCAGTCTCCTAGACTGACACTCCTAGTCCTACTAGCCAAATTCCTCCCAGTCTCCAAGACTGCTCTATCATCTACCTCGACCTCTTAGATTCGAGCCTCGGCCTCCAAGACCGAGCCTCAGCCTCCAAGACTGAGCCTACTCTTCCTAGTCTCACTAGCCATCTACCTCGATCTCTAAGATCGAGCCTCGGCCTCCAAGACCGAGCCTCAGCCTCCAATACTGAGCCTATTCTTCCTAGCCTAGCTAGCCATCTACCTCAATCTCTAAGATCGAGCCTCGGCCTCCAAGACCGAGCCTCAGCCTCCAAGACTGAGCCTATTCTTCCTAGCCTAGCTAGCCATCTACCTCGATCTCTAAGATCGAGCCTCGGCCTCCAAGACCGAGCCTCAGCCTCCAAGACTGAGCCTATAAATAATAAACATCTACCTCGATCTCTAAGATCGAGCCTCGGCCTCTAAGACCGAGCCTCAGTCTCCAAGACTGAGCCTAATCATAAATAAATAAAAGGTGCTCAACATTTGTTTGTAAAAACGTTTGGGATCTGGACTTAAGTGGTATGCAGTAAAAATGTTTTCGTGAGAGCCCTAGTGATCATAGTCTAGACTCGAGAAAGAATCCTAGTTCGCTATGATCAGAGCTCTGATACCAAGCTGTCACACCCTGGCTTTGCGGAAGCGTGGTTAATTTGGTGTGACTTCTTAATACCATAGCTTAATCATAACAAAGCTATATGAGTTAAAACATGCAAGAATCATCCATTAAATTTTAAAACCAAATACAGTACCATTTGTTTTAACGGGAAACACGCCCTAACAACCATAACCTTGTTCCACAAACATTACAAACTTAAACATAACATAAACGCAGTTTAAGGACTGTGACTTGTCCAGGAAAGAGTCACATTCCCTAAACCCCGGATGATCTTGGAAACTAGTGCAGCGGGAAAACGTGCCATACCGTGCCAGATCTTTTAATTCCCTGAAATACATGTAAGTTGAAAAATCAACAATAATGTTGAGCGAGTTCATGTGTAAGTGAGTAAATAAACCTTTGTATTTATCAAAATCCTGGTATGTAGCAAATAAGGAAAAAGAGATCACCAATGGTTTGCAAGGCCATTGATATGTGTGAAATGCAAGTAGGAAGGGTCAAACCTAGCAGATTTATGCGTCGGGTACAAAGTCATCCCAAGGTCCGTTATGCTGGGCCTGGGACTGGGCTCGCTACACCCAAATAGATCTATCGCTCCTGCCCCTCGGTCCTACCCTGAGGATTAATGACCTCAAGTTTCCGCCTACCCATTCACATGATCTAAAAAGTAACCCTCCTTACGCTAACCATACCATGTATAAAGTAATCATAAACATTGTAACATGTATTTCACCCCCGCAGTTTAGAAAACTGAAAACAGTTAAGAGAAAAGGGGGACATGAACTCACAGTCAGTGCGTCTCTACCAAGTACTCCGAATATCAGCTGTGCGACGACCTACATGTACTAATTCTATTAGACGGATGGCCGTGCCTTAGCTTTATAGTTTAGGTTTTTGGGAAATAGTTAGACAACTATTTCGTGTTTATATTTTGCATGTACTTGGTAATTATTCTCCTTCCCAAGGATGGGGGATTTAATACATGTGCGTTCAATTTATAATATTAAGTCTCACTTAATATATTTTCATTTCTAATTCCAAATATAAATATTTTTCTCAAAAATATTATATTTCCACTTCACATGATTTTCCAAAAATAATACGTTGATAAAATACGCGTTCATAATTATTTCCGTATAATGCGTAAGTTACGTTTTAGTAATCGTGTGGTAATAATAATTACCGTTGTAACTTATATGTTTATCGTGAAAGCGTTCGTATTATTTTGGATTCGTCAACGTTTGTAAATATTATTTTTACTCTAAAAATAATATTTGTGTATTTTCACAAAATAATCATAAACAGTGTTGTGAAAAATTATATTTACCAAATATATATTTATCACGTTTAATTTTGTGAAAATCCCACCTCCGAATATTTGTGAATAAAGTCGTGGCGAAATATATTTTGAAAACATATCAAAAATAATTCTAACACTTGTAAATAATTCTAAGTGTTATGTTTTTAGAAAAATTTCGCCAGAGTTTCCCCTGTAACTGGAGGTGGCCACGCTTTCAAGCGTATCATTTTCTTTTACAAAATCTGTCACACCCCCAAAATCCACTCGCGGAGTACCACCGCTTGGGAGCGTGACTGACCAGGATCAAGCCATCAATCATATCAAACATAGCATTTAATATAAAAGTAAATAACGTAAGTCACCATGACATGATTGATGTTTCAAAACCAAATACTGTTTTAAGTAGCGGAAGCAATGTAAAGTAAACCCAAATAAAGTCATAAGTTCAATAATGTTCATGATTCAACTGCCCACAACGACCTACTCCCTCCTGGTGCAAGCTCCATAATGTACCTAAGGTCCTGCAAGGCATGCAGCAAATAATCAACAAACTAGTTGAGCGAGTTCACAGAAAGTAAGTTCATAACATAATGCATAATTATAGCTAGTGGGGGCTTCCCATACTAGTGTGTACTAAAGGTGGGGGCTTCCCATGTTCATCCTGATTAATGAGGGCTTCTCATTAACGGTACTTACTAGACTAACTTCCGACCATGTGTTCTTCTTTACCGAGAACAGGAAAACGTACAGGGTCACGTAGGCTTTACGTGACGTGCCCTTCCCCGAGGACAGTGGTACGCGTGGGGGCTACGTAGGCTTTACGCAGCGTGGCCTTCCGACCTGGAAGTCAGTAGATGGTATTGGGTTACGTAGGCTTTACGTAACGTGTCCTCCCGACCCGGGAGACATATGGCAAATATACTGGGTTACGTAGGCTTTACGTAACGTGTCCTGTCTAACCTGAGGACGATGGTCTATAGTCTGGTATATGCGTAAGTACGAGTAACTCCTTTTACAATAACATATCCAACCCAATTCCCAACCCGGGAATCCCATGCCTTGGCTGTGTGAACTCACCTTGGTTTGCTCGGCAGATACACAAAAAGTACAAGTAGCAAGTAAATGGTCACTCACGTCCTATCATGGTTATTATACGAGTTAGGTTCGTATATAGCACGTATATAGTAATCACGTATAGTCATGGCAAACATGTACGCATGTAAGCAGATAAGACATAGCATGTGAGAATCCAATTGTCTAAGTCCAACAATACCCGGCCCAACGACATAAGCAGCCCAATAACAAAACAGTCCAGATTCTCAATCGGCCCAAATAGCAAACACATACAAGTCCCTTAATAAACAGCCCACATATCAAATCATTGGGCCCGTGACAGTGAAGGCCCAACAGTGTGCGCGTAACGGTGGTCTCGACTCGCAACGGGGTTACGAGTCGCAACGAGGATCTCGAGTCGTAACGGCTGGATACGAGTCGCAACAAGTGGTCTCGGCTCATCATGGTTTGGTTACGAGTCGCAATCTGACTCGCAACCATGATTGCGGCTTGTGCTGTTTGTGGTCTCGAGTGGGGTTCCGACTCGCAAATCCGAGTCGCAACCGAACGTGTAACTGGTTTCCATAATTTTAGTCCATTAAACCCCGTGATTTCAGCTAACAGTTTGGTCAGTTTCGGAAACAGATCAAATCAACAATTAATCTATAATCAAGCATGTTCATAATCAACATCAATTCAAGAACAATTAACCAGTCTTGTACAGAACATGTAATCGGATCATGTGATACATAATCCCATAAACTAACATGCAACCTAGGTCATGAAAACCCAAAACGAATCATCATACCAACCTTTCGGGAACAATCTATGTTAGCCGATCCTCAATCGTTTAATCTAATATTATCATACACACAATCCAAACATATATCATGTTAACCGATTTATCAAGCATCTCGCTAGTTGAATCACATCATACATCCGATTTGCATGAACATACATAAGAGCCGATTTAACAAAACATTTATCAATTAACATCCCAATCAATACATTAACAAGAATTCTCGGTTAAGCAAACACCAACATACAAAACCATACGATAACCATTTAACAAGCAATCTAATTATCAAGCACTAACCGGTTGGATTGAAGGTAGAGGATCGATTCGTTTCACAAGCTTCAAAGTGTGTGTGTGCCGTCGGGTTCCAAGCAAGCCGAGAGAGAGAGCAAAGCTTCTAGGGTTTGTGTGTGTTTGTGATTTGCAAAAGTGGTAAAACAATCCCCTAGTTCCGGTTTTGTGTGTTGCGAGTGGGGAGTGGGCCGAGCCCAACTCGGGTATCAAGTGGAGTCCGTTTTCAAGGTGGCCCAAACGAGCTTGTATGACCGGTTTGCTTTGTGCAATCGGTTTTAGTGTGTGGTTTGGGTTCGGCTCAATTAACATACAAATGTATCACACAATACACTTAACGACATCTCATAAATCACGTAATATTCATTAACTCAAAATGTCACATAAACACGTAACGTTACATCAAGCAAGCCTAAAGTTCGAGTTGTCACATTATCCCCAACTAATTGGAAATTTCGTCCCGAAATTTGGTATGCACTCACTGAGGAAGCTAGGTAAACTGTACTGTTCACTGATTTTCCTGGGGTGTCACATCCTCCCCCCGTTGATCTGGAATTTCGTCCCGAAATTCCGAAGTAGTAGCTTCAGCCTCAGTAGTGGTAGCATTGGTTTCGAATAACTGGGGGTACTTTTCTGTCATCCTGTCTTCGCGTTCCCAGGTGTACTCTGGGCCACGTTTGGAGTTCCAACGAACTCGAACAAGAGGGATTCTCTTGTGTTTGAGGACCTTCACATCCCGGTCCGTGATTTCTACTGGTTCCTCGACGAACTGCAACCGCTCGTCGATAGTGAGTTCCTTAAAAGGAATGATGAGGTTTTCATCTGATAGGCACTTCTTTAAGTTCGATACATGAAAGACATTGTGAACTGCCCCGAGTTCAGCTGGTAGGTTCAACTTGTAGGCTACTTTGCCAATCTTTTCGATAATTTCGAATGGTCCGACGTATCGCGGATTCAGTTTGCCCCGTTTGCCAAAACGAACCACACCCTTCCAGGGTGAAACTTTCAATAAAACCCGGTCCCCGACCTCAAATTCCAAAGGCTTTCTACGCTTGTCCGCGTAGGCTTTCTGACGGTCGCGTGCTGCCGCCATGCGTTGTCGTATCTGTGCAATCTTTTCTGTGGCGTCCACTACAATCTCTGGACCCGTGATCTGACTATCTCCCACCTCTGCCCAACAGAGAGGTGACCGACATTTACGCCCGTACAATGCCTCGAATGGAGCGGCTTGTATGCTGGTGTGATAACTATTATTGTAAGAAAACTCCACCAAAGGGAGGTGCTTTTCCCAGCCGTTGCCGAAATCGATGACGCATGCCCGAAGCATGTCTTCAAGAGTTTGGATCGTACGCTCAGACTGCCCGTCCGTCTGAGGGTGGTATGCTGTGCTCATGTCTAACCTTGAGCCGAAAGAGTTGTGCATCGCTTGCCAAAGTTCTGACATGAATCGTGCGTCGCGATCCGAAATGATGGACGTGGGCACCCCGTGCCGCGAAACAACTTCTTTAAGATAGACGTCTGCAAGTGTGGAGAACTTGTCCGTTTCCTTAATCGGCAGGAAGTGTGCAGACTTGGTGAGTCGATCCACGATCACCCATATCGTATCGTTCCCACGCTGGGATCTGGGTAGGTCTGTAACAAAATCCATGGAAATTTCTTCCCATTTCCACTGAGGTATCTTAGGCTGCTGAAGTAGGCCAGCTGGTTTCTGATATTCAACTTTGACTCTCGCACAGGTCAAACATTTTCCAACGTACGTAGCGATGTGAGCCTTCATGCTAGGCCACCAATAGGTAGTGCTGATGTCGTGGTACATTTTATCCGACCCTGGATGTACCGAGTAGCGAGACTTGTGAGCTTCATCCAATACAAGTTCGCGTAGTCCGCCATAAAGTGGAACCCAAATCCGGCCCGTTACATAGTAGGCGCCGTCTGCCTTCTGTTCCATTTGCTGTCGCGAGCCGCGTAAGGCTTCAGCCTTGACGTTTTCGGGCTTCAATGCTTCTACCTGAGCATTTCGTATCTGTGCTGGAAGGCTAGACTGAATCGTAAGCTGTAGCGCTCGCACGCGCCGTGGTAAAGTGTCCTTTCGACTAAGGGCGTCAGCCACAACATTGGCTTTGCCTGGATGATACTTGATGGCGCATTCGTAGTCGTTAAGTAACTCGACCCATCGTCGTTGACGCATGTTCAAATCCTTCTGCTTAAGGATATGCTCGAGACTCCTGTGATCGGTGTAAATCGTGCATCTGGTACCGTACAGGTAGTGTCGCCATATCTTAAGCGCGAAAACAACAGCTCCCAGCTCTAGATCATGCGTCGTGTAGTTTCGTTCGTGAACCTTCAGTTGACGAGAGGCGTAAGCAATAACCTTGTCGCGCTGCATTAACACACATCCCAGTCCCCGAATGGATACATCACAATAAACCACGAAGTCGTCTGTGCCCTCTGGCAATGAGAGGATAGGTGCACTGCAAAGTCTATCCTTTAGGTGCTGAAAGGCAGTCTCCTGGGGCTCTCCCCAGCGATAGGTAACACCCTTCTGAGTTAGTAACGTGAGCGGCTGAGCAATTTTCGAAAAATCTCTAATAAACCGTCTGTAGTAACCCGCCAAACCCAAGAATTGACGTATTTCTGTCGGTGTACGCGGTGCAGGCCAATTTCTGATCGAATCTACCTTGGATGGATCGACGTGAATCCCATCCTTGTTTACCACGTGGCCTAAGAAGTGGACTTCACGAAGCCAGAAGTCGCATTTAGAAAGTTTAGCGTACAGCTGTTCCTTCCGAAGGAGTTCCAATATCAGACGAAGATGCTGCTCGTGTTCCTCCTGACTCTTGGAGTAAATCAGAATGTCGTCGATGAATACTATGACGAACTTGTCAAGATAGGGTTTGCACACCCTGTTCATAAGGTCCATAAATACAGCAGGCGCGTTCGTTAACCCGAACGGCATGACAAGAAACTCGTAGTGACCGTAACGAGTTCTGAATGCAGTCTTGGAGACGTCCTCATCCCGGACTCTCAGCTGATGATACCCTGACCTCAAGTCTATCTTCGAATAGTAGCACGACCCTTGCAACTGGTCGAATAAGTCATCTATGCGTGGAAGAGGATAACGGTTCTTCACCGTCACCTTGTTGAGTTCACGGTAGTCTATACACATCCTGAACGTACCGTCTTTCTTTTTCACAAAAAGTACTGGAGCTCCCCAAGGCGAAGAGCTTGGGCGTATGAAACCCTTTTCCAAGAGCTCTTGTAGCTGCTTTGACAGTTCCTCCAATTCTGATGGAGCTAGACGATATGGTGCGCGAGCTATGGGTGCTGCTCCTGGAGCGAGCTCGATCTGAAATTCGACCTGACGATGAGGCGGTAAGCCAGGTAAGTCTTCAGGAAACACTTGAGGGTAATCGCGTACAATTGGAATATCCTCCAATTTCTTTTCCTTTGCTGATGCGTCTGAAACAAGAGCCAGAATGGCTGTGTGACCCTTACGTAAGCATTTCTGAGCCTTCAAGAATGAAATGATGCCAACCACAGCACCACTCTTGTCGCCTTGTACTTCGAGAGGTTCCTGACCCAAACGAGGGATGCGAATAACCTTTTCGCTGCATAAGATTTCTGCCTGGTGTTGGGAAAGCCAATCCATCCCAATCACGACGTCGAAGCTACCCAAAACTATGGGAATGAGATCGATAGAGAAAGCTTGGCCAGCTAGGATAAGATTACAACCCTGAACTACGTGCGTGGCTTCTAGACTTTTACCGTTAGCTAACTCTACTACATATTTGGTGGGTAAAAGTGTTGGTGCACGTTTTAGCAGTTGACACATTTTCACAGACATATAGCTTGTATCCGCACCCGAATCAAATAAAACAGTAACGTAAATATTGTCGAGGAGAAACTTACCCATAACAACGTTGGGATCGTTCACTGCGTCACCTCGACCTAGCACGAATGCACGACCACGAGCTTCATTGCCGTTGTTGTTGTTTCCCCCATTGTTGTTCCCGTTGCCCTGGTTATTGTTGTTGCGATTCTGGTTCTGGTTCAACTGAGGGCAATCGCGTTTGAAGTGACCTTCAGCCCCACACTGGAAACATCCCCGGTTCCCACGCTGTGGCTGCTGCTGCTGCTGCTGGTTCTGTGGAGCTGGTTGCTGAGGCTGCTGATTCTGATTCGCAGGACGAGGGCTCCTGCAGTCTTTGGCCTCGTGACCCATTTTGAGGCACCGTTGGCAGCGACCTTTGTTACACGGGCCGTGGTGATGCCTGTTGCAGTTGTGGCACCTAGGTTGACTACCCTGATATCTCCTCTGTCTGTGACCACCAGAGGATTGCTGACTGGGACTCTGATAGTGATCAATTTTCTGCTGCTGAGCTTGTGGCTGAACAATCGCTGAACCTTTACTAGAATCTCCATCCCATTTTCTTTTACTGTCACCAGACGTAGCAGGAGTAACTGAGGTGGTGACATTAGCAGTAGCATTAACACGCTTGGGCAGTCTATTCTGATCCACTGCCTGATCAGTGATGCGATGAGCGAGACGCTGGATTTCCTGGATATTTTCGAGGTTAGCCGACGTCACGTGGCTCTGAATTTCTGGCGCCAATCCCTTGAGATACAACTCAATGCGCTTGTATGGAGGGTCCACCATAGTTGGACACAGTACGGCCAGCTCATTAGACCGTTTAGTATACGCTTCGATTTCCGATCCAACCATTTTCAAGTTATACAGCTCGTCTTCCAGCTTGTGGATATCTTCACGTGTGCAATACTCACGCTTGATGAGTTCCTTGAAATCGTTCCATGGGGTGGCGTTAGCAGCTGCCAACCCCAGAATTTGCACCTGCGCGTTCCACCAGGTTAGCGCGATTCCTTCCAAAGTACCGGTGGCAAACTTGACCTTGCGAGCCTCAGGGCACTCGCACATTTCGAATACTGATTCTAACTTTTCAAACCAATGGAGGAGTCCCACTGCCCCCTCTGTGCCGCTGAAAGAGTTTGGACGACAGTCCATGAAGTTCTTGAAAGTGCAGACAGGCTGCTGCGCGTGTTGACCTATTGTGTACGAATAGGACGAGAGTTAAATACGAGAGTTAGTGTAGGATCTAAAGATCCTAGTGTGTGCCTATACTGCAGGATATACTACCTGCTTGAGCTGCTGCAACTGCCGCAGCAACTTGAGCTTGAACAAGAGCCTCTAGCTGGGCTTGTGTCATGTTGATTCGTCCAGACATGATCTTCATAGTAACAAGTAGCATACGTAAGAATGGTTCGCGAGTAATGCGATGACAGAAAAGCATAGGCATATAGGTGTTTTCATGTAATCAAAGCATGTGTATCTAAGCGTAGTGCGAGCAAAGTTCTAAGCAGTTCTAGCAAACAGGCAATAAACATAAACCTTATTACCTAAGATGTCGAGTCTTGCACGTGGAGCGAAGCGTCGTTGTGGATCGTTGAGAGCACTGTTCTGGTTATAGTCCGGTTTTAATAAAACGTTTTCCCCATATTAAAACCAAGTTCTCTATAACCTGGCTCTGATACCAATCTGTCACACCCCCAAAATCCACTCGCGGAGTACCACCGCTTGGGAGCGTGACTGACCAGGATCAAGCCATCAATCATATCAAACATAGCATTTAATATAAAAGTAAATAACGTAAGTCACCATGACATGATTGATGTTTCAAAACCAAATACTGTTTTAAGTAGCGGAAGCAATGTAAAGTAAACCCAAATAAAGTCATAAGTTCAATAATGTTCATGATTCAACTGCCCACAACGACCTACTCCCTCCTGGTGCAAGCTCCATAATGTACCTAAGGTCCTGCAAGGCATGCAGCAAATAATCAACAAACTAGTTGAGCGAGTTCACAGAAAGTAAGTTCATAACATAATGCATAATTATAGCTAGTGGGGGCTTCCCATACTAGTGTGTACTAAAGGTGGGGGCTTCCCATGTTCATCCTGATTAATGAGGGCTTCTCATTAACGGTACTTACTAGACTAACTTCCGACCATGTGTTCTTCTTTACCGAGAACAGGAAAACGTACAGGGTCACGTAGGCTTTACGTGACGTGCCCTTCCCCGAGGACAGTGGTACGCGTGGGGGCTACGTAGGCTTTACGCAGCGTGGCCTTCCGACCTGGAAGTCAGTAGATGGTATTGGGTTACGTAGGCTTTACGTAACGTGTCCTCCCGACCCGGGAGACATATGGCAAATATACTGGGTTACGTAGGCTTTACGTAACGTGTCCTGTCTAACCTGAGGACGATGGTCTATAGTCTGGTATATGCGTAAGTACGAGTAACTCCTTTTACAATAACATATCCAACCCAATTCCCAACCCGGGAATCCCATGCCTTGGCTGTGTGAACTCACCTTGGTTTGCTCAGCAGATACACAAAAAGTACAAGTAGCAAGTAAATGGTCACTCACGTCCTATCATGGTTATTATACGAGTTAGGTTCGTATATAGCACGTATATAGTAATCACGTATAGTCATGGCAAACATGTACGCATGTAAGCAGATAAGACATAGCATGTGAGAATCCAATTGTCTAAGTCCAACAATACCCGGCCCAACGACATAAGCAGCCCAATAACAAAACAGTCCAGATTCTCAATCGGCCCAAATAGCAAACACATACAAGTCCCTTAATAAACAGCCCACATATCAAATCATTGGGCCCGTGACAGTGAAGGCCCAACAGTGTGCGCGTAACGGTGGTCTCGACTCGCAACGGGGTTACGAGTCGCAACGAGGATCTCGAGTCGTAACGGCTGGATACGAGTCGCAACAAGTGGTCTCGGCTCATCATGGTTTGGTTACGAGTCGCAATCTGACTCGCAACCATGATTGCGGCTTGTGCTGTTTGTGGTCTCGAGTGGGGTTCCGACTCGCAAATCCGAGTCGCAACCGAACGTGTAACTGGTTTCCATAATTTTAGTCCATTAAACCCCGTGATTTCAGCTAACAGTTTGGTCAGTTTCGGAAACAGATCAAATCAACAATTAATCTATAATCAAGCATGTTCATAATCAACATCAATTCAAGAACAATTAACCAGTCTTGTACAGAACATGTAATCGGATCATGTGATACATAATCCCATAAACTAACATGCAACCTAGGTCATGAAAACCCAAAACGAATCATCATACCAACCTTTCGGGAACAATCTATGTTAGCCGATCCTCAATCGTTTAATCTAATATTATCATACACACAATCCAAACATATATCATGTTAACCGATTTATCAAGCATCTCGCTAGTTGAATCACATCATACATCCGATTTGCATGAACATACATAAGAGCCGATTTAACAAAACATTTATCAATTAACATCCCAATCAATACATTAACAAGAATTCTCGGTTAAGCAAACACCAACATACAAAACCATACGATAACCATTTAACAAGCAATCTAATTATCAAGCACTAACCAGTTGGATTGAAGGTAGAGGATCGATTCGTTTCACAAGCTTCAAAGTGTGTGTGTGCCGTCGGGTTCCAAGCAAGCCGAGAGAGAGAGCAAAGCTTCTAGGGTTTGTGTGTGTGTGTTTGTGATTTGCAAAAGTGGTAAAACAATCCCCTAGTTCCGGTTTTGTGTGTTGCGAGTGGGGAGTGGGCCGAGCCCAACTCGGGTATCAAGTGGAGTCCGTTTTCAAGGTGGCCCAAACGAGCTTGTATGACCGGTTTGCTTTGTGCAATCGGTTTTAGTGTGTGGTTTGGGTTCGGCTCAATTAACATACAAATGTATCACACAATACACTTAACGACATCTCATAAATCACGTAATATTCATTAACTCAAAATGTCACATAAACACGTAACGTTACATCAAGCAAGCCTAAAGTTCGAGTTGTCACAAAATCATTTCAACAACTTCTTTATTCAATCAAACAATTTCCGACACATCAAGCTAGTCGACAAGTATGTAAATCGCATGATCGCATGAACTTGTAGTTTTTCCGAAAACTATAGTGTAGATCCCGTTATATTTTGTGGATCTTTGTATAAAATAGTTTAATCTCGTAAAAACCTCGTTTTTAGAATAATTCCATCTTTACAACTTCCCGTCATCTTTTACAAAGATCGTTATTTTTGTCGAAACTTTTTATTTCACAAGTGTTTATACACTTGTGGTTTGTAAAAATCATGCTTGTTAGTGTGTTATCCGACTTTTAGAAAACATGATTTTCTCGACACTTGGTCCTTTGAAAATACCACTTGCAGATACGTAGATCCGCTAGTTTTAAACACTATTTTACAAGTAAAAATACTTTTACACAAGTTCATGTTTCTCGTGTGGTAGAGTTTCACCTTTTAACCGTTGTACCGTCCGAAACAAGCTTATGTCAAGATCCGTGATCTTAACCAAACCGGGTTAAATGGTGATCCGAGCCACCACAACGTAGATCGGGCCTAAATAATCACAACTTTCAAGTACTACAACTTTTACACAACTATCATGCTTTTAACCAACAATATTCATGTTTTAGTAGACTTTAAAGCTTCGAAAGATAAGTTTCCGCATTTTAACCGTTACAATACATATTAACCACCTTAGATTAGTTCGAGTATGAGTTTTAAGTGTTATACCTCTAGCTCGAGGCTAGGGAAGAATCTATGCGAAGAAGTGGTGGATAAAAGCAAGATAACGAGGTCCTTCGCCTTCCGTTAGCTCCAAGACTCCTTATGTGCGACCTTGAACACTTGAATGATGTTGGAATGTGGAGATCAAGATCGAAAATGGGTGGGTGTCCAAGGGGGTTCTTGGCCGTAGCTTTAGAGAGAGGGAGAGGGTGTGCTTGAGTGGTGTTGTGTTAACTGAATGAACTTATGTACATAAGTGTGGTTTTATAGACAAAATCAAATTCTTAAACCAATGGATCATATGCCTTCTAGATACTAGACACAATAGAATAAAATAATCAAAAGTAATCAACTCTTGTCCCCTCTTTGTTGGGCTGATTTCAATGGGGGGGGGGGTACTAGTTCAATTTCAACTAGATAGTTAGGGTTTAGTTTGGTTAACTAGGTTAGATTTGGGGTTTACTCGGTTAGTGGTGTGATGTGTTATAATGCGGGTGTTAGGGTATTCAGGGACCCTAACTGGCTCAGAAAAAGACCAATATTGTTAATGTCAATACTTTTATGTCCCGGGTATAATCCGGTTGTTCGGTTGGATAGTAATCCGTTAAAGTGCTTAAGTAAGCTTTTAAGTGTCGTAATTAACATTTTTAGTGACACAACTTATTCTACAAAGTGTCAGGAATATTTTCCTCATGTTTTGGCACTTTATTAGTTAGCCAGAAGCTGGTATGTTAATTAAAGTGCTGTGGCTTGTGCTTAGAGTATGTTTTAGGCACATCCAGTCATTATATCTTATTCCTAGAGACGCAGTTCTACAACCCTTGTATCCCTACACTCACAATGGGTGTAGTAAATATTTCTGGCTCATACAGGCCTTTAGAGGCAGTGTCTGCCTGATGCTGGCTTTATCAGCATGTTCAATAGGCTATCCGTTCAAATGCTACTGTGCTGTTGTGCATCATGTTTGTCACTAAGGTTCAACATGTAAATAGTGTAGTGACAGTATGTAAAGTATGATGCAGGAATATACAAGTACTAGAAATCAAGTAGCAGTTCATCAGCAACTTCAGTTAAGCACAGTAATTAAGCAGCAATTAATTATTAATTAAATCGTACGGATACCTGGTTTAGTGAGGGTTGTCACATAATATACCATGGGTCAACTTCCCACGCCTTTCCAAATCGTACCACGCCTTTCCAAGGCGAGACTTTCAATAAAACCATATCTCCAATCTCAAATTTCTAATGGTTTTTGCCGCTTGTCAGCGTAGCCTTTCTGTATATCACGTGCTGTCTTGATATGATCACATATCTGAACGGTCTTATCTATGGTTTCCGGATCCAACTCGGGGCCAATAAATTGTTCATCTCCGGCCTCCGCCCAACACAAAGGGGCCGATACTTACGTTCATATAAAGCTTCACACGAGGCGTCCTAAACGGTGGTGTGATAAATATTATTGTAGGAAAACTCCGCTAAGGGAAAGTGAGTATTCCGACTTTTCATCAAAGTTCATCACACAAGCACATAGCATGTCTACCAAAGCCTGTATCATTCGTTTAATTTGGCCGTCCGTCTGAGGGCGAAATGCAGTACTAAGGTTCAACCGTGACCCAAACGACTTCTGAAACGTCAGCCTTATCCTTGGCACAGAATGACCACCTTGGTCGGATAAAATAGAAACAGGCACTCCATAACGTGCCACAATCTTTCTAAGATAAACCTCTGCTAATTTCCTTGTGCTGTCTTCCTCACTGTTCGGTAGGAAATGTGTAGTCTTGGTGTGTTGATCAATAATCACCCAATTCATAACATGCACTCCTTGGGTTCTCGGTTTCTTTGTAATGAAATCCGTTGAGATTCGTTCCCACTTCCACATGGGAATCTCAGGCCGTTGCAGCAGCCCTGATGGTTTCTGGTATTCTGTCTTAACTTCGGCAAAAGTAAGACAGTTACCCACATAGGTAGCTATATCAGCTTTCGACTTGGGCCACCCATAATAATCCTCCAAGTCTTGGTACATCTTGTCGGATACGAGATGGATCGAGTACCTTGACCTATGAGCCTTAGGCAATAATCGCACTCCCATTCCACGTAATGCTTCAGCTCGTAGGTTCTCTGGTTTGAGCGCCTCTTGCTCAGCTTCACGAATCCGAGTAGCAGGATTCGTTTGTATGGTCATCTCTAAGGCTTGCACCCTTAGAGACTTTGCGCGATCCTTGCGGCTGAAGGTATCTGTCACAACACTTGCTTTGTCCAGGTGATACTTAATCTCACAATCATAACCATTCAGTAGCTCAATTCATCTTCGTTATCTCATGTTTAAGTCCTTCTGATCAAAGATGTGCTGCAAACCCTTGTGATCAGTAAAGATCGTGCAGCGTTTTCTATACAAGTAATGACGCAAAATCCTCAACGCGCAATTACTACACCTAGTTCAAGGTCTATTCTCATGATCCTTTAATCAACGTGACACGTACGCGATGACTTGGTCTCGTTGTATCAACACGCAATCGAGACCTTGTCGAGAGACGTCACAAAAACCGCAATTCTATTGGTACTGTCAGGTGAAGACAAGATAGGTATCGTCTGGGTTAGGGTTGTTAGCGGTTGAGCAATCCTTGAAAAGTTTTCTAGGAGTCGTCTGATACAGCCCACAATCCCCAAAATTCTTAGTTGTATCTTTGGGACTTCTTAGTTCTTGCTTGCAGGGTCGTCATGAATCACGTTCTTATTCACTACGTGACCTAAGAATCTTGCCTCGCGAATCCAAGGCTCGCACTTTGACATCCTAGCACACAACTGTGCTTTCTCTAAGAGTCCCAAGATAAAATGCAGATGTTGCTCATGACCTTCCTTGGTCTTTGAGCATATAAGAATTTAGTCAATAAATATAATCATGATCTTATCCAGGTACGGCTTACACACCCGATTCATGAGGTCTATGAATATCCCTAAAGGTCGTTTTAGGGATACTTTCTTCTCGTGTCCTCAACTAGTGATATCCTGTCCTTATGTCCATCTTGGAATAGCAGCTGTGGCCTTGTAGTTGGTCGACAAGTCATCAATTCTCGGTAAAGGGGTACCGATTCTTGATGGTTAGTTCTCTTTCTCCCTGTAACCTATGCGTAATACTTTTTTCCACACTAACTCTTCTGAGTTCCTCTCAAGTTAGGTTGTGTACACGTATAAAAACTGTCGTCCTTCTTCCTAACAAATAACACTGGGGCTTCCCAAGGTGAGAAGCTCGGCCTGGTAGATTTCCTCTGCCTAGCAGCTCCTACAGTTGCATCGGTGGCTCTTGTATCTCGGACGGAGCTAGTTGGTAAGGAGCCATTCGTCACTGGTGCCACTCTCGGCACTAGGTTTATCCTAAACTCCTCTTGTCACTGTGGAGGTAACCCAGACAAGTCTTGGGGAAAGGCTTCTGGAAATTCCTTCACAACGGGGATGTCTTCTGGCTTTGGCTTCTTGGTTTCTTTGTTGACAACATGAGCAAGGAAGGTTATGCAGCCTATCCGGACGTGCTTCTCTGTCTCTGTGATCAATGTGAGATGTCGCAAATCCGCCGCCTTATGGGGCCTAGTGCCCTCGCATCTATTGCAAGAAGGTTGTGTACTATAAGTGTCTCATCGTTCACAAGAGGGATTCAAATGATTTTCCTTATGATGAACAACTTCAGCTCTAACCTTGGATATCCACTCCAAGCTGACTACAATATCATGACTTCCCAAGTCAACGGTAATAGAAAGTTTCCACTCTCTAAGTTCCAAAATACAATCTTTAATCGCCTCATCTGCTTTAACTAACCTTCTATTTGCCAATTCTAAAGAATACAGGGCGTCTATCCTACTTGAAACTAGGCCAAGTAGCTTCTTAATTCCTAAGGATACAAGGTTAAAGTCGGCACCAGTATCAATCAAAATAGATGCATAGTGTTGGTTAATAGGGAACGTACCCGTATTCGCATCTGGATCCTAGCGTGCTTCACGAGCTCCGATAGCGAAGACCCTTCCTCGCTCGGTTCTTCCTAGGGCAATCTTTCCTAAAGTGCCCCACTTCCCCAGATTTGAAGCAACCTGGAACTCTACCATTTTCCTTTCCGTCTTGGTTGCCGTCATCATTTCCTCCTTGTTTGGGATACTTCGCCCAACAGGCATCCTTGTTGTGTCCTTCTTTACCACACCTATCGCACTTAGGCCTTAGACATCGACCTTCATGGTGAAACTTGCACTCATCACATCTCGGCTTAGTCCCCAAGTAAACCTTACCACCGGCCTTATTGGTGGCTCCATAAGCTCGCATGCCACGAGGCGGGTCCACTTCCCTTCTTTTGTTTGCTTTAGAGCTTTCATAACAGACTTGGGTGCCTATCTTTATGTTCGAAGACTTTCTTTTGTTATTGCCCGAAGACTCCACATGAGTTTCTTCCTTGTTTGCCTCAGATCCCGAAAACTTTCCCATACGAAGGGCTTCTTCAGTAAGTGTAACACTCAAATCGATATCCTCTGTGATGGTTAGAGGCTTTGAGGCAGTAACCATGCTTAGGATTTGAGGTGCTAGTCCCCAAATGAATCGTTCAATCCTCTTGAATTCAGGCTCGACTAAGTAGGGAACAACCCTAGACAAGTCGTAAAAGCGTTGGACGTACTCAGCAATCTTTGGCTCGTCCATTTTCAAATTCCAGAACTCGGTCTCAAGCTTCTGGATTTCGGCCCTGGCGCAGTATTTCTTCCGCATGAATTCCTTGAGCTCGTCCCAGCTCAGTGCATAAGCAGTAGCTTCACCAAGGGTCTGAACCTGAAGGTTCCACCATGAGAGTGCGCCATCCAAAAACAACCCTGAAATATAGGTGATGTCCACAAAATGCAACATATAAATTACATCAATTGTGGCATAAAACTAACCCCTTTTTAGTATTAATGTTGGAAAAAGTGTGTTTTTGTCTTCCTTTTGTATTTTCATGATTAAATGAGCTCAAATGAACAAAAGAAGCAAAAAGACAGCTAAATCTAACATAAATACAAGAAAAGGAACAGAAGTGGCATGCCCGACCTCCCGACAGCATCTTCCCAAGCAAAACAAAGAAGACAGAAGACTGAACACGCCCCGTGCTCAGTGAGCACGGGGCCGTGCCTAAGTGTCAGCAGAAAAGACAAACTCATAGAAGCTTCTGTTGCCCACCACGGGGCCGTGCCCAGCAGACACGGGGGCGTGGTCAACTTCCTGGAGGCGCATTTATTGTAATTGCGAATTACAATTAATGAAGAGAGAAAGTCAGATGGACACGGGATCCAAGATTGATCGTAAGAGTTCTTGACAATCAAAGGCCATGTTTGCCTAAGTCTCTTACATCTCTTGGTGAAGACAAGTGTTTAGTGTAATACTTTTTATTTTTAATCTTTTGCACTTTTTAATTGGTTTTGTATTAATGACTTTAATTACTAGTTTCTTATGTTGAAGGTGATTCTTCCTTATCGTTTGTCCGTGGTGTCTTGGCATTATTTTACTGTCTGTATAAAATAAAAGAGTTTCACCATTCATATCTCCACGGTCTATATGGAGGTATGTTGGCTACCTGGTTGGGGGTTAAGGGAACGGTTTGGTAAGAGTCATGCCATTGTTCAGTGTATAGATCCTGCAAAGGACCTGGGTCAAATTTAGTAGGACCTCCTTCAATACCCAAAGGTATTGGATGGCGGGGGTCCAAACTCTTTGGCCCCCCTCATAAGTTAACTACTATTAAAACTTTAACCCGCTACTTAGGACTGTATCCCTGCTGACTCAGACTACTTAGCCGAGGGTAACGTCGCCTTCAAAAGAGGGGCCTACCACATTTTGCATTAATAACTTAATTAATTATCTTTCAATAATCCGACCCTTTAGGATTGTATCCTTGCTGACTCAAACTACTGGGTTGAGGGAAACGTCACCTTCAAAAGAGGGGCCTACTACAATAACTAAGATAATCTCTTAAACAAGTGCAAAAGTGCGAAATTAATCAAAGGTTACCCTACACACGAGTCGGATCCAAGTGATTCATCTTGTCTATCTGTTTTTATTTTTATTTTATTTTTCAGCATTTTAGTTAGTGTTATTTTCTTAGTTTAAAAACCTTTTTCTAACATTTTGATTTGATTAGACGTTGAGGATAAACCGGTACTAAAAGCTCTTGTGTCCTTGGACGACCTCAGTATCTTACCAACACTATACTACGTCCACGATGGGTGCACTTGCCCATATGTGTGTTTAGTGTTAGTAAATATCGTGTTTTATAAATTTAAAACTTGGCTAAAAAGTGTAAAAAGGGCTTAAAATATATACCTAAAACATATATACACTTACGCACATCAAGTTTTTAGCGTCGTTGCCGGGGACACAAGGATTTTAAGAAAGTTAGGAATCAACGGCCTAATCAATTTTGGTAATCACTTCAGCCATGAGCTTCACAGTAAACGCGAGGTCGATAGTCTCATTGTGTGAGTCATGAACAATAATGGAATTCGGAGTCGAAGGTATCTCGTTCATGTCAATAATTATTCCGTACACTTATACGCATATATATTAATGAATAAATATGTTACTTAGTATAAGCAGGCAAATAGATGCATCACGTCACATATAACTCTCGTTTATCCTTTCGGAGGGGGGTCATTTTGTCTTTGGCAAGTCTATCTCATGTAGACTATACCTCCATTGGCACTTTAATTTGGGGTATTCTTCTCCCTACTAATTTCCTTGCCTTGTCTCTTTTTTTTTTGAAAAAAAAATGTTTTTTTTTTGGGTAAAGGGTTACCCCGGTGATTCTATTATAGACAACCGCCAAATAAGTACAAGTAGTGAGGATGTGTTCCCCACTAGTTCATATACAGGACAGGCCCCATATATGTAAGCAAAAACAAAACAAACCAAGCTACCACCTCAACCTAGCCTACTACAATCATGATAATGACAACTAGTAGACAAACGAAAATAAATCAAACAACAACGTCAACCGCCATCATCAAAAATGAAATTGCCACCAACGGGCAGCCCCCTATCATCAATCAAAAACCACCTATCCATTGGATAACTTTGTGGGAGAGGTGCTTGCCCCTGTACTGGAGGACGTAGGATATGTACCCGATGTCATAAACTCACTCATTTCATCATATACAACTTCTACCTCTTCATCGTCAGACTCCTCATTTAGCTCACGTCCCCCTTTATATTTCCCCTGGAAAGAACCCCCATTCCCCCCAACAAACCCAAGAGTACTAAACGAATTGTGTGTTTGAACCTTAGACGAACTAGTACCCCGTGCATTCACGTAGGACGAACTCACTGCCTTTTTCTTTTTTATCCACAGATCTATATTCAAACTTAGGCTTCTGATTGTTAACTTGAAAACCGATCTTCTTTGCATTCTTCTTTGTCTTAACTTCCGTATACCCATCCTCATCTATTTTCGGACTGTTATTTGGAGGCCTCACTGTCAATCGAATGCATTTTGGATACTCCTCAGAGTCATGCCAAAATACACAACAGTGGGCACATCTCTGGGGTTTCCATTCATATTCCACACAAATAGTCTCATTGACATACTTGTTCTCATCCAACTCAGGAATAGCCATGGTTAGGACCTCTTTAAAGTCATGTTCAGCAGATATATCAATGAGGGCCCTAGCATAGCTGCTTTGTCCCCAAGCCTCGTTGCACATATCAATAGTATACGAATCCAACCGCAAAGGAGAACCAATTTTGGACGCCAACATGCTTAACCCATCATCAGTATACGCCACTAGCGGAACCTCATGTAATTTCACCCAAACCGCAACCTTTTTAATATCTTCTTGTTTAAGAGTGTTTGTAGGGGACCAGGTGTTGAGAAAAAGAGGTTTGTTCCGAATCCGCCAAGGACCCCCTTCAAGAACCTTATTCATACACTGTCTATCTTCAAACTTGAAGAAGAAAAACCCATTCGAGTTCATCATAATTCTCTGGAAACCATGTTTTTTCCAATTTGTTTTTACAAAATATTCAACAACCGGATAAGCAATTCTATCCCCCAGGAAGTAACCGTAAAGAGTATTTGCTAACCTGCTGTTAACCTGACGTACAGAATCAATTGGTAAAACAACATCCACTCCTTCCAAGGAGACATCCGACTTTAGTGACCTAAAGTTAATATTAGGAGTTTGATCAGCCAACTCAATAGCATTCCTAGCTGAATTTTGAGCAGTCGAACCGGAATCCAAGTTAACACTACCCTGGTCAGCTTGTTTGTTTGACACAACATTAGCGTACGTTTGATGTTGAGAAGTAGCTCGAGGGATAGGACTAACATCATTCAGCGGGAGCACAAAAGCTACCTTTCTTTTATCAAGAACCTTAGCATACTGCTGATTAGGAGAATCAGACCGACCATTAACCTGTTCATCATCTAATGGCAGCATAAAGGTTACCTTCTTGCTCAGTGCGGAAACCCTCGCAGCTATATTTGACGTTAGTTTTGGCTCAAAAGGCTTACCGTCAATATTCTTTATCTTCCTCGCAAAAACATTTACGTTGTCTGCAATTTGTTCATCCATATCAGCAGCCGCAATAAAAACAGCCGCTACCCAATAGCAAGAATGCGACCAAAACCTTAGTGACGTCTGAAAAAGCAATCGGAGTACCACTAGTTTCACAGATTCGCTAACAAACAACCGCCAATTAAATAATCAATCAGCGAATGAAAGGTGAATCTGCCGAAACCCTAGTGCAAATCAGACTGCCGAATATGAATGTAGAAACAGCCGATTAATCCTCTTATACAGATCTTCAGCCGATCAAAAAAAAAAAAAAAAACAAAAACAAAATAGAAACCCTAAAAAAATGATAACCCTAATCAAATTTCAAATGGTTAGAAACGACAGAGTAGTTGCTAATCAGAATCAATCACGAACAGGATTGGAATGAAAGACCTAGGATCTCATGATTTCGCCCAATTCACCCAAAGCTCACCCATTTCTCTACTGTATACTTTGGTTGCGATCATACCAGCACTAATGCACCAGATCCCATTGAAAAAAAAAATGTTTGACTCATGGATCTCGGCGCTTTTGTAAATGCAATGAAAAACCTTTTTGTAAAAATCCTAGTGATTGTAGTCTAGGCTCGAGAAGTAATCCTAGTTCACTACAATCGAAGCTCTGATACCAAACTGTCACATCCTGACTTTTGCGGAAGCGTATGATGTGTGACTTGTTCAATATCATTGCATTCAATTATAATAAACAACTATATGATCAAAACGATGTTCATCCATTCATAAAGTTTAAAATATTACAAATACCAGTCGTTTACGTATCAAACAACACAACCTTTGATTCAGTTACAAACCAACAAAAGTGGATGACATCTGAACTTGTTATTCATATCCCGAAACAATACCAGCGCCCAAGATCCAACTTGTTTCCTGAAGTACATGTAATTTTGAAAACATCAACAAAAGTTGAGCGAGTTCAGGCGTTTTGTATGAGTACTGATAAGCTTGTAAACATTTGAGAGACTCCTTTGAAAACAGGTATGAAAAGCGTCTATGAACAGATCAATTAATGTTTTGCAAGGACATTAATGTATGTGAAGATATAGGGAGCACTCAATATGAGTAGGCTTTTGTCTTTGTCGAATCTCCTCGACTGTGTCGAATTCCCCTCAACTGTGTCAAATTCACCTTGACTGTATCAAATCACCTTGACTGTGTCAAATCCCCTAGACCGTTGTGGAATCACCTCGACTGAGACAATAAAGCACTCTAAATGGTCACATAAGGACCATGAGTGGGGCTCGGCCGTACCCGTTAGATCTAACCTTTGTCCATGATTCTTATGAGAGTTATTGGCATTTCAGTTTCAGCCTATGCTCACATGTTCTATTAGTTCATTTCATAGCCAAATCATACCATTAAAACATATGTAACATGTATTTCACCCACGAGAGTTATAAATCCGTAAACAGTTAAGAGAAAAGGGGGACATGAACTCACAAGTTTGCGTCCTGCTATCTCGTATGCTCAAAGGTCCTTCTATGAGTCTTACAACTACCTACACACGTGCCATGTTTTATTAGATGTTTAGGTCGTGTAACGACTCTTTGTATTAGTTGTTCATTACGATTTGTTTTCGAAATCTTGGTGTATTTTGAGTTACATCATTGATGTATATTATAATATTCCAAAGTATATAATTATCAGTTAAAATAATGATATTTTAACTTGAATTATTTTCATCCATTTATTTGGAATATTGTCAAAATAATGTATGTTTTCCTTTGTTTGTGTTGTAATTCTTTTCGTGGATATTTCCCAAGTATGGGTATTATTATACTTGTGTATTTTGCCAAGTATTTGTGGTGTATTCCGGTGTATATTCGTACGTACGAGAATAGGTATTTTCTTGCATTCATTGAGTATTCTTGTACTATTTTTTTTTTTGTATTTACATTTTCCGGAATATTATTTTTAATAACAATTCACCAACATATATTCTTAAAATATAAATTTTAAGAAAACTTTTATAGAAGATTATTTATAAATCTTCCTTGGCAAAATAATTTATATTTTCATATAAATCTCAAAAATAACATATTTTTAAGATTAACTTAGAAAATATTTGTAAATCCATTTTTCTCCCAAAATAATATATTCTAAGTTTATTTAAGAAATATATTTCTCCAAAATAATATATTTTCTAGTAATCCAAGAAAAACATATATATTTTTCTTTCCCAAAAATAATATGATTTCTTATTGTCAAAAATATGATATAATTTTGTAACACTTATAAAATCATATTTTCGTTTTCTTGGTTTCCAAAATACCGTTTACCAAAATATACTTATGAATTTAATTCCGGAATATTTATGTAAGTTATATTCCTTGTTCGGTTTCTCCAATATTTTGGGTATAAATTATATATTTATTTCTTGGAATTTTGGTAATATTTTGGATTGTAATTTCTTGGTATTTTGGTGAGTTATATTATTTCAAGTCCTAAAATAATATAACTAATACACATAATATACAAATAATCACACACAAGGTGACATGTAAATATATATTCTCCTAAATACATATTTAGTCACTTTTATTATCAAAAACCAAACTCCAATATTTTGTAATTTTTGTTACAAAAATTATGGCAAACTTTATATGAAAATCCATGGTTAGAAGATACTTGTAATTATTTGTTTAAAAATATTTTTCTAAGTGTTAAATTTCTTGAAAATTTTTGCCATAGTTTCCCCTTAAAATGGAGGTTTCCATGCTTTCAAAGCATATCATTTTCTTTTATAAATCTTCACAATCAACAACAAATCAAATAATACTTACCAAGTGCCAAAATCAAGCCATAATCACTACTTCATGAACTTGAAAATTTATAAAAATTTGTAGTAACTTGGTAGTGTGTTTAGTAAGCTTAGTTACCCTTTAAAGTGTGGTTGTTTATTTAAAAACATAACTCTTGAAGGATTTTGATCTTTATAACTTGTAAAATATTTTTCTAAAAATACTTCTTCTTGAATTTTTCTTGTTAAATATATGTTTCTACACTTGATTAACCACTAAAAATGTGGTTAGTCAAGTTTATGTAAATCTTGTATTTTTAACTTAGTTTCTTGAGACACTAGTTTTGTAATCACATGTTTACAAGTCTTATACTATACTTTGATCATCATTATTCAAGAAAAAAACATTTTATACTTCAAGTTCATGCTTTACATACGGATGATCATCTTGATTTCTAACATAATCATCCTCTCATCTTGCTAGATTATGTCTTTAATCACCCTCTAGCAAGTTCATATGTTGTTTAACATCATTAACATAAACAATCAATAGTCAAGAAGCATAATAACACTTAAACAACATGATCTATCATGATTATTAGTCTTATGTTAGAAGTAAAATGAGATAAAGATGAGATGAAGATGATCTTACTACTAGCTTAAGGCTAGGGATGAACACAAGATGAAGATGAAGACAATCTTGGTGGTTGAAAGCTTGTAAGAGAGGTCCTTCTACTTCCAAGAGCTCCTAGCTTCCTTGTTATGCTTCTTACACCTTTGTATAACTAGAGAATGGATGAAGGTTGAAGGAAAAGGGTGGTGGTGTGTGTGTGGGTTCACGTTCGAGAGGAGAGGAGGAGGAAGAGAGAGTGTTCAAGTGTTGGTTTGTTTGAGAATGATAAGCTTATCGTCTTGTGGTTAGTGTTTATAATCTTCCAACATGAATAAGTCTAGTGGTTCTTGTAGGATCGAGATACGACCTAAATGAGTCGGTCTGAGTCAAATTTAGGTCACTAGAGAGGCGGAAACAATCTAGTAACCTTGAATCGGTGTTAGAATGTGAGTAGAAGAAGAGAAATACATTTTAAACTGGTTTTCAAATTGATATTAGACGTTAATACATGCAGAGAATTTGACAACACTTCGTGAGAGATTTCACCAGATTGTTACAAATGGAAAACCTGTTAGTGCACTACGTCTGTCGACTACGTTTTATATCGAGTCTAGTGTTGTATAGGTTAGACATGGCACGAAATCCTAGAAAGATATGTTAGAATAGGTTTCGCTTATGTGTCATAGTCTTAGTTTCGCTTATGTGTCAAAGTGAAATAGGTTCGCTTACGTGAACATGATAGTTCCGCTTATATGCCATGACCATATACGCGAAACCATGTCATCTATAAATAGGTCATTCAAGCGAACCTAAGCATATAGTTGTAGGTGTTTTCTTCCGGTGAGCCACGAAGTGCTGCCAAGTGCTGTCAGAGTCTGTAAACGCATTTGTGATCAATATAACAGCATTTATAAGTGAATCCGGCTGAAATTGCACCAAATCATTAGTTTCCGCCTCTTGATTTGGATAGGAATTTTTCTGATCGACTCGTCAGGTCGTCTAACGATCCTACAAGTGGTATCAGAGCTCAGGAGGAGGAGTTCTTGCCATTTCAGCTGCATTTCATCTGTTTTTCTACACTTTCTTCAAATTTTTAAATTTTTTCACGGTAAAACCAGCTCAATTTCACACACTACACTCGGAATCATGTATTAGTAAACCCTTGAAAGTTTCAGATTTAAAATCGACTTAGAAAGTAAGATTTTTGGGGTTTCGCTTATTCGTGTACGTTCAAAAAGTGACATCAGCAGTTAGGTTCGCTTGAAGGAACAAGGTAGTTTCGCTTTTGTGGATGAAAAAGTCATTAGTTTGGCTTCAGTGACAGTGTAGTTTCGCTCCAAGGGACAGTTAGTTTCGCTTCAGTGTCACCTAAGTTGATAGTTCCGCTCAAGAGATCCGCTTGAACTGACAACTTGTAGTTCCGCTTGTGTGACAATTTGGAGTTCTGCTGATTTGGACAATTTCTGAGGTTCCGCTTTAAAAGTGCTTGATAGTTTTGCTCTTTTAGACACATATAGTTCCGCTCATAGTGACACTTGAAGGTTCCGCTTATCTGAACAAAGCATAGTTTCGCTCTTGTAACCGTCTAGACTAGTTTCGCTTTTCTGGACAGTTAGTGTTTCGCTTGAGAGAACATTTTGCCTAAGCTTGGAAATTTGTGAACTTGTGAACTTTGAACAATGGACACTGAATTCTATAACGCCTTTGCTAGCCCGATCTCAATTTCTCAGAATGCTTTGATTGAAAATGAAACCGGGACGTCTCAGAAACCACCTAAACTAATGGATATTGATGATTATAATGTGTGGTCTGAATGGTTTGGAAACTAGGTCGAGGCTTATCATCTAGATGCGTGGGAACACACTGAAGAACCATATGTTAGACCTGTTACAAATGGTGTGCAGCAAACAATTCGAGAAATGAGTACTGAAGATAAAAAGAAATATCGAGATGAAAAATTGATGGTGAGTCTGCTTCAGCAAGCGATAAAAGAAGATATCTTGATACTGCTTCAACATGATGGAACTGCTTACTCAATCTGGACAGAATTGGAAGCAAAGTTTGTTGGAAGTGATGATATGCTCAAGAATAAAATGTCTCTCATGAAGAAAGAATTCGATTTATTCCGTGGTTTGGAATCTGAAAACACCAAGCAGATAATTGATAGATATTGTAACTTGGTGAGAAACATGTCAAAACCTGGAATTAAGAAAGATACTGATGAATTGATTGAAAAACTTGCAGATGCGCTACCACATGAAACATGGGGAACGTTTCTGATGATGCTGAGATCCAACAAAAAAGATTACAAGAATATGACACTGGGAGATTTCATCAAACACCTGCAAGCTCAAGAGATGGAGCAGAGGAAGATTGCCAGGATGAAGAATTACGATGGAGAACAAGATATCAGCTTGTACTACAAGAGTGGTGTCACACCCCGACCACGTGGAACATACAAAACGTGGCGGAAACGTCGGGGAGTGTTGTAACAAAATCAGTTGTTTCAAATCCATGGCAATTGAAGTTTCGTTTTATTAATCAAACATGAATGTTTACATTATTTAAACAAGAAACAAAGAGTACATAACATAAATTAACTAGTTCTTGTCTCGTTTTAAGGCACTAAGGCACATGTCCGCCTAAGTATGTCTAGACACATCCTATGCATCATCTCCTGAAAACACATGTGAAAATAGGTACTTCAGCATAAAAATGCCTGTGAGATACATAGGTTTTGTGAAAAAAGAATTCATGACTTATGTTTGAGAAAATGTCTAGTCATGAACCTTGTAAGTTACTTTGTCTTGTAAATCATTTGAAAAACGATAAAATCAGATGATATGTATAAATAAGAGGACACTGTATGGTTAAACGGATAACCATGTAAAATGTGTTTGTATAAGATAAGTCGTTTGTAAAACAATGTCTCGTGAAAAGTGTGTTATTTGTATAAAATGTCATATGTCTCAAATTGAAATGATTCAAATAACGCTACGATATGTAATACCATACAAACACTTATATATAGGAAGTACCAGCGGCGTATCCACCATGCTTGTATCATATTACACACGCCTCGTTACTTAATCACTTACTCAAACCAAACCATCAAGATGAAATGTTTTAACAATTGTGGAAATGTTTATGTATAGTCAAATGTCTATTGTCAAATGTAAATCATGTCAACGGATACAACTGGTTTACACGGTTCAATGGTTACAAACGGTTCATATAATCGAAGGGTTAAGACGGTTCACATAGTCAAATGGTTACAACGGTTCAAAATGTAGTATAATGTGTTCATATGCTGGATGAGCATATGCAACAGAAATGCAATGTAAAACAATGTACTAAGTACGCACACAATGGGCATACATAGCATGTAATGTAAAGCAATGTACTAAGTACGCACACAATGGGCATACATAGCATGTAATGTAAAGCAATGTACTAAGTACGCACACAATGGGCATACATAGCATGTAATGTAAAGCAATGTACTAAGTACGCACACAATGGGCATACATAGCATGTAATGTAAAGCAATGTACTAAGTACGCACACAATGGGCATACATAGCATGTATTGTATTGAAAAGTGATATACTAAGTATGCACACAACGGGCATACGTAGCATAGACACAATGAAATCATGTACTATATATGTACTATCGAACATAGCAAGTATATGATGTGAAAACATGGAAAGCATGAAAGTAACAAGTAGGCACATGCGTTTCACCCCAAAACAGTTTGGAAAACAGTAAAAGATGGGGTTCAATGTACTCACCTGAGATTGCTTTGAATTCCTTGTGTAAAAATCACACAATGCTAGAGATCACGGGATATCAAATGGCACCTAATAGGTAGCTATGTTAATATACCGAACCTAAATCGGAAGATCGGATAGTACGTGGGTTCATAAACCAAACGAGTATGGAGACTCGTGTAATATGGTCAAGCAAAGCCTACATACTAAAATGAAACCTAACCTAAGTGCTTGCGACCCATTACGACCCGTTTAGGTAGCTTATGCTACCTTAGCGCGTCGTTCGCGTATAACGCGTTTGGATCGCCTAACATCGTGACCACAAGGTATAACCTCGAAAGGTTACAGCTATGGTCGCCTAATGTGTTTGGTCGAATCCTAATGATCGACCAAATGGGTCGGGTTCGAATGTATAAGCGATTGTTTAGATCGCTTACCTTACGACCCTATATATGCACTAAACTAAAAGTGACGAGCTAAGCATGTTAGAACATGCTTAACTAAGCTTAGAAAACAGGTTTGGCATCAAAACAAACGGCTTTGATGCTCACGAGTAGTTTGGTTACAAAATACGCAAGAATGCGCATTTTGGCCGAAACTACGACTCGTCACTGAGCCTTGTTAACATGGTAATCAGTAGGTATAGTCGCCATGGACAATAACCATCGTGATCACGCTCACGTTATGAAGTTCCAACGAACTTCGTGTTGACCATAAGCTGGCCAATGCAGAAAGTCAAACAAAACGTTGACTTTCGGACTCGAAAAGCGAATAAAGAACGAAAGAACACTTACGAAGGGTCCCCGAATGCTAATCTAGATCAAAATGGCTCAGGTATGAAACAAAGGTTCCAACTTAGAGCTCTTGATCAGATTTTTGTAAGTTTTACTCAAAACGGGGGGGGGGTATTTATAGGAAAAGTAAAGCCGTTAGGATCGTTTCTTGAATATCGTGCCACGATCCAAGCCTTACACTTGTCAAGATGTTGTGGTGGCTTAATGTGACCCTTAGCTCCTGAGATGGTGAAAGGGCATTGCCCTTTGGAGTGTTTGAAAGGCCAATCTTAGCAAGAAAACAACTTTTCTATTACTGAAGGGGCCATGCGGCCCGCATCAGGATATGCACAAACTCAGGCGGGCCGCCTGGGCCTGTCTGATCTGCACATACTTTCAGAAATGGCAGTTTTGGTCCCTGTTGCGTATTTAAGCCATTTCCGACACTACTAAGGCCCGTAAAGCCAACTTTAAGGCCCTAAAATGATGCCTAAACATTGTGGACATGAAACATGCTCAAAAATATGTCGGGTGTTGGTTCGTTTGGCCGTACGATCGCGATGTTCGCTTAGTTACGACGAAATGCGCATAAGCGCGAAAGACGATCCAAATGACGCGACGAACGGATTTTTCTCATGCCAAACACTAAGGCATAATATAAGGATGCTTACATAAATTTTTGGATGTCCGGATGTATTCAGAACGTAAGTTATGCGCGAAAGTGCAAACTTATGCACTTTTTGACACTTTTAGTCCCTGAATGATCCAAAAGTTTGTTTTAGCATACCAAACCCTTCAAAGCCTATTTCTAAGCTATGTAAATGATATTTATGGTATGTTTAACTTATGGACATGTTCCAGAATGTTCGTTATAGTTCAAATTGGCATACTTTCGCAGTTTGTCAAGTTTAGTCCCTGTAAGCGAATTAACTTGTTTTTGCAATACCAAAGCCTTCAAAAATTATTTCTAAGTTATGTAAAGGTTATTTAAGGTATGGTAAGTATATGTTGATGTCCCGGAGTATTTGTCGCATTAAACTGAGTACGTTTACGCACCAGGTTGCGTATAATTCTCTAGAAAGCGATGTAAAGTTTGAAATTGAACAAGAATTGATATGTGAAATAGATACACATATTTATACAAGATCCCAAGTATGAAATACGATATTTCATCGGCTTGGTATTTGTTTGATGGTCGCGGTGACACAGGTGTCACAGTCTCCCCTACTTTAGGAAATTTCGTCCCGAAATTTATTCGTAGGAGTCTATTTGTGACTCTGCCAAATAACCATCAGCGATATGCAAAGTAATGTCCTGTCATTTCCTAAACGGTCATTCTTCAGAAATGAAATGAATAGACGGAGTCATTTTCAATGGTTGCTTCATCAGAAATGGAAATGAAGGATTACACAACGGATATTCATTTCCTCATCAGATAAATCTTCAGAAACGAAAATGAACTAACGGAGTCATTTTCAATGGTTGCTTCCTCAGAGTTGGAAATGAGGGATTACACAACGGATATTCATTTCCTCAACGGGTAAATCTTCAGAAACTAAAATGAACTAACGGAGTCATTTTCAATGGTTGCTTCCTCAGAGTTGGAAATGAGGGATTTCACAACGGATATTCATTTTCCCCAATGGATAATCTTCATAAACGAAAATGCACTAACGGAGTCATTTTCAACGGTTGCTTCATCAGAGCTGGAAATGAAGGATTACACAACGAATATTCATTTCCTCAACGGGTAAATCTTCAGAAACGAAAATGAACTAACGGGGTCATTTTCAACGGTTGCTTCCTCAGAGTTGGAAATGAGGGATTACACAACGGATATTCATTTCCCCAACCGATAAATATTCAGAAACGAAAATGAACTAACGGAGTCATTTTCAACGGTTGCTTCATAGAGTTGGAAATGAAGGATTACACAACGGATATTCATTTCCTCAACGGGTAAATCTTCAGAAACGAAAATGAACTAATGGAGTCATTTTCAATGGTTGCTTCCTCAGAGTTGGAAATGAGGGATTTCACAACGGATATTCATTTCCTCAATGGGTAAATCTTTAGAAACGAAAATGAATTAACGGAGTCATTTTCAACAGTTGCTTCATCAGAGTTGGAAATGAAAGATTACACAACGAATATTCATTTTCCCCAACGGATAATCTTTAGAAACGAAAATGCACTAAGGGAGTCCTTTTCAACGGTTGCTTCATCAGAGCTAGAAATGAAGGATTACACAACGGATATTCATTTCCTCAACGGGTAGATCTTCAGAAACGAAAATGAACTAACGGAGTCATTTTCAACGGTTGCTTACTCAGAGTTGGAAATGAAGGATTACACAACGGATATTCATTTCCCCAACGGTTAAATCTTTAGAAACGAAAATGAACTAACGGAGTCATTTTCAACAGTTGCTTCATCAGAGTTGGAAATGAAGGATTACACAACGGATATTCATTTCCCCAACGGATAAATCTTCAGAAACGAAAATGAACTAACGGAGTCAATTTCAACGGTTGCTTCCTCAGAGTTGGAAATGAATAGGGTTAACTCTAGACACATGACAGAACTTGCTGTGGTTTCTGTGCACTAAATTCCATAATTATGTATGCATCCATAATTACGTAATCCCTTGCACAGTCCGCACAGTTTGTTTTGTAATGTTTTGGGGAAGGATATCAAACTTGTGATGAGGGTGACTAGACTTCCATCGGGTCCTTTTTATTAGATCGACAGGGGATCCTCTTAGTTAGGCCACCAAGGAGTCCTTTCAGCTATATCATCACATGATATTCCTAACCAGATTTTTGGATCAATCTGTCTAACTAGACCACTCAAGGGGTCTAATTATGAAGTAGTACTTTATTATCCAAGGAACTTTAACTACAGCGTAGAAGTCCATTAAGGATTTTAAGTAATACATTTGGGTATCCGACTATGAATCCTTTATACGAATGATATGGAAGATTCTACAAGGATTTGGATAACATAATTTGGATCACAAAACAACACATAAGGGAACACATAAGCACAAAGTCACATAATTGTTTAACTTGATTATAATTTGTTATTAATTTGTTATCGATTGTACACGGATATGGAAACCAGTCGATGGGCTACAATGTCCACTGGGATCTATCTGAGAAGATAGGAAGATCTCCCAAAATTCGATTTTTGATTACAAGGAATCACCACATTCGAATTAAGGTATACAACAATTAAAGACCTACGGGAAATCCTTAGGTACCCTATTAAGAATTTATAGTGGTACCTTGGGTATTCATCTTGTGTTGTATCCTGCGCCTTGTACTTCGTTTCCTTAGAATAAACGGGTACTTAGGAATTTCGTGGAAGACGCAAGCGATCATAGAATGGGAGAATTTTGGGGGTAGTTCAAGGAATACGGTTTCTTGATTGTCGGTATTGTAAGGGATATGTCGTTTATACATGCAACCACAGAAATACATTGCAATGTAAATAAAAGATTTATTTATAAACAACGATAACAACTGTTTCTTGGACTTTGACAACAAAAGAAAATAATACATAAGACGTGATTATTTCCAAACGATGTTGTCTTCTAGTCAGTCAGATGCTCATCCCTGTGCTGGATTTGCATTAGCAAGCTTTGGGCAATTTCTTCGGAGATGACCCATCTCGCCACAGTTGAAACAAGAGCCGGGTAGAAAACGACCTTGAGCAGGATTGTTGCCAGCTTGGTTTGGTGCAACTGCAGTTGGGCAGACTCTTGCTGTGTGGCCTATAAGTCCACAAGTTTGGCATTTGCGGCACTGTACATTGGCGTGATGATGGAGGCTACATTGGTTGCACAAGGGTGCAGTTCCATTGTATGGTTTTCTAGCAGGGGGTTGAGCTGGTTGGTTGGGGACGGCTTGACCATTGTGAGCGACCACGGCGAAGTTCTGAGAAGCCTTTCGCTTCTTTGACTTCTTAGAGGATTCAGTCTGTTCATCCATGGTCTTTGATTCCACGATTGGGTTCGATTCCCCGACCGGTTTCTTGTCACCTTTCCGGAAAAGTTTACCTTTCCTGATCTTTGATTCAGTCAAGGTTGCTGATAGCTCAATGGCCTGTCTAACTGTAGTAGGGTTGCTACCAGTCACAATGTCTTGTATGGTGTCAGGGAGGCCATCAATGTACTTTTCGATTGCCTTATCCAAAGGTGTAACCATATCCGGGCATAACAAACTTAACTCCTCATAATGATCTGTGTAGGCTCGATGCTCACCGCTAACTTGCTTAAGATCGCCGAACTCCGTTTCCAAAGCCCTGATCTCGTGACGAGGACAGAATTCCTTCATCATCAGAGCTCGAAGCTCTTGCCATGTTTGAGCCAGTCCCCTATCTCTCATCACACCATTCCACCATGTCAAAGCTCGTTTCTCAAAGACGCTAGATGCGAATTCTACCTTTCGCTCGTTTGTACATTGAACATGTCTGAAGGTGTTCTCTAAACTCTTGAACCATTGCAGAAGTGCAGTCGCTCCTTGAGACCCAGAAAACTTTGATGGCTTAGCCGAGTTGAACGTCTTGAAGTTGCAGGGGGCATTATTGTTGTTGTTGGCTTGGTTCCATTGGGCAAAGAGGTTTGGGAATTGAGCAGCCATTTGCTGTGAAATGATCTCTGCCAGTTCGGCAGTCGCTATCTGGTTTTCGCGTCGAGGAGGCATTCTAAAAGTGAAACAAGAAAGAAAGCAAATGAAATGGCATTGGGTAAGAATAGGATGTTACAATTACCGACCATAGTCATGGTTGATGGTCATTTGTTTGAACCACGAAGCAAACAAACAACACCAAGGCTGAATCAAAGCAAATAGATCCTCATAGTGCATCGCGAAGACATGCTCGCCTATAAGTCCACTCACCCCAAGAGTTCCCAGGTAAGAGTGACTGGTCCGATTATGTGGATTTGTACGAACACTCTAACCTTAGACTGAAATCCCAGGGTACAGGCATTCACTCTTCCAGTTCGCACGTGTTCACACTATTTAGGACCCAAAACCTTGACGAGATTTTGAAAACCCAAAGGGGTTCAAAACCTTATAACAGAGGGTTCAAAACCTAGTAATCAATAATCCTAGAACAGATGATTAGTTTTCAAAGCGGTTTTGAAATTTATGTTCTTGTTGTGGTCGACGCCTAAGGATAGGTGCCGGTATTGTTTTGTGACTAAACGCAAGTAAACTCGTGTTAGGGTCCTAGGAAGGTTATAGACTAGGTCAAAGCATTACTAATAACCTAATTCCCTATAACCATTGGCTCTGATACCAACTTTTCTATCACACCCCGACCACGTGGAACATACAAAACGTGGCGGAAACGTCGGGGAGTGTTGTAACAGAATCAACTGTTTCAAATCCATGGCAATTGAAGTTTCGTTTTGTTAATCAAACATGAATGTTTACATTATTTAAACAAGAAACAAAGAGTACATAACATAAATTAACTATTTCTTGTCTCGTTTTAAGGCACTAAGGCACAGGTCCGCCTAAGTATGTCTTGACACATCCTATGCATCATCTCCTGAAAACACATGTGAAAATAGGTACGTCAGCATAAAAATGCCTGTGAGATACATAGGTTTTGTGAAAACAGAATTCATGACTTATGTTTGAGAAAATGTCTAGTCATGAACCTTGTAAGTTACTTTGTCTTGTAAATCATTTGAAAAACGATAAAATCAGATGGTATGTATAAATAAGAGGACACTGTATGGTTAAACGGATAACCATGTAAAATGTGTTTGTATAAGATAAGTCGTTTGTAAAACAATGTCTCGTGAAAAGTGTGTTATTTGTATAAAATGTCATATGTCTCAAATTGAAATGATTCAAATAACGCTACGATATCTAATACCATACAAACACTTATATATAGGAAGTACCAGCGGCGTATCCACCATGCTTGTATCATATTACACACGCCTCGTTACTTAATCACTTACTCAAACCAAACCATCAAGATGAAATGTTTTAAGAATTGTGGAAATGTTTATGTATAGTCAAATGTCTATTGTCAAATGTAAATCATGTCAACGGATACAACTGGTTTACACGGTTCAATGGTTACAAACGGTTCATATAATCGAAGGGTTAAGACGGTTCACATAGTCAAATGGTTACAACGGTTCAAAATGTAGTATAATGTGTTCATATGCTGGATGAGCATATGCAACAGAAATGCAATGTAAAACAATGTACTAAGTACGCACACAATGGGCATATATAGCATGTAATGTAAAGCAATGTACTAAGTACGCACACAATGGACATACATAGCATGTAATGTAAAGCAATGTACTAAGTACGCACACAATGGACATACATAGCATGTAATGTAAAGCGATGTACTAAGTACGCACACAATGGGCATACATAGCATGTAATGTAAAGCAATGTACTAAGTACGCACACAATGGGCATACATAGCATGTAATGTATTGAAGAGTGATGTACTAAGTATGCACACAACGGGCATACGTAGCATAGACACAATGAAATCATGTACTATATATGTACTATCGAACATAGCAAGTATATGATGTGAAAACATGGAAAGCATGAAAGTAACAAGTAGGCACATGCGTTTCACCCCAAAACAGTTTGGAAAACAGTAAAAGATAGGGTTCAATGTACTCACCTAAGATTGCTTTGAATTCCTTGTGTAAAAATCACACAATGCTAGAGATCACGGGATATCAAACGGCACCTAATAGGTAGCTATGTTAATATACCGAACCTAAATCGGAAGATCGGATAGTATGTGGGTTCGTAAACCAAACGAGTATGGAGACTCGTGTAATATGGTCTAGCAAAGCATACATACTAAAATGAAACCTAACCTAAGTGCTTGCGACCCATTACGACCCGTTTAGGTAGCTTATGCTACCTTAATGCGTCGTTCGCGTATAACGCGTTTGGAATGCCTAACATCGTGACCACAAGGTATAACCTCGAAAGGTTACAACTATGGTCGCCTAATGTGTTTGGTCGGATCCTAATGATCGACCAAATGGGTCGGGTTCGAATGTATAAGCGATTGTTTAGATCGCTTACCTTACGACCCTATATATGCACTAAACTAAAAGTGACGAGCTAAGCATGTTAGAACATGCTTAACTAAGTTTAGAAAACAGGTTTGGCATCAAAACAAACGGCTTTGATGCTCACGAGTAGTTTGGTTACAAAATACGCAAGAATGCGCATTTTGGGCGAAACTACGACTCGTCACTAAGCCTTGTTAACGTGGTAATCAGTAGGTATAGTCGCCATGGACAATAACCATCGTGATCACGCTCACGTTATGAAGTTCCAACGAACTTCGTGTTGACCATAAGCTGGCCAACGCAGAAAGTCAAACAAAACGTTGACTTTCGGACTCGAAAAGCGAATAAAGAACGAAAGAACACTTACGAAGGGTCCCCGAATGCTAATCTAGATCAAAATGGCTCATGTATGAAACAAAGGTTCCAACTTAGAGCTCTTGATCAGATTTTTGTGGGTTTTACTCAAAAAGGGGGGTGGGGGTATTTATAGGAAAAGTAAAGCCGTTAGGATCGTTTCTTGAATATCGTGCCACGATCCAAGCCTTACACTTGTCAAGATGTTGTGGTGGCTTAATGTGACCCTTAGCTCCTGAGATGGTGAAAGGGCATTGCCCTTTGGAGTGTTTGAAAGGCCAATCTTAGCAAGAAAACAACTTTTCTGTTACTGAAGGGGCCATGCGGCCCGCATCAGGATATGCACAAACTCAGGCGGGCCGCCTGGGCCTGTCTGATCTGCACATACTTTCAGAAATGGCAGTTTTGGTCCCTATTGCGTATTTAAGCCATTTCCGACACTTCTAAGGCCCGTAAAGCCAACTTTAAGGCCCTAAAATGATGCCTAAACATTGTGGACATGAAACATGCTCAAAAATATTCCGGGTGTTGGTTCGTTTGGCCGTACGATCGCGATGTTCGCTTAGTTACGACGAAATGCGCATAAGCGCGAAAGACGATCCAAATGACGCGACGAACGGATTTTTCTCATGCCAAACACTAAGGCATAATATAAGGATGCTTACATAAATTTTTGGATGTCCGGATGTATTCAGAACGTAAGTTATGCACGAAAGTGCAAACTTATGCACTTTTTGACACTTTTAGTCCCTGAATGATCCAAAAGTTTGTTTTAGCATACCAAACCCTTCAAAGCCTGTTTCTAAGCTATGTAAAGGATATTTATGGTATGTTTAACTTATGGACATGTTCCGGAATGTTCGTTATAGTTCGAATTGGCATACTTTCGCAGTTTGTCAAGTTTAGTCCCTGTAAGCGAATTAACTTGTTTTTGCCATACCAAAGCCTTCAAAACTTATTTCTAAGTTATGTAAAGGTTATTTAAGGTATGTTAAGTATATGTTGATGTCCCGGAGTATTTGTCGCATTAAACTGAGTACGTTTACACACCAGGTTGCGTATAATTCTCCAGAAAGCGATGTAAAGTTTGAAATTGAACAAGAATTGATATGTGCAATAGATACACATATTTATACAAGATCCCAAGTATGAAATACGATATTTCATCGTCTTGGTATTTGTTTGATGGTCGCGGTGACACAGGTGTCACAAGTGGTGCTACTGGATCAACAAATCATTCTTCAAAAATAGAAACTGCTTTCAGTGTTATAGATTCTTCTGAAAAGAAATCATCCCAAGGATCAAGCAGCACTAGATTTTCATCATTCGATCCAAATATTTCTGTAACAAAGAATGGAAGAAAACTTCAGTGCAATATTGTTCTTAGTATTGAAAATGATCAAGATAACACTGAAGAGATTGCTAAAAATCAAATGTCTTTGTTGGGAATGGTTCTTGAGTCTTATAGTAGTTTTGTGGCCGGAAAGATCGGTAATCCAATGCTCACGAAAGAGGATTACGATCAAATTGATGCAGAGGAGATGTAATTAATGGACATAAAATGGTGCATGGCTAGTGTGATGAGAAGAGCTGAGAAGTTTAAACAAATTACTGGAAGAGATGATTTCCGTGATGCAAATGTTTCAACTTTAGGCTTTGATAAATCTAAAGTTACATGTTTTCGTTGTAGGGAAAAGGGGCATTTCAAGAGGGAGTGCAAAAACCGTGAAGCTACTGGTGCTCAAAATGCTTTTGGAAACAACAATTATCACAAAAAGGCGATTTATCATCAAGTCACACCACCAGCACAGCATCAGGCACAAACTGCACATGGGAGAGATGTGATTGATGGGTCAAAAAGAGCATGTCTAAGCAAATATGAAAACTTTTCATGGGATAAATATATTCCAACAAACAGCAAAGTGTGTTTGGCAGAACAAGATGATGAAAAGGTGGCTGAAGGTTTCTGTTGGGACGATTTTTGCCCAGATCAAGATCTCATGGCCAAAGATATGTCCAAAAACACTTCAAATGTTAATGCTTTTATTGCTAATGCTTATGATTTGAAATGTGCAGAAAGAAGCAGAAAAGTCATAGAAGCTGCTGAAGCAAGACGGAGAAAGCTTGAAGAAGAAGAAGAGGAAGAGAGATTAAAAGCTGAAGCTGAAGCTGAGAGAAAGAGAAGAGCTGAATTTTTACGTTCAAACAGAACAATCAAAAGGGTTCCTGAATTTGAAGTTAAAGTTGATGCTGAACCTGTTAAAATTCCTGAAAGGTGCATGAATTGTGATTCTTTAATCAAGCAGAACAATGAATTGCTGCATAATATAAACAGATTGAAAGAATCATATCATACAATGAATAGAGAAATCAACAAGTATACTGACTCAAGCGGTGAACAAGCTGTGGCAATGAATACATTGAAGATAGCGTACCTAAGACAGCTTGATGATGCAAATTTTCATATAAAGAAATGTGCTGATCTGGAGCTGGAGTTAGCAACACAAAAGATAGAAACTGAGAAAGTTAAAAAATTATTAGAAAGTTACTCATGTTCTACTTTTGTTGTTGACAGGATTTATCCGGTTGTGGAGAATTTGAAAACGTTTGAAGAAGTAAAGACGTCCGAAGAAAAGAAATCTATGACAAAAGACGAAGAAAAAGTGAAGACTTCTGGTAAGAAATCAAGTGTGGTCTACAATAGATGTTCGCCCCCGGTCGAAAATGGATATTCACCTAGAAATCCAAATTCCGAGAGAGTCGAAAACGCAATAAACTTAGAATGGGAGTCTGGCCCATCGGATAACTTGCCAGAAAATATTGATGTCACGTACACGTCATCCGACACTGATCATGAGTCAAAGTTGATAAAAAGTGTGGTCGATCAGGTGTTAGATAAAGATGATAGTGAGGAGTCCAAACCCGAGTCAAAGTCTGGGTCCAATGCGTCAAAGCCGACATTCAAAAAGGACAAACAGGTTTATGACAAACAATTTTTGCTATCAAAGTCTAATTTGAATGATGAATCATTGAAAGTGGCTTATACTTTGCAAGATTCTGACAAATTATATTCTGATGATGCTTTTCCAATAGAAGTGTCAGATTTGAAATGATTCAAAAGGTTTTCAAAATTACAAAAATTAATATTTCTGAAATAAAAGATTTACATCTTTCTGGAAAACCTAAACAATACACTTCAAGAGATCAACAAAGAATTAACAAGAAAATGGGTTACAATTGTGGTTAGAGTTTCCAAAAGAAACCAAACCATAATCGTAACTTCAAAAAGAAAGGTCTTGGTTTTGTTCCACCGAAAAACTATAAAAATGAAAAAATGTATAAACCAAAAACTATGTTTGTTTCAGGGAAAACGACAGAAGCTGAAAAAGAAAAATCATTCAGAAAGCAGACAAATCAGGAATTCCTTGCTAAGAAGCAAGAAGAACTGAAGAAGAATGATGTTCCAAAGAATATTGAAAAGAGAACTTGTTTTCAGTGTAAAACTGTTGGTCATGTTGCAAAGAATTGTCAAAAGACATTCAAGCCAAAACAGGAAATCTCTGGTAAAATGAAAGAAAAGGTTGTCGAGAAAACAGAACTTTCAACCCGGAAGTTTATTGGCTTTGAAAATTCAACTTTTGAAAAGGGAGAGTGTTCAAAGAGTGCTTCAAGAAGAAAAGATAATGTGCCAAATCAAAAATGGGTTGTGAAAGGTTCAGGTAACAAGTCTGGTGATGAATCTGATTCCACAAAATCAGAGGAGCCACGTGTTGAGAAGAAGGTTGAAAGAAAAGTTCCAATTATGAACGATGAAAATTTTCCACCTTTGGGTGCTGAAAATTTTATGAAGAAAGTTGGAAAAGTTGAAATTTCAAATCAATTTTATTCTGACAAGAAGAAATTTGATGTTGAAAAGACTTTCAACGGAAATGTGAAACACATTTTTGGCTAAATGGTCAATGGTAAGGCCAAAGGTGTTAAAGAACTTTATGCTACCAAAAGAGGGGTTCACAAGTCCGTTAAAAGTAAATATGAAGAAGTTGTTACACCCAAGGAAGGTCAGGCTTGGGTGGATATATTTTTCAAAGAGTAAAAACCTGACTTGCCGGAGATCCCAAGTTGGTAATTGTGGATCAGGAATCGGCATCATTCTTTATCATGTTTGTTTAATGTGTTCAAGAAGTTTTGCAGGACTTGCCAGAACTCCCAGGTTTATAAGCGAGGAGTAGGAATCGGCACCTTGAGAATTCAACCAACAAATGGTAATTGGTTGAAAGACAGGTTTGAAATGCTTAATTGCTAATTCTACAAGTGGTATGTATGACTGTTGTATTTTTACAAGTGGTTAATCAAGGTCATTAAATTGAACTTGAATTAACTATCATTCAAAAGATTGGTAAAACAATGTGATGATTTGATCCCCAATTTTACAAGTGGTAAAATCCATCAAACTTATTTTTCGGAAAAACCATTTTGATTGAAACAAACTTGAGTGTTTTGAAATCATTATGGGAAAATAGTTTGTTGTGAGGGGGAGTTCTGATTGTTTGAGTCAAACGGATGGAGATTTGAAGCGATTCGATATCAGTTGTCATGTTCTGTATAGTTTGTTTTCAATTTCCTTTAGATGTATTTGAATTTTAGGGGGAGTAAGAAATTTTAGAAAATCCAAAAATATTAATTTGAAAACGTCAAAAACATGATAAAACTGAAAAATGAGTCTTTGTTGCATAAAAGAGGAAATGATACTACATCAGTGGACTATCACAGCACGCTAAAGAAATGTAAAGTCAAAATGTGATAAACAATCTTACTGTGGATGTGTCAGTAGATTTTCGCACATTTAGTAATCTGTAAAGAGATATAAACCTAAATTTCAAACTTGCTTATTCTGTGGGTTTACAAAACTGCTTGGATATATAGGTAACCCCTGAAATCTTGTTTGAAAGGTCCCTTATTCTGAGATACTAGGTCTTTATACTCAGTGATATCTGGGGTATTATCCCGGGTCTTCTGCTGTATGGAAGTACTGACCTAGTCCTCGGATAATACTTTCTGCAAAAAGCTTTGAAATATAAGCTCGCCCTCAGCATGCTGATGAAACAATAAAATTGATAGTCGCTGCTGTTGTAATTAAAAGATCCTCTAAAGGGGACACACCGAAAGTCGAAGCCGTCATCTCTCTGCGTATACGGAAGTATCGACCTGAGCTCTCACGGCCCTCGCACCTACCCCTTAACAGATATCAGCTGTGGTATACTCACCTGTAAGACTGAATGTTGGGATCTGGATACGGAAGTATATTCAAATAGTGGGACACACGGATAAGTTTAAGTATCTAAGACACTAATTGAGTATCTCGAAACAGTTGAAATCTGTGTGAAAATTTAAGAGGATAAACATACTGACAATCTAGGTAAATTGTTTAGAGCTTAAAATGTAATCTAGCTTAACGGTGTTGGTGATATGTTTCAGTAACTGATATGATCCTCTTGCACGAACTCACAAAAATATTGTCTGTAAATATTTCATTTCTGCATTGTTTCGTGTTTTTACAAAGTGGTGTTAGTTACTTTCTTTCAGAAAATCCAAAAAGATTTTAGTGTATTTTAGCATAAATTTTTGAAAAATCAAAAAGATTTTCGACAACTGGTGTTGAAAAGCTGATTTTAGAAGTTCAAAGTGCTAATCATGAAGAACAGGTTTGGGAGAGAGTATGTAATGTTGTTAAGTTTACTTGAGAAGAGCAAGTAAAAGATCCTGATTGTAAAATCATTACTGTAGTTTACCAACATAGTTTGTAAGTTGTTGAAAAGATTTAATCTTTGAAGAAACTTATGTATGGGTAGAGATTGTGCAGGTAAATATTTGCCAGGTGATGATCCTGAGATAGTATAGAGTCAGGTAACGATCTTGAACCTGATGGAAGCCTGGTCACGATCTTAGAATGAAGCTGTGAATTCCAGACTACGATCCCAGCAGATTGAGAGGGGGAGTCTGAAGACACCGTGTCAACATCCGAGAGAGAGGAGTTTGTTGATGATGAAGATAGAGTTTGCGGATTCTTGCAATGATAAATACTTCAGAGGAAGATTGAAGACTGATAAAGACTGTAGGTTGACAATCGAAGACTCGAAAACTCCGTCAACATCCGAGGGGGAGTCTGTTAGTGCACTACGTCTGCCGACTACGTTTTATATCGAGTCTAGTGTTGTATAGGTTAGACATGGCACGAAATCCTAGAAACATATGTTAGAATAGGTTTCGCTTATGTGTCATAGTCTTAGTTTTGCTTATGTGTCAAAGTGAAATAGGTTCGCTTATGTGAACATGATAGTTCCGCTTATATGTCATGACCATATAAGCGAAACCATGTCATCTATAAATAGGTCATTCAAGCGAACCTAAGCATATAGTTGTAGGTGTTTTCTTCCGGTGAGCCACGAAGTGCTGCCGAAGTGCTGTCAGAGTCTGTAAACACATTCGTGATCAATATAACAGCATTTATAAGTGAATCCGGCTGAAATCGCACCAAATCATTAGTTTCTGCCTCTTGATTTGGATAGGAATTCTTCTGATCGACTCGTTAGGTCGTCTAACGATCCTACAAAACCCAACACACCTACATATAGGCTGCCCAGTTAGCATGGAATGGACATTCCATTTCGCACGAATTCGCAAAGTCCAATTCATGTGACCTGGCCTTACAAAGTCCATTTCGTACGAACTGGTTTACAATACAAATAAACTTAACTTTTTAACCTATCACATGCTACTAACACGACTCAGACTGATGACATAGGCGATAGACATTATGTACCAACAAAATTCCCCTTGGATATTGCCGGAGTGTTCAGTCAGTCTGTCTTCAAAACTTCCTTTCACAGAGACTTGAACTTTTCCTCTCTTTTGCTTCGGTTTCTTTAGTAACAGCTTTCTCAGTTTTTCATTCTCTTCAACCGCTCTCTTTTCCTCTTCAGCTAACCTTTGTACAACTGTATATCTTGCAATTCTATCTTTCTCTTCACGTTCCTTCCTTTCCTTTTCAGCTTTTAGAGCCTCTTTCTTCTCAATATTTCTCCATTTTGACGACCATGCATTTTCAGAATTGATTCCTTTCTGAAAACATATTGATGCAACTTTCTGAAACTGTAAGGCTTGATCTTTATCTTCTTTCTTGTAGCCAATCTTATTCACAAATAGACACTCGACATCTTTCGCTGAACAGTTGACTATCCACATAGGATCATACAAGTGAATGTATCTGACTTCATTCTCCACTTTGTATGTGATCACAGCTTCAGTTAACATACAGCTGTAAACCCAACACAAGAACCCTTTGTGAAAATCCTGTTCCATTTTCGGCAACGGGATATTTTTTATCACCCTGGGCTTCTTAATCTGCAAGATCGTTTCTTCAATGCCTGTGACTGGATCCACCCTTTTGACTTTCTTAGGTTAATGTGGCTTCCAGTGCTTAAAGTCTTTAAATGCTTCAAACTTCATTAAACCCCATGTCGGCATATCACGTTCCCTGACAGGATAAGACAATGTTCTGACCTTGGGTAATTCTTCGACATCCCACCATGGCAGAGACATTATGTCTTGAATATACTCGAAGTACTGAATGCCAAACTCTCTTCTGATTGCATACGCATTCACCTGTGGCAAATACCCCCAACTGATTATATCACCAAGAGAAATTTCTCTATCTCTTTTGTAGTACTTCAGCAGTCTTTTGAACTTTCTCTCAGTATCTTTTCTAAACCATTTCTTTTTCTCTTCGAGTCGTTCTTCTTTTATCATTTCTTGAAAACTTTTATTTTTGACGCTTTCAGCAACCTTTCTTTGCAGTTATCTTCATTTGCTTGACTAAAGAATTCTGCAAGCGTTGGAAAGTTGGAAGTATCAACATGAACGTTCTTAGACTGATCTTCATCACTACAATCTTCCACTTCAACCCTGTCATAGTTATCAGCATCTTCTACGATTTATACTGATACTCAGGCTGCTGATTGATATCAAAATTGTTCAACTCTTCTTCAAAATCAAACTTGAATTCATTTTCATCAACATTAGTCATCTTTACGATCTTAGCTAAAGTATAAGTGTGCAGAATTTCACCTTCCTCTACACCATGTTCAAGACGTAGAATCAGTCTTGTAACATGATCATCACTTTCATTAACATTCTTAGTATCATCATGCTCCCCCTCACTTTCAGCATTCTCAGGTTCTTCATTAGCATCATCATGAAGATATTCATCAATCTTCTCTTCATCAGACGCTTCAGTTACTTTGATGCCTGCAGAACTTTGATCATCGTCATCATTGCCATCATCATCATGATCACTACTTGCAGAATAAACATTATCTGCATCGTCTTTCATAACCTCGTCATCATCTTCTTTTTCATCATCTTCTTCATCGTCATCAAACTCACAAGAAACTGATGAAATTGGACACGGATCAAGAATGGATGTTTCTGGAACTTTTTCTGGCTCAGACACGATAATTGCCCTTTCAGATACTTTAGCAACACCTTCAATTGGAACTCCTTTGCCTTTGTTTTTCATTTTAGCTTCAATTGCAGCCTTACGTCGTGCTCTGACTTCCACAAGCTCAATCTCTTCAAACCTCTGTTCAACAGGCTTTCCTATCAAATTCTCCAATACTTATTCATCATATACATTTCATGTTCTTTCTTTGCATTGTTGGCTTCCAATTCTTTGTTCTTTAGCTTGAAGTATTCATTCTGTTCATCTCTTCTAGCTTTTTCTTCTTCCAACTCTGCGATGCGAACTTTTAGAATATCAATATCAGCTTGATCAGCTTCAACTCTTTTCATCAAAGATGAATTTTCAGCCTCAACAGTCTTTACACGCTTTTCTAACTTCTTTTTCTCAACTATCACCTCTTCCACCTTCTTCTGTAACTTCTTTACAACATCATCAGTTACAAAATTAAAATCTCCAATATCTTCAAGCGCTATATTCTTTGGAATATGCGGAAAATCTTTAAATCTAGATGATCCAGGAGTCGTTTGTACTGGTGGTTGTGAAGTAGGTGGTGTTTGTAGTATGTGTGGTGAAGTTATAACAGGTTGTTCATGTGTAGGTGTAGAAATATGAAGTTGTGATGCTGATTGAGGTGGTGATGGTTGTTTTTGTGGTGATTTTGGTTGAGGTTCAGATGGTGGTGATTGATGTGGTGGTGATAGTTGTTGTGGTGGTGATGATGATTGTTGTGGTTCAGCTTGTGGTGGAGGTGATGGTGGTTGAATTGGTTCTTGGATAGGTTTTGATTTCAGTAAGATTTTCAACCTTCGAGCTGTAGGAGTAATGACACGTTTCCTAGAGTTAGATTTCTTCCTACCTCCAGAAGGTGGTGTTTGAACCTCCTGAACATGCTCTGGTGATGGAACATACAGATCATCATCGTCATCTGCACTCCTCTTTCGTTTCCCTTTTTTTATCAATCTATCTCTTGGATCGAAATTTGCTTTGATCCATTGATCAGTTTCAGAATCAACATCACTACCTTCAGAATCAGATGAACTCTTTTCTTAATCATCAACTACCTTCTCACCTGCTGCTTTCTCAGCTTCAAAATTTTCATTAAAAGACTTCAATAACTGTTCAGATTCAGGAGATAAATGACCTTGATCTTTTTCAGCATCAGCTTCTGTTTCTTCTTCCTCTGGTTCTTCGACCAGCACTGTTTCAATAGTTTTCTTCTTGCGTTTCTTTTGCAGTTGTGACGACGAACCTTCTTCAGTTTGAACTTTAGGCGTTCTCTTACCTCCTTTTTTCTTTTTTTCTTTTACTTCTTTCGTAAACCACTCATTTAGTGTTTCCTTGAATTCTGCTAACTTTGTTAATTCATCTGCTGCACTCTTTTCTTTCATCTCCTCATCATTTCTCCACTTCAGATGATTAACTGGATCTGGATCTTCGTAATTAGCACTCTTGATGAATCCAAAGAACTCTGCTTTTGTCTTCGGTTCTGGCCAATTTTTGTGATACCTGGATAATATGATCAACGACTCGTTATCCATGTGATACAACACCAATAGATCATTATCTTCATCTTTCACTAGATCCAGATAAGCATGATCAAGCATTATTTGTACAAATCTCGGATATATCCAGGTTTTGCTACCTGAAGTAATGTTCTCCTTCATGTAGTGGAAGATAATTTTAGAAAAATTGTACTTTTTGTTCAACACCAAAGCTGTTACCATACACATCTGGTAATCTTTCATCACGTCAAATCCACCCTTTCTATGACTGAGTGCATGAACCACTGAGTGAATGAAGAACTTATATGGCTTTGGAAAACAAGCTTTCAAATAGTTTGCATTATTCAATGGACCACTATATCCCATTCTCAACATGCAACCCTTAACCATTCCCTCAGGAAACTTTGTTGGTGAATTTTCATCATCCAGAAAATCTAACACTTCACAGACAAGTTGTTCTATGATGACGATCTCTTTATCTTCACCATTTAGGCTAAAACTTGAAGTTATTACTTTACTCTCTTCATCATACGTAGCATTCTTCCAGAAACGATCAATATGAGATCTGAAAACACTATGCTGATTCGTCAATGCCTTTTGGATAGGTAAACGCTTCATGAATTCCAGAATATCTTTGAATACAACCATCTTTGGAAGCTTTTCATCAGAAACACAAAAAGTGTTATGTGACGAATCAAATTCAACAATTGATGCCTGAAACATAAACACAACAACAAGTTAAACATTTTTGCTCTAATTTCAAAACATAACATCATTTACACGAAATGGATTTCAAGCGAATTGGTCATCTTCAAACTGTCTGACCAGTTACAAACGAAATGATGTTTCAAACGAAATGTGTTTCAAACGAGTTGGATTTCAAACGGTGTGAGCAAACTCAAACGAATTGGTGTTCAAACAATTTGGTCAGATTCAAATGAAATGGCCAATTTCAAGTGATTTGGTGTTTCAAACGAAATGACCAATTCCAAACGACTTGGTGTTTCAAACGAAATGGCCAACTCGTATGAAATGGTGGTCATCATTTTGCTTGAAACTCATCCATGAACAGTGAATTTACAGTTGTGAAATCTTGATTTTATCATGAAATTGAAACCATATGTCTGATCTACAACACATTCCGAGTTCACTGATATGATTATTGTTCATTTTAATCCACAAACCCATCCTAAATCTAAGTTCAAAAATCATGTTCTTCCGAGTTAATTCGAATTCAAGATATATGGTTCAAATTGAGGCCCTAGATCTAATCTATAACACATTCCAAACACACTGAAGTGTTTCTTATTCATTTTAGATCATTATTCAACCCTAGATCTAGATTCAAAGGACCTGTTCTTCCGAATACACACAAGTTCAACAGATCTGGTTCAATTGATCAATAAATTATACCTTTCCCATGTTTTATGTTGAGCCAACCAACTTATAAACAGATTCCAATCAACGATTTAACAAGATTTCGGTTTGAATCACAAGAAATTAGTGAGTCGCTTGAAATCGCCTTTTGAAAGTGTGTTTGGTGAGGTTTTGAGAAATGGATGATTTCAAGCAATTTCGGAGTCCTTTATATAGACAAGTCCATTTCGTACGAAATGAACAAAGAGGCAGTGTGTCCATTTCACACGAATTGGTCAATTGAAACAATCTGGCCATTTCATGCAAAATGGTCATTTCGTATGAAATTTCATTTTTTCATTTTTTCAAAATTTTTTCAAATTTTTATCTTTTTGATTATTTTTAAGTATTTACCACACACACAGTTAACCAAGTCCAAGTTAATGACCCTGGTCAACTGTTTAGCCTGCCAAGTCCAAGTTAATGACCTTGGCTGACCAATTTATGAACTTGCTGACTTTTTGAAACAAATTTAAGTTCAAATTAATGAACTTTTAAACATTTCGAGCAATTTCCAACACCTTTTCATAAACTTTTGCTTATCCAACCCACATGATCCAACTTGTTTAGCACTATGAGACTTTGATCATCAGATCCCCAACATCCGTTGTCTAAAATAAGATGAAGAATCAAATCATTTTGGATTTTATAATATTTTGCTAAACAAACAGGAAATCTTTTTGGATATTGATAAACAATAAACTGTACACACATATTTTTGATGAGCGTGTTACGGGATCATATCAGCTGCTGACAAGATACAAGTACCGTTAAGCTTTGATTTCGTATTCAGAATTAAAACAATTCGCTTTGATTGTCGATATACTGATCCTCTTAAGCTTTCACACAAATTTCAATCTGTTCAGGATACGAATTTAGTGTTTTAAAGGCTTAACTTATACGCGTGTACCACCTCAGAATATACTCCCATATCCAGACCACTATATTCAGTCTTACAGGTGAGTGCACACTAATGATATCTGTAATGGGTGAATGCGAGGCCATGAGAGCTCAGGCTAGAACTTCCGTTCGATCAGAGAGATGATGGCTCGACTTTAGGTGGGTCCCCTTTTGGGATCTTCTTTTCAACAGCACATGATTAGCATTTTTCAATGTTTCATCATTTTTTATGTTGAGGGGAGGCTTTATGAATAAAACAGTGCAGAGTATTATATGAGGACTAGGCTATTGCTTCAGCAAAATCAGAAGTCCTGGTATAATAGCCCAGATATCATCACGTACGAAGACCTAGTATGTCAGAAATAAAGTCTTTCAAACAGGATTTCAGGGGTTACCTATATATCTGAGAGATGTTCCCCACGTAATATGCAAGAAATGATTTAGGTTTATATCCCAAACAAACTTACTAAATGTGTAAAAACCTATCGGCATATCATCAGCGAGACTGCTTAACACAATTAAACTATACATTTCTTTAGCGTACTGCATCTGTCTAGCTGATGTACTATCATTTCTCCTTTTTACACAAACTCTTTTTCAGTTTTCTATTATTTTTGGATTTTGAAATTTTATCATGTTTTTGTATTTTCTGTAAACTTTCTCCCCCTAAAATCAAAAACATATTTTTGTGTTTTTGGTTTTATCAAAAGCAGAAAATAAAACTGTACAGAAACTTGACAACAAGACGCAGATCACTTCTGATCGCCATCCTCCTCAGCTTCACACTTAACAACCCTCCCAGAAAACAAATTTTTCAACCCGTTCAATTTTAAAAGATAGTTAAATCTTGTTTTATCAAAGGGTTTTGTGTAAAAATCAGCTCTCTGATCATTGATGTGTATATGATCAATTCGAATCAATTTTTTCTCATAACTGTGACACCTGTGTCACTTCAACCATCAAAAAAATGCCAAACCAATGAAATATTGTATTTCATACTTGGGATTTGTAAAAACATGTATATCATTTGCACATATCAATTCTTGTTCGATTTCAAGCCTTAAATCGCTTTCTGGAAGGTTATACGCGCACTGATGCGTAAATATAACCAGTTTAATGCAATGAACACTCTCGAATAGTGAAATATGCTTAACATACCTTAAATAACCTTCACATAACTTAGAAATAAGTTTTGAATGGTTTGGTGTGTTGAAATCACGTTTGTTCGATTGTAGGGACTATTTGTGTCAAACTGCGAAACTATACCGATTTGTATAGTAACGAACATTCCGGAACTTGATCATAAGTTAAACATACCATAAATATCCTTTACATAGCTTAGAAATTGTGACACCTGTGTCACTGTGACCGTCAAACAAATTCCAAACCAATGAAATTTTGTGTTTCATACTTGGGATTTGTGAAAATATGTGTATCATTTGCACATAACAATTCTTATTCGATTTCGAGCCTTAAATCGCTTTCTGGAAGGTTATACGCGATCTGGTGCGTAAACGTAATCAGTTTAACGCGACAAACACACCGGAATAGTGAAATAGGCTTAACATACCTTAAATAACCTTTACATAACTTAGAAATAAGTTTTGGATGGTTTGGTATGCCGAAATCAAGTTTATTCGCTCACAGGGACTATTTGCGTCAACTTGCAAAAGTCTGCCGTTTCGTAAAGAAACGTACAGTCCGGGACTTGACCATAAGTTAAACACACCTTAAATATCCTTTACATAGCTTAGAAATAGGCTTTGAGGGGTTCGGTGTGCTAAAATAAACTTTATGCTCATTCAGGGACTAAAAGCGTCAAAAAGTGCACAAGTTTGCATTTTCGCGCATATCTTACGTTCTGAATATATCCGGACACCCAAAAATTTATGTTATCATTAAAATATTATATTTTAGTGATTGGCATGATAAAATTCCATTCGTCGCTCAATTTGGATCGTTTTTGCGTTTGTTACGACTTCTGTCGTAATTAACCGAACAACGCAACCGTACGACCAAACGAACCGACATCCGAGATATTTTTGAGCATGTTTTGAGTTCCCAATACTTTAACTTCATTTTGGAGCCTTGAAATTTGGTTAACGGGGCTTAAACGTGTCAAAAATTAGCCGAAATCCAAGTTTCTGAAATGCAGGGCCCTGTTTTGACATTTCTGTCAAACTTTCCTCATGCGGGGCGCGTAAGCCCTTCCCCGTTTCTTATGCGGGCTGCCTCAGATGCCCAGCGACCAGAGAGTTGATTTTTGCAATCTGTTTGATAATTTAGGGGCTGTTATGCAAAATTCTTGGTGTGGTGAGCAAGTTACCACCTCCCCAAGGCTTTGTACCTGCATCAAACAAGTGTATGGCTAGGATCTTATGCTTGGAGGTTACACAAACATGTGTAATGATCTTGTGAACCTCCAACAAGTATAAATAGCCATGCTCTCCTCCTCATTCTTTGCTCATTTCTTCTTCTATTCTCTACAATCTGATTTGGAGAGCTCCCCATAGTGTTTGGAGCTTTTTAATCATTTTGGGAACTTGGTTTTCTTGTAGAAATGATAGCAAGGACTTGGGTGAGCCTTCTTTCATTATTTTATTTGCTTTCTAGTCTAAATAGTCAAACAAGTGTTTGACTATCAGTTTGACCAGCCTTTGGTAAAAGCAAAGTTCGGTTGAACTGTGCAACGTGATTGTAATCACGTTGGTTATAATCCTTAGTGATTATACCCGCTGATTACCACGTTCGCTAGGTGTAGTGTCGAGTCAAAGTTTCGGTCAAAATGCGTTTTAGCACGCATTTTGCAACGGAACTACTTTAGGGTATCAAAACACTTTGTTTTGATACCAAATCAGTAGGTTAAACATGTTTTGACATGTTTAACTCGACACTATTAGTTTAGCGCTTGTTTAGGGTCGTAAGGTAAGCGGTCTAAACAACCGCTTAGACTTTCGAACCCGACCCGTTTGGTCGATCTTTAGGATCCAACCAAGCACACTTGGTGATCATAGTTGCATAGGGAATAACCTCTGAGGTTATACCTTATGATCACCTAGGATTGGTTAGTCGTATGCTAGTTAGCTTGTATGCCCATAGGAAATGACCAAAATGCCCTTTTGAAGCATAAATCCGTATTTTGCCTATGTGAACATATTTTTGACAAATAATCTGATTTAGTAACATGTTTAGGGATAATTGGGCATGTAAGACTTGACATAGCACATAGTTAACCATCCGAACATAGTTTTACGCTAACGACGCATTATAGTGGCCTATGTTACCATAATGGGTCGAAACGGGTCAAGAGCACTTAGGTAGACTTTCCAATCAGAATGTAAGGTCTATTAAATCATACCATATGAGTTTAATTACTCGTTTGATTTATAGAGCCTCATTCTATCCTATCTCCCGATTTAGGTCCGGTTATTTACATAGTTACCTATATAGGGTGCCGTTTGATTCCCTGATCACTCTAGCTTTGCTTGGTTGTTGTTCAAGACTTCTAAGCAACCTCAGGTGAGTACATAGTCCCCTCTTTTACTTTTTTTCAAACATTTTGGGGTGAAACACATGTGCCTACTTGTTACTTTCATGCTTTTCATGATTTCATATCATATACTTACTATGTTTAATAGTACACTATTAGTACATGATTTCATTATGTTTTGCTATGTATGTTCACTTAACATGCTAGCATATTGATTTCCGTATATTACATTTTGTCGCATATGCTCATCCAGCATATGGACACATTGTTTTACATTTTGAACCGTTTGATCATGTGAACCGTTGTAACCGTTTGATCCTGTGAACCGTTTGTGATTACTTGACTATGTGAACCGTTTGTAACCGTTTGATTATGTGAACCGTTTGTGACTACATGACTATGTGAACCGTTTGTAACCGCTGATTGACATGGACCGTTTGAAATCTGTTTGAACCGTTGGGTTAGGGAAGTGATTAGGTAACGGGGCGGGTGTAATGTGTTAAAAGCATGGTGGATACGCCGCTGGTACTTCCTATATATAAGTGCTTTTAACACATTATATATCGTTGCGTTATCTAGATCACTTGGGCAATGGTTAACAAAACAAAGTTATATTACAAGGTATTTTCCCACGATATATATATACTTTTCGAGTTTTTATTTCAAAAACGATTTACAATCTGGATTTAATTAAACAAATGTTTTGGACTTAAGAATCATGGCTACGGGATTTTATAAACTGTAACCAATTTGATTTGAGTTGGTTAATTATGTCGCAATACTATACTTTTCAAAACAAGGTTTTTTTTAAATAAGTATTGCAACATGTAAAACGAGCCATGAATCTGGAACTCATACAAAACCTATGTACTCGCCGGCATTTTTATGCTGACGTATCTATTTTCACATGTGTTTCAGGTACAATAATTGATGATGCTTGATGATGATATTGGTGTATTCTCACATAGGAATGGACAAGGCCTTAGCGACTTTAAAACTTGGAGGATAATAGTTGTATTTATCTATTTTTGTCAAAACATTTAGTTCAAATTGTCACACCCGGACCGCGTATAACATGCAACCGCGGCGGAAAACGTCGGGGAGTGTTGTGGACAGAATTAATTGTTATACAACCATGGAAATTAAAGTTACATTTTATTTATCAAACACGGGTGTTACATTGTCTTAGAAGGAAATACAGAATTCAAAACATAGTTATACTAGTTCTATCTTCACTTTTAGTCTCTAAGGCACAGGTCCGCCCTAGTAACGTGATCAACATCTTATGGAACAACTCCTGAAAACACATCTGAAAGTAGGTACGTCAGCATAAAAATGCCTGTGAGATACATAGGTTTTATGAAAATGGGATTCATGACTTGAGTTTAAAGAAATGTTTTAATAACAGTCAGTCATGAACCTTGTAAATTGTCTTGCTTTGTAAACCATTTGAAAAACGATAACATAAGATGATGTGTATAGATAAGTGTAAGGTTAAACGAGTAGCCAAGTAAAGTGAGTTGAATAAGATAAGTTGTTTGTGAAAATAATGTCTTGTGAAGAATATGTTATTTGTGTAAAATGTAATGTGTCTAAACTGAAATGACTTAGATAACGCTACGATATGTAATACTATATAAGCATTTATATATAGGAAGTACCAGCGGCGTATCCACCATGTTTGTATCATATTACATACGGCACGTTACTCCAACCATTTACCCAAACCAATCCACCATGTAAATTGTTCATGTATAAACCAAATGTCAAGTGTTATTGTGTAAACCATGTCAAATGTTTATGTTCAATGTAAACCACCAAATGTGTATGTCAATGTCAACGTGTTTATGTTCAATGTAAATCATGTAATGTGTATCCCAAAATGTATCATGTATGGTAAGCGAAATGTATCAACTTAAACCATATGTAAAATGCACAAAACAAGTCGTTGAAGTAAAACGTGGTTTAAATCAACGTTATGTTCTGTGGAAAAATGCATGCTCTATTGATATTAACATTTATGCGGTATTGTAAACTATGCATACATCCAAGCCTTGAGACTGTGGCGATAAACCCTTAAACAAATTAAAGGTTTATCTAAGTTATGTATATCGAATTCGGTCATTCCTTCCAATCCTATCAAACCCAGGATTTCAGGAACGGGAGTTGTCAATTCCTATGGTACCACTACCTACTAACGAACGGCGTGATCAATGTTAATGAATGTATTGTCCCATGTTAAACAAACCAAATGTCATAACAAAATGAAGGCATGTGATGTAAACAATTGTACTAAGTATGCTAAGTAAACATACGAAGTAGAAGTGCTCATGTAAATCAATGTGCCTATATGCTGAGTAAACATATGCAGCAGAAATGTTCATGTAAATCAATGTGCCCATATGCTGAGTAAACATATGCAGCAGAAATGTTCATGTAAATCAATGTGCCCATATGCTGAGTAAACATATGCAGCAGAAATGTTCATGTAAATCAATGTGTCCATATGCTGAGTAAACATATGCAACAGAAACGTTCATGTAAATCAATGTACTAAGTACGCACACAATGGGCATACATAGCATAAAATGTAATGAATCATGTACTATAATGTACTAATGAGCATAGTAGATATACGATGTGAAAACATAGAAAGCATGAAAGTAACAGATAGGCACATGTGTTTCACCCCAAAACAGTTTGGAAAACAGTAAAAGAGGGGTTCTATGTACTCACCTGAGATTGCTTTGAATTCCTTGTACGATAACCAGATAATGCTAGAGATCACGGGATATCAAACGGCACCTAATAGGTAGCTATATTAATATACCGGACCAAAGTTGGAAGGATCGGATAGTATGCGGGTTCGTAAACCAAACGAGTATGGAGACTCGTGTAATATGGTTTAACAAAGCTTACATACTAAAATGAAACCTAACCTAAGTGCTTACGATCCATTACGACCCGTTTAGGTAGCTTATGCTACCTTAACGCGTCGTTCGCGTAGAACGCGTTTGGAACGCCTAACATCGTGACCACAAGGCATAACCTTGGAAGGTTATAGCTATGGTCACCTAACGTGTTTGGTCGGATCCTAATGATCGACCAAATGGGTCGGGTTCGAAAGTATAAGCGATGGTTTAGATCGCTTACCTTACGACCCTATATAAGCACTAATCTAAAAGTTACGAGCTAAGCATGTTAGAACATGCTTAACTAAGATTAGAAAACAGGTTTGGCATCAAAACAAACGGCTTTGATGTCACGAGTAGTTTGGTTACAAAATATGCAAGAATGCACATTTTGGCCGAAACTACGACTCGTCACTGAGCCTAGATAACGTGGTAATCAGTAGGTATAGTCGCCAAGGACTATAACCATCGTGATCACGCTCACGTTATGAAGTTCCAACGAACTTCGCATCGACCATAAACTGGTCAATGCAGAAAGTCCAACATAGTTCGACTTTCGGACTCGAAAAGCGATAAAACAACGAAGGAACACTTACAAAGGATCCCCGAAAGCTAATCTAGATCAAAGAAACTCAGGTATGAAGCAATACTTCAACTTAGAGCTTTTTAGATCAGATTATGTGGGTTTTTGGCAACAAGGGGGGGGGGGGGTATTTATAGGAAATGTATAACCGTTAGGATCGTTTATCGAATATCGTGCCACGATCTTGTGCGTACACTTGTCAAAATATTGTGGTAAGTCAGAACTTGGCCCTTGGCTCTTGATTGGGTGAAAGGGCATTGCCCCTAGAACGAACGAAAGGCCAACTGCAAGTTTGGCAGATTTACGGACCGTATGGCTTATGGCTTACGGTCCGTAAGCCCCTAGTTTGGCAGATTTACAGTTTTAGTCCCTGCAGCTCCAAAACTTGGTATTTGATGCGTTTTTGACACGTTTAAGCCCCGTTAACCCCATTTCAAAGCTCTAAAATGAAGTTAAAGTATAGGGAACTTAAAATGTGCTCAAAAATATGTCGGATGTCGGTTCGTTTGGCCGTACGGTCGCGATGTTCGGTTAATTACGACGGAATGCGCATAAGCGCGAAAAACGATCCAAATTGCGCGACGAATGGATTTTTCTCATGCCATACACTAAGGCATAATATAAGGATGCTTACATAAATTTTTGGGTGTCCGGATATATTCAGAACGTAAGTTATGCGCAAAAGTGCAAACTTGTGCACTTTTTGACATTTTTAGCCCCTGAATGATCCAAAAGTTTGTTTTAGCATACCAAACCCCTCAAAGCCTATTTCTAAGTTATGTAAAGGATATTTATGGTATGTTTAACTTATGGACATGTTCCGGAATGTTCGTTACAGTTCGAATTGGCATACTTTCGCAGTTTGTCAATTTTAGTCCCTGTAAGCGAATTAACTTGTTTTTGCCATACCAAAGCCTTCAAAACTTATTTCTAAGTTATGTAAAGGTTATTTAAGGTATGTTGAGTATCTATTGATGTTCCGGAGTATTTGTCGCATTAAACTGAGTACGTTTACGCACCAGTTCGCGTATAACTCTCCAGAAAGCGATGTAGAGTTTGAAATTGAGCAAAAGTCAAAACATGAAAAATGTAAAACACAACCAAACAAATATTGGGATAAAATAACATTGTTTTATTGATAATAGAACTGTTCATAATGATTACAAGCACAAATGTTACAGTCTCCCCTACTTGTGGAAATTTCATCCCGAAATTTATTTAGAGGAAACTCGTGGAAAAAGATGCGGATATTTCACCTTCATTTGATCTTCACGTTCCCAAGTAAACTCGGGTCCACGTTTAGATTCCCAGCGAACCTTGACCAAAGGAATGCGCTTGCGCTTAAGCCACTTGACTTCACGTTCCATGATTTCTACCGATTTCTCAACAAATTTCAGTGTTTTATCAACACGAATTTCGTCAAGCGGTATGTGGAGGTTCTCATCAGCTATACACCTCTTGAGATTGGACACGTGAAAGGTTGGATGAACATTTCCAAGTTCAGGAGGTAACTCAAGTCTGTAGGCTACCTTACCGATTCTTTCGACGATCTTGAATGGTCCAACGTATCTAGGTGCAAGTTTTCCTTTCTTTCCAAATCTGATCACACCTTTCTAAGGTGAGACCTTAAGTAATACACGATCACCGACTTGAAAATCCAAGGGTTTGCGTTTTAGGTCCGCGTAACTCTTCTGACGGCTTCTAGCAGTCTGAAGGTTATCACGAACTTTCTTTACCTTTTCTGTTGTCTCTAAAATGAGGGCAGGTCCAGTAAGTTGAGCCTCGCCAATCTCATTCCAGCAGACCGGTGAACGACATTTTCGACCATAGAGAGCCTCGAAAGGAGCCATGTTGATGCTGGAGTGATAATTGTTGTTGTAGGAGAATTCAATCAATGGAAGATGTGAATCCCAACTACCACCAAAATCGATCACACAAGCTCTAAGCATATCCTCTAGTGTCTGGATTGTTCTTTCAGATTGACCATCCGTTTGCGGATGATAGGCGGTGCTCAGATTAAGTTGGGACCCCATAGCAGATTGCATGGTTCTCCAAAAATGAGAAGTGAAACGAGCATCTCTGTCAGAAATGATGTTCAAGGGAACACCATGTCGAGCTACAATTTCATCTACATATATTTGAGCAAGTTTGTCAGCCGAAAAATCCTCACGGATTGGCAAGAAATGCGCTGACTTGGTAAGACGATCCACGACTACCCAGATGGCATCGTGACCCTTCTTTGTGCGCGGGAGTTTAGTAATAATATCCATAGTAATGTTTTCCCATTTCCAAACTGGGATCTCTGGTTGCTCCAATAATCCGGAAGGACGCTGATGTTCAGCCTTAACCTTAAGATAAGTAAGGCATTTGGATACGTATAAGGCAATGTCTTTCTTCATAACAGGCCACCAATACTGTATACGAAGATCCTTATACATCTTATCTGAGCCAGGATGAATAGAATAACGAGACTTATGGGCTTCATCCATAAGCAAGGTACAAAGATTATCTTGGCTTGGGACCCACAAACGGTCCATGAAGTAATATGATCCATTGTCCTTCAGTTCAAGAGCAGGTGTTATGTGATAAGGAAATTCCTTATCCATCAAACCTTGTGAAACACAAGCTTGTTGAGCCTGAGAAATACGGGCTTGGATATCGGTTTGGATAACAGATTGGACACGTACACAATGAAGCTTAGTACGTTCCTTGCGACTTAAAGCATCGGCTACGACATTCGCCTTACCGGGATGGTAGCGAATCTCGCAGTCGTAGTCGTTTAGAAGTTCAACCCAACGTCTTTGCCTCATGTTGAGTTCCTTTTGATTAAAGATATGTTGAAGACTTTTGTGGTCCGTGAAAAACACATTTTGTACTGTACAAGTAGTGTCTCCAAATCTTAAGAGCGAAGACAACTGCACCCAACTCAAGATCATGAGTGGTGTAGTTCTTCTCATGTATCTTCAACTGTCTTGATGCATATGCTATGACTTTGTTTCTTTGCATCAGGACGCAGCCAAGACCCAATTTAGATGCATCGCAATAAACGACGAAATCATCATTGCCCTCAGGCAATGTTAGGACAGGCGCGTCGCAAAGCTTTTGTTTCAAAGTCAGAAACGCTTCCTCTTGTTTGACACCCCAATCAAATGGCTTGTTTTTCTGAGTTAGAGCAGTTAGAGGAACTGCAATCTTTGAGAAATTGTCAATGAAGCGGCGGCAATAACCCGCTAGACCAAGAAAAGAACGAACTTCAGTAGGGGTAGTAGGCGTATCCCAATCCTTAATCGCACTGATCTTGGAGGGATCTACATGAATACCTTGTTCGTTGACAATGTGTCCTAAGAATTGAACCTCTTTAAGCCAGAATTCACACTTGGAGAATTTGGTGAAAAGTTGCTCTTTCTTTAGGAGTTCCAACGTAAGACGAAGGTGTTGTTCATGATCAGCTCGCGTCTTTGAATATATCAAAATGTCATCAATGAAAAAGATGATGAACTTATCTAAATAAGGCTTGTAGACCCTATTCATCAAGTCCATGAAAACAGCAGGAGCATTAGTCAAAACGAATGGCATGACTGTGAACTCATAATGTCCATAACGAGTGCGTAACGCTGTGTTGGGAATGTCTTCTTCATGCACACGAAGCTGATGATATCCAGATCGTAGATCAATCTTCGAAAAGTATGAAGCACCTTGCAATTGATCAAAGAGATCATCAATGCGAGGCAGGGGATATCGATTCTTGATGCTAAGCTTGTTAAGCTCACGATAATCGATACACATCCTAAAAGATCCATCTTTCTTCTTTACAAAGAGAACGGGAGCACCCTAAGGTGAAAAGCTAGGACGGATAAAACCTTTGTCAGAGAGCTCCTGAAGCTGCTTAGATAACTCTTGCATCTCAGACGGTGCAAGACGGTATGGAGCTCTGGCTATGGGATTTGCACCAGGTACGAGATCAATACGGAACTCGACTTGGCGTGCTGGAGGTAGACCAGGTAACTCTTTAGGGAAAACTTCAGAATAATCCCGAACGACAGGAATATCTGAAATAGACTTACCCTTGCCTTTATCTGCTGTAACATGTGCTAAGAAAGCCACATAGTGCTTTCGCAGATACTTCCGAGCTTTAAAACAAGACATGAGTTTGAGACCACCGGCAGGCTTCTCACCACGAACCTGTAGGATCTCGCCTGTCGACAGTGGCACACGAACAATCTTCTCAGAACAAACTATCTCTGCACGATGCTTAGATAACCAATCCATTCCCACAATAACGTCGAAGCTTCCAAGTTGCATTGGCGTGAGGTCAATAGGAAAAATATGGTCGTTAAGGTTCAACTGGCAGTTGCGTAGAACAGAATCAAGAACAATGGGTTCACCACTGGCAACCTCTACTGTCAAAGGTTTACCTAGTTTCGTTCTAGACACGCGAAGCATTGTCTCAAAAGACAATGACACAAAGCTCTTGTCGGCACCGAATCAAAAAGAACAGATGCTGGCTGATTATTAATAAAGAACGTACCGTTCACCACCTCGTTGTCTGCTTGTGCTTCTTGTGCATTCATGTTGAAGACTCGACCTCGAGCCTGAGCCTGATTCTGGTTTGCATTCTGGTTCTGGTTGGCTAGTCTTGGACACCGATTTCTGTAGTGTGTCAGATCCCCACAGTTATAACAAGCACCTGGTGGGTAGTTTGGTCGTGCAGCCTGACCCTGTTGCTGAGCAACTTGTTGAGCAGGGTTCTGAACTGCGCGATTCTGAGCAAACCGACAAACATCGGCAAGATGACCCGACTTCCCATAGTTAGTACAGAAACGACACTGATATTGCGGCTGATGGTGACTGTTGCATTGATTGCACAAAGGTGCACTTCCTGAATAGGGCTTCTTTGCTGGAGGCTGGTTAGGAGCTGCCTGGTTAGCTTGGGCAGTGACAGCATAGTTTTGGGAACCCTTACGCTTCCTTGACCCCCTTGAGGAACCAGAATCCTTTCCCTTCTTGTTTTGACCTTTCTTGCTATCTTCCTTGTCAGCCGACTGCTTCTTGCCCTTGTCACCCTTCCTGTGTAATTTATTCTTTTGAATCTGCGACTCAGTCAGTGTCGCTGATAACTCGATTGCCTGACGGAGTGTGGTAGGGTTGCTACCAGTAAGGATATCTTGTACTGAGTCAGGTAGGCCGTCGATGTACCTTTCGATGGCCTTATCGAGTGGGGTAACCATAGTAGGGAAAAGCAGACTCAACTCCTCAAACCTATCAGTATAAGCCCTGTGCTCGCCACTATCTTGCTTCAAAACATCAAATTCCTTCTCCAACGCTCGTTGTTCATGACGAGGACAAAACTCCCTCATCATAAGAGCTCTCAGTCCAGCCCATGTCTGAGCTAGAGCAACTTCTACACCTTGATCTCTCATAACCCCATTCCACCATGTAAGAGCCCTCTTCTGAAACACGCTTGAAGAAAACTCGACCTTGCGATTATCCGGACACTGCACGTGGCGAAAAGTGTTCTCGATGCTCTCGAACCACTGAAGAAGCCCAGTTGCTCCCTCAGAACCACTAAACTTGAGTGGCTTAGCCGAGTTAAAATCCTTGTATTTGCATGTACCATTGTTATTGTTGTTGGCCTGGTTCCATTGAGCAAAGAGATTTGGGAATTGAGCAGCCATCTGCTGCGCAATAATTTCTGCCAGCTCGGCAGTAGTTATCTGCTGTCGCGTCGAGGAGGCATTCTAGAAGAGAAAAACATGAAATGAAACGAGTGAGATGATTGGATGAAGAGAATGAGATGAAGCAAAATCAACAAAAGCAAAGATGGCGGTTATGCATCGCAAAGCAAACAAGCGTCATGAAATGTCTAGTCAAAGTAAATGGGTCAGAATTAGTGTATCGCGAAGACATGCTCGCCTATAAGTGAACACTCACCCCAAGAGTTCCCAGGTAAGAGTGACTGGTCCGATTATGCGGATTTGTACGAACACTCTAGCCTTAGACAGAAAACCCAGGGTACAGGCATTCACTCTTCCAGTTCGCACGTGTTCACACTATTAACCCAAAACTTTGACGGGATTTTTGAAATCCAAAGAGGTTCAAAACCATATAACAGAGGGTTCAAAACCTTATAACAGAGGGTTCAAAACCTAGTAATCAATCATCCTAGAACAGATGATTAATTTTCAAAGCGGATTCGGAACCGAAGTTCCCGTTGTGGTTATCACCTAAGGATAGGTGATGTGCATGTTTTAAACTCTAAACACAAGATAACTTGTGTTAGGGTCCTAGAAAGTTATAGTCTAGGTCAAAGCATTACTAATAACCTAATTCCTATAACCATTGGCTCTGATACAAACTCTTCTGTCACACCCCGACTGCGTATAACATGCAACCGCGGCGGAAAACGTCGGGGAGTGTTGTGGACAGAATTAATTGTTATACAACCATGGAAATTAAAGTTACATTTTATTTATCAAACACGGGTGTTACATTGTCTTAGAAGGAAGTACAGAATTCAAAACATAGTTATACTAGTTCTATCTTCACTTTTAGTCTCTAAGGCACAGGTCCGCCCTAGTATCGTGATCAACATCTTATGGAACAGCTCCTGAAAACACATGTGAAAGTAGGTACGTCAGCATAAAAATGCCTGTGAGATACATAGGTTTTATGAAAATGGGATTCATGACTTGAGTTTAAAGAAATGTTTTAATAACAGTCAGTCATGAACCTTGTAAATTGTCTTGCTTTGTAAACCATTTGAAAAACGATAACATAAGATGATGTGTATAGATAAGTGTAAGGTTAAACGAGTAACCAAGTAAAGTGAGTTGAATAAGATAAGTTGTTTGTGAAAATAATGTCTTGTGAAGAATATGTTATTTATGTAAAATGTAATGTGTCAAAACTGAAATGACTTAGATAACGCTACGATATGTAATACTATACAAGCATTTATATATAGGAAGTACCAGCGGCGTATCCACCATGTTTGTATCTTATTACATACGGCACGTTACTCCAACCATTTACACAAACCAATCCACCACGTAAATTGTTCATGTATAAACCAAATATCAAGTGTTATTGTGTAAACCATGTCAAATGTTTGTGTTCAATGTAAACCACCAAATGTGTATGTCAATGTCAACGTGTTTATGGTCAATGTAAATCATGTAATGTGTATCCCAAAATGTATCATGTATGGTAAGCGAAATGTATCAACTTAAACCATATGTAAAATGCACAAAACAAGTCGTTGAAGTAAAACGTGGTTTAAATCAACGTTATGTTCTGTGGAAAAATGCATGCTCTATTGATATTAACATTTATGCAGTATTGTAAACTATGCATACGTCCAAGCCTTGAGACTATGGCGATAAACCCTTAAACAAATTAAAGGTTTATCTAAGTTATGTATATCGAATTCGGTCATTCCTTCCAATCCTATCAAACCCAGGATTTCAGGAACGGGAGTTGTCAATTCCTATGGTACCACTACCTACTGACGAACGGCGTGATCAATGTTAATGAATGTATTGTCCCATGTTAAACAAACCAAATGTCATAACAAAATGAAGGCATGTGATGTAAACAATTGAACTAAGTATGCTAAGTAAACATACGAAGTAGAAGTGCTCATGTAAATCAATGTGCCCATATGCTGAGTAAACATATGCAGCAGAAATGTTCATGTAAATCAATGTGCCCATATGCTGAGTAAACATATGCAGCAGAAATGTTCATGTAAATCAATGTGCCCATATGCTAAGTAAACATATGCAGCAGAAATGTTCATGTAAATCAATGTGTCCATATGCTGAGTAAACATATGCAACAGAAATGTTCATGTAAATCAATGTACTAAGTACGCACACAATGGGCATACATAGCATAAAATGTAATGAAATCATGTACTATAATGTACTAATGAGCATAGTAGATATACGATGTGAAAACATGGAAAGCATGAAAGTAACAGATAGGCACATGTGTTTCACCCCAAAACAGTTTGGAAAACAGTAAGAGAGGGGTTCTATGTACTCACCTGAGATTGCTTTGAATTCCTTGTATGATAACCAGATAATGCTAGAGATCACAGGATATCAAACGACACCTAATAGGTAGTTATATTAATATACCGGACCAAAATCGGAAGGATCGGATAGTATGCGGGTTCGTAAACCAAACGAGTATGGAGACTCGTGTAATATGGTTTAACAAAGCTTACATACTAAAATGAAACCTAACCTAAGTGCTTACGATCCATTACGACCCGTTTAGGTAGCTTATGCTACCTTAACGCGTCGTTCGCGTAGAACGCGTTTGGAACGCCTAACATCGTGACCACAAGGCATAACCTCGGAAGGTTATAGCTATGGTCACCTAACGTGTTTGGTCGGATCCTAATGATTAACCAAATGGGTCGGGTTCGAAAGTATAAGCGATGGTTTAGATCGCTTACCTTACGACCCTATATAAGCACTAAACTAAAAGTGACGAGCTAAGCATGTTAGAACATGCTTAACTAAGATTAGAAAACAGGTTTGGCATCAAAACAAACGGCTTTGATGCTCACGAGTAGTTTGGTTACAAAATATGCAAGAATGCACATTTTGGCCGAAACTACGACTCGTCACTGAGCCTAGATAACGTGGTAATCAGTAGGTATAGTCGCCAAGGACTATAACCATCGTGATGACGCTCACGTTATGAAGTTCCAACGAACTTCGCATCGACCATAAACTGGTCAATGCAGAAAGTCAAACATAGTTCGACTTTCGGACTCGAAAAGCGATAAAACAACGAAGGAACACTTACAAAGGATCCCCGAAAGCTAATCTAGATCAAAGAAACTCAGGTATGAAGCAATACTTCAATTTAGAGCTTTTTAGATCAGATTGTGTGGGTTTTTGGCAACAAGGGGGGGGGGTATTTATAGGAACAGTATTACCGTTAGGATCGTTTATCGAATATCGTGCCACGATTTTGTGCGTACACTTGTCAAAATATTGTGGTAAGTCAGAACTTGGCCCTTGGCTCTTGATTGGGTGAAAGGGCATTGTCCCTTGAACGAACGAAAGGCCAACTGCAAGTGGATTCAATGAACCTGCTGTACTGGGGACCCTTTACGGACCGTATGGCTTATGGCTTACGGTCCGTAAGCGCCTAGTTTGGCAGATTTACAGTTTTGGTCCCTGCAGCTCCAAAACTTGGTATTTGATGCGTTTTTGACACGTTTAAGCCCCGTTAACCCCATTTCAAAGCTCTAAAATGAAGTTAAAGTATAGGGAACTTAAAATGTGCTCAAAAATATGTCGGATGTCGGTTCGTTTGGCCGTACGGTCGCGATGTTCGGTTAATTACGACGGAATGCGCATAAGCGCGAAAAACGATCCAAATTGCGCGAGGAATGGATTTTTATCATGCCATACATTAAGGCATAATATAAGGATGCTTACATAAATTTTTGGGTGTCCGGATGTATTCAGAACGTAAGTTATGCGCAAAAGTGCAAACTTGTGCACTTTTTGACATTTTTAGCCCCTGAATGATCCAAAAGTTTGTTTTAGCATACCAAACCCCTCAAAACCTATTTCTAAGCTATGTAAAGGATATTTATGGTATGTTTAACTTATGGACATGTTCCGGAATGTTCGTTACAGTTAGAATTGGCATACTTTCGCAGTTTGTCAATTTTAGTCCCTATAAGCGAATTAACTTGTTTTTGCCATACCAAAGCCTTCAAAACTTATTTCTAAGTTATGTAAAGGTTATTTAAGGTATGTTGAGTATATATTGATGTTCCAGAGTATTTGTTACATTAAACTGAGTACGTTTACGCACCAGTTCGCGTATAACTCTCGAGAAAGCGATGTAGAGTTTGAAATTGAGCAAAAGTCAAAACATGAAAAATGTAAAACACAAACAAACAAACATTGGGATACAATAACATTGTTTTATTGATAATAGAACTGTTCATAATGATTACAAGCACAAATGTTACACAAATAATTCAATAAAACGAAACTATTTATCCCATGGTTGTGAAACAATGATTCTGTTACAACACTCCCCGACGTTTCCGCCACGTTTTGTTGTTTTACGTGGTCGGGGTGTGACAGAAAAGTTGGTATCAGAGCCAATGGTTATAGGGAATTAGGTTATTAGTAATGCTTTGACCTAGACTATAACCTTCCTAGGACCCTAACGCGAGTTTACTTGCGTTTAGTCATAAAACAATACCGTCACCTATCCTTAGGTGATAACCACAACGAGAACATAATAACGAATCCGCTTCGAAAATTAATCATCTATTCTTGGATGATTAATTACTAGGTTTTGAACCTTCTGTTATAAGGTTTTGAACCCTCTGTTATATGGTTTTGAACCCTTCCGGTTTGATTCATCTTTGGCTTTGTGCCTTTTAAGTTTTCAAAATCTCGTCAAAGTTTGGGTCTAAATAATGTGAACACATGCGAACTGGAAGAGTGAATGCCTGTACCCTGAGTCTTCTGTCTAAGGCTAGAGTGTTCGTACAAATCCGCAGTATCGGACCAGTCACTCTTACCTGGGAACTCTTGGGGTGAGTGTTCACTTATAGGCGAGCATGTCTTCAGTGATACATTATATTGACCTATTTACTTTGATTTGTCTCAGTGTCGTTTGTTTGTTTTAAGCAATGAACAAATGATCACAATCATTATGCCTTGTCGATATTCTTAACATCCAGTTTTGAATATCCAATGACATCTCACTAATTTTCCCTCATGTTTCTTTACCCTTTTAGAATATGCCTCCTCGGCGTGATCAAGCACAAGATGCCGCCTTGGCAGCCTTAATCACTCAGCAAATCGCTGCTGTACTCCCGAACCTTATCACTCAGATAAATCGGGCAAACAATAACAATAACAATGTTCAGTGCACCTTTAAGACATTCAACTCAGCTAAGCCATCAAAGTTTTCTGGGTCCCAAGGAGCAACTGCACTTCTGCAGTGGTTCAAGAGTTTAGAGAGCACCTTCAGACATGTTCAATGTCCAAACGAGCGAAAGGTAGATTTTGCATCTAGTGTCTTTGAGAAACGAGCTTTGACGTGGTGGAACAGTGTGGTGAGAGATAGGGGTGCCGATGTGGCACTGGCTTAAACGTGGGAAGAGCTTCGAGCTCTGATGATGAAGGAATTCTGTCCTCGCCATGAGATCAGGGTCTTGAAAAGGGAATTTGACGATCTTAAGCAAGAAAGCGGTGAGCATCGAGCCTACACGGACCGTTATGAGGAATTAAGTCTGTTATGCCTAAACATGGTCACGCCTTTGGATAAGGCAATCGAAAAGTACATTGATGGCCTCCCTGACTCAGTACAGGACATTGTGACTGGTAGTAATCCCACTACAGTTAGACAGGCCATTGAGCTATCTGCTACCTTGACTGAATCTCAGATCAGGAAAGGTAAACTTTTCCGAAAAAGTGACAAGAAACCGGTTGAGGAACCGAAACCAAGGGATGAACAGACTGAATCCTCCAAGAAGTCAAAGAAGCGAAAGGCTTCTCAGAACTTCGCCGTGGTTGCTCACAATGATCAAGCCATTCCCAACCAACCAGCTCAACCCCCTGCTAGGAAGCCCTACAACGGAACTGCACCCTTGTGCAACCAATGTAGCCTACATCATCATGCTGGTGTGAAGTGCCGCACATGCCAAGTTTGTGGACTCATAGGCCATACAGCAAGAGTTTGCCCAGCTACAGCTACACCAAATCAAGCTGGCAACAATCCTGCTCAAGGTCGTTTTCCACTAGGTTCTTGCTTCAACTGTGGCGAGATGGGTCATTTCCGAAGAAATTGCCCAAGGCTTGCTAATGCAAATCCAGCGTAGGGATGAGCATCTGACCGACGGAAAGACAACACTGTTTGGAAATAATCAAGCCTTTTGTATTATTCTCTTTTGTTGTCAAGGTCTAAGAAACAGTTGTTGTTTATAAATAAAGCTTTTTATTTTACATCGCAATATATTGTTATGGTTGCATGTATAAACAACATATCCCATACAACACCGACAATCAAGGAGCCGTATACCTTGGAGAACATACTACCCCCAAATTTCTTCCATGGCCTCTTGCGTTTTCCACGAAAATCCTAAGTACCCGTTTCCTTCTAGGAAACGAAGTACAAGGCGCAAGTTACAACTCTGGACGAATACCCAATCCTTGATAGGATACCTAAGGGTATTTCTGTAAGTCCTTAATTGTTGTATACATTAATTCGAATGTGGTGATTACTTGTAATCAAAAATTGAATTTTTGAAAGATCATCCTATCTTCTCAGATAGATGCTTCAGGACGTTAAAGTCCATCGACTGGGTTCCTGATATACCTTGAATGCCCATGATCAAATCGACGTCAAGTTTATAGCAATCAATAACAAGACAATAACAAATTTATATCCAAGAAGAACATTTATGTGCCTATATGTTTATATGTTAACCCAATCAATGATGTCTCAAGTTTGTTCAAATTCAATCCCTTTCACATCACAAAACAAACTGTGCGGACTGTGCAAGGAATTACGTAATTATGGAGGCCTACTTAATTATGGAATTTAGTGCACAGAAACCACATCGAGTTTTGTCACGTGCCTTGAGTGAACCCTGTTCATTTCCAATTCCGATGAAGCACCCGTTGAAGAAAAATGAACTAGCTATTCATTTTTCACTTCTGAAAGAATATCCGTTGATGGAAATGAATATCCGTTTGTTTAATCCTTCATTTCCGTTCTGATGAAGAATCCGTTAAGGAAAATGGATCATCCATTCATTTTCGCTTCTGAAGAATATCCGTTGATGGAAATGAATATCTGTTTGTTTAATCCTTCATTTCCGTTCTGATGTAGAATCCGTTGAGGAAAATGGATCATCCATTCATTTTCGCTTCTGAAGAATATCCGTTGATGGAAATGAATATCCGTTCATTTAATCCTTTATTTCCGTTCTGATGAAGAATCCGTTGAGGAAAATGGGTCATCCATTCATTTTTCGCTTCTGAAGAATATCCGTTGATGGAAATGAATATCCGTTTTTTAAAAACCTTCATTTCTAATTCTGATGAAACAACCGTTGAAAATGACTCCATTTGTTCATTATCATTTCTAAAGAATATCCGTTGAAGGAAATGAACATCCGTTTGATTATCCTTTTTCATTTTCGTTTCTGAGGAAGCAACCTTTGAAAATGACTCCGTCCGTTCATTTTCGTTTCTGAAGAATATCTGTTAAGGAAATGACAGGATTATGCTTTGCATATCTCTAGTGGTTATTTGATACAAAGTCACAGACAGACTCCTACGAATAAATTTCGGGACGAAATTTCCTAAAGTAGGGGAGACTGTGACACCTGTGTCACTGTGACCGTCAAACAAATGCCAAACCAATGAAATTTTGTGTTTCATACTTGGGATTTGTGAAAATATGTGTATCATTTGCACATAACAATTCTTATTCGATTTCGAGCCTTAAATCGCTTTCTGGAAGGTTATACGCGATCTGGTGCGTAAACGTAATCAGTTTAATGCGACAAACACACCGGAATAGTGAAATAGGCTTAACATACCTTAAATAACCTTTACATAACTTAGAAATAAGTTTTGGATGGTTTGGTATGCCGAAATCAAGTTTATTCGCTCACAGGGACTATTTGCGTCAACTTGCAAAAGTCTGCCGTTTCGTAAAGAAACATACAGTCCGGGACTTGACCATAAGTTAAACACACCTTAAATATCCTTTACATAGCTTAGAAATAGGCTTTGAGGGGTTTGGTGTGCTAAAATATCCTTTCATTCAGGGACTAAAAGCGTCAAAAAGTGCACAAGTTTGCATTTTCGCGCATATCTTACGTTCTGAATATATCCGGACACCCAAAAATTTATGTATTTATTAAAATATTATATTTTAGTGATTGGCTTGTTAAAATTCCATTCGTCGCTCAATTTGGATTGTTTTTGCGTTCGTTACGACTTCCGTCGTAATTAACCGAACAACGCAACCGTACGACCAAACGAACCGACATCCGAGATATTTTTGAGCATGTTTTGAGTTCCCAATACTTTAACTTCATTTTGGAGCCTTGAAATGAGGTTAACGGGGCTTAAACGTGTCAAAAATCAGCCGAAATCCAAGTTTCTGAAGTGCAGGGACCTGTTTTGACATTTCTGTCAAACTTTCCTCAGGCGGGGCGCGTAAGCCCTTCCCCATTTCTTATGCGGGCCGCCTCAGATGCCCAGCGACCAGAGAGTTGATTTTTGCAATCTGTTTGATAATTCAGGGGCTGTTATGCAAAATTCTTGGTGTGGTGAGCAAGTTACCACCTCCCCAAGGCTTTGTACCTGCATCAAACAAGTGTATGGCTAGGATCTTATGCTTGGAGGTTACACAAACATGTGTAATGATCTTGTGAACCTCCAACAAGTATAAATAGCCATGCTCTCCTCCTCATTCTTTGCTCATTTCTTCTTCTATTCTCTACAATCTGATTTGGAGAGCTCCCCTTAGTGTTTAGAGCTTTTTAATCATTTTGGGAACTTGGTTTTCTTGTAGAAAAGATAGCAAGGACTTGGGTGATCCTTCTTTCATTGTTTTATTTGCTTTCTAGTCTAAATAGTGTTTGACTATCAGTTTGACCAGCCTTTGGTCAACGCAAAGTTCAGTTGAACTTTGCAACGTGATTGTAATCACGTTGGTTATAATCCTTAGTGATTATACCCGCTGATTACCACGTTCGCTAGGTGTAGTGTCGAGTCAAAGTTTCGGTCAAAATGCGTTTTAGCACGCATTTTGCAACGGAACTACTTTAGGGTATCAAAACACTTTGTTTTGATACCAAATCAGTAGGTTAAACATGTTTTGACATGTTTAACTCGACACTATTAGTTTAGTGCTTGTTTAGGGTCGTAAGGTAAGCGGTCTAAACAACCGCTTAGACTTTCGAACCCGACCTGTGTGGTCGATCTTTAGGATCCGAACAAGCACACTTAGTGATCATAGTTGCATAGGGAATAACCTCTGAGGTTATACCTTATGATCACCTAGGATTGGTTAGTCGTATGCTAGTTAGCTTGTATGCCCATAGGAAATGACCAAAATGCCCTTTTGAAGCATAAATCCGTATTTTGCCTATGTGAACATATTTTTGACAAATAATCTGATTTAGTAACATGTTTAGGGATAATTGGGCATGTAAGAGTTGACATAGCACATAGTTAACCATCCGAACATAGTTTTACGCTAACGACGCATTATAGTGGCCTATGTTACCATAATGGGTCGAAACGGGTCAAGAGCACTTAGGTAGACATTCCAATCAGAATGTAAGGTCTATTAAATCATACCATATGAGTTTAGTTACTCGTTTGATTTATAGAGCCTCATTCTATCCTATCTCACGATTTAGGTCCGGTTATTTACATAGTTACCTATATAGGGTGCCGTTTGATTCCCTGATCACTCTAGCTTTGCTTGGTTGTTGTTCAAGACTTCTAAGCACCCTAAGGTTGAGTACATAGTCCCCTCTTTTACTGTTTTTCAAACATTTTGGGGTGAAACACATGTGCCTACTTGTTACTTTCATGCTTTTCATGATTTCATATCATATACTTACTATGTTTAATAGTACACTATTAGTACATGATTTCATTATGTTTTGCTATGTATGTTCACTTAACATGCTAGCGTATTGATTTCCGTATATTACATTTTGTCGCATATGCTCATCCAGCATATGGACACATTGTTTTACATTTTGAACTGTTTGATCATGTGAACCGTTGTAACCGTTTGATCCTGTGAACCGTTTGTGATTACTTGACTATGTGAACCGTTTGTAACCGTTTGATTATGTGAACCGTTTGTGACTACATGACTATGTGAACCGTTTGTAACCGTTGATTGACATGGACCGTTTGAAATCTGTTTGAACCGTTGGGTTAGGGAAGTGATTAGGTAACGGGGTGGGTGTAATGTGTTAAAAGCATGGTGGATACGCCGCTGGTACTTCCTATATATAAGTGCTTTTAACACATTATATATCGTTGCGTTATCTAGATCACTTGGGCAATGGTTAACAAAACAAAGTTATATTACAAGGTATTTTCCCACGATATATATATACTTTTCGAGTTTTTATTTCGAAAACGATTTACAATCTAGATTTAATTAAACAAATGTTTTGGAGTTAAGAATCATGGCTACGGGATTTTATAAACAGTAACCAATTTGATTTGAGTTGGTTAATTATTTCGCAATACTATACTTTTCAAAACAAGGTTTTTTTTTTAAATAAGTGTTGCAACATGTAAAACTAGCCATGAATCTGGAACTCATACAAAACCTATGTACTCGCCGGCATTTTTATGCTGACGTACCTATTTTCACATGTGTTTCAGGTACAATAATTGATGATGCTTGATGATGATATTGGTGTATTCTCACATAGGAATGGACAAGGCCTTAGCGACTATAAAACTTGGAGGATAATAGTTGTATTTATCTATTTGTATCAAAACATTTAGTTCAAATAATTCAATAAAACGAAACTATTTATCCCATGGTTGTGAAACAATGATTCTGTTACAACACTCCCCGACGTTTCCGCCACGTTTTGTTGTTTTACGTGGTCGGGGTGTGACAGAAATAGGCTTTAAGGGGTTCGGTGTGCTAAAATAAACTTTTTGGTCATTCAGGGACTAAAAGCGTAAAAAATTGCATAAATTTGCATTTTCGCGCATATCTTAGATTCTGAATACATCCGGACATCCAAAAATTTATGTAAGCGTTAAAATATTTTATTTTAGTGTTTGGCATGATAAACTTTCATTCGTCGCTTAATTTGGATCGTTTTTGCGTTCGTTACGACTTCCGTCGTAATCAAGCGATTAACGCAATCGTACGACCAAACGAACCGACATCCGAGATATTTTTGAGCATGTTTCATGTCCCCTATACTTTAACATCATTTTATAGCCTTGAAATGAGGTTAACGGGGCTTAAACGTGCCAAAAATGCATCAAAACTCATGTTTCTGAAGTTCAAGGACCAAAACTGCAATTATGTAATAGTTGGCCAGGTGGTCCGCGCAATGTCACACCCCGACCACGTAGAACATACAAAACGTGGCGGAAATGTCGGGGAGTGTTGTAACAGAATCAATTGTTTCAAATCCATGGCGAATGAAATTTCGTTTTATAAATCAAACATGAAGGTTTACATTGTCTAAACAAGAATCAAAGTGTACATAACATAAATTAACTAGTTCTTGTCTCGTTTTAAGTCACTAAGGCACAGGTTCGCCTAAGTGTGTCTTGATAAGTCCTATGCTTCATCTCCTGAAAACACATGTGAAAATAGGTACGTCAGCATAAAAATGCCTGTGAGATACATTGGTTTTGTGAAAACGAAATTCATGACTTGAGTTTGAGAAAATGTTTAGTCATGAACCTCGTATTTTGCTTTGTCTTGTAAATCATTTGAAAAACGATAAGATCAAAGGATATGTATAAATAAGAGAACAATGCATGGTTAACTGAATAACCATGTAAAAAGAGTTTGTATAAGATTTGTTGTTGTAAATCAATGTCTTGTGAAAAGCGTGTTATTTGTATAAAATGTTCTATGTCTCAAATTGAAATGATTCAAATAACGCTACGATATGTAATACCATACAAACACTTATATATAGGAAGTACCAGCGGCGTATCCACCATGCTTGTATCATATTACACATGCCTCGTTACTTAAATCACTTACTCAAACCAAACCATCAAGATGAAATGTTTAACAACGGTAGAAATGTTCATGTATAGTCAAATGTCTATTGTCAAATGTAATCCATGTCAACGGATACAACTGGTTTACACGGTTCAATGGTTACAGACGGTTCATGAAATCAAAGGGGTAAGACGGTTCACATAGTCAAATGGTTACAACGGTTCAAAATGTAGTGTAATGTGTTCATATGCTGGATGAGCATATGCAACAGAAATGTTCATGTAAATCGATGTGTCCATATGCTGAGTAAACATATGCAACAGAAATGTAATGTAAATCAATGTACTACGTATGCACACAATGGGCGTACATAGCATAAAATGTATTGTAGAGTACAACGGTTCAAAATGTAGAATAATGTGTTCATATGCTGGATGAGCATATGCAACAGATATGCAATGTGAAACAATGTACTACGTATGCACACAATGGGCGTACGTAGCATGAAATGTGATGTAAAGCAATGTACTAAGTACGCACACAATGGGCGTACATAGCATAAACACAATGAAATCATGTACTATATATGTACTATCGAACGTAGCAGTATATGATGTGAAAACCGGAAAGCATGAAAGTAGCAAGTAGGCACATGTGTTTCACCCCAAAACAGTTTGGAAAACAGTAAATGAGGGGTTCAATGTACTCACCTGAGATTGCTTTGGAGTTCTTGTATAATAACCAGATAATGCTAAAGATCACGGGATATCAAACGGCACCTAATAGGTAGCTATGTTAATATACCGGACCAAATCGGAAGGATCGGACAGTACGCGGGTTCGAAAACCAAACGAGTATGGAGACTCGTGTAATATGGTTTAACAAAGCCTACATACTAAAATGAAACTTAACCTAAGTGCTTACGGTCCATCACGACCCGTTTAGGTAGCTTATGCTACCTTACGCGTCGTTCGCGTAGAACGCGTCTGGAACGCCTAACATCGTGACCACAAGGTATAACCTCGGAAGGTTATAGCTATGGTCACCTAATGTGTTTGGTCAGGTCCTAATGACCGACCAAATGGGTCGGGTTCGAAAGCATAAGCGATGGTTTAGATCGCTTACCTTACGACCCTATATAAGCACTATACTAAACGTGACGAGCTAAGCATGTTGGAACATGCTTAACTAAGTTTAGAAACAGGTTTGACATCAAAACAAACGGCTTTGATGCCCACGAGTAGTTTGGTTACAAAATATGCAAGAATGCACATTTTGGCCGAAACCACGGCTCGTCACCGAGCCTAGATAACGTGGTGATCAGTAGGTATGGTCACTATGGACCATAACCATCGTGATCACGCTCACGTTATGAAGTTCCATGAACTTCGCATCGACCATAAGCTGGTTAATGCAGAAAGTCAACAAAACGTTGACTTTCGGACTCGAAAAGCGAATAAAAGAGCGAAAGAAGACTTACGGAGGGTCCCCGAGTGCTAATCAAGACCAAATAGCTCAGGTATGAAACAATGGTTTCAACTTAGAGCTCTAAGATCTGATTTTGTGAATTTTACACTAAAGGGGGGGGGGTATTTATAGGAAAGGTGGAACCGTTAGGATCATTTTATCGAATATCGTGCCTTGATCTCGTGCGTACATGTGTCCAGGGGTTAGATTCAGTGAACTTGACCCTTGGCCCTTCATTTGGGTGAAAAGGCATCGCCCTTTGATCGAACGAAAGGCCAAATTCTGCATTAAATGCAAAATCTTCTGTCAGACATGTTCACGCGGCCCGCCTCATGTTTTGGGCAATCCTTACGCGGGCCGCCTGGCCCCTCTGATCTGCACCACTTGCAGAATTTACACTTTTGGTCCCTGTTGCGTGTTTAAGCTATTTCCAGCCCTTCTAAGACCTGTAAAGCCATCTTTAAGGCCCTAAAATGATGCCTAAACATTGTGGACATGAAACATGCCCAAAAATATGTCGGATGTCGGTTCTTTTGGCCGTACGATCGCGATGTTCGCTTAATTACGACGGAATGCGCATAAGCGTGAAAGACGATCCAAATGACGCGACGAATGGATTTTTCTCATGCCAAACACTAAGGCATAATATAAGGATGCTTACATAAATTTTTGGATGTCCGGATGTATTCAGAACGTAAGTTATGCGCGAAAGTGCAAACTTGTGCACTTTTTGACACTTTTAGTCCCTGAATGATCCAAAAGTTTGTTTTAGCATACCAAACCTCTCAAGGCCTATTTCTAAGCTATGTAAAGGATATTTATGGTATGTTTAACTTATGGACATGTTCCGGAATGTTCGTTACAGTTCAAATTGGCATACTTTCGCAGTTTGTCAAGTTTAGTCCCTGTAAGCGAATTAACTTGTTTTTGCTATACCCAAGCCTTCAAAACTTATTTCTAAGTTATGTAAAGGTTATTTAAGGTATGTTGAGTATATGTTGATGTTCCGGAGTATTTGTCGCATTAAACTGAGTACGTTTACGCACCAGTTTGTGTATAATGCTCTAGAAAGCAATGTAGAGTTTGAAATTGAACAATAATTGATATGTGCAAAACATACACATATTTGTACAAGATCCCAAGTATGAAATACAATATTTCATCGGCTTGGTATTTGTTTGATGGTCGCGGTGACACAGGTGTCACAGTCTCCCCTACTTTAGGAAATTTCGTCCCGAAATTTATTCGTAGGAGTCTATTTGTAAATTTGCCAAATAACCACCAATGATATGTAAGGCAATATCTTGTCATTTCCTTAACGGTCATTCTTCCGAAACGAAAATGAACAGACGGGTCATTTTCAATGGTTGCTTCATCAGAATTGGAAATGAAGGATTACACAACGGATATTCATTTCCTCAATGGATAATCTTCAGAAACGAAAATGAACAAACGGGGTCATCTTCAACGGTTGCTTCCTCAGAGTTGGAAATGAAGTATTACACAACGCATATTCATTTCCTCAACGGATAATCTTCAGAAACGAAAATGAACTAACGGAGTCATCTTCAATGGTTGCTTCCTCAGAGTTGGAAATGAAGGATTACACAACGGATATTCATTTCCTCAACGGATAATCTTCAGAAACGAAAATGAACAAACGGGGTCATCTTCAACGGTTGCTTCCTCAGAGTTGGAAATGAAGTATTACACAATGGATATTCATTTCCTCAACGGATAATCTTCAGAAACGAAAATGAACTAACGGAGTCATCTTCAACGGTTGCTTCCTCAGAGTTGGAAATGAAGGATTACACAACGGATATTCATTTCCTCAACGGATAATCTTCAGAAACGAAAATGAACAAACGGGGTCATCTTCAACGGTTGCTTCCTCAGAGTTGGAAATGAAGTATTACACAACGGATATTCATTTCCTCAACGGATAATCTTCAGAAACGAAAATGAACTAACGGAGTCATCTTCAACGGTTGCTTCCTCAGAGTTGGAAATGAAGGATTACACAACGGATATTCATTTCCTCAACGGATAATCTTCAGAAACGAAAATGAACAAACGGGGTCATCTTCAACGGTTGCTTCCTCAGAGTTGGAAATGAAGTATTACACAACGGATATTCATTTCCTCAACGGATAATCTTCAGAAACGAAAATGAACTAACGGAGTCATCTTCAACGGTTGCTTCCTCAGAGTTAGAAATGAAGGATTACACAACGGATATTCATTTCCTCAACGGATAAATCTTCAGAAACGAAAATGAGCAAACGGGGTCATCTTCAACGGGTATTCTTCAGATTTGGAAATGAAGGATAAACGGATATTCATTTCCTCAACGGATAAATCTTCAGAACGAAAATGAACAAACGGAGTCATTTTCCTCGACGGGTATTCTTCAGATTTGGAAATGAAGGATAAACGGATATTCATTTCCTCAACGGATATTCTTCAGAAGTGAAAAATGAATAGCTAGTTCATTTTTCCTCAACGGATGCTTCATCAGAATTGGAAATGAATAGGGTTAACTCTAGACACATGACAGAACTTGCTGTGATTTCTGTGCACTAAATTCCATAATTATGTATGCATCCATAATTACGTAATTCCTTGCACAGTCCGCACAGTTTGTTTTGTAATGTTTTGGGGAAGGATATCAAACTTGTGACGAGGGTGACTAGACTTCCATCGGTTCCTTTTAATTAGATCGACAGGGGATCCTCTTGGTTAGGCCACCAAGGAGTCCTTTCAGCTATATCATCACATGATATCCCTAACCAGATTTTTGGATGAATCTGTTTAGCTAGACCACTCAAGGGGTCTAATTATGAAGTAGTACTTTATAATCCGAGGGACTTAACTATAACATAGAAGTCCATTGAGGATTTTAAGTAATACCTTTGGGCATCCTACTATGAATCTCTTGTACACGGATATGTAAGATTCTACGAAGATTTGGATAACATACTTTGGATCACACAACAATACATAAGGAAACACATAAGCACATAGTCACATAATTGTTTAATTTGATCATAATTTGTTATTAACTTGTTATCGATTGAATACGGATATGGAAACCTGTCGACGGATCTCAATGTTCACTGGAATCTACCTGAGAAGGTAGAAAGATCTCCCAAAATTCGATTTTTGATTACAAGGAATCACCACATTCGAATGAAGGTATACAACAATTAAAGACTTACGGGAAATTCCTAGGTACCCTATTAAGGATTTATAGTGGTACCTTGGGTATTCGTCTTGTGTTGTAACCTGCGCCTTGTACTTCGTTTCCTTAGAATAAACGGGTACTTAGGAATTCCGTGGAAGACGCAAGCGATTATAGAATGGGAGAATTTTGGGGGTAGTTTGTTCTTCAAGGAATACGGTTCCTTGATTGTCGGTATTGCAAGGGATATGTAGTTTATACATGCAACCATCGAAATACATTGCAATGTAAATGAAAGATTTATTTATAAACAACGATATCAACTGTTCCTTGGATCTTGACAACAAAAGAAACTTAATACATATGATTATTTCTAAACGATGTTGTCTTCTAGTCAGTCGGGTGATCATCCTTGTGCTGGATTTGCATTAGCAAGCTTTGTGCAATTTCTTCGGAAATGACCCATCTTGCCACAGTTGAAACAAGAACCTGGTAGGAAACGACCTTGAGCGGGATTGTTGCCAGCTTGGTTTGGTGCAGCTGCAGCTGGGCAGATTCTTGTTGTATGGCCTATGAGTCCACAAGTTTGGCATTTGCGGCACTGTACATTGGCGTGATGATGGAGGCTACATTGGTTGCACAAGGGTGCAGTTCCATTGTATGGTTTTCTAGCAGGGGGTTGAGCTGGTTGGTTGGGGACGGCTTGACCATTGTGAGCGACCACGGCGAAGTTCTGAGAAGCCTTTCGCTTCCTTGACTTCTTAGGAGATTCAGTCTGTTCATCCATGGTCTTTGATTCCTCGATTAGGTTCGATTCCCCGGCTGATTTCTTGTCACCTTTTCGAAAAAGTTTATGCTTTCTGATCTGCGATTCAGTCAAGGTTTCAGATAGCTCAATGGCCTGACGGAGTGTGGTAGGGTTGCTACCAGTGACAATGTCTTGTACCGAGTCAGGCAGGCCGTCGATGTACCTTTCGATAGCCTTGTCGAGTGGGGCGACCATAGTCGGGCAAAGTAGACTCAACTCCTCAAACCTATCAGTATATGCCCTGTGTTCGCCACTATCTTGTTTCAAATCATCAAACTCCTTCTCCAACGCTCGTTGTTCATGACGAGGACAAAACTCTCTCATCATAAGTGCTCTCAGTTCAGCCCATGTTTGTGCTAGAGCAACATCTGCACCACGGTCTCTCATTACCCCGTTCCACCATGTAAGAGCCCTCTTCTGAAACACACTCGAAGAAAACTCGACCTTGCGATTTTCCGGACACTGCACGTGGCGAAAGGTATTCTCGATGCTCTCGAACCATTGGAGAAGCCCAGTTGCTCCCTCAGAACCACTAAACTTGAGTGGTTTAGCCGAGTTAAAGTTCTTGAAATTGCATGTACCATTGTTGTTGTTGTTGGCTTGGTTCCATTGAGCAAAGAGATTTGGGAATTGAGCAGCCATCTGCTGCGCAATAATTTCTGCCAGCTCGGCAGTTGCTATCTGGTGTTCGCGTCGAGGAGGCATTCTAAAAGAGGAAAACATGAAAGGAAACAAATAAAATGGTATTGGGTAAGAATAGGATGTTACAATCACTGACCATAATCACGGTTGATGGTCACTTGTTTGAATCATGAAGCAAACAAACAACACCAGGGCTGAATCAAAGCAAATAGATCCTCATAGTGTATCGCGAAGACATGCTCGCCTATAAGTGAACACTCACCCCAAGAGTTCCCAGGTAAGAGTGACTGGTCCGATTATGCGGATTTGTACGAACACTCTAACCTTAGACAGAAAACCCAGGGTACAGGCATTCACCCTTCCAGTTCGCACGTGTTCACACTATTTAGGACCCAAAACTTTGTCGGGAGTTTTGAAAATTCAAAGGGGTTCAAAACCTTATAACAAAGGGTTCAAAACCCTACAATAGAGGGTTTAAAACCTAGTAATCAATCATCCTAGAACAGATGATTAGCTTTCAAGGCGGTTTTGAAATTTATGTTCTTGTTATGGTCGTCGCCTAAGGGTAGGTGACGGTATTGTTTTGTGACTAAACGCAAGTAAACTCGCGTTAGGTTCCTAGGAAGGTTATAGACTAGGTCAAAGCATTACTAATAACCTAATTCCCTATAACCATTGGCTCTGATACCATCTTTTCTGTCACACCCCGACCACGTAGAACATACAAAACGTGGCGGAAACGTCGGGGAGTGTTGTAACAGAATCAATTGTTTCAAATCCATGGCGAATGAAATTTCGTTTTATAAATCAAACATGAAGGTTTACATTGTCTAAACAAGAATCAAAGTGTACATAACATAAATTAACTAGTTCTTGTCTCGTTTTAAGTCACTAAGGCACAGGTCCGCCTAAGTGTGTCTTGATAAGTCCTATGCTTCATCTCCTGAAAACACATGTGAAAATAGGTACGTCAGCATAAAAATGCCTGTGAGATACATTGGTTTTGTGAAAACGAAATTCATGACTTGAGTTTGAGAAAATGTTTAGTCATGAACCTCGTATTTTGCTTTGTCTTGTAAATCATTTGAAAAACGGTAAGATCAAATGATATGTATAAATAAGAGAACAATGCATGGTTAACTGAATAACCATGTAAAAAGAGTTTGTATAAGATTTGTTGTTGTAAATCAATGTCTTGTGAAAAGCGTGTTATTTGTATAAAATGTTCTATGTCTCAAATTGAAATGATTCAAATAACGCTACGATATGTAATACCATACAAACACTTATATATAGGAAGTACCAGCGGCGTATCCACCATGCTTGTATCATATTACACATGCCTCGTTACTTAAATCACTTACTCAAACCAAACCATCAAGATGAAATGTTTAACAATGGTAGAAATGTTCATGTATAGTCAAATGTCTATTGTCAAATGTAATCCATGTCAACGGATACAACTGGTTTACACGGTTCAATGGTTACAGACGGTTCATGAAATCAAAGGGGTAAGACGGTTCACATAGTCAAATGGTTACAACGGTTCAAAATGTAGTGTAATGTGTTCATATGCTGGATGAGCATATGCAACAGAAATGTTCATGTAAATCGATGTGTCCATATGCTGAGTAAACATATGCAACAGAAATGTAATGTAAATCAATGTACTACGTATGCACACAATGGGCGTACGTAGCATAAAATGTATTGTAGAGTACAACGGTTCAAAATGTAGAATAATGTGTTCATATGCTGGATGAGCATATGCAACAGATATGCAATGTGAAACAATGTACTACGTATGCACACAATGGGCGTACGTAGCATGAAATGTGATGTAAAGCAATGTACTAAGTACGCACACAATGGGCGTACATAGCATAAACACAATGAAATCATGTACTATATATGTACTATCGAACGTAGCAGTATATGATGTGAAAACCGGAAAGCATGAAAGTAGCAAGTAGGCACATGTGTTTCACCCCAAAACAGTTTGGAAAACAGTAAATGAGGGGTTCAATGTACTCACCTGAGATTGCTTTGGAGTTCTTGTATAATAACCAGATAATGCTAAAGATCACGGGATATCAAACGGCACCTAATAGGTAGCTATGTTAATATACCGGACCAAATCGGAAGGATCGGACAGTACGCGGGTTCGAAAACCAAACGAGTATGGAGACTCGTGTAATATGGTTTAACAAAGCCTACATACTAAAATGAAACTTAACCTAAGTGCTTACGGTCCATCACGACCCGTTTAGGTAGCTTATGCTACCTTACGCGTCGTTCGCGTAGAACGCGTCCGGAACGCCTAACATCGTGACCACAAGGTATAACCTCGGAAGGTTATAGCTATGGTCACCTAATGTGTTTGGTCAGGTCCTAATGACCGACCAAATGGGTCGGGTTCGAAAGCATAAGCGATGGTTTAGATCGCTTACCTTACGACCCTATATAAGCACTATACTAAACGTGACGAGCTAAGCATGTTGGAACATGCTTAACTAAGTTTAGAAACAGGTTTGACATCAAAACAAACGGCTTTGATGCCCACGAGTAGTTTGGTTACAAAATATGCAAGAATGCACATTTTGGCCGAAACCACGGCTCGTCACCGAGCCTAGATAACGTGGTGATCAGTAGGTATGGTCACTATGGACCATAACCATCGTGATCACGCTCACGTTATGAAGTTCCATGAACTTCGCATCGACCATAAGCTGGTTAATGCAGAAAGTCAACAAAACGTTGACTTTCGGACTCGAAAAGCGAATAAAAGAGCGAAAGAAGACTTACGGAGGGTCCCCGAGTGCTAATCAAGACCAAATAGCTCAGGTATGAAACAATGGTTTCAACTTAGAGCTCTAAGATCTGATTTTGTGAATTTTACACTAAAGGGGGGGGGGGTATTTATAGGAAAGGTGGAACCGTTAGGATCGTTTTATCGAATATCGTGCCTTGATCTCGTGCGTACATGTGTCCAGGGGTTAGATTCAGTGAACTTGACCCTTGGCCCTTCATTTGGGTGAAAAGGCATCGCCCTTTGATCGAACGAAAGGCCAGATTCTGCATTAAATGCAAAATCTTCTGTCAGACATGTTCACGCGGCCCGCCTCATGTTTTGGGCAATCCTTACGCGGGCCGCCTGGCCCCTCTGATCTGCACCACTTGCAGAATTTACACTTTTGGTCCCTGTTGCGTGTTTAAGCTATTTCCAGCCCTTCTAAGACCTGTAAAGCCATCTTTAAGGCCCTAAAATGATGCCTAAACATTGTGGACATGAAACATGCCCAAAAATATGTCGGATGTCGGTTCGTTTGGCCGTACGATCGCGATGTTCGCTTAATTACGACGGAATGCGCATAAGCGTGAAAGACGATCCAAATGACGCGACGAATGGATTTTTCTCATGCCAAACACTAAGGCATAATATAAGGATGCTTACATAAATTTTTGGATGTCCGGATGTATTCAGAACGTAAGTTATGCGCGAAAGTGCAAACTTGTTCACTTTTTGACACTTTTAGTCCCTGAATGATCCAAAAGTTTGTTTTAGCATACCAAACCTCTCAAGGCCTATTTCTAAGCTATGTAAAGGATATTTATGGTATGTTTAACTTATGGACATGTTCCGGAATGTTCGTTACAGTTCAAATTGGCATACTTTCGCAGTTTGTCAAGTTTAGTCCCTGTAAGCGAATTAACTTGTTTTTGCTATACCCAAGCCTTCAAAACTTATTTCTAAGTTATGTAAAGGTTATTTAAGGTATGTTGAGTATATGTTGATGTTCCGGAGTATTTGTCGCATTAAACTGAGTACGTTTACGCACCAGTTTGCGTATAATGCTCTAGAAAGCAATGTAGAGTTTGAAATTGAACAATAATTGATATGTGCAAAACATACACATATTTGTACAAGATACGAAGTATGAAATACAATATTTCATCGGCTTGGTATTTGTTTGATGGTCGCGGTGACACAGGTGTCACACGCAAGACTACCTTAACTCTTACGCGGCCCACGTGAGAGGCCCAGTTCTGTAGAAAGTTGTTAACAGCCTGTTTCTAGCTGTTGCACCTGGTTTTACCTCTTGAAAATGGTATTTTGGACACCATGGGCTCATTTTAGGGGCTCTAATGGTATTACAAAACAAGGGGCACACATGGAAGGCTAGGATCGAAGCTCGTTTCCCGATAAACGATCCGAACGGTTCTAGATTTCCTATAAATACCCCCACCATTTCATTTCCCCACCTCACATTTGATCTGATTCTTGCTCTCTAAGTGGAAGTTTATGCTTCCTACCTGAGAGTGAATCGGGTCAAATCTTGCGGGGAACTTCTGTAAGTATTATTTCGCGTTTTTCATTCGTTTTTATCGTTAAAGTCAAACTGCATTTGACTTTCTGCTTTGACCAGTTTATGGTCAACGCGAAGTTCGTTTGAACTTCATAACGTGAGCGTAATCACGATGGTCATAGTCCCTAGTGACTATACCTACTGATTACCACGTTATCTAGGCTCAGTGACGAGTCGTAGCTTCGGTCAAAATGCGTATTCTCGCGTATTTTGTAACCAAGCTACTTTTAGGTATCAAAACCGTTTGTTTTGATACCAAACCTGTTTTCTAACTTTGTTAAACATGTTTCGACATGTTTAGCTCGTCACTTTTAGTTTAGTGCTTGTGTAGAGTCGTAAGTCAAGCGGACTAAACACCCGCTTAGACTTTCGAACACGACCCGTTTGGTCGATCATTAGGATCCGACCAAACATGTTTAGTGACCATAATTGCGTAGGGAATAACCTTCCGAGGTTATACCTTATGGTCACCTAGTTTAAGTAGTTGTATGATAAGTAGTTTATATGCCTTAGGTAAATTACCAAAATGCCCTTTTCATACATAATTGGTAATTAAGCATATGTAACCCAAACTTTTGTCACTTAACTAATTATGCAACATAATTAAACATGTTTAGGCATATAATACTTGTCATAGGACTAGTTAAGCGGTCCGAACGCGTTTTACGCAAACGACGCGTTAAAGTAGCGTAAGCTACCTAAACGGGTCGTAATGGGTCGAAAGCACTTAGGATAGGTTTCATTTTAGTATGTAGGCCTTGTTAGACCATATCATATGAGTTACCATGCTCATTTGGTTCACGAGACCTCATACTATCCGATCTCCCGATTTAGGTCCGATTTATTTATGTAGTTATCAATATTAGGTGCCGTTTGATTCCGTGCTCCCTCTAGCTTGCTTGGTAGTTGTTCAAGACTTCTAAGCACTCTCAAGTGAGTACATAGTCCTCTCTTTTACTATTTTCAATTGTTTTGGGGTGAAGCATGTTTACCTATTTGTTATTTTCATGATTTCAAAGTATAATTGATTATACATGTTAGTACTTATCTTTTGACAAACTAAATGACTATCTATGGTTTAAACCCTGATTTTTCAAAGATTATAAAATTAATTGTTGGAATAGTACTTATTTTGTTCACCAGACCGGTTGGTAGTATGATATAGCGCTATAGGATTTGACACCCCATTCCTGTTGTCATGGAATGTCTGAAACCAATTTGTTGCTCCATCCAAATAGGGATTGCCTTTGTGGTATTTCTATAGTCTCAAAGGTGTATTTTGATGCACCAGGTCTGAATGAATTCATAAATCACATTATTTTTGTATATTGAGTTATACTCCCAAAAGTATAGTTTGATATGCTCGCATATGTGATATTGTACAAAACCAACATATATTTTGTTAATCATTAAAACATAGTTTGATATGTTATTCTCAAAATCCAAAGCATAGTTTAATATGTTATTTATAAATCCAAAGTATACTTTTGATATACTACTGAAGACTTATTTATGTTACCAACTAAAGTATGGTTAATATACTATTTACTTAATGACTGGCTTTTGGTTAGTGTTTAGATAACGGGACGGGTGTAATGTGATGAAAACATGGTAGATACGCCGCTGGTACTTCTTATATATAAGTGTTTTCATCACTTTACATACCGTGGCGTTATTTAGTACACTTGGGTTAACGGTTTTGAAACTGAAATATATTTTAATATATTACTTATTCGACTTTCTTAAAACCAAAGTATACTTTTATATATACTATGAATCTTTTAATCAAAAAATTGTTTTTTTTAAACAATATATTTTTATACAAACTTATTCTATTTACTTATTCAACTTCCTATGTATTATTATTTTTTATTATCTGATGTCTTACAAATGATTAATAGAAGAAAACCTTTTTCAAGGATCATGACTGCTTTTATTAAAACTTTTTTTTTAAACTTATAAGTCATGAATTCTAAATAAATAAAACCTATGTATCTCATAGGTATTTTTATGCTGACGTACCTATTTTTACATATGTTTCAGGTACTGCTCTATGATGATTGATGATATATGCTACACTTAGGATGGACTCGTGCCTTAGCGACTATAAAACTTGAAAGATAATAGTCGTACTTATTTGATTGTATTAAAACAATGAGTTCATTTATTCAATAAAACAAAATTATTTATTCCATGGTTGTGAAACAATGGTTCTGTTACAACACTCCCCGACGTTTCCGCCACGTCTTGTTGTTTTACGTGGTCGGGGTGTGACAGAAAAGTTGGTATCAGAGCCAATGGTTATAGGGAATTAGGTTGTTAGTAATGCTTTGACCTAGACTATAACCTTCCTAGGACCCTAAAACAAGTTACCTTGTGTTTAGCTTTTAAAACAATACCGTCACTTATTCTGTCTAAGGCTAGAGTGTTCGTACAAATCCGCAGTATCGGACTAGTCACTCTTACCTGGGAACTCTTGGGGTGAGTGTCCACTTATAGGCGAGAATATCTTCGCGATACATTATGTTGACCCATTTACTTTGATTAGTCATCGTCTCATTTGTTTGCCTTAGGTAACAAACAAATGATCGCATTTTTTTGCATTGTCATTCTGTTTTCATTTCCCTTGTTTCCTCCCATGTCTCCCATTTTCTTCATGGTGCCTCTTCATCGCAACAACAATGTCCGAACTAGGTGTTGTAATTGTCCATCAATTAGGCGTCGTACTACCAGAAGGCCGTTGATTTAGCTATCACCGTGACTCGTCTCAGGGATGAAGCCATACAAGGGAACCGCTCCTTAGAGCAATCAATGCCACCGTCATCATCCGAATACCTTGTTTCAAATATACCCACGGTGGACGATGGGGACATTTGGTTAACATGTGCCGCTTTGCAATCCAAAGCAAAGCTGTTACAAATCCTGCTGCTGCTCAACCTTCAAACTCTGCTTCATATGTCGCCTGGCATATCTAGCATGAACTTTCTACCTTGTGTATCGACTTAAGCACGCCTAGTACAAGGTGTCGAAACACCTCTCGTTAAACAAATTCCAAAATCCATATAGGATCTTTTTATCTTTACAATTAGATCTTTATGGATGATTATCACTCAAATCGGAGCCCTTAATTGAAATAATCGTATGCCTTAATACGTATATTACGATTCAATAAGGATAAATCCGAATTCCTATTAAAGATCTTTCTATCTCCATAGTTAGATTCTTTTGTTTAAAGTACCAAATGAAATCCATGGATTGGATTCCTGATGTGCTTTAAATATCCGTGTCCAAAGATAACAAAGTAATAATCAAGATAATCAATTATGTGATTTTGTGCTTATGTGTTTTCTTATATGTTTTGTGTTTTTTATGTGATCCATCCAAATCCTCATAGAATCTTCCATATCTCATATGAGGGATTCATAGTAGGATATCTAAAGGTACTATCTCAAATCCTTAATGGACTTCTATGTTGTAGTTAAAGTCCCTTGGATTTTAAAGTACTAAAATATTGGACCCCTTGAGTGGTCTAGTTAAACAGATTGATTCGAAAATCTCGTTAGGAATATCATGTGATGATATAATTGAAAAGATCCTTTTAAGTGGTCTATTTAAGGAGATCGTACGACGGTCTAGTTAAGAAGATCATGTGTTGATCTAGCTAAAAAGATCGTTCGTTGATCTAGTTAAAAAGATCCTTTGATGGTCTAGTCAAGTCGCTTCATGTTTATTCAATTGATTTTTTCCCCTACGCATTATGAAATGAACTGTGCAGACTGTGCAAGGAATTACGTAATTATGGAGGCCTACATAATTATGGAATTTAGTGCACAGAAACCACAAGGAATTTTGTCATGTGTTAAGACCTATAGTGACAAGAATAATGATACGGGAGAAGTCTTGGACTTTGACCGATGTCGTATTATCTTACACTCCCCGATTCTGATTTCAAGCACACACAAGTTTCCTATGATAAGTCTTCATGAGAAACGTTCTTCCGTTCATAGTTCGAAACTCTATGTTTTTTTTACTACAAGGACTTCACTTTGAGAGTTGGCAATTTCGCTAAGAATCCTAACATGGCCCAGAGTTTTACTTAGGGTTCGAGGGATTTGTTCGAAAGCGAAATCCATCACAGTTGTCTTCACAAGTTTCCTCTAGAATTAAATTTCGGGACGAAATTTCCTAAAGTAGGGGAGACTATGACAACTGTGTCACTTCAACCATCAAAAAAAATGCCAAACCAATGAAATATTGCATTTCATACTTGGGATTTGTAAAAATATGTGTATCATTTGCACATATCAATTCTTGTTCGATTTCAAGCCTTAAATCGCTTTCTAGAAGGTTATACGCGCACTGATGCGTAAATATAACCAGTTTAATGCAATGAACACTCTGGAATAGTGAAATAGGCTTAACATACCTTAAATAACCTTCACATAACTTAGAAATAAGTTTTGAATGGTTTGGTGTGTTGAAATCAACTTTGTTCGATCGTAGGGACTATTTGTGTCAAACTGCGAAACTATACAGATTTGTATAGTAACGAACATTCCGGAACTTGATCATAAGTTAAACATACCATAAATATCCTTTACATAGCTTAGAAATAGGCTTTAAGGGGTTCGGTGTGCTAAAATAAACTTTTTGGTCATTCAGGGACTAAAAGCGTCAAAAATTGCATAAATTTGCATTTTCGCGCATATCTTGCATTTTGAATACATCCGGACATCCAAAAATTTATGTAAGCATTAGAATATTTTATTTTAGTGTTTGGCATGATAAACTTTCATTCGTCGCTTAATTTGGATCGTTTTTGCGTTCGTTACGGCTTCCGTCGTAATAAAGCGATTAACGCAATCGTATGACCAAACGAACTGACATCCGAGATATTTTTTAGCATGTTTCATGTCCCCTATACTTTAACATCATTTTATAGCCTTGAAATGAGGTTAACGGGGCTTAAACGTGCCAAAATGCATCAAAACTCATGTTTCTGAAGTTCAGGGACCAAAACTGCAATTCTGTAATAGTTGGCCAGGCGGCCCGCGTGAGAGGCCCATTTCTGCAGAAAGTTGTTAACAGCCTGTTTCCAGCTGTTGCACCTGGTTTTACCTCTTGCAAATGGTATTTTGGACACCATGGGCTCATTCTAGGGGCTCTAATGGTATTATAAAACAAGGGGCACACATGGAGGGCTAAGATCGAAGCTCGTTTCCCAATAAACGATCCTAACGGTTCTAGATTTTCTATAAATACCCCCACCATTTCATTTCCCCACCTCACATTTGATCTGATTCTTGCTCTCTAAGTGGAACTTTATGCTTCCTACCTGAGAGTGAATCGGGTCAAATCTTGCGGGGACCTTCTGTAAGTATTCTTTCGCGTTTTTCATTCGTTTTTATCGTTAAAGTCAAACTGCGTTTGACTTTCTGCTTTGACCAGTTTATGCTCAACACAAAGTTCGTTTGAACTTCATAATGTGAGCGTAATCACGATGGTCATAGTCCCTAGTGACTATACCTACTGATTACCACGTTATCTAGGCTCAATGACGAGTCGTAGCTTCGGTCAAAATGCGTATTCTCGCGTATTTTGTAACCAAGCTACCTTTAGGTATCAAAACCATTTGTTTTGATACCAAACCTGTTTTCTAACTTTGTTAAACATGTTTCGACATGTTTAGCTCGTCACTTTTAGTTTAGTGCTTGTGTAGAGTCGTAAGTCAAGCGGACTAAACACCCGCTTAGACTTTCGAACACAACCCGTTTGGTCGATCATTAGGATCCGACCAAATATGTTTAGTGACCATAATTGCATAGGGAATAACCTTCCGAGGTTATACCTTATGGTCACCTAGTGTAAGTAGTTGTATGATAAGTAGTTTATATGCCTTAGGTAAATTACCAAAATGCCCTTTTCATATATAATTGGTAATTAAGCATATGTAACCCAAACTTTTGTCACTTAACTGATTATGCAACATAATTAAACATGTTTAGGCATATAATACTTGTCATAGGACTAGTTAAGCGGTCCGAACGCGTTTTACGCAAACGACGCGTTAAAGTAGCGTAAGCTACCTAAACGGGTCGTAATGGGTCGAAAGCACTTAGGATAGGTTACATTTTAGTATGTAGGCTTTGTTAGACCACATCATATGAGTTCCCACGCTCATTTGGTTCACGAGACCTCATACTATCTGATCTCCCGATTTAGGTCCGATTTATTTATGTAGTTATAAATATTAGGTGCCGTTTGATTCCGTGCTCCCTCTAGCTTGCTTGGTAGATGTTCAAGACTTCTAAGCACTCTCAAGTGAGTACATAGTCCCCTCTTTTTCTGTTTTCAACTGTTTTGGGGTAAAGCATGTGTACCTATTTGTTATTTTCATGATTTCAAAGTATAATTGATTATACATGTTAGTACATATCTTTTGACAAACTAAATGACTATCTATGGTTTAAACCCTGATTTTTCAAAGATTATAAAATTAATTGTTGGAATAGTACTTATTTTGTTCACCAGACCGGTTGGTAGTATGATATAGCGCTATAAGATTTGACACGCCATTCCTGTTGTCATGGAATGTCTGAAACCAATTTGTTGCTCCATCCAAATAGGGATTGCCTTTGTGGTATTTCTATAGTCTCAAAGGTGTATTTTGATGCACTAGGTCTGAATGAATTCACAAATCACATTATTTTTGTATATTGAGTTATACTCCCAAAAGTATAGTTTGATATGCTCTCATATGGGATATTGTACAAAACCAACATATATTTTGTTAATCATTAAAACATAGTTTGATATGTTATTCTCAAAATCCAAAGCATAGTTTAATATGTTATTTATAAATCCAAAGTATACTTTTGATATACTACTGAAGACTTATTTATGTTACCAACTAAAGTATGGTTAATATACTATTTACTTAATGACTGGCTTTTGGTTAGTGTTTAGATAACAGGACGGGTGTAATGTGATGAAAACATGGTAGATACGCCGCTGGTACTTCTTATATGTAAGTGTTTTCATCACTTTACATACCGTGGCGTTATTTAGTACACTTGGGTTAACGGTTTTGAAACTGAAATATATTTTAATATATTACTTATTCGACTTTCTTGAAACCAAAGTATACTTTTATATATACTATGAATCCTTTTATCAAAAAATTGTTTTTTTAAACAATATATTCTTATACAAACTTATTCTATTTACTTATTCAATTTCCTATGTATTATTATTTTATATCATCTGATCTCTTACAAATAATTTATAGAAGAAAACCTTTTTCAAGGATCATGACTACTTTTATTTAAACTTTTTTTTGAACTTATAAGTCATGAATTCTAAATCAATAAAACCTATGTATCTCACAGGCATTTTTATGCTGACGTACCAATTTTTACACATATTTCAGGTACTGCTCTATGATGATCGATGATATATGCTACACTTAGGATGGACTCGTGCCTTAGCGACTTTAAAACTTGAAAGATAATAGTTTTACTTATTTGATTGTATTAAAACAATGAGTTCATTTATTCAATAAAACAAAATTATTTATTCCATGGTTTTGAAACAATGATTCTGTTACAACACTCCCCGACGTTTCCACCACGTCTTGTTGTTTTACGTGGTCGGGGTGTGACAATAACAATCGCGAATAAAATGACGTCAAATTTCAATATGTTTTGTTTTTGAGTTATGCAGCAGATTTTTAGTAATGTTAATAGCTGCCTCATTGTCCACAAAGATTGGAGTATCCAAGAACTGCAAACCATAGTCCCTCATCTGCTGCTGGATCCAGAGAATCTGAGAGCAATAGCTGGAAGCCGAAACGTATTCAGCTTCACAGGTTGAGAGGGAGACTGTGCTTTGTTTCTTGCACTGCCAGGTGACAAGCCGAGTTCCAAAGAACTGGCAACCAGCAGTTGTGGACTTTGCATTAAGCTTACAGCTCCCTAAGTCAGAATCAGCATAACCTGTAAGAGAAAAGTCACCAGATTTAGGATACCACAAGCCGGTGCTTAGGCAACCTTTAAGATACCGTAAAATTCTTTTCACAATCGTCATGTGTGACTGTCTCGGACTTGACTGATATCGGGCGCAGAGGCAAGGTGGATACATGATGTCCGGTCTTGACACAGTCAGATACATTAATGATCCAATGATCGACCGATAGTGCATCTCATCCACCTTTTCACCGCTTTCATCCGGACATATCCCATGATTTTGAGCCAGGGGGGTTGATGTTGGAGTAGATTCAGACATGTTGAATTTGTCCAGCACATCATTCACGTATTTTGTCTGGTGTATGAAGATTCCATCGGGCATTTGCTCAACCTGAAGCCCTAGGAAGAACTTCATCTCCCGCATTGAACTCATTTCAAACTTCTTTTTCATAACCTTCTCGAACTCTTTACATAATTCGTCATTCGTTGATCCAAAGATTATGTCATCCATGTAAATCTGGACGATAAGTAGATATCCTGCAACCTCTTTTGTGAACAAAGTGCTATCGACAGTCCCTCTGGTGAACCCTTGGCCAACAGATGTTGGGAAAGCGTCTCGTACCAGGCTCTCGGGGCCTGGTGTAGTCCGTATAACGCTTTGTCGAGTAAATACACCTTGTTTTTGTGAAGTGGATCGGTAAACCCCTGTGGTTGTCCGACGTACACTTCTTCTTTGATCTTTCCGTAAAGGAATGCAAATTTGAAATCTAATTGGTAGACCTTGAATCCTTTCCAAGACGCGAATGCCAGGAAAATTCTAATTGCCTCGAGTTGAGCAACGGGCACATACACTTCTGTAAAGTCGATGCCTTCTTTCTGACTAAAACCTTGGAGTACAAATCGTGCTTTGTTCCGTACAATGACCCCTCTATCATCCCGCTTACACTTGAAGACCCACTTGGTCTTGATCAGCTTTTGATCTTCTGGGAGATCCACCAATCTCCACATTCCAAGTTTCTCAAAATGCAGTAGCTCCTCCTGCATTGCATTTACCCAGCTTTCCTCGGTCAATGCTTCTTTATATGTTCTCAGCTCAACCTGCGAGATAAAACATTTCAATGAGAAGTCTATTTGTAAAGGAGCGATAGATGAATAAAAACATGTAAGCCCTTTGTTGATTTGATCCCGCGTTTTCACTCCACTTTGAAGATCTCCAATGATTTGTTCTGAAGGATGTTAAGACAAAGTTCTCGGCATGACTGTATTAGGTACGCTCACTTCCGATTGCAAATTGGCTATATCCTGATTGCCCGTTTGATTCACAGCTTCTGAAGTTGCAATATTTGGTTCCTCGTCAAAAATCGGATCAGATTACGATTCTGAGTCGTCAGATTGGTCAAATATTGAAGCTGGTTCTTCTGGGGATTCATTTGCAGTTCCACTTGGACCATCCTCGTGATCATTTGCACCCACGGAGGGCGAGGAAACTACCAACGGTCTCGGCATTTGATCTTGCGAAAGAGATTGTTGTTGTTAGTATAAGTATGCTAGTTCCTCCTCACTTGGCTCAGTTGGCAAATGGAATGACTCCCAGAGTTTGTCGTAGTCAAATAGCAATCTGTTTCCGGGAAGTTGTACCGGAGCAGTAAACTTCTGACAGTCAACGTGCTGAACTTGTATAATCTTCCCCCAAGCATGGAACAAATACTCTCTTCAGTGGACTTGCATAACCTACAAAAAAACCTTCGTTAACTATTGCACCAAATTTACCATCTGGATCAATAAATGTGCATGGCGATCCAAACGGTTCTAAGAATTTCAGATTTGGTTTATAGCTATGTAGTAATTCGAAGCAGGTTTTCTTGTACTTCTTTACAGTAAGAACACGATTTAGCGTATAGCATGCTGCAGCAACCGCTTCACTCCAAAAGAATATCGGCAATTTGGAATCGGCTAACATAGTTCGAGCTGTTTCGATCAGTGTGCGATTCTTTTGTTCTGCTACACCGTTTTGTTGTGGAGTATACGGTGCGCTGAATTCATGAAGAATGCCTTTGTCATTGCAAAATTCGAGCATACGATTGTTTTTGAACTCCGTTCCATTGTCGCTTCAAATTCTTCTGATCGGCAGTTTGTACAGCATCTCCATCTTTTTGAATAAAATCATCAACGAATCAAATGTTTCATCTTTTCTTTCGAGACACATCACCCATGAAAATCTTGTATAGTCGTCAGTGACCACTAGGCAATACAGATCTCCACTTACGATCTTCACATTTACCGGTCCGAAAAGATCCATATGGAGTCTTTCGAGCGGTAGTCTGATGGAGTTCAAGAGCTTCTTTGGATGTGACTTCTTCATTTGCTTACCCTTTTTGCATTCTACACAATCATCATTCAGATGGAAATTCTTCAAACTAACACCTTCAACAAGATCATTCTGAACTAAGAAATTCATTTTTCTCACATGAATGTGACCCATCTTACGATGCCACATTATTGATTCTTTTTCAGTTGCTTTTGTTTTAGTTACAAAACATTGTGCCTTTTTGTCTGATGTTGTTGCGACGCTCATGTCTATGACATACAAAACGTTTTCACGACGAGCGTGCATCAACACCATATCTTCTAGAATTTTAAAACCTGGTTTAATGATCAAACACTCATTTTTTGTAAAAAGAACTGTGAACGACTTGTCACAAATCTGCGATATGCTCAATAGATTGTTTTCTAGTTCAACGATGTAGTTCACTTTATCAAAAGTTACAACTCCATTGGTAAGAATTACTTCACCAACGATTATTCCTCCCTGAGTTCCAACAAAGCCAACATATCCTCCATTAATTGATTTGACATCATAGAGTAATGCTAACATTGCAGTCATGTGCCTCGAGGCGCCGCTATCCATGATCCACTTGGAGATGATCTGTCACACCCCGACCACGTAAAACAACAAAACGTGGCGGAAACGTCGAGGAGTGTTGTAACAGAATCATTGTTTGACAACCATGGATTAAACAAATTTCGTTTTATTGAATTAAATGAGTTACAATGTCTTAACAATAAAGAAACATAACAAAAATTAACTAGTCTTGCATCTTTTAATGTCACTAAGGCCTCGTCCAATCCTATGTGAGCATGCATCAATATCATCATCAAATATCATCAACTATCGTACCTGAAACACATGTGAAAATACATCAGCATAAAAATGCCGGCGAGTACATAGGTTTTGTGAAAATAGGATTCATGACTTAGGTTTACGAAAATGTTTAATGAAAACTTGTCATGAATCCAGTTTAAGTGTTTGCTTTTATAAAATGTTTGAAAATCGATGATAGATATATATAGTTAAAAAGAATGATGTAAGGTTAAATGAATAACCAAGTAAAAATGAGTTTGTATAATACAAACTGTTTTGTAAAACAGTGTCTTGTGAAAAATATGTTATTTGTGTAAAAATGTATAAATCCAAATGAATGATTTAAATAACGCTACGCCATGTAATATAATACAAGCACTTATATATAGGAAGTACCAGCGGCGTATCCACCATGCTTGTATCACATTACACACGTCTCGTTACTCAAATCACTTACCCACATAAACTACCAATGTAAATTGCCCATGTCTAAACCGTTGTCAAATGTTAATCAAGTAATGTGTAAACATAATGTCATGTATGGCAAGTGAAATATGTAACAACCAAACCATAGGTAAGAATGCACAAACAATGTACTAAGTATGCGACGGATGAACATACATAGCATGATACCAAGCGTAAAATGTCTTGTAAAACGATGTACTAAGTATGCACACAATGGGCATACATAGTATGTGATGTAAAATGTACTAAGTATGATGAACATACATAGCATGAAATGTTATGTAAAACGATGTACTAAGTATGCACACAATGGACATACATAGCAAAAACATAATGAAATCACGTACTAATAATGTACTAATGAACATAGCAAGTATACGATGTGAAAACACGAAAAACATGAAAGTAACAAGTAGGCACATGTGTTTTACCCCAAAATGTTTGGAAAACAGTAAAAGAGGGGACTATGTACTCACTTGAGGGTGCTTAGAAGTCTTGAACAACAACCAAGCAAAGCTAGAGGGATCACGGAAATCAAACGGCACCCTATATAGATAACTACATAAATAACCAGACCTAAATCGGGAGATTGGATAGTATGAGGTTTCATAAACCAAATGAGTATGGGAACTCACATGATATGGTTTAACAAAGCCTACATACTAAAATGAAACCTAACCTAAGTGCTTTTGACCCGTTACGACCCGTTTATGTAGCTTATGCCACTTTAACGCGTCGTTCGCGTAAAACGCGTTCGGACCGCCTAACTAGTCCTATGACAAGTAGAATATGCCTTAACATGTCTAATATAGTTTCCTAATCAGTTTAGATGTCAAAATTTAGGTCACATATGCTTAAAATGAATTTATGCATAAAAAGGGTATTTTGGTAATTTACCTAAGGCATATAAACTACCTATCATACAACTACTTAAACGACGGGACCATAAGGTATAACCTCGGAAGGTTATTATTCCCTATACAACTATGGTCACCTAATGTGTTTGGTCGGACCCTAATGGTCGACCAAATGGGTTGGGTTCGAAAGTATAAGCGATTGTTTAGATCGCTTACCTTTACGACCCTAGACAAGCACAAATCTAAAAGCGACGAGCTAAACATTCTAGAACATGTTTAGTAAAGTTAGAAAACAGGTTTGGTATTAAAACAAACGGCTTTAATACTCTAGAGTAGTTTGGTTACAAAATACGTGAGAAAACGCATTTTGGCCGAAACTACGACTCGTCACTGAACCTAGAGAACGTGGAAATCAGTAGGTATAGTCACTAGGGACAATAACCATCGTGATTACGCTCACGTTATGAAGTTCAAACGAACTTCGCATTGACCATAAACTGGTCAATGCAGAAAGTCAAACGCAGTTTGACTTTAACGCTAAAACGAATGAAAAACGCGAAAGAATACTTACAGAAGGTCCCCGCAAGCACTTGATCCGATTTACTCTCAGGTATGAAGCATAAACTTCAACTTAGAGAGCCAAAATCAGATCAAGTGTGAGTTGGAGGAATGAATGAGGGTGGGTATTTATAGGAATTCAAGAGCCGTTAAGATCGTTTCTCGAAGATTGAGCTTCGATCTAAGCCGTACAAGTGGGCACATGGTATTTAGATACCATGGGCACTTAAAAACCATCAAAAATAGCCCATAGATTGATGAAAAACCATTAGCAAAGGTGTGGAACAGCTGGAACAAGCTGGAAACCAATTCTGCTGATCTGGGACATGCTTACGGACCGTAAGCAAAGGTCCATACGGACCGTAAGGACCTAGCAGGTCAGCAACTTTCAAAATTGGCAGTTTTGGTCCCTGCAGCCCTAAAACTTGGTATTTGATGCATTTCTGACACGTTTAAGCCCCGTTAACCCCATTTCAAAGCTCTAAAATGAAGTTAAAGTATAGGGAACTTAAAATGTGCTCAAAAATATCTTGGAAGTCCGGAAGTATTCAGAACGTAAAATATGCGCGAAAATGCAAACTTATGCACTTTTTGACGCTTTTAGTCACTGAATGAGTATAAAGTTTATTTTTGCGCACCAAAACACCTCAAAGCCTATTTCTAAGCTATGTAAAGGATATTTAGGGCATATTTAACTTATGATCAAGTTCCGGAAGGTCTGTTACAGTACAAATTGACATACTTTCACAGTTTGTCGAATTTAGTCCATGTAAGCGAATAAATTTGATTTCGGCATACCAAACCATCCAAAACTTATTTCTAAGTTATGTAAGGGTTATTTAAGGTATGTTAAGCCTATTTCACTATTCCGAAGTGTTTGTTGCATTGAACTGGTTATATTTACGCATCAGATCGCGTATAACCTTCCAGAAAGCGATTTAAGGCCCGAAATCGAACAAGAATCAATATGTGCAAACGATACACATATTTATACAAATCCCAAGTATGAAATACAATATTTCACTGGTTTGGTATTTGTTTGATGGTTGAAGTGACACAGGTGTCACATGATCGACCTCGGAAGCCCCTGCACACATCAAAGACATTTTAGTTAAACAATGATGCTCGAGATTTTTTCACATTTGGAACACTACCAAATATAATATCATGAGACACGTCAACTTTTGGAATGTTGAAGACAACGTTTGGAACAACAGGTTTTGACTTTGATTTAGGATCTCCCTCCTTGATTGGTGGAAATTCTTCAATCAACTTGTCCAATTCAAACTCAAGGTTTTCATTGTTAGTTACTGTAGGATCGTTTGCACGACCAAACGAGTCGTTCAGAAGAGTTTTCGTCCAATACGAAAGGCGGAAATAGACGTATCGGAGTTGAAACAGCTTGATATACACGTTAATTGTCTTGTATCTTAATATAACAACGTTTTACAGCCTGGAGACACTTCGGCAGCACCTCGGTATCGGAATCAGAAAGTTACAAATGAAATGATCAAGGCTACTATTTATAGGAAGTCCATTTCGTGTGAAATGGACTCACACGAAATGGTATTTCGTGCGAAATGGCCAAAGTCATTTCGTGCGAATTGGTCAGTTTCATTTCGTACGAAATGGATAAATTCCATTTCATGCGAAAGGGCTTCTTCCTACATTTTTCCCGGTTTTCTCGTACAACGTGCCCTGATCTTTCTAATCTATTACAAGACTCGATACAAGACGAAGTCGACAGACATGGGCACCAACAGACTCCCCCTTGGATGTTGACGAAGTCTTTAGTGTCGAGTCTTCGAAGTCTTCAGTCTTTATCAGTCTTCATGCTGTCACACCCCTTTCTAAGGCGGAAGCACGAGGTGCGATCATGAAAGGTTTTCATTGCATACGATTTGGTAAACATACTACATGCTCATAAAATAACTTCAAATGCCAAACATTGTGACAACCCTCACTAAACCAGGTATCCGTACGATTTAATTAATAAATAATTGCTGCTTAATTACTGTGCTTAACTGAAGTTGCTGACAAACTACTACTTGATTTCTGATACTTGTATATTCCTGCATCATACTTTACATACTGTCACTACATTATTTACATGCTGAACCTTAGTGACAAACACGATGCACAAAAGCACAGTAGCATTTGAACGGATAACCAATTGAACATGCTGATAAAGCCAGCATCAGGCAGACACTGCCTCTAAGGCCTGTATGAGCCAGAAATATTTTACTACACCCATAGTGAGAGTAGGGATACAAGGATTGAAGAACTGCGTCTCTAGGGATGAGGTATAATGATCGGATGTGCCTAGGATATACACTAAGCACAAAACTCAGCACTTTAACTAAAATTCAGCATTTGGATAACTAATAAAGTGCCAAAACATGAGAAAAATATTACTAGACACTTTCCAAAGTGTCAGGAATAAGTTGTGTCACTAGAAAGGGCATTATCGACAGTTAAAAGCTTTGTTAAGCGCTTTAACGGATTACTATCCAACCGAACAACCGGACTTTACCCGGGATATAAAAATATTGCCATGAACATTATCTATCTTTTTCTGAGCTAGTTAGGGTCCCTGAATACCCTAACACCCGCATTAAGGCACAACACTCTACTAACCGAGATAATCCCTAAATCTAACGTAGTTAACATAACTAAACATCAACTACCCTAGTTGGAATCGAACTAGTACCCCCCCCATCCTAACCGTCCCCATGAGGGGGGACACACTTGTACAAATCTTGATTATTTTATTTCTATTGTCCCATATCTAGATAACACAATAACCATTGGATTAAGAACTTGCATTTTGCCTATAAGTATCCTCAATTGCTCACTAGATCATTTGTCACACAACACAAGTTCACACATCTCTCTCTCCCTCTACATAGTCACGGCCGAACACCCCCTTGCCCCCTCCATCATTGTTCGATTTTGATCTTCAAGTTCCAAGCATATACAAGTGTTACGGGTCACATACGAGGAGTCTTGGAGCAAACGGAAGACGAAGGACCTCTCTATCTAGCTTTTATCCACCCGATTTACGTCTAGATTCTTCCCTAGCCTCGAGCTAGAGGTATAATGCTTAAAACTCATACTTGAACTAATCTAAAGTGGTTAATACGATGCATGATGATTAAAACTCGGAGTCTTACATTTCGAAGCACAAAAGTCTACTAAAAACATGAATATTGTTGGTTAATAGCACATAAGTTGTGTAAAAGTTGTAGTAATTAAAAGTTGTGATTATCTAGACCCGATCTATGTTGTGGTAGCTTGGATCACCATTTAACCCGGTTTGGTTAAGGTCATGGATCTTGACATAAGCTTGTTTTGAATGGTACAAGGGTTAAAAGGTGAAACTCTACCACACGAGAAACATGAACTTGTGTAAAAGTATTTTTACTTGTAAAATAGTGTGTAAAACGGGCGGATCTACGTATGTACAAATGGTATTTTCATAGAACCAAGCGTCAAGAAAATCATGTCTTCTAAAAGACGGATATTACACTAACAAGTATGATTTTTATAAACCACAAGTGTATAAACACTTGTGAAATGAAAAGATCCGACAAAATAACAGTTTTTGTAAAAGGTGATGGGAAGTTGTAAAGATGGATTTACTCTAAAAACGAGGTTTTTACAAGATTAAGCTACTTGATATAAAGATTCACAAAATGTAATGGGATTTACACTATAATTTCGGAAAAACTACAAGTTCATGTGGTTATGCGATTTACATACTTGTCGACTAGTTGATGTGTCGGAAATTGTTTGATTGAAAAAAGAAGTGTTGAAAATGATTTTTGTAAAAGAAAATGATACGCTTAAAAGCGTGGCCACCTCCAGTTACAGGGGAAACTCTGGCGAAATTTTTCTAAAAACCTAACACTTAGAATTATTTCACTATAAGTGTTAGAAATATCTTTTTGACATGTTTTCAAAATATATTTCGCCACGACTTTATTTACAAATACTCGGAGGTGGGATTTTCACAAAATTAAACGTGATAAATATATATTTATTTAGTAAATATATTTTCACAACACTGTTTATGATTATTTTGTGAAAAATACACAAATATTATTTTTAGAGTAAAAATAATATTTACAAACGTTGACGAATCCAAAATAATACGAACGCTTTCACGATAAACATATAAGTTACAACGGTAATTATTGTTACCACTCGAACCATAAAAACGTAACTTACGCATTATGCGGAAATAATTACGAACGCATATTCTATCCACGTATTATTTTTGGGAGTGTTATGTGAAGTGAAAATATAATATTTTTGAGAAAAATATTTATATTTTGAATTAGAAATAAAGATATATTAAGTGAGACTTAATGGTATAATTCGAACGCACATGTATTAAATCCCCCATCCTTGGGAAGGAGATTAACTACCAAGTACATGCAACATGTAAACACGAAATAGTTGTCTAACTATTTCCTAAAACTTAAACTATAAAGCTAAGGCACGGCCATCCGTCTAATAGAATTAGTACATGTAGGTCATTGCACAGCTGCCTGATTCGGAGTACTTGGTAGAGACGCACAGACAGTGAGTTCATGTCCCCCTTTTCTCTTAACTGTTTTCAGTTTTCTAAACTGCGGGGGTGAAATACATGTTACTATGATTGTGAATATTTCTTACATGGTATGGTCAGCTAAGGAAGGAACTGTTAGGTTATGTGATTTGGGTAGGTGAAATCTTAAGAACCTTAGTCCTCGTAGTACGATCGAGGGATACAAGTGATAGGCCTATTTGAGCATAACAAACCCCACCCATGCGCCCTAAGGTTGGACCATGTGGTGACCTTGTCGTAACACCACCCATGCGCCCGCAGGTTGGACCATGTTGTGACCTTGTCGTAACACCACCCATGCGCCCGCAGGTTGGACCATGTGGTGACCTTGTCCTATCCCCTCCCATGCGCCCGCAGGTTGGACCATGTGTTTACACATTAACTGATATGTTTCCTTATTTACTTTCATACCAGAGTTTACAAAATATTCACACTTACAATGATCATAAAGGTTTATTCGCGCGCACATACTAAACACATGAACTCGCTCAACATTATTGTTGATTTTTCAACTTACATGTATTTCAGGGAATTAAAAGATCTGGCACGGTATGGCACGTTTTCCCGCTGCACTAGTTTCCGAGGTCATCCAGGGTTTAGGGAATGTGACTCTTTCCTGGACAAGTCACAGTCCTTAAACTGTGTTTATGCTATACTTAAGTTTGTAATGTTGTTGAACAAGGTTGTGGTTGTTAGGGCGTATTCCCGTTAAAACAATGGTATTGTATTTGGTTTTCAAAACTTAATGGATGATCTTGCATGATTTTAATTCATATAGCTTTGTTATGATTAAGCTATGGTATTAAGAAGTCACACCAAATTAACCACGCTTCCGCAAAGCCAGGGTGTGACAGCTTGGTATCAGAGCCCTGATCATAGCGAACTAGGATTCCTTCTCGAGTCTAGACTATGATCACTAGGGCTCTCACGAAAACATTTTTACTGCATACCACTTAAGTCCAGATCCAAAACGTTTTTACAAACAAATGTTTAGCACATTTTATTTATTATTTATAGGCTCAGTCTTGGAGGCTGAGGCTCGGTCTTGGAGGCCGAGGCTCGGTCTGGGAGATCGAGGTAGTTGGCTAGTGGGACTAGGAGAATCAGCTAGTGGGACTAGGAGAATTGGCTAGTGGGACTAGGAAGAGCAGTCTGAGAGGCTGGGAGGCTAGTGGGACTAGGAGAATTGGCTAGTGGGACTAGGAAGAACAGTCTGAGAGGCTGGGAGGCTAGTGGGACTAGGAGAATTACTTGATTTCTTACTTGGTGACTAATATGTTTATACGATTATATGATTGATTGTTATACGTATGTGTCACAAACGCCATGCTATCATCATGTGCTAGAAAGATGGACACTACGAATCCCATGGCCATAGTACCAGACGACATAGTTTCATCGAAGCACGAGGTGTACATTTCCGATACTACCGGCACAGACAATGACGACTTTCAACCCTTTGTGCTGCCTGATGTCGTAGCAAAGCCTGCTGATGGCCATCTTGTTGGGAATTTGCCACTCGCGGTGAACCCTGCTCCTTTGCCCCTTGCCGTTTATCCCATTGTTGATATGCCCCCGACATGGCCTCTGTCGACGATAACGATCTACTAGAAGAGGACCCATTCGAGGGCGAGGCCCTATTGCTGTTGGTATTAGCCTATTGCTTGCGGACGCTCCTGCAGGAGAAACTCATGCCCATTCCCCTATCCCAGACTCATTTGAGTTTCTAACATCCGCATTTTCGCATATACAAGGAGTGCAGCACCATTCACACTATGCCGACCCTGATACGGCATCATCAGCTGCACCGTTTCCCGCACACAGCTTTGGGTTTGATCACAGTATTGAGGGTGATCTTTTTGTTCCACCTGGTTTTGATCCAGACCATGACACGGAGTTCATATACTCATACCAGCCCTTGGAGGATGCTGTGGTCCCTATCGACCCTATGTTTGATGATCCAGCTGATTTTGAGATGAAGTTTGTTGATCCGGAGCCCGCTGTGGCCCCTGAGCCAGGAGTTGCTCCCGACCCCGCATTGGAGCATGACCCTGTTCATGCCGATGCACCTGCTGTTGCTCCTTGATTGATCATCTGCTTGGACGAGAGAAAATTTGGGGTAACTGTGCAAGACAATTTATTATTACGGGGGCCCACGTAATAACGACTTGTAGTGCACAGAAATCCTGGTGGACTCTGTGGGTCAAGCTAATGAAAACCAATGTGGCAGGAAATAACTCGAACACAAATGACCAAGGCGATGAAGCCTCGAGTTTATTCTATTTCAAACAACAAGCCAAATTGGCAAGCCTATGTGGAGGCTCAGTAATTTATTTCCCCACCCATACATTGAGTATATTTGCGTGTAAAATTAGGTGAGTACATGATGGCTTATGGTGCTATGTATCTCATAGACAATTGGGAAGTTGTCTAACCTACTTCATGCCATTTCGGCAGAAGAGAATGCCACCCAGGCATGACACAAACACCAGTATGTTGCCAAGGATAGAAGCCGGGCTGCAAAAACGCATCTAACAGGAAAATGCATGACATGAAGCACTCCGCACTAAGCGCAGCGATGGAACTACGGGGAATAACCCCCCCCCCCAAACTGACCGCACCTATAAGTGGTTCCTGAACTGCAAGCCTTTGAACTTCGACGAGACAGTAAGCGCCATTGCAAATGTTCGTTGGTCCGAAAAGATTGACTCCATTCTAAGAATGACTAACTGTTCACCCCAACAGAGTGTTACCTTTACTTCGGGGTCATTTATAGATGGCACACTGTGACAACTCGTACTTTAGACTTACTGTGTGTAACGTTATATGCTTACGTGAACCATATTATTTGAATGAATACATGATATGTTATGTTTATGTGATATGTGTGTATTATATACTAGTATAGTGAACGAGCCCAAACCGCACACCATAACCCGATCGTACAAGACTAACCGGTCACACAAGCCCATTTGGGCCACACCTTGTACGCGGACCCATAGGGCACCCGAGTTGGGTTCGGCCCACTTGTTTTGTACGCAAACAAACACCCATCTAGGGGTAGTTCTCTCATTTGTCACAAAACACAACACACACAAGAAACCCTAGATCTCTCTCTCTCTCTCGTTTGCTTGGAACCCGACGACACAAGACCTTCCTTGTTCGGATCACCCTTTCCTGCCATTAATCGGTTAGTATGTTATGTTTGTATTCATAGTTAAAGATATGATCCATATGAAATTGCTCATGTCCATCGGCTTGTTCTTGATGTGTATACCGAATGATTTTAATGAATTTGTATGGTTATTATGATTGGTCATGTTATTGAATGATGCTAGGTGTTAATCGGCTGTGCTTTGATAAATGATATAATTGTTATGTAATCGGCTCTTATGTGTAAGTGCTAATGTTCATATGAATCGGATAGTTTAGAAGTTATAAGATATGTTCATGAAAATGGTTATGTTACTATTCATATGTTTAGTTAGGGTTCATATGAATTCATAATAGATTTGCTTGTTTGATCGAATAACACATGGATGGAAACTGTTAATCGTTGATTGATTTTGTGCAAGTTTGGAAGCCACGAAACTGATTGCATGAAACATGGAAATCTGTTACACGTTGATAGACTTAACACGGTTGCGAGTCGAGACCGTGGTTGCGAGTCCAGTTGTTACTCGGGATCTCACACCAACACAGCAGCACGAACCGAAACCACGGTTGTGAGTCCCATTGCGACTCGAGACCGGACCATGACGAGTCGAAACCAGCTCTTGCGACTCGAAACCCCCTGTTGCGACTCGAGATCGCTGGTTGCGACTCGAGACCAGTTATGCACGTACACTGTTTTGGACCTACACTGTCACGGGCCCAACCGATTGGGCCAAGTAATTGGGCTTACATACTTGACTGCTAATTGGACTGTTATGTTATTTGGGCCGGGAACCATGGGATCTCATCGGTTGGACCGCACAAGGGTGTTGGGCTTGTGCGAGTCCAAGTCTTGCATACGGTATACTATTAAAGCGTGTTTGATTGAATACGTGTTACCATGACTTATACGTGCTCGTGACTTGTTGGACTATTTGTAAATATACGTGTATCATTTGAAGTCAAAACCTGACTTTTACAATAACCATGATAGGACGTGGTTGACCACTTACTAGCTTACCTATACTTTCTGTGTATCTGCCGAGCAACCCAAGGTGAGTTCACACTCTTACCAAGGCATGGGATTCCCGGGGTGTTGGGAATGGGATCGATAAGAATAAGGTTGGATAGATTCATACGGACACTGTTCCTAGACTACCATACCATCGTCCTCGGGTGTGCAGGACACATACGTGAACCTACGTATAATTAAGTTACTTGCTATCCTCGGTTGTGAAGGATACTCACGTAAAACCTGCGTGAACGGATACTCACTACTGCCTCGGTTGTGTCAGGCACTTACGTAAAACCTACGTAAACCCCCACGTACCCTATCCTCGGTTGTAAAGGATACTTACGTAAATCCTGCGTAAACATGTACGTATTACTGTTCTCGGTTGTGAAGAACACTTATGGTTACGCATAGTCTAGTGGATTAATAACATGGGAAGCCCCCACCAATAGAAAGCTATATTGGCCCAGTAGAGCCACTTGATACTCATGAACTTACTGTTACGCATTTACTTTCTGTGAACTCGCTCAACTAGTTGTTGACTCTCTGCTGCATGCCTTGCAGGACCTTAGGTACATTATGGAGCTTGCACAGGGAGGAGCAGGTCGTTGTGGGATACGGATCGTGAACGATATTTGAACTTATAACTTATTTGGGTTTTCATTATTATGCTTCCGCTACTTAAACAAAGTTTAGTTTTGAAACATCAATCATGTCGTGATGAATTACTTTATCTACTTTTATTATTAAATGCTATGTTTGATATGATTGATGGCTTGATCCTGGTTATGTCACGCTCCCAAGCGGTGATACTCTGCGTGTGGGATTTTGGGGGTGTGACAGATTGGTATCAGAGCCATTGGTTATAGAGAACTTGGTTTTAATATGGGAAAACGTTTTTATTAAAACCAGACTATAACCAGAACAGTGCTCTCAACGATCCACAACGACGCTTCGCTCCACTTGCAAGACTCGACATCCTAGGTAATAAGGTTTATGTTTATTGCCTGTTTGCTAGAATTGCTTAGAACTTTGCTCGCATTACTCTTAGAAACACATGACTCTATTACATGAGAATACTTACGTGCTTACACTTTTCTGTCATCGCCCTACTCGCGAACCATTCTCACTTACGTTACTTTTACTATGAAGATCGTGTCTGGACGGATTAACATGACTCAAGCCCAGCTAGAGGCTCTCGTTCAAGCTCAAGTTGCTGCGGCACTTGCAGCTGCTCAAGCAGGTAGTATACCCTGCAGTATAGACTCATACTAGGATCCTTAGATCCTGCATTAACTCTCGTATTTAATCTCGTCCTATTCGTACACAATAGGTCAACACGCGCAGCAACCTGTATGCACTTTCAAGAACTTCATGGACTGTCGTCCAAGTACCTTTAGTGGCACTGAAGGAGCAGTTGGACTCCTCCGCTGGTTTGAGAAGCTCGAGTCTGTGTTCGAGATGTGTGAATGCCCTGAGGCTCGCAGGGTGAAATACGCCACTGGCACGCTAGAAGGAATAGCACTAACTTGGTGGAACGCCCAAGTTCAGATTTTAGGGTTGGCAGCTGCTAACGCCACGCCCTGGAATGATTTCAAGGAACTGATCAAGAGGGAGTATTGTACTCGAGAAGACATCCATAAGCTGGAGGATGAGTTTTACCATCTGAAGATGACTGAATCGGAAATTGAAGCTTACACCAAAAGGTCAAACGAACTGGCCGTACTGTGTCCAACTATGGTGGACCCTCCGATTAAGCGCATTGAGTTGTATCTCAAAGGGTTGGCGCCAGAGATCCAGAGCCATGTTACTTCGGCTAATCTTGATAACATCCAGGATATTCAACGCCTCGCTCACCGCATTACAGACCAGGCAGTGGATCAGAACAAACTGCCTAAACGTATCAGCGCTACTGCTACCGTTACTACTTCAGCTACTCCTACTACTCCCAGTGACAGTAAGAGGAAATGGGATGGGGATTCCAGCAAGGGATCAGCTTCAGTTCAGTCTCAGGCCCAGCAGCGAAAGACTGACAGTTATCAGAGTCCCAGCCAGCATTCTTCAGGTAATCACAGGCAGGGCGGATATCGAGGGAACCTCCCAAAGTGCAACAATTGCGGCAGACACCACGGTGGCCAGTGTAACAAGGGTCGCTGTCAAAGATGCCTCAAGATGGGTCATGAGGCTAAGGATTGTAGAAGCCCTCATCCTGCGAACCAGAACCAGCAGCAGCCACAAGCACAGCAGAATAAGCAACAGAGCAACAAAGGATGTTTTCATTGCGGCGCAGAAGGGCACTTCAAAAGGCACTGTCCTCAGCTAAACAGGAACCAGAACAACAACCATAACAATCAGGGCAATGGCAACAACAACAACGGGGGAAACAACAACGGCAACGAGGCAAGGGGTCGTGCATTCGTACTAGGTCGAGGCGATGCAGTGAACGATCCCAACGTGGTTATGGGTAAGTTTCTCCTTGATGATATTTATGTTACTGTTTTATTCGATTCGGGTGCGGATACAAGTTATATTTCTGTGAAAGCCAGTAAATTGCTAAAACGTACATCGACACCCCTAAGCACCAAACATGTCGTAGAACTAGCTAATGGTAAGAGTCTAGAAGCCACGCAGATAGTCAGGGGTTGTAGTATCATCTTAGCCGGTCAGACATTCTCGATCGACCTTATTCCCATAGTCTTGGGAAGCTTTGACATCGTCATAGGGATGGATTGGTTGTCCCAACATCAGGCAGAAATCGTATGCAGCGAGAAGGTCATTCGTATCCCACGATCTGGTCAAGAACCTCTCGAAGTTCAAGGTGACAAGAGTGGTGCAGTGGTTGGCATCATCTCTTTCTTGAAGGCTCAGAAATGCTTACGAAAGGGGCACACTGCCATTCTGGCACTAGTTACAGACGCATCAACAAAGGAAAAGAAATTGGAGGATATTCCAATCGTACGCGACTACCCTCAGGTATTTCCTGAAGACTTACCTGGCTTACCGCCTCATCGTCAGGTCGAATTTCAAATCGAGCTCGCCCCAGGAGCAGCACCCATAGCTCGCGCACCATACCGTCTAGCTCCATCAGAGTTGAAAGAACTGTCAAAGCAGCTACAAGAGCTCTTGGAAAAGGGCTTCATACGTCCAAGCTCTTCGCCTTGGGGAGCTCCAGTACTATTTGTGAAAAAGAAGGACGGTACCTTCAGGATGTGTATAGACTACAGGGAACTCAACAAGGTGACGGTGAAGAACCGTTATCCTCTTCCACGCATAGATGACTTATTCGACCAGTTGCAGGGGTCGTGTTACTACTCCAAGATAGACTTAAGGTCAGGGTATCATCAGCTAAGAGTCCGGGATGAGGACGTCTCCAAGACAGCATTCAGAACTCGCTACGGCCACTACGAGTTTCTTGTCATGCCGTTCGGGTTAACGAACGCGCCTGCCGTATTTATGGATCTTATGAACAGGGTGTGCAAACCCTATCTTGACAAGTTCGTCATTGTTTTCATCGACGATATTCTGATCTACTCCAAGAGTCAGGAGGAGCACGAGCAGCACCTACGCCTTATTTTGGAACTCCTTCGGAAGGAACAGCTATACGCTAAGTTCTCGAAATGCGACTTCTGGCTTCGTGAAGTCCATTTTCTAGGCCACGTAGTGAACAAGGATGGGATCCATGTCGATCCATCCAAGGTAGACTCGATCAGAAACTGGCCTGCACCACGTACTCCAACGGAAATACGCCAATTCTTGGGTTTGGCGGGTTACTACAGACGGTTTATCAAAGACTTCTCCAAGATCGCGCAACCACTTACACTACTGACACAGAAGGGTGTCACCTACCGTTGGGGAGATCCCCAGGAAACTGCTTTTCAGCACCTAAAGGATAGACTTTGCAGTGCACCTATCCTCTCTTTGCCAGAGGGCACGGACAATTTCGTGGTATATTGTGATGCATCCATCCAAGGTCTTGGATGTGTGTTAATGCAGCGCGACAAGGTTATTGCTTACGCTTCACGCCAACTTAAGATTCATGAACGGAACTACACGACGCACGATTTAGAGCTGGGAGCTGTTGTTTTCGCGCTTAAGATATGGCGACACTACCTGTACGGTACCAGGTGCACGATTTACACCGATCACAGGAGTCTCGAGCATATCCTTGAGCAGAAGGATTTGAACATGCATCAACGAAGATGGGTTGAACTACTGAACGATTATGAATGCGCTAGTAAGTACCATCCAGGCAAAGCCAATGTTGTGGCTGACGCCCTCAGTCGGAAAGACACTCTACCACGGCGCGTGCGAGCGCTACAGCTTACTATTCAGTCTAGCCTTCCTGCACAGATACGAGATGCTCAGGTAGAAGCATTGAAACCCGAAAATGTCAAAGCTGAAGCCTTACGCGGCTCACGACAACGAATGGAACAGAAGGCAGACGGCGCCTACTATGTAACGGGGCGTATTTGGGTCCCACTTTATGGCGGTCTACGCGAACTTGTGATGGACGAAGCGCACAAGTCTCGCTATTCGGTACATCCAGGGTCGGACAAAATGTACCACGACATCAGAACTACTTATTGGTGGCCTAGCATGAAGGCCCACATCGCTACTTATGTCGGCAAGTGCTTGACCAGTGCGAGAGTCAAGGTTGAATACCAGTAACCAGCGGGCCTACTTCGCAGCCTAAGATACCTCAATGGAAATGGAAAGAAATTTCCATGGATTTCGTTACAGGCCTACCTAGATCCTAGCGTGGGAATGATACCATATGGGTGATCGTGGATCGACTCACCAAGTCTGCACACTTCCTAGCTATAAAGGAAACGGATAAGTTCTCCACTCTCGCAGACGTGTATCTTAAAGAAGTTGTTTCGAGGCACGGAGTGCCCACCTCCATTATTTCGGATCGCGATGCACGATTCACGTCAGAGCTATGGCAAGCGATGCATAAATCTTTCGGCTCACGGTTAGACATGAGCACAGCATATCACCCTCAGACGGATGGGCAGTCTGAGCGAACGATTCAAACACTTGAAGACATGCTTCGGGCGTGCGTGATTGATTTCGGCAACGGCTGGGAAAAGCACCTCCCTTTGGTGGAGTTTTCATACAATAACATTTATCACACCAGCATACAAGCCGCTCCATTCGAGGCATTGTACGGACGTAAATGCCGGTCACCTCTCTGTTGGGCAGAGGTGGGGGATAGTCAGATTACGGGTCCAGAGATTGTAGTGGACGCCACAGAAAAGATTGCACAGATACGACAACGCATGGCGGCAGCACGCGACCGTCAGAAAGCCTATGCGGATAAGCGTAGAAAGCCATTGGAATTTCAGGTCGGGGACCGGGTTTTACTTAAAGTCTCACCCTGGAAGGGTGTGGTTCGTTTTGGCAAACGGGGCAAACTAAATCCGCGATATGTCGGATCGTTCGAAATCATTGAGAAGATAGGCAAGGTAGCCTACAAGTTGAACCTACCAGCTGAACTCGGTGCAGTTCACAATGTATTCCATGTGTCAAATCTGAAGAAATGCCTATCAGATGAGACCCTTATCATTCCTTTCAAAGAACTCACTATCGATGAGCGGTTGCAGTTCGTCGAGGAACAAGTTGAAATCACGGACCGGGATGTGAAGGTCCTCAAAAACAAGAGAATCCCTCTTGTTCGAGTACGTTGGAACTCCAAACGTGGCCCAGAGTACACCTGGGAACGCGAAGACAGGATGACAGAAAAGTACCCCCAGTTATTCGAAACCAATGCAACCACTACTGAGACTGAAGCTACTACTTCGGAATTTCGGGACGAAATTCCAGATCAACGGGGGGAGGATGTGACACCCCAGGAAAATCAGTGAACGATTGAACTTACCTAGCTTCCTCAGTGAGTGCATACCAAATTTCGGGACGAAATTTCTTTTTAGTTGGGGATAATGTGACAACTCGTACTTTAGACTTACTGTGTGTAACGTTATATGCTTACGTGAACCATATTATTTGAATGAATACATGATATGTTATGTTTATGTGATATGTGTGTATTATATACTAGTATAGTGAACGAGCCCAAACCGCACACCATAACCCGATCGTACAAGACTAACCGGTCACACAAGCCCATTTGGGCCACACCTTGTACGCGGACCCATAGGGCACCCGAGTTGGGTTCGGCCCACTTGTTTTGTACGCAAACAAACACCCATCTAGGGGTAGTTCTCTCATTTGTCACAAAACACAACACACACAAGAAACCCTAGATCTCTCTCTCTCTCTCGTTTGCTTGGAACCCGACGACACAAGACCTTCCTTGTTCGGATCACCCTTTCCTGCCATTAATCGGTTAGTATGTTATGTTTGTATTCATGGTTAAAGATATGATCCATATGAAATTGCTCATGTCCATCGGCTTGTTCTTGATGTGTATACCGAATGATTTTAATGAATTTGTATGGTTATTATGATTGGTCATGTTATTGAATGATGCTAGGTGTTAATCGGCTGTGATTTGATAAATGATGTAATTGTTATGTAATCGGCTCTTATGTGTAAGTGCTAATGTTCATATGAATCGGATAGTTTAGAAGTTATAAGATATGTTCATGAAAATCGTTATGTTACTATTCATATGTTTAGTTAGGGTTCATATGAATTCATAATAGATTTGCTTGTTTGATCGAATAACACATGGATGGAAACTGTTAATCGTTGATTGATTTTGTGCAAGTTTGGAAACCACGAAACTGATTGCATGAAACATGGAAATCTGTTACACGTTGATAGACTTAACACGGTTGCGAGTCGAGACCGTGGTTGCGAGTCCAGTTGTGACTCGGGATCTCACACCAACACAGCAGCACGAACCGAAACCACGGTTGTGAGTCCCATTGCGACTCGAGACCGGACCATGACGAGTCGAAACCAGCTCTTGCGACTCGAAACCCCCTGTTGCGACTCGAGATCGCTGGTTGCGACTCGAGACCAGTTATGCACGTACACTGTTTTGGACCTACACTGTCACGGGCCCAACCGATTGGGCCAAGTAATTGGGCTTACGTACTTGACTGCTAATTGGACTGTTATGTTATTTGGGCCGGGAACCATGGGATCTCATCGGTTGGACCGCACAAGGGTGTTGGGCTTGTGCGAGTCCAAGTCTTGCATACGGTATACTATTAAAGCGTGTTTGATTGAATACGTGTTACCATGACTTATACGTGCTCGTGACTTGTTGGACTATGTGTAAATATACGTGTATCATTTGAAGTCAAAACCTGACTTGTACAATAACCATGATAGGACGTGGTTGACCACTTACTAGCTTACCTGTACTTTCTGTGTATCTGCCGAGCAACCCAAGGTGAGTTCACACTCTTACCAAGGCATGGGATTCCCGGGGTGTTGGGAATGGGATCGATAAGAATAAGGTTGGATAGATTCATACGGACACTGTTACTAGACTACCATACCATCGTCCTCGGGTGTGCAGGACACATACGTGAACCTACGTATAATTAAGTTACTTGCTATCCTCGATTGTGAAGGATACTCACGTAAAACCTGCGTGAACGGATACTCACTACTGCCTCGGTTGTGTCAGGCACTTACGTAAAACCTACGTAAACCCCCACGTACCCTATCCTCGGTTGTAAAGGATACTTACGTAAATCCTGCGTAAACTTGTACGTATTACTGTTCTCGGTTGTGAAGAACACTTATGGTTACGCATAGTCTAGTGGATTAATAACATGGGAAGCCCCCACCAATAGAAACCTATATTGGCCCAGTAGAGCCACTTGATACTCATGAACTTACTGTTACGCATTTACTTTCTGTGAACTCGCTCAACTAGTTGTTGACTCTCTGCTGCATGCCTTGCAGGACCTTAGGTACATTATGGAGCTTGCACAGGGAGGAGCAGGTCGTTGTGGGATACGGATCGTGAACGATATTTGAACTTATAACTTATTTGGGTTTTCATTATTATGCTTCCGCTACTTAAACAAAGTTTGGTTTTGAAACATCAATCATGTCGTGATGAATTACTTTATCTACTTTTATTATTAAATGCTATGTTTGATATGATTGATGGCTTGATCCTGGTCATGTCACGCTCCCAAGCGGTGATACTCTGCGTGTGGGATTTTGGGGGTGTGACACACACTCTCATGATAGGATCTTCAGATTCAGACCCTTGGTATAGATGCTGCCTATGCACTGAGCTGGGACGAGCTCAAGGAAATGATTAAGGAGAAATATGGTTCTAAGACTGGAATAACAGAAGCTTGAGATGGAGTCCTGGAATTTGTAAATGGACGAACCAGAGATTCCTGAACATGTCCAGCGATCGCACGACTTGCCTAGGGTCGTTACCTACTAAGTCATTGATGTTGTATGATACAGTTGGGTACCTGTAAACCTTACATTCTGGTCTCGATTTGTGGCAATGCAATCGAAGTGATCTATTGTTTATGTCTATAACATGAGATGTTATGCGATTGATTTATTTATAACATGAGATGTTATGTGTTGATATTGTTGTATACTTACGCACATTTTACTTACTATGACCTGACCCGTACGATCATCATAGGAAGATGCCTCTAAGACGGGATGTACGCATACCCACCAATGAGGCGGAACTTCAGGGAATCATTGCTGCAGTCATCGCACAATACGAGGCCCATCACTCCGAGCGCAACGGAGGTACCTCAGGAAATAACCCACCCAACGGCTGCACCTACAAGCAGTTCTTAGGCTGCCAGCCCTACATTTCGACGGCACTGGGGGTGCCGTAACCTTCGTACGCTGGATCGAGAAGACGGACACTATTTTGCGTGCGAGCAAATGCGCCCCAAGAGACCAGGTCACGTACATTTCCGGGCTGTTCCGAGATGAGGCTCTGTCATGGTGGAAACTTCAGGTTCAGACAATGGGCGAGGCTGCTGCGTATGCTCTATCGTGGGACGAGCTGAAAGAGCTAATGCATAAAAAGTACTGTTCGAGAACAGAAAGCCAGAAGGTAGAAACTGAGTTCTGGAACTTGAAGATGGAAGGTCCAAAAATAGCTGAGTATGTGGAGAAGTTCCAAGTTCTATCGCGTATCGTTCCTTACATGGTAGATCCGGAGTTTAAAAGGATTGAGCGTTTCATTTGGGGATTGGCACCCCAAATCATGAGCATGGTAACGGCATCAAAGCCTGCAACAATCTCTGAGGCCATCAATCTAAGTGTAGCCCTGACGGAAGAGGCAATCAGGATGAACAAATTTTCAGCCTCTGAGGAGAAGAAGGAGACTCATGTAGAGTCATCTGGGAACAACAAGAGGAAGTTGGCGAATTTCAAACAGGGTACCCAGTCGAGTAGCGACGACAAGGCCAAAAAGAGAAAAGAGTACACGGGTATCCTACCAAAGTGCGACAACTGTCGACGTCACCATAACGGGCGGTGTAGATATGGAAAATGTGGTAATTGTGGCAAGGTGGGACATGTCAAGGAAACTTGTCGGCAAGGTACTGAACATGGAAATAGAGGTCAAGATGGTAACGGAAATCGCGGAGGAAATAACAACGACGACAACTATCAAGGCAGGGATGGTGACGAACAAGGCTGTGGCCAAGCATGTTTTAATTGCGGTGATGTGGGGCATTTCAGGAAGTATTGCCCTAAGAACACTCAGGCACGTGGATGAAAGCTCAACAGCGGGGATAGAATCCAAGCGTGGATATCGGTACGTCTCATAATAGTCAATGTTACGCTCTATTTGACAGTATTGTCAAATTTTAGCCTCAGAAAATATAGTTGTTTTAGTAGTAAGTAACCTAGATACCCAGTTCTCGATAGAACAAGCCTAAAGGAAGCTTCGATGTGATAATTGGGATGGATTGGTTGTCGAACAACCCAGCGGAGATTGTCATCCGCACCCCGACGACGAACGGAGAAATGATTGTGATTCATGGAGCAGTATACGCCCCTACGGATTATCAGGCAAAGTAGACACAAAAATTTTCGCACAAAGGATGTGTTGCATTCTTGGCTCATGTCGTGGAAAAAGAAGCCGAAGAACCAAAACCCGAAGATATCCCTGTGATTGGAGAATACCCCGAAGTCTTCCTCGAAGACTTGCCGGAATCGTCTCCTCAACGATTAGTCGAATCCCGCGTCAATTTAATTCCAGGCACTGCACCCGTAGTCAATGCATCGTAGCGACTTACATTTTCGGAGATGCAAGGACTGACAGAGAAGCTTTAGCAATGGATAGAGAAGGAAGATAACAGACCAAAATTCCCTTTTGGGGTAACCCCATTACTACTCGTCAAAAAGAAGGATGATGATTTTCAAATAAACATCATCTACCGGGAGCAGAACAAGCTGACGATCAAGAATAGATACCCTCTGCCAAGAATTGATGATCTGTTCGATCAACTGCAAGGTTCAAGCTTGTACTCAAAGATCGACTTGCGATCTGGATACCATCACTTAAGGATACAAGAGGAGAGTATCCCAAAGACAGCCTTCAGAACTTGTTATGGGCACCACGAGTTTCTGGTTATGCCGTTTGGGTTGACAAACGCACCTGCAGTATTCATGGATTTGATGAATCGAGTTTGTAAGCCGTACTTAGATAAGTTCGTGATTGTATTCATCGATGATATTTTGATTTATTCAAAGACGAAGGCTGAGCACGAGCAGCATATAAGAGCCATTCTGGAGCTGCTAAAGAAGGAATAGTTGTATGCCAAGTTCTCTAAGTGCGAGTTTTGGCTACGAGATATGCAATTCCTTGGGCACGTGGTAAATGGAGATGGAATCCACGTGGATCCAACCGAGATCGAGGCGATCAAGGATTGGGAAACGCCAAGGACGCCAACAGAGATTCAGCGATTCTTGGGTTTGGCTGGCTATTACCGAAGATTCATTGAGAATTTTTCAAAGATCGCTCAACCATTGACGCTCCTCCCGCAGAAGGACAAGAAGTTTGATTGGGGAAATCAAACAGGAAGGAGCATTCCAGATATTGAAAGGGAAGCTCTGCAACACGCCAATCCTAGCACTACCAGAGGGTACGGATGATTTTGTGGTATACTGCGACGCTTCGCGTCAAGGATTGGGTTGTGTGTTGATGCAACGCCAAAAGTTATTGCTTACGCAACACGTCAGTTAAAAGTGCACGAAAAGAACTATACCACTCACGATTTGGAGCTTGGCTCAGTGGTTTTTGCTTTAAAGATCTGGAGACACTACCTTTATGGTACAAAGTGTACAATCTTCACAGATCACAAAGCCTCCAGCACATATTCAACCAGAAGGAGTTGAATATGAGGCAAAGACGATGGGTTGAGCTGTTGAACGATTACGACTGCGAGATTAAGTATCATCCAGGGAAGGCGAATGTGGTCGCCACTGCCCTAATTAGAAAAGAGAGAATCAAGCCCATAAGGGTTAGGGCTTTGGAGATGGTTATTCGAACCGATTTTCCTCTGCGCATTCGTGCCGCGCAGAAAGAAGCTCTCAAGGAAAGAAACCTTGTAGAAGAGTATCTCCGTGGGATGGAGAAGCTATTGGTACCAAACAAGGAAGGAACGTTCTGTTTTGAGAAAAGGATTTGGGTTCCTCTGTTTGGTGGTTTAAGGAAGGTTATTTTCGATGAAGCTCACAAGTCGCGGTACGCTATCCACCCTGGAGCGGATAAGATGTACCAAGATCTTAAGGATTATTATTGGTGGCCTAGGATGAAAGGCGATGTGGCTGTTTATGTGAGCAAATGTTTAACATGCGCCAAGGTTAAGGCGGAATACCAGAAACCTTCGGGACTTCTGCAACAACCAAAGATTCCCAAGTGGAAGTGGGAACAAATCTCCATGGATTTTATTACGAAGTTGCCGAGAACGCCAAGAGGCCATGACACTATTTGGGTAATAGTGGGTCGCTTAACGAAGTCAGCACACTTCTTACCTATCCGAGAGAAGGATAATACGAGCAAACTGGCCGAAATTTACATGAGAGACATTGTTACATGCCATGGAGTACCTCTCTCAATCATCTCCGACAGAGACGGAAGGTTCGTATCGAGGATATGAAAATCCTTCCAAGAAGCTTTTGGCTCAAAGTTGAATCTGAGCACTGCTTTTCACCCGCAGACCGACGGCCAAAGCGAGCGGACGATTCAGACATTGGAGGACATGCTGAGAGCATGTGTGATGGATTTGGGCGGTAGCTGGGATAAGCATTTGCCTCTGGTTGAGTTTTCATACAACAACAGCTACCACACCAGTATTGGTGCCGCGCCATTCGAAGCTTTATATGGGCGCAAGTGCAGATCACCGCTCTGTTGGTCTGACACAGGTGATAGACAGTTGGTTGGTCCTGATGTAGTCCAGGAAACCACCGACAAGATTGCACAGGTACGAGATCGCATCAGTGCAGCTCGTGACCGGCAGAAAGCCTACGCGGATCGAAGCAGGAAACCTCTAGAGTTTGAGGTTGGTGATATGATTTTGTTGAAGGTATCACCCTGGAAGGGTGTGGCACACTTGGGAAGCTTGGAAAGTTGAATCCACGATATATTGGTCCATTCAGGATTTTGGAAAGAATTGGGACCGTATCATACAAGTCGGACCTACCTGCCGTACTGAATGGTGTTCACGATACATTTTCATGTATCCAATCTGAAGAAAAGTCCAACACAAGATACCGTTTCCATTCCTACCGACGAAATTCATGTTGACGACACGCTCCACTTCGTTGAAGAACCCGTTGAGGTCACGGATTGGCAGGTGAACAAGACCCGCCGGAGCAGTGTCAAACTCGTCAAAGTTCGTTGGAATGCTAGACATGGTCCTGAATTCACCTGGGAGCGTGAGGACCGGATGAGAGAGAAATACCCCCATTTATTTCCTAAGAACCCTGCTTTTACAAGCAGAACTTAAAATTTCGGGACGAAATTTTTCTAACGGGGGGAGAATGTGACAACCCTCACTAAACCAGGTATCCGTACGATTTAATTAATAAATAATTGCTGCTTAATTACTGTGCTTAACTGAAGTTGCTGACAAACTACTACTTGATTTCTGATACTTGTATATTCCTGCATCATACTTTACATACTGTCACTACATTATTTACATGTTGAACCTTAGTGACAAACACGATGCACAAAAGCACAGTAGCATTTGAACGGATAACCTATTGAACATGCTGATAAAGCCAGCATCTGGCAGACACTGCCTCTAAGGCCTGTATGAGCCAGAAATATTTTACTACACCCATAGTGAGTGTAGGGATACAAGGATTGAAGAACTGCGTCTCTAGGGATGAGGTATAATGACCGGATGTGCCTAGGATATACACTAAGCACAAAACTCAGCACTTTAACTAAAATTCAGCATTTGGATAACTAATAAAGTGCCAAAACATGAGAAAAATATTACTAGACACTTTCCAAAGTGTCAGGAATAAGTTGTGTCACTAGAAAGGGCATTATCGACACTTAAAAGCTTTGTTAAGCGCTTTAACGGATTACTATCCAACCGAACAACCGGACTTTACCCGGGATATAAAAATATTGCCATGAACATTATCTATCTTTTTCTGAGCCAGTTAGGGTCCCTGAATACCCTAACCCCCGCATTAAGGCACAACACTCTACTAACCGAGATAATCCCTAAATCTAACGTAGTTAACATAACTAAACATCAACTACCCTAGTTGGAATCGAACTAGTACCCCCCCCATCCTAACCGTCCCCATGAGGGGGGACACACTTGTACAAATCTTGATTATTTTATTTCTATTGTCTCATATCTAGATAACACAATAACCATTGGATTAAGAACTTGCATTTTGCCTATAAGTATCCTCAATTGCTCACTAGATCATTTGTCACACAACACAAGTTCACACATCTCTCTCTCCCTCTACATAGTCACGGCCGAACACCCCCTTGCCCCCTCCATCATTGTTCGATTTTGATCTTCAAGTTCCAAGCATATACAAGTGTTACGGGTCACATACGAGGAGTCTTGGAGCAAACGGAAGACGAAGGACCTCTCTATCTAGCTTTTATCCACCCGATTTACGTCTAGATTCTTCCCTAGCCTCGAGCTAGAGGTATAATGCTTAAAACTCATACTTGAACTAATCTAAAGTGGTTAATACGATGCATGATGATTAAAACTCGGAGTCTTACATTTTGAAGCACAAAAGTCTACTAAAAACATGAATATTGTTGGTTAATAGCACATAAGTTGTGTAAAAGTTGTAGTAATTAAAAGTTGTGATTATCTAGACCCGATCTATGTTGTGGTAGCTCGGATCACCATTTAACCCGGTTTGGTTAAGGTCATGGATCTTGACATAAGCTTGTTTTGAATGGTACAAGGGTTAAAAGGTGAAACTCTACCACACGAGAAACATGAACTTGTGTAAAAATATTTTTACTTATAAAATAGTGTTTAAAACGGGCGGATCTACGTATGTACAAATGGTATTTTCATAGAACCAAGCGTCAAGAAAATCATGTCTTCTAAAAGACGGATATTACACTAACAAGTATGATTTTTATAAACCACAAGTGTATAAACACTTGTGAAATGAAAAGATCCGACAAAATAACAGTTTTTGTAAAAGGTGACGGGAAGTTGTAAAGATGGATTTACTCTAAAAACGAGGTTTTTACGAGATTAAGCTACTTGATATAAAGATTCACAAAATGTAATGGGATTTACACTATAATTTCGGAAAAACTACAAGTTCATGTGGTTATGCGATTTACATACTTGTCGACTAGTTGATGTGTCGGAAATTGTTTGATTGAATAAAGAAGTGTTGAAAATGATTTTTGTAAAAGAAAATGATACGCTTAAAAGCGTGGCCACCTCTAGTTACAGGGGAAACTCTGGCGAAATTTTTCTAAAAACCTAACACTTAGAATTATTTCACTATAAGTGTTAGAAATATCTTTTTGACATGTTTTCAAAATATATTTCGCCACGACTTTATTTACAAATACTCGGAGGTGGGATTTTCACAAAATTAAACGTGATAAATATATATTTATTTAGTAAATATATTTTCACAACACTGTTTATGATTATTTTGTGAAAAATACACAAATATTATTTTTAGAGTAAAAATAATATTTACAAACGTTGACGAATCCAAAATAATACGAACGCTTTCACGATAAACATATAAGTTACAACGGTAATTATTGTTACCACTCGAACCATAAAAACGTAACTTACGCATTATGCGGAAATAATTACAAACGCATATTCTATCCACGTATTATTTTTGGGAGTGTTATGTGAAGTGAAAATATAATATTTTTGAGAAAAATATTTATATTTTGAATTAGAAATAAAGATATATTAAGTGAGACTTAATGGTATAATTCGAACGCACATGTATTAAATCCCCCATCCTTGGGAAGGAGATTAACTACCAAGTACATGCAACATGTAAACAAGAAATAGTTGTCTAACTATTTCGCAAAACTTAAACTATAAAGCTAAGGCACGGCCATCGGTCTAATAGAATTAGTACATGTAGGTCGTTGCACAGCTGCCTGATTCGGAGTACTTGGTAGAGATGCACAGACAGTGAGTTCCTGTCCCCCTTTTCTCTTAACTGTTTTCAGTTTTCTAAACTGCGGGGGTGAAATACATGTTACTATGATTGTGAATATTTCTTACATGGTATGGTCAGCTAAGGAAGGAACTGTTAGGTTATGTGATTTGGGTAGGTGAAATCTTAAGAACCCTAGTCCTCGTAGTACGATCGAGGGATACAAGTGATAGGCCTATTTGAGCATAACAAACCCCACCCATGCGCCCTAAGGTTGGACCATGTGGTGACCTTGTCGTAACACCACCCATGCGCCCGCAGGTTGGACCATGTGGTGACCTTGTCGTAACACCACCCATGCGCCCGCTGGTTGGACCATGTGGTGACCTTGTCCTATCCCCTCCCATGCGCCCGCAGGTTGGACCATGTGGTTACACATTAACTGATATGTTTCCTTATTTACTTTCATACCAGAGTTTACAAAATATTCACACTTACAATGATCATAAAGGTTTATTCGCGCGCACATACTAAACACATGAACTTGCTCAACATTATTGTTGATTTTTCAACTTACATGTATTTCAGGGAATTAAAAGATCTGGCACGGTATGGCACGTTTCCCGCTGCACTAGTTTCCGAGGTCATCCAGGGTTTAGGGAATGTGACTCTTTCCTGGACAAGTCACAGTCCTTAAACTATGTTTATGCTATACTTAAGTTTGTAATGTTGTTGAACAAGGTTGTGGTTGTTAGGGCGTATTCCCGTTAAAACAATGGTATTGTATTTGGTTTTCAAAACTTAATGGATGATCTTGCATGATTTTAATTCATATAGCTTTGTTATGATGAAGCTATGGTATTAAGAAGTCACACCAAATTAACCACGCTTCCGCAAAGCCAGGGTGTGACAAACATTACATAACTGAAATCATAGTTTTACACAAGACGACATATTGTCTGAAAAGTTTACAACTTTATTCAAAGATAACATAAACAACATCCAGAGCAAGAGTATGACCGCGCGCACATCAACTTTATTTACCTGAAATACATGTGAGTTTTTGGAAAAAAATGTCAACATAATGTTGGTGTGAATTCATGCAGTTTTTGTATTGAATGTTTAAATACTTGAATGAAAACATGATATGTAACTTGTAAAACGTATCTGTAACTGAGTACTGTGAATGTAAGTAATATGAGATCGCTAGTGGTTTGCAAGGCCACTAACATGTGTCACGACATAGGAAGCCACCAAACCTAGGCATTTTTGTCGACTTTGACTGAGACACAGAAGCACTCATTGGTAGAAGTAGGCCAAGATTGGGGTTGCCTGAAACCAATTAGATCTAACCTTTTGTTCCGCGACCTGAATGTATATGTTGATTAATGGTGCTTATGGTACCCTATTCGGGACATGATCTAAGTATCGTTCCGTAGTTTTTGTTATTCAACATATCATAACTCATGTATTTTCCCCAAGTTAGAAAACAAATAAAAGTTTAAAAGTGGGTACATGAACTCACAATTTTGCGTTCCTTGCGCCGTAAACTTCACCGGGTTTTGCTTATATTGCGTCGTGACCTAAACGCGTTTTATTAACGTTAGTCACTAGACTTGCATCGCACAAGTACAAGTCACCATATTTTATGTAGGTATTCTTTGTGTGTTAAAAATAATTTATACTTTTAACTATGTATTTTTCTTATATTATTTTCTCAAAAAATAAATATAAGTATCTTGTATTTTTCATCCGAATTATATATTTCGTCCAAATATTCATTTCATGTTCATAACTTGTCCAAGTTATTTATTCTATGAACAAATATATTTTCATAAATATATTCCCTTGTATTTGTCTAGGCATGTTGTATGTGTATTTTGTATCTCTACTCCTTGGGAGTACTTAGTGTATTTTAAAGTCCTAATACACTATCAAGTATAATACATACTACATACACTTAGCACAAAATTTGGTGATCAATAAATATATATATATATATATATATATATTTTTCTCAAAAATATACATACTTAATATCAATTTTAATTTTGAAGAAATCATCGTTTCTTAACACAAAAAAATTAGGGAAACCTTGGTAAAGATTCTTAGGTGAATTTCTAGGGAATAAATTTCTCAAAAACTTGTATTTTTCTAAGTGTCAAAATTTATAAAAAAATTGACATAGTTTCCCCTAAAAATGAAGGTTTCCCACGTTTTCAAAATATGTGTTTATTTTCTTTTTAAATCATCAGCAAACATCAACAACTCATTCAACACTTACCGAGTGTCAAAATCAAGTAGATTACACTATATCATGAACTTGAAGTTTTTGTAAAAACTTGTAGTAACTTACCATGTTATTTAGTAGGTTTAGTTACCCTTAAAAACATGGTTGTTTGTTTGTAAGTCTCATTCTTGAAAGATTTAGTAATTTGCAACTTGTAAGATGATTTTTCTAAAAATATTTCTTTTGTATTTTTCTTGTTTCATAAGTGTTTATACACTTGTTTTTCTAATAAAAATAGTGTAGGTTTAAGTATAAACCAAGATCTTTTAAAAATCATATTTTAAACTTGGTTTTCTTGGAAAATCATTTATAAATCTTGGATCTACAAGTTCACTAGTTTTCTTTGTTTATCATCTTGCAAGAAATCATTTTTATTCATCAAGTTCATGTCTTTACAAGAAGATGATTATTCTAGGTTGTTACACAATCGTCCTCCCATTTGTTAGATCATGTGTTTAAACGCCATCTAGCAAGCTTCATGTGATGATCAACATCATCATCTCAAGAAATCAACAACAAACATTATTCATGTACTAAACAATATCATTCTATCCATATATCATCATGTGCAAAGCTTTATGTTCAAGATTCAAGTTCAAGTCTTTTAGTGTTCTTGTTATTTCAACATAATATATCTTTTATCCACTAAAAATATGAAGTCACAAGAGTTACAAGAAGCTTACTACTAGCTTCAAGCTAGGGAAGAAACAAGGATGAAGATCAAGTGGATAAAAGCACACGAAAGAGGTCCTTGATGATCCACAACCTCCGTTAGTGACCTTCTTACACCTTGTGATAGCCTTGAAATGGATGGATGGTTATTGAAATATAGTGATGGTGGTGGGGTGACTTACGGCCGAAGATGGAGGAGCAAGGGAGGAGAAGTGTGGTGTTGTTAAGTGTAGAAGATGAAGGTTCTTATAAGCATAAACTTGAGTATTATCCAATGGTTACAATGTCTTCACAAGTACAAACATAATCTAATCAAGATCTTAGCAAAATCCAAGGAGATTTAGGAGATTTGTGGTGATCTTGGTGTGGGGCCATACAAGGGGCCGTAAATAAGGATGGGGGAGGGGGTAATTTGTAAGTTTGATGGTAAATAGGTTAATTAGTGGAGGTTAAGTGTAATATCTAGTGTTTATGTATAGGATGTATTATGTAGTATGTTAAAGTGTTCGGGAACCATAACTAGTTCAGAAAAAGTAAAACAATGCTTCTAGCAATATTTTGGTGTTCCGGATAATGTCCGGTTGTTCGGTTAAATACCGGTTCATTAAAGTGCTAAATTGCACCGTTTAGTGTCTTTTATGTAACTTTTTGTGACACTTTTAATTCCCGACACTTAGGAAAGTATTCTGGACCAACTAGACACATTTTCACATGTTATAAACTTGTCACAATGCTGAATTTTGCTGAAATGTGTAAAATTCAGCATTTAAAGTGTGTTTCGGGTGCTTTTCAGTGCGTATTTTAGCTTCCGGAAAGTCTATATGTTAACCCTTGTATGTACTCTTGAGTTTAATGTATTCTTGTCATTGGACCTACACCTAGGCCCCGATTCTATTGTCTGACTGTTTTCTACAGAATTGTTGACACAATGTGTCTTACCGGTGAGTTTACTAGTATTTCTGACGCAACGCTATTCATTAATGCATAAAGCAATATTTTGTAGTAAAAAACGTGCATGAATTCACTTGTATAGTATGTAATCAGACAATGTTGACATTTAGGCACATAATTGCAGTCATTAAATAATAATCAAAGTGTACGGAAATTACCCATTTTGTGCCACTTGTCACAGTCTCCCCCCGTTAAAAGAATTTCGTCCCGAAATTCAGGCTGAACTAACTCTCGCAGGAGTCTTCTTGAACAGGTGGGGGTACTTTTCTTTAAACTGGTCTTCACATTCCCAATCTGTAACCTCTACGAGTTGTTCTATAAATTGGAGGGTGTCATCAATATGCACTTCATCCGTAGGGATGATCACGTTTTCTTGTGTTGGACTCTTCTTGAGGTTGGATACATGGAACGTATCATGTACTCCATTAAGTTCTTCCGATAATTCCAACTTGTATGCCACGGTACCAATTCTTTCCAAAATCTTGAATGGTCCAATGTATCGTGGATTCAGCGTTCCACGCTTTCCAAATCTTACTACGCCCTTCCAAGTTGAGACCTTCAACAAAACTTTGTCTCCCACCTCAAACTCTAATGGTTTCCATCTTCTATCAGCGTAGCTCTTTTGTCGATCTCGAGCCGCCTTAATGCGCTCTCGGATCTGCATAATCTTGTCGGTTGTCTCTTGCACAAGTTCAGGACCAACCGTGCGTTTGTCTCCAGCGTCTGTGCAACATAGTGGCGATCGGCACTTGCGGCCATACAGAGCTTCGAACGGTGCGACTTTTATGCTGGTATGATAACTGTTATTGTAAGAAAACAAAACTAAAGGTAGATGACTATCCCAGCTGCCGCCTAGGTCCATAAAACATGCGCTAAGCATATCTTCTAATGTTTGTATGGTTCGTTCGCTCTGGCCGTCTGTTTGCGGATGGAACGTCCATCTCTGTCTGAAATAATCGATATAGGCACTCCATGACATGCCACAATTTCCTTTAAGTATATCCTAGCGAGCTTTCCAGTGCTATGCTTCTCTCGAATTGGTAGGAAATGCGCAGATTTCGTTAATCGATCAACTATCACCCATATCATATCGTGCCCTCTAGGGGCCCTGGGTAATTTTGTTATGAAGTACATCGAGATTTGCTCCCACTTCCACATGGGTATCTCTAGTTGTTGCAGTAGGCCAGACGGTTTCTGATATTTAGCCTTAACCTTAGCACAGGTTAGGCACTTTCCAACATAAACAGCAACATCGCTTTTAAGTCTCGGCCACCAATAGTAGTCTTTCAAGTCTTGGTACATTTTGTCCGATCCTGGATAGATCGAGTATCTCGACTTATGAGCTTCATTAAGGATGACTTCACGAATACCGCCATAGAGCGGAACCCAAATACGCCCCTTAAAGTACAAGGTTCCCTCTTTTGGCACCATATATTTCAACATACCCCGGAGGTATTCATCTCTACGATTCTCCATCTTAAGGGCTTCTTGTTGTGCATCACGAATACGTGCAGTGAGGTTCGTCCGAATAGTCATTTCCAGTGCTCAAACCCTTAGGGTCTTAACCCTTTCTTTCCGACTTAACGCATCTGCTACAACGTTTGCCTTTCCAGGATGGTACTTAATCTCACAGTCATAATCGTTTAGTAGTTCGACCCATCGTCGCTGGCGCATCTTTAATTCCTTCTGATCAAATATGTGTTGTAGACTTTTGTGATCTGTGAAGATTGTACATCGAGTACCATAAAAATAGTGTCGCCAGATCTTAAAGGCGAATACCATTGCGCCTAGTTCCAAGTCGTGCATGGTATAATTCCTTTCATGTACCTTCAATTGTCATGAAGCGTAAGCGATGACTTTTTGGCGTTGCATAAGCACGCAGCTCAAACCTTGACGCGAAGCGTCGCAGTATACCACGAAGTCTTCAGTGCCTTCGGGTAATGCTAGTATCAGTGCATCGCATAGCTTATTTTTGAGTAGTTGGAAGGCTTCTTCCTGCTTGTCACCCCAGTCGTACTTCTTTTCTTTTTGCGTGAGGGTTGTCAGTGGTTGAGCTATTTTTGAGAAAGTCTCGATGAATCGTCGGTAATAGCCCGCTAAGCCCAAAAATTGTCGAACTTCAGTTGGGGTTTTGGGGGCTTCCCAATTCTTTATTGCATCAATCTTGGATGGGTCTACATGAATGCCTTTCTCGTTCAGAACGTGACGAAGAAACTGTACTTCGTGAATCCAGAATTCACACTTTGAGAATTTTGCATAAAGTTTCTCTTCCTTCAGTAGTTCCAAAATGGTTCTGAGGTGTTGCTCGTGCTCTTCTCTTGTTCACGAGTAAATCAGGATATCCTCGATAAATACAATCACGAATTTATCGAGATATGGTTTGCATATGCGGTTCATTAGATCCATAAATACCGCTGGTGCGTTCGTCAGTCCGAATGGCATCACAAGGAACTCGTAATGCCCATAACGTGTTTTGAATGCAGTCTTTAGTATGCTTTCCTCTTGTATCCTTAACTGATGGTATCCAGATCGAAGGTCGATCTTGGAATAGTAGCTTGATCATTGCAATTGATCAAATAAGTCATCAATCCTCGGTAGTGGGTACCGATTCTTGACTGTGAGCTTGTTCAATTCTCTGTAATCGATACACATTCGCAGTGTTCCATCCTTCTTTTTCGCGAACAATACTGGAGCTCCCCAAGGCGAGAAGCTTGGCCTTATGAATCCTTTATCCAACAACTCCTGCGGTTGTGTAGATAATTCTTGCATCTCGGATGGTGCAAGCTGATAGGGTGCCTTGGCTACAGGAGCGGCTCCTAGAAGCAAGTCTATATTGAATTCGACTTGTCTTTGCGGAGGTAGTCCTTGCAGATCTTTGGGAAAAACATCAGGGAATTCCTTCACCACAGGTCTTCGAGTGTCGGCTCCATAGACTTCTTATCTACAACATGTGCTAGGAAAGCAACACATCCTTTCTTTAAGCACTTCTGTGCCTTCATACTACTGATAATTCGCAGAGGCGCGTCTCGCTTTTCTCCATGGATGATGAGAGTTTCATCATTCGTCAGAGGGATGCAAATGATTTTCTCGTGACAAACAACTTCAGCCTTGTTCTTGGACAACCAGTCCATCCCGACCACTACATCGAAGCTACCCAATTGAATAGGTAAGGGATCGATGCTAAATCTTCGTTCACCTAGTTCTAATGTGCAAACTCTAACAACTTCACCCGATTCAACAAGTTTACCATTGGCTAGTTCTATGGAATAAGGAATATCTAATCTACTAGATTCTATCCCAAGCATACGTTTAAATTCCACAGACATGAAGCTATAATCGGCACCAGTGTTAAATAGTATGGATGCAAAGTGATGGTTAACGAGAAACGTTCCGGTGACCACATTAGGGTCCTCGCGTGCGTTCCTTACTCCAATTACGAATGCTCGAGCTTGAACGTTGTTTCCCTTTGGCAGTCTTTCATGAAATGATCCCTACTTCCACAACTGAAGCATCCTTGGTTCTGCCCAGCTCCATTACCATTCCAGTTACCATTGCCATTTCCACCACCGCTTCGATTACCAGCACCGTTACGGTTCCCATTCCCGTTCCTATTACCATTACCATTGCGGCTTCCAATACTTTTACCCCAACAATCCTCGGTACGGTGGTCTGACTTCCCACAGTTCTCGCATTTCCCAATGCGACAGTTTCCCACATGGTGAAAGTCACAGCGGTTACACTTGGGCAGAGTGCCCTGATATTTCTTAACTCCAGTATCATTTGCAGCTGCGAAGGTTTTTGCCTCCATAGGTGGGTTAGTATCACGCTTCTTGTTGTTCGAACCCTTGTTGTTGCTGCGGGTTGCTTGGTTCAGATTCGAATGCTATCTCTTCTTGTCACCAGACGACTTAGCATGCGTCTCGGTCTTTTCAGTTGGGTTTAGTGATAACTTCATGCGAACAGCATCTTCAGTAGGCTGATAGCCAGAGTTACAGCCTCAGTGATTGTTGCAGGTTTGGCCGAAGTTACCATGCTGCGAAATTCGGAGGCCAATCCCCAAATGTAGCGTTCAGCGCGCTTAAATTTGGGAGTCACCATGTAGGGGATCACCCTCAACAAATCGTGGAAACTTCGGGTATAACCAGTAATGTCAGCACCTTCCATGGTTAAATGCCAGAACTCAGTCTCCAACCTTTGGAGTTCAACACGAGAGCAATACTTCTCTCTCATTTTCTCCTTCAGTTCATCCCAAGACATGCCATACGCAGCATCATCACCGAGAGTCTGGACTTGCAAATTCCACCAAGTCAAAGCTTCATCAACAAACAACCCAGTAGCAAAAGTGACTTGTTGATCCGCGGTACACTTGCTCATGCGGATAGTGGCATCAGTGTTCTTCGTCCAGCGTACAAATGCCACTGCACCTCCAGTGCCATCATAATTCAACAGTTTGCAGTCGAGGAACTGTTTGAAAGTGCAGCCCTGAGCTGCGTTTCCTCCAGATGAATCTCCATTCCCACTACGTCTTGCATTGCTTGGTCCTCCACTGTCTTCAGTACGGTTTGCCTCATACTGGGCGATAGCTACGGAGATCCTTTCTACCAGTAGGGCGTTTAGCTCTTCAGCAGTCCTTGGCAGTGGGGGAGGAGGAGGTTGATCACGAGCGTTCACAGCTCTTCTGGGTGCCATGTTCTAACAGAACACAACACAATAGGGTTAGACATTTGTTTGATATCATCTTACGAGACAGTAGTAGTATGACATATACCGACATAAGTGATATCAAACAATTATTACTCTAGCAGAGTATTTAATAGGCAGGGGGAGGGGTGTTCACGTTTGACCTTTTCCTACACTAAGGGAATCTATACGTGACAAGACTTGCTGTGGTTTCTGTGCACTGAATTCCAGAATTATGTATGCATCCATAATCATATAACTCCTTGCACAGTCCGCACAGTTCGTGTCACACCCCCAAAATCCACCTGCGGAGTATCACCGCTTGGGAGCGTGACTGACCAGGACCAAGCCACCAATCATACAGAACAATACATATAATATAAGTAGTTTGTCATTCAAACCAAACCAGTTCTATATGAAAGGTGTTCCAAACCATAAGAAAGTTATCATTGTTTAGCGGAAGCGTATTAATAAAAACCCATCGTAAATAAGTATCAAATATCAAAAGTATTTAACAGGATAATCACGATCCAAGCCCACAACGACCTGCTCCTCCCTGTGCAAGCTCCGTATACCTAACGACCTGCAAGGCATGTAACAGAGGATCAACAACTAGTTGAGCGAGTTCACAGAAAGTAAATGCGTAATAGTAAGTTCGTTTGTAACAGGTGGCTCTACTGGGCCGTTAGTGCGTTCTATTGGTGGGGGCTTCCCATGTTGTATAACCACTAGACTACTCGTAACCATAAGTATCCTTCACAACCGAGGATAGTAATAAGCATAAGTATCCTTCACATCCGAGGATAGTAATAAGTATAAGTATCCTTCACATCCGAGGATAGTAATAAGTATAGGTATCCTTGACAACCGAGGATAGTAATAAGTATAAGTCTACGTAGAGGGTAAGTATGTGTCCTGCACAACCGAGGACAGTGAATAGCATAAGTATGTGTCCTGCACAACCGAGGACAGTGGTATGGTAGTCTAGTAACAGTGCGTACACGAATCTAGTCAATATCATTCCTTCAATCCCATTCCCAAGCCCTTGGGAATCCCATGCCTTAGTAAGGGTGTGAACTCACCTTGGTTTGCTCGGTATGCTAGGTTATGCACTCACAAGTAATCAATCAAAGCCTAGTGTATACACGTGTTCACAGTCAGTTCATGTTTGTATGGTTTCGCAAGCAAAGTTCATCACATAGCGTGTGTAACAGTTAACATCAGACATTGCAACCAGTTAATCATCTTCATACATTTCATGCTTGATGGGAAGAACAGGTTAACAGGATTCGCATAATAGAAATGTTATATGTCTAGCTGTGATAATCATCCTTGCAATCATAACAGAATTAACGTGTTTAACCGGATTACACTCTAATATAGTTTACTAACTGAGAGAGTTAATAAGGCTAATGTTTAAGCAATAATCAGATCATGCATATAACAAACAATCAGGCTATTTCATTGCATCATCAAACATTTAGGCAAAGCTTCCTAGTTATCATTCAGACAATCACTATCCTTATGAAATTCAAATCACGAACATACACCAAACTCGTACCACCTTGCTTGAACCCAAAAAATCTATGCTACATATGTAAAAGTCGGACATCTTTAACTTAAACAAACTCGGACTTAATGTCCTTGTATAAACTACACCAACACCGAATGCGAAAAAGATTCTTTCTGATGCAATGAGCGTGGAAAGTGCTTACGGTACATACAACAAGCCTCCTAAACTGATGGCGATCGAAGATTATAATCGGTGGGCTACAAGATTTGAGGAGTGGCTTAAAGCATTCGCATATCAAAGCTGGAAAAGTTTAAAGAATGGTTATACTTCAGGAGATCTAAGTGGTCAAAGTCTAGTAGAACCTGATGATATTGAAAGACATGTTGCTGCACAAAAATGCATAGCGTTGATTCATCAGTCAGTCAGAGATGATATAATTTCATTGATCGAATATGAAAATTCAAAAGATCTTTAGGAGAAACTGAGGGTTAAGTGTGTAGGTAGTGCTGAGATTGTAAAAAAAAAAACAAAAAGAAACTGTTGCGTAAAGAGTTTGATTTATTTGGTTGTATGAAGAATGAATCTGTTTGTAAAATGATCGATAGATTTGGGCATCTGAAGATGGAGCTGGCTAGACATGGAATCATTTATACTCAAGAGGAGTTGGTCGAAAAATTGTTTGATTCATTGCCGAATGATCAAGATTGGCAATATTTTGCCTTGATGTTGAAGAACACTATCAAGCTGCCAGAAGAGTTGACTGTGGATTTGCTTATCGAAAGACTAGAAAGCCACGAGTTGGAGATAAAGAAATCAAAAGTCAACATTTCAACTTATCAGCAGAATGTGGAGCTGTATTACAGAGGAAATCTATGAAAGACCGGATCTCCAAGAACAATATTTTCTGCAGAAAGTTCGAATTCTGTGAATCATGAAACACCTCATAGTGGTTTTCACAGTGGATCTTCTTCAACAAGTTCAAACCAATCTATATCAAAGAACTTATTTCAATGCAACATCGCTGTAGATTTGAAGAATGGTCAAAATTTCAGCGAAGAATCTGCAAAGCAGCAGATGGTTTTCTTAGCTTCAGTTCTAGAATCGTATGAGAGCCTTGTGGTAGGCAAGATGGGCAACACCAACCTAACAAAGGAAGACTACGATCAAATAGATCCTGAGAAGATGGAATTGATCGACATAAGGTGGTGTATGGCCAGTGCAGTGAGAAGGGCACAACGTTTCATGGAGATTACAGGAAGAAAGTCTATTGGTGGAGCATCTACCAAATTAGGCTTTGACAAATCAAAAGTGACCTGTTTCAAGTGTAAACAGAAAGGTCATTTTAAAAGAGAATGTCGAAATGCTTATGCTGATGATTTTGAAAATCCGTTTCGAGAAGATTATTACAAGAAGGCAATTTATCACCAGAACAAGGCTGAACCCCCCAGGATGAAGCAAATTGAAGACAAAGAAAAATCCAAAGCTCTTGCTGTCATTCATGACGATGAAGGTTTTGACTGGAGTGAGCTGCTACCTGAGGAAGACGCAGTAGGTTATGCGTTTGTTGCAAAAACAGAAATCAAACCGTTCAAAGACACCAGAACAGCAGCAGTAAAAGCAAATGATAGACAACAGAGAGCTGAATGGAGGATGATGAGAATTTCTCGTGTATTTAGTGAAGCTAAAAAGGCAATAAGGTGGGATGCAGATAGAGAGTGTTATCTTGATCCTGAAGGAAACATTGCTATTGATCCAAAGACTCTTAGTCTTAAAGCTTTAGCTGAGGAATTTGCTGAACTAGAAGAGTCTCAACAGAGAGAATGGTGGGGAGGTGGTGAAGAAAAAGAGAAAGAGAAAGAAAAAAAGCAGGAGCTGAAGCCAAAGAAGATCGATGAAGGGATCATTGATACGTCACAGGAGTTGACAGCTGAAAACTTTGGAAAGATGGCTGACAAGGTGCTGGCTGCTAAGGCACTTGAGGTAGACTCTAAGTCTGTATCTGAGTCTAAAAGCCAGGTCAGTTCAAATGCGTCGTCAAGTGAATCAGGTAAGAAAGTCAAAGGTGACAGTGACTGTAAACGTTGCATGAAAAATTGCAAAGTTTGTAGTACACAAGCTTACCTCAATGATACGAAGGTAAATGATCTGACAAAAAGAGTCAGAAAGGTTGAAGATCAGATTCTTGATCGTGATAAAATGCTCAAATTTTCAAATGATCAAGTTAAAAAATTGACTGAGAAAATTGATAATGATAAAATTGAAGAAGAAAGAATGTGACACCCGACCTTCACAGTGTAAACACAAACCCTGTTAACCTAGTGTCTCGAAAATTTCACCAAGCACTCATGGAATTGTATTACAAGTGAATAATTAATTGCGCGAAATTCTATACTATGTGAAATACGTACAAACCATGTGAATTTTATGCTACGCGATCTTACGTATTATGTGACTTTACGTGCTATGTGGCTTACATATTCTTTTTGTGACTTTATGTGCTATGTGGCTTACATATTCTTTTTGTGAACTTTCGTGAAACCGCGTGTATTTACGTATGGTAATGGGATATTGACGAACCAATCTATATAGAGCGTAACATATGTCTTAGCTTAAATTTCGAGGACGAAATTCCTATAACATGGGGATAATGTGACAACCCGTATTCTCCATCCCAATCGTCGAGAGAATGGTCATTTATTATTATTCTTAATTATTATTATTATTATTATTATTATTATTATTATTATTATTATTATTATTATTATTATTATGTGACAACCCGAATTCTCGAGGCAAACCATTAGTTTCGCATTTATATTTCAATCTATATAATGATCTTATTCGGCGAAATTATTTAATACTTATTTAATTTATAGCGTTGAACTGATCTGGACCATTTGAACCATGGCATAACTCACGTAACCCGATGCTTACGACGCCCGAACCGTAACTTGGTTAATACAAATTAGTTGAAGCTTAATTACACACTAATTATTGTTTGTATATATATATATGTTATGAACCTAAAACAACAATTGCTACAACTTCAACTTCTGTTTCATTGTATACGGCCCAAATGATCCCCTTATGGCACCCTAGCAGCCCAACTCTTTCCCAACCCACTCTCTTTAATCCACGGCCCGCAAAAACAAGTCCTCACCGCCAAACCATGTTTCTGTTATAATGCGTAAACTGCATGTGTAGTTATCAAATCTTACACCCTAACCTACCACACCTACAATCAAAATCTACACCTCCCCATATCCTACTTCCTTTCGAATTCCGATCACCGGAATGATTTTCGGTGAAGACACTCCGGCAAGCCACATCCCCAAAACCGTCTCCTCCCTGTTCCCTCCTGTTTTTCCGGTCACACACCCACCCCCCTTCCGTTGCACGCAATTAAACGGCCACCACCGGTTGGTGGTGGCGTACGGTGGTGCCAGACGACAAGAACGGAGAAAGAGAGAGATCGAGAAAGACTGAGGAGAAAGAGAGCTAGAGCAGATATCGGCGACGGCGACTGCGGTGGTGCTACAATTTTCGACGGTTTTCCGAGGATGGGTGGTGGTTCTGACAGCAGTGGTATGGCGGCAAACAGAAGCAACAGTGGTGGGTTGGTTCGAATAGTGACGATAATTGAAGCTGGGTTACGGGAGCGGTGACAGTGGCATTTTGGTTCGGATCCGAAACAGTGGCGTAGGAGAACTCGGGTGGTTCAAAGAAGAGAAACAGTGGTGACATGCTCACGCACACCTGTTCCTTCACAACTTCTCGGTCAGTAACGTATTACCTTTAATATTGATGTGTATCATGAAACCTGATTGTATATGGTCACTGATTGTTTGCTTAGATATGAAAGTTGTTTTGAAAGAATAGTTTAATGTTGCTATTTGAGTACACTGGTTACCTTTGAATGATTGTTGTCCTAATTTTCTTTGTGATTTCTTAGTTATGAAAAGATACATATGTGGATAACAACTCAAATAATGATGAACCAAATTGGTGTATGAGAGGATAGGAATATGTATATAATCATTAACTGATTTAATGAAAACTAATGGCTCTCTTGTGGTTTGTTTCAAATCAATTGTGATTTTTTTAACTAACGCAAACTGATAGTTAGATGTCACACAAATAATCGTTAAAAGTATGTTGAGTGACGATGATGAATCAGATACGATGACTGTTATTTGTAAAGCATGAATCTGGGTTTTCATAAATGTATCACTACATAAGCACAAGGTATAACCCACCTGAAAGTTGAGTGGGTTGAAATTGCGCATTAAATTGGTTACCTTGTCTTTTTCGGTTAAATTTTAAGGAAGAGATGATGTTTTCATTGTAATTGGCTGCACATGTAAATGTGCGGACCCCACACCCTTTATGAATCCTCTTTCATTTTGATTGGGCCATACATTCCTACAAAAGCTGGTCGCACATCAGTAGTTTGGTCTCACGCTCGTTTGGGCTCATGATATAATTGGGCCACACACATACATTGGGGTAAAGATGAATCGCACACTAGAACCATCCGAGCCCACCCTCTCTATTTTGAATTCCTGTTTGTCGCACACTCACTATCTCATATTATTATTATTTGATTAACTATTTTATACATGGACTATGTATGGTTAAGGTATTATACTATAACTGTTACTTGTACAACTACTTGACAAATATGTGTTAGATACGTGTAGCTTATACGTGATTACTTGTTCACCGTCCTAATAAATGATAACCATAATAGGGTATGGTTGACTAACTTAGGAAAAATGCTTTATCTACCGAGCAAAGCAAAGGTGAGTTCACACTCTTTCCAAGGCATGGGATTCCCAAGGGTTGGGAATTGGTAAATGAACTAAACGGTAAATACGACCATCCTCCGTGGGTAGGATGCCAAGAATACACACTAGACCAAACCTCTATCATGAAGTCCCTCATTATATCGACTTAATCGCCAAGGCCTATGGCGAGCGGGTCATTAGTTAATAGCGCTATTAGGTTAAACAAACCTCACACCGTGCCGGTCGGACGGGCGTGTACTAATGGACTATGGGCAAAGGGTCAATGCTGATAGACATTGACTTAGGGCACCACTTACATTTTCGTAGCAGCCGATACACACGGTCTAGTAACACATGGGAAGCCCCCACTAATCTTGTTGGTGCACTACATCTGTTGATTTCGTCTTGGATCGAGTCTTTCTTTGTATTGTATAGATTAGGGCGTGTTTTACGAGAAAACTGGAGAGTATATGTGTTTTAGAGTATAGGTTCGCTTATGTGTCATGTCCGTATATGGGAACCTGTCATGTCCGTATATGGGAACCTGTCATGTCCGTATATGGGAACCTGTCATGTCCGTATATGGGAACCTGACATGTCCATATATGGGAACCTGTTAGCTTCGCTTATTTGTACATGTACGAATATGGGAACCTACCAATAGTATAAATACTCATAAGCAAATCTCATTTGTAACGTTCTGATTTTCCATACCGAGGTGCTGCCGGTGTGAGAATTGATTGTAAAGGCTGTTATATCAATCAACAAAGTGATTTAAGAGAATATCTAGTTGTTTCTACGTCAGGTACTTGTTTTCCGCACCTGTATCTGATCAAAACTCCTCTGATAGACTCGTTCGGGTCAAAACATGATCCTACAAGTGGTATCAGAGCTTCAGGAGGGGGAGTTCTATAGAGATTTGCTGGATTTCATCTAAAATTCTTTCTTCTACACCTTCTTTCTTCATCAGAACGAGATTTTACGGTCCGAATATGGTCCGCTTTTATAAACAAGGTGTAGATCCGCTCCAAAGTTTCGCTTATTAGACACCTGGTTCGCTTTTTCGGACATGTTTTTGATAGGTCCGCTCCAAATATTGCATTAGGTCCGCTTCAAATAACACTTTGGTTCATTTATAAGATCAAATCAGGTTCGCTCTTGTGGTTCGTTAATAAGGTCCGCTCATTAGGTTCGTTTTTCTGACAAATTCAGGTTCGTTCTTGTGGTTCGTTCATAAGGTCCGCTCTTAGGTGTATCTGTAGATTCGCTTATTTGTCCAAACAGGTTCGCTCGTCTGGTCACAACATAGGTCCGCTTTTCAGTCATCGGTCCAATAATGTTGAATTGATTGTTGAACATTGATATTAAAAACTCATTTAATGGTTGCATGAGATCATGTGAAGTATTAATTGTATTGTCGGGCTAGTGTTTTTTCGTGGCCCAATCAGAGTCATTTGGACAGTTATTTGAGGTACTTGAATATTAAAGGAAAAAACATGTTTTGATATTAATGCTTGTCAGACATCATTAAAATCGTGCATGTGTAATTGTCGGCTGAAGTGGGATTTTGCGACCTAATAAAACCAAAAGAAGTTGTCACAATCGTTTGTTATATGTTATTGTTATTGTATCGGTCCAATGAGCATGTAAAAGACTTAAATGTGGTCGGATTGCATTAGAACTTTGGTCCAATCAAAGAATGATATAGAAGGTGCGGCCCAATGCTTCGTCATTTAGTGTTTGAAGCCCATGTGAAAGTTGTCAATCACATAATTGATTCATTGGTTCAAATTGACGGCCCAATCCCCGGTCAAACAAGCGGCCCAATCATAAAAATAGTGTTGATTGTTGTCAGTTAGTGTAATTAGCGGCCCAATGGGACTTGTTTAAAAATAAAGGGTGGCAGGCCACTTCATGTCGTCGGTCAAATCATAGTAAACATTGAGTGTTGACTGTTCACGTGATCAAGATTATACAAACTATCATTTGTTTTACAAACTGTTGATTGCATGTGAAAAGGTTCATCGGCCCAACCATTGGTGTTAGTTAACGGCCCAATCACAACTATTTCACTGTTTTGTTTGTCTGATAACTGGATTTTTAAAGCCCAAACAGGTTGTTCATTTCACGCGTATTATTCACGAGGTCATTTAGTTGTAAAGGTCCAATTCGCTTGAAAGTTGGTTCCATTTTGTACGGTTTGGAGTTCACGATTGTCAAAAGTTCGTCAGGTCGAATATTCATTAGGTCGTTCAAAAGTCCATAAGTTCGCACGAAGTGAGTTTGTTCGTTTGAAATTGATCCGAGTCATAGCAGTTCGTACAGTTTGTCAAACTTCAATCAGAACAGACTATTCATCAGTTCGAGTATCAGTATTATACTGTTATTTGATAAATTTTTAAACTGATTGAGTTTTTGTTTGTTTTGTGTACGTCAGGTAATTCAAGATCATCAGGTATTTCCCGAAACATGGCTGAAGAGTTCTACAATGCATTCGCAACACCCGTTGCTCCTGTAACCGCTGCTGAAGCGTTGTATAATGAGAATGAGACGGGAACTCATCAAAAACCACCGAAACTCATGTACATTGAAGATTTTCAGGATTGGAAAAACCGATTCGAGAACTGGGTTCAAGCTTACAGATTTGACACATGGTGTTCATTGCTGAAAGATTATGAGAAACCAAAGAATGAACGTGGATTAGAGAAGGGTTTTAATGATTTTAAAGAAGCTGACAAGTTGAAACACACAAGTGAAAAGATGATGATCAGCATCCTTTAGCAAGCAGTTAAAGAAGACATCTTTGTTTTACTTCAACATAATGGTACAGCTAGATCAATCTGGGAAGCGTTGATTCAGAAATTCAGAGGGAGTGCCGATATGATCAAAAACAAGAAGGCATTATTGAAGAAATCGTTTGATATGTTTACTGCATTTGATCATGAAACAACCAAGCAGACCATTGATAGGTATTGTCATCTGGTATTGGAAATGGATAGGTTGGATATCAAGAAAGAGGACGATGAGTGGGTCGACAAACTAGCTGAGGCATTACCACAGCATAAGTGGGGAACATATTTGATGGTTGTGAAACTTATGAGAAAGTCCGAAAGCATGAATTTGGCTCAGTTTATTCAGAAAATCGAAGAGCAGGAGCTGGATATTCAAAAGACAGCTATCATGACAAATCCAAATGCAAAGCAAGATGTCAGTCTGTACTATCGAGGAAACAAGTTTGAGGCCACTTCCAGTCAAAGTCCAAAGATTAGTACTGCATTCAGTGCTGATGGTTCTGCAAGTCCAAATGCAAGTACTACAACTCAATGTGGTGGAGCTACTTCATCATTCTCAAGCTTTGATCCAAACTGCAACACACCTAGCCCTCAAAAGCAAAATTAGAATAATCTGCAGTGCAATGTTACTCTAACTATTCAGAATGATTAGAATCTGTCTCCTGAAGTGGCTAAAGAACACATGGCATCTCTTGTCGCCATGTTAGAGTCGTATGAAAGTTTGATTGCCGGAAGGATTGGTAGTCCGATGCTCACAAAAGAAGATTACGACCAAATCGATGCAGAAGAGCTTCAGCTGATGGATGTGAAGTGGTGCTTAGCTAGTGCCTGCAGGAGAGCTGAAAAATTTCAACAGAGTACGGGCAGAGACGAGTTTCGAGGAATGGCTACATCTCCACTTGGTTTTGACAAGTCAAAGGTTACCTGTTTCCGATGTAAAGGAAAAGGTCACTTTAAACGGGAATGTAAGAACCAAGAGTCAACTGGTAGTCAAGAAAAGAGCAATTACTATCAGAAATCAATCTTTCGTCAAATCGATCAAAAACCTCAACAAAAGGAACCGCAAACTGCTCATGGGAAAATGATTGAAGAAGCCAATAGGAAAGCTTATTATGGGATAATAGACGAAAGTGATGAGTTTGTTGCACATGGGTTTAGCTGGGATAAGTATATACCTAGTGGAACTAAACCAGATGTAGCATTAGTTACCACGATTCTGGATCAAAATGAGGATTGTCAGAAAAGGATTCCGATATTTCCAGATCTTCGAAGTGATGTTGATACAGATGATGAGGAAGAGTATCTTAACAAATGTAGAAAAAGCATTGATTCTGATAGTTTTAATTTTTTCTATGCAGATAAAGTTGAGATGCTGAATTAGAAGAAGATTGCTCGATTGCAGAGAGAGCTAGAAGCAGCAAAGCTACTCGCTGATGAAAAGGCGAAGACTGAAGCTGTAGAAACAAAAGATGAAGCAACTGCTGAGATTGCAATAGAGAAGATTGTTGAAGTAGAAAAGGTAGTGGAGAAAATTGTCGAAGTCGAGAAACTCGTGGAAGTTGAGAAAATAGTTGAAATTGAAAAGATTGTCGAAAAGATTGTTGAGGTCGAGAAACTTGTAGAAGTTGAAAAGACTGTCGAAGTCGAAAAGATAGTTGAAAAGGTGGTTGAAGTCAGAAAGCCTTGTGAGAAATGTTCAGAAGCTTGCAAAGTTTGTGAAGAAAAAGATAAAAGGATTGCTGAGTTAGAGAAAATGAAGGAAGATTTATTGTCTGATGTGAACTATGTTAAAGAGTCATACGATGTACTGAACAGGACAGTTGACAGTCTGAAAAGGAAAAATGCAGAAATCGAAATGAGTGCAACGTTAATGACAAAGCAAAGTGTCATCAGTGACTATATTGAAGACTGTGCAAAATTGAAGAAGGAGTTGGAACTTGAAAGAATTGAGACTGAAAGGATCAACCGATTACTTTTGAGTTATACTACTTGTGATTATTTGATTGATCGTATTTATCCTACTGTTGCAGGTCTTGAAGCTTTCAAGAAGAAAGAAAAAGAAGAGGATACTGGTAAGAAACCAAGTATCAAGTATAACAGATGTCCGCCTCCTATCTTTGAAAGTTATTCCCCCAGGAAACAAAATGAGGAACAAGTAGACAAGGCTCTAAACATCAAATTAAAGTCTGAAATCACTGATGAATTACCAGACAATATTGATGTCACATTCACAGCGTCTGACACTGATCATGAGTCTGAGTTAGTTAAGAGAGTTGTCGATCAGGTGTTGGATATGGATGAAGAGTCAAAGTTGGAGTCTAAGTCAGATAGTTCGAGTTCGTCTAAGAAAAGTCCGAGTTCGCTGGTTAAGAAAGTTTATAATAAAGAATTCTTGTTATCAAAGAATAATTTGAATGACGAAATGTTTAAGGCTGCTTATACCTTGAATAATTCGGACAAATTATTTTCTGATGAGGAATTCCCAATAAGAAGTGTCAAAACTGAAATGATTAAACAGGTTTTCAAATTAACAGAAATTAATATTTCTGAAATAAAAGATTTAAATCTTGCTGAAAAACCTAAAAAGTACACTTCAAGAGTTCAACAAAGATTGAACAAGAAAAAGGGTTACGGTTATGGTTCAGGTTATCGAAAGAAACCAAACCATAATGGTAATCTCAAAAAGAAAGGTATTGGTTTCAATTCTTCAGAAAATTATAAAAATCAGAAAACTTATAAACCAAAAACAAAATTTGTTTTCAGGAGGAAGTTCAGAGGATGAACAGAAGAAACCGTTCTGGAAGCATTCGAATCAAGAGTTTCTTGCTGAAGTAAAGAAGAATGTGAGGAAGTTTGCTTCGAGAGTTGATAGAAGAACCTGTTTCAAGTGTCAAAAAGTTGGACACATTGCTTGGAACTGCCAAGAGTCCATTTATTCAAAACAGGGAGTGTCTTCTAACTCTGATATGAAAAAGAAATGTGTTGATAAATCGACTTTGGAAGTTGGTGAAACTTCAAAACGTTTTTACAAAAGACAAGTCGATTTGAGTAAACAAAAATGGGTTGTAAAGTCTGAAAGTAGTTCTGACAATGAATCTGATTCCAAAAATCAGAGGAGTCATTGGTTGATAAAAAGATTGTGAGTTCCTTTCCAGTGGTGAACGATGAGAATTTTTCGTCTTTGTCAAAGGAAAATTTGATGAAGAAAGTTGGAAAGGTTGAGATCTCAAATCAATTCTTCGCTGATAAAGGAGAATTTGATGTTGAGAAGGCTTTCAACGGGAAAGTCAAGCACATTTTTGGGAAGATAGTTGATAAGAAGGTAAAGGGTGCTAAAGAATTTTATAAATCAAAATGTTGGTGGGGCAGATGTGTTCCAAAGTCACCCAAGGCTGGTGAGGCTTGGGTGGACATTATGTTTGAGTAAAACACCGGACTTGCCGGAGATCCCAAGTTGGTAATCGTGGATCAGGAATCGGCATCTTTTGTGACAACTCGGACTTTAGACTTGCTTTGATGTAACGTTACGTGCTTACGAGAACTGAATTATATGATTTAATGAATGTTTTGGTTTTTGTGTATCATGTGTGCATGTATGTATTGAACCGCACAACACTTGGAAACCCGAATCGCACAACACCCTTGGACCGCACAAGCCTATTGGGCTTTACACTTGCTCGCGGACCATTAGAAGTAGCCGAGTGGGCTCGGCCCACTCCCCTTATGCGCAAACAAACAAAACACCCCTTAGGGACTTGTTTTCTCATTAGTTGCAAAACACACACACAAGTCACAAAACCCTAGAAGCTCTTACCCTCTCTCTCGTTTCTCTTGAAGCCGATGGCACCCAAAGGCTCACGAGTTTGGAATTGTTCTTGCATCCTTCACCTTTCGGTTAGTGTTTGGTTATTAAATTGGTTGATGTTCTTGCATCCTTCACATGTTTTAGAATTGCATGATGATAAACTAGGGCTAATCCGGTTAGTGTTTGATGTTAAGTGCTTGCTAAATGATGCTTCAATTATGGGTTATTGAATGTTTGTAATCGGCTATAATAAGAATCGGTTTGATTAGGTTGCATGATAGTTTATGATTTTGTAAATCACATGATCCGATTTGATGCTTGATTAAGTGCGAATTCTACATTCTTGATGATGATGCTATGAACGTGTGTGAATGTGTTTGATTTTGGAATGAAACTGTTGTTTGATCTGATTTCCGAAACTGCCTTAGATGTTTGCTAGAATCACGGATAAATCATTGCATGAATTATGGAAATCAGTTACACACTTGGTTGCGACCCAGATTGCGAGTCGGGAACCCACAGTCTCGACTCGAGACCACATCAGCATGAACCGAAACCACAGTTGCGAGTCCTGTTGCGACTCGTAACCAGACCATGACAAGCCAAGATCACCATTGCGACTCGTAACCTCCTGTTGCGACTCGAAATCTCCTGCTGTGACTCGTAATTCCCTGTTGCGACTCGAGATCGCCGGTTGCGACTCGAGACCAAGTATGCACGTGCACTGTTTTGGGCCTACACTGTCACGGGCCCAATCATTCTGGAACAAACTCTTTTGGACTTATGCATTTGACTGTCATGCGTTATGTATTTGGGCCGTGTATACCATTGGACCTTTATTGGGCCGATATGTATTTGGTAGTATGTAATTGGGCTGATTGTCTTTTGGGCTCCGACATTGGACCACACCAGTTTAATATATTGGGCCGGGTTATGTTGGGCCAAGATTAGAACGCACAAGTTATGCTCTTGACTGCTAAGTGTTACCATGTTCTATAAGTGCTCGAAACATGTTAACTTGTATGTTTTATACGTGCATTACGTGAAGTCAAAACCTGAGTTGTATACAAACCGTGATAGGACGTGGTTGACCATTTACTAGCTTATCTGTACTCCTTGTGTATCTGCCGAGCAAACCAAGGTGAGTTCACACAGCCAAGGCATGGGATTCCCGGGTTGGGAATTGGGTTGGATATGTTGATATTGAAAGAGTTACTCGTACTTACGCATTCACTAGACTATAGACCATCGTCCTCAGGATAGTCAGGACACGTTACGTAAAGCCTACGTAACCCAGTAATTGCCATTTGTCTCCCGGGTCGGGAGGACACGTTACGTAAAGCCTACGTAACCCAATACCTTCTACTGTCTTCCGGGTCGGAAGGACACGCTGCGTAAATCCTGCGTAGCCCCCACGCGTACCACTGTCCTCGGGGAAGGGCACGTCACGTAAAGCCTACGTGACCCAGTACGTATTCCTGTTCTCGGTTTAAGAAGAACACATGGTCGCTCTAGTCTAGTAAGTACCATAATGGGAAGCCCCCATTATAAAGGATAAACGTGAGAATCCCTCACCAGTAGTATATACATGGGAAACCCCCACTAGATGAACTTACGCTTTACTATTACGCACTTACTTCCTGTGAACTCGCTCAACTAGTTTGTTGATTATTTGCTGCATGCCTTGCAGGACCTTAGGTACATTATGGAGCTTGCACAGGGAGGAGCAGGTCGTTGTGGGATTTGGATCATGAACGATACCTGAACTTATAACTGTTTTTGAGATTACATTACTATGCTTCCGCTACATAAATAATGTTTGGTTTTGAAACATCAATCATGTCATGATGAACTACCTTAATTACTTTTATTATTATTAAATGCTATGTTTGATATGATTGATGGCTTGATCCTGGTCAGTCACGCTCCCAGGCGGTGATACCCCGCAGGTGGATTTTGGGGGTGTGACAGATTGGTATTAGAGCCATTGGTTATAGAGAACTAGGTTTTAATATGGGAAAACGTTTTATTAAAACCAGACTATAACCAGAACAGTGCTCACAACGATCCACAACGACGCTTCGCTCCACGTGCAAGACTCGACATCCTAGGTAATAAGGTTTATGTTTATTGCCTGTTTGCTAGAACTGCTTAGAACTTTGCTCGCATTACGTTTAGATACACGTGATACTATAGCATGAGAATCCCTACGTGCTTACACTTTTCTGTCATCGCCCTACTCGCGAACCACTCTCACTCACGTTACTTTTTACTATGAAGATCATGTCTGGACGAATCAACATGACTCAAGCCCAGCTAGAGGCTCTCGTTCAAGCTCAAGTTGCTGCGGCACTTGCAGCTGCTCAAGCAGGTAGAATATCCTGTAGTCATAACTTACGCTAGGATCTTTAGATCCTACACTCCTGAACTAGCCCTTGTATTTAAACTTTGCCCTATTCGTACACAATAGGTCAACCAGCGCAGCAAGTTTGCACCTTTAAGAACTTCATGGACTGTCGTCCAAGTACTTTCAGCGGCACAGAGGGGGCAGTGGGACTCCTCCACTGGTTTGAAAAGCTAGAGTCAGTATTCGAAATGTGCGAGTGCCCTGAGGCTCACAAGGTCAAGTATGCAACTGGCACTTTGGAAGGAATAGCACTGACTTGGTGGAACGCCCAAGTTCAGATCTTAGGGTTGGCAGCTGCTAACGCCACACCCTGGAACGATTTCAAGGAACTTATCAAGCGTGAGTATTGTACGCGTGAAGATATTCACAAGTTGGAAGACGAGCTGTATAATTTGAAAATGGTTGGATCAGAGATCGAAGCGTATACTAAACGGTCGAACGAGCTGGCCGTGCTATGTCCAACTATGGTGGACCCTCCATACAAGCGCATTGAGATGTATCTCAAGGGATTGGCGCCCGAGATCTAGAGCCATGTTACCTCGGCTAATCTCGATAACATCCAGGAAATTCAGCGCCTCGCTCATCGCATCACCGACCAGGCAGTGGATCAGAATAAACTGCCTAAGCGTGTCAACGCTACTGCTATAGTCACTCCTTCAGCTACTCCTGCTACTACTAGTGACAGCAAAAGGAAGTGGGATGGGGATTCCAGTAAAGGTTCAGTATCTGTTCAGTCTCAAGCTCAGCAACAGAAGACTGACCACTACCAGAGTCCCAGTCAGCAATCCTCTGGTGGTCATAGACGGGGAAGATATCAGGGATTTCACCCCAAGTGTCACAATTGCAACAGGCACCATAGCGGCCCATGCAGCAAGGGTCGTTGTCAAAGATGCCTCAAGATGGGGCACGAGGCTAAAGACTGTAGGAGCCCACGGCCTGCAAATCAGAACCAGCAACCGCAACAACCAGCTCCACAGAACCCACAGCAGCAACAGCAGCCACAGCGTGGAAACCGGGGATGTTTCCAGTGTGGGGCTGAAGGTCATTTCAAACGCGACTGCCCTCAGTTGAACCAGAATCGCAACAACAATAACCAGTGCAACGGGAACAACAACGGTGGGAACAACAATAACAATGGCCACGAGGCTAGGGGACGCGCTTTTGTGCTAGGTCGAGGTGACGCAGTGAACGATCCCAACGTAGTTATGGGTAAGTTTCTCCTCGACAATATTTACGTTACTGTTTTGTTTGATTCGGGTGCGGATACAAGCTATATGTCTGTGAAAATGTGTCAACTGCTAAAACGTGCACCAACACTTTTACCCACCAAACATGTAGTAGAGTTAGCTAACGGTAAAAGTCTAGAAGCCACGCACGTAGTTCAGGGTTGTAATCTTATCCTAGTTGGTCAAGCTTTCTCTATAGATCTCACTCCCATAGTTTTGGGTAGCTTCGACGTCGTGATTGGGATGGATTGGTTATCCCAACACCAGGCAGAAATCTTATGCAGCGAGAAGATAATTCGTATTCCTCGTTCTGGTCAAGAACCTCTCGAAGTCCAAGGCGACAAAAGTGGTGCTGTAGTTGGCATTATCTCTTTCTTGAAGGCTCAGAAATGCTTACGAAAGGGGCACACTGCCATTCTGGCACTCGTTACAGACGCATCAGTAAACGAAAAGAAATTGGAGGATATTCCAGTCGTACGCGATTACCATCAGGTGTTTCCTGAAGACTTACCTGGACTACCGCCTCATCGACAGGTCGAATTTCAAATCGAGCTCGCTCCAGGAGCAGCACCCATAGCTCGCGCACCATACCGTCTAGCTCCATCAGAATTGGAAGAATTGTCAAAGCAGCTACAAGAGCTCTTGGAAAAGGGCTTTATTCGTCCAAGCTCTTCGCCTTGGGGAGCTCCAGTACTATTCGTGAAAAAGAAAGACGGTACGTTCAGGATGTGTATCGACTACCGTGAACTCAACAAGGTAACGGTGAAGAACCGTTATCCTCTTCCGCGCATCGACGACTTATTCGACCAGTTGCAAGGGTCGTGTTACTATTCGAAGATAGACTTGAGGTCAGGGTATCATCAGCTGAGAGTCCGGGATGAGGACGTCTCCAAGACAGCCTTCAGAACTCGCTACGGCCACTACGAGTTTCTTGTCATGCCGTTCGGGTTGACGAACGCGCCTGCTGTATTTATGGATCTTATGAACAGGGTGTGCAAACCCTATCTTGACAAGTTCGTCATTGTTTTCATCGACGACATCCTGATTTACTCCAAGAGTCAGGAGGAACACGAGCAGCATCTTCGCCTGATATTGGAACTCCTTCGGAAGGAACAGCTGTACGCCAAGCTTTCTAAATGCGACTTCTGGCTTCGTGAAGTCCACTTCTTAGGCCATGTAGTGAACAAGGATGGGATTCATGTCGATCCATCCAAGGTAGATTCGATTAGAAACTGGCCTGCACCGCGTACACCGACAGAAATACGCCAATTCTTGGGTTTGGCAGGTTATTATCGGCGGTTCATCAAGGACTTTTCCAAGATTGCTCAGCCGCTCACGCTACTAACACAGAAGGGTGTCGTTTATCGCTGGGGAGAGCCCCAGGAGACTGCTTTTCAGTACCTAAAGGATAGACTTTGCAGCGCACCTATCCTCTCTTTGCCAGAGGGCACAGATGACTTTGTAGTATATTGTGACGCATCAATACAGGGTCTGGGTTGCGTATTGATGCAGCGGGATAAAGTTATTGCCTACGCGTCTCGTCAATTAAAGGTTCACGAACGTAACTACACGACGCACGATTTAGAGCTGGGAGCTGTCGTTTTCGCGCTTAAGATATGGCGACACTACCTGTACGGTACCAGGTGCACGATTTACACCGATCACAGGAGTCTCGAGCATATTCTTCAGCAGAAGGATTTGAACATGCGTCAACGACGATGGGTTGAACTACTGAACGACTACGAATGCGCTATCAAGTACCATCCGGGCAAGGCCAATGTTGTGGCTGACGCCCTCAGTCGAAAAGACACTCTACCACGGCGCGTGCGAGCGCTACAGCTTACGATTCAGTCTAGCCTTCCTGCACAGATACGAAATGCTCATGTAGAAGCATTGAAACCCGAAAATGTCAAAGCTGAAGCCTTACGCGGCTCACGACAACGAATGGAACAGAAGGCAGACGGCGCCTACTATGTAACGGGGCGTATTTGGGTCCCACTTTATGGCGGTCTACGCGAACTTGTGATGGACGAAGCACACAAGTCTCGCTACTCGGTACATCCAGGGTCGGATAAAATGTACCACGATATCAGCACTACTTATTGGTGGCCTAGTATGAAGGCCCACATCGCTACGTACGTTGGAAAGTGTTTGACCTGTGCGAGAATCAAGGTCGAATACCAGAAACCAGCGGGTCTACTTCAGCAGCCTAAGATACCGCAATGGAAATGGGAAGAAATTTCCATGGATTTCGTTACAGGCCTACCTAGATCCCAGCGTGGGAATGATACCATATGGGTGATCGTGGATCGACTCACCAAGTCTGCACACTTCCTACCTATAAAGGAAACGGATAAGTTCTCCACTCTCGCAGACGTCTATCTTAAAGAAGTTGTTTCGAGGCACGGGGTGCCCACATCCATCATTTCGGATCGCGATGCACGATTCACGTCAGAGCTATGGCAAGCGATGCATAAATCTTTCGGCTCACGATAAGACATGAGCACAGCATATCACCCTCAGACGGATGGGCAGTCTGAGCGAACGATTCAAACTCTAGAAGACATGCTTCGGGCATGCGTTATCGATTTCGGCAATGGCTGGGAATAGCATCTCCCTTTGGTGGAGTTCTCGTATAATAATAGTTATCACACCAGCATTCAAGCCGCTCCATTCGAGGCATTGTACGGGCGTAAATGCCGGTCACCTCTCTGTTGGGCAGAGGTGGGGGATAGTCAGATTACGGGTCCAGAGATTGTAGTGGACGCCACAGAAAAGATTGCACAGATACGACAACGCATGGCGGCAGCACGCGACCGTCAGAAAGCCTACGCGGACAAGCGTAGAAAGCCTTTGGAATTTCAGGTCGGGGACCGGGTATTATTGAAAGTCTCACCCTGGAAGGGTGTGGTACGTTTTGGCAAACGGGGCAAACTAAATCCGCGTTACGTCGGACCATTCGAAATCATAGAAAAGATCGGCAAGGTAGCCTACAAGCTAAACCTACCAGCTGAACTCGGGGCAGTTCACAATGTCTTTCATGTATCGAACTTAAAGAAGTGCCTATCAGATGAAAACCTCATCATTCCTTTCAAAGAACTCACTATCGACGAGCGGTTGCAGTTCGTCGAGGAACCAGTCGAAATCACGGACCGGGATGTGAGGGTCCTCAAAAACAAGAGAATCCCTCTTGTTCGAGTTCGTTGGAACTCCAAACGTGGCCCAGAGTACACCTGGGAACGCGAAGACAGGATAATAGAAAAGTACCCCCAATTGTTCGCGAACAGCACAACCACTGCTGAGGCTGAAGCTACTACTTCGGAATTTCGGGACGAAATTCCAGATCAACGGGGGGAGGATGTGACACCCCAGGAAAACCAGTGAACGATTGAACTTACCTAGCTTCCTCAGTGAGTGCATACCAAATTTCGGGACGAAATTTCCAATTAGTTGGGGATAATGTGACAACTCGGACTTTAGACTTGCTTTGATGTAACGTTACGTGCTTACGAGAACTGAATTATATGATTTAATGAATGTTTTGGTTTTTGTGTATCATGTGTGCATGTATGTATTGAACCGCACAACACTTGGAAACCCGAATCGCACAACACCCTTGGACCGCACAAGCCTATTGGGCTTTACACTTGCTCGCGGACCATTAGAAGTAGCCGAGTGGGCTCGGCCCACTCCCCTTATGCGCAAACAAACACAACACCCCTTAGGGACTTGTTTTCTCATTAGTTGCAAAACACACACACAAGTCACAAAACCCTAGAAGCTCTTACCCTCTCTCTCGTTTCTCTTGAAGCCGACGGCACCCAAAGGCTCACGAGTTTGGAATTGTTCTTGCATCCTTCACCTTTCGGTTAGTGTTTGGTTATTAAATTGGTTGATGTTCTTGCATCCTTCACATGTTTTAGAATTGCATGATGATAAAATAGGGCTAATCTGGTTAGTGTTTGATGTTAAGTGCTTGCTAAATGATGCTTCGATTATGGGTTATTGAATGTTTGTAATCGGCTATAATAAGAATCGGTTTGATTAGGTTGCATGATAGTTTATGATTTTGTAAATCACATGATCCGATTTGATGCTTGATTAAGTGCGAATTCTACATTCTTGATGATGATGCTATGAACGTGTGTGAATGTGTTTGATTTTGGAATGAAACTGTTGTTTGATCTGATTTCCGAAACTGCCTTAGATGTTTGCTAGAATCACGGATAAATCATTGCATGAATTATGGAAATCAGTTACACACTTGGTTGCGACCCAGATTGCGAGTCGGGAACCCACAGTCTCGACTCGAGACCACATTAGCATGAACCGAAACCACAGTTGCGAGTCCTGTTGCGACTCGTAACCAGACCATGACAAGCCGAGATCACCATTGCGACTCGTAACCTCCTGTTGCGACTCGAAATCTCCTGCTGTGACTCGTAATTCCCTGTTGCGACTCGAGATCGCCGGTTGCGACTCGAGACCAAGTATGCACGTGCACTGTTTTGGGCCTACACTGTCACGGGCCCAATCATTCTGGACCAAACTCTTTTGGACTTATGCATTTGACTGTCATGCGTTATGTATTTGGGCCGTGTATACCATTGGACCTTTATTGGGCCGATATGTATTTGGTAGTATGTAATTGGGCTGATTGTCTTTTGGGCTCCGACATTGGACCACACCAGTTTAATATATTGGGCCGGGTTATGTTGGGCCAAGATTAGAACGCACAAGTTATGCTCTTGACTGCTAAGTGTTACCATGTTCTATAAGTGCTCGAAACATGTAAACTTGTATGTTTTATACGTGCATTACGTGAAGTCAAAACCTGACTTGTATACAAACCGTGATAGGACGTGGTTGACCATTTACTAGCTTATCTGTACTCCTTGTGTATCTGCCAAACAAACCAAGGTGAGTTCACACAGCCAAGGCATGGGATTCCCGGGTTGGGAATTGGGTTGGATATGTTGATATTGAAAGAGTTACTCGTACTTACGCATTCACTAGACTATAGACCATCGTCCTCAGGATAGTCAGGACACGTTACGTAAAGCCTACGTAACCCAGTAATTGCCATTTGTCTCCCGGGTCGGGAGGACACGTTACGTAAAGCCTACGTAACCCAATACCTTCTACTGTCTTCCGGGTCGGAAGGACACGCTGCGTAAATCCTGCGTAGCCCCCACGCGTACCACTGTCCTCGGGGAAGGGCACGTCACGTAAAGCCTACGTGACCCAGTACGTATTCCTGTTCTCGGTTTAAGAAGAACACATGGTCGCTCTAGTCTAGTAAGTACCATAATGGGAAGCCCCCATTATAAAGGATAAACGTGAGAATCCCTCACCAGTAGTATATACATGGGAAACCCCCACTAGATGAACTTACGCTTTACTATTACGCACTTACTTCCTGTGAACTCGCTCAACTAGTTTGTTGATTATTTGCTGCATGCCTTGCAGGACCTTAGGTACATTATGGAGCTTGCACAGGGAGGAGCAGGTCGTTGTGGGATTTGGATCATGAACGATACCTGAACTTATAACTGTTTTTGAGATTACATTACTATGCTTCCGCTACATAAGTAATGTTTGGTTTTGAAACATCAATCATGTCATGATGAACTACCTTAATTACTTTTATTATTATTAAATGCTATGTTTGATATGATTGATGGCTTGATCCTGGTCAGTCACGCTCCCAGGCGGTGATACCCCGCAGGTGGATTTTGGGGGTGTGACATCTTTCATGTTTAATTAGGATGATTTGGAAGTATTTGAAATTGTTAAAATTTATAGGTTGAAGGACTATGCCGGAGCTTCCAGGTTGGTAAGCGAGGAGCAGGTATCGGCATTTTTCTTGAGGAATTTACTACGGTAATGTCAATTATGCAAACGGTAAAACAAAAAAGTTTGTTTGTGTTTATTTAGAAGTGGCTAGAAGATTTGATTGTGAATAACCTGTGCATATGGTAAATCAAGGTCATTAATTTGTACTTGCATTTTCCTACAAGTGATTGAGAGACAAGATGATGAACCACATCCCCGAATTTAGTATTGATATACCTACAAGTGGTAAAATCAAACAAACTTATTTTCTGGAAAAATCATTTGGATTAAAACAAACTTAAGTGTTTTGAAATCTAAATGAGAAAATAGTTTGTTGATAGGGGAGTTCTGATTGTTTATGCCAAGTGAATGAAGAATTGATGCAATTTGATATCGGTTGTCATGTTTCTGTACAGTTTGTTTTAATTTTCGTTAATGTGTTTGCATTTTAGGGGGAGTAGAAAATTTCAGAAAATACAAAAACATTAGAAAATTTGAAAAATACAAAAACATGATAAAATCAAAAATGAGTTTTGTTGTGAAAAGAGGAAATGATAGTACATCAGTGGACTATCACAACATGCTAAAGAATTGGAAAGTTTAAAAGTGATAAACAATCTTACTGCGGATGTGCCAGTAGGTTTTTGCACATTTAGTAGATTGTGACGAGATATAAACCTAAATTTCAAACTTGCTTATTCTGTGGGTAACAACTTTTTGGATATATAGGTAACCCCTGAAATCTTGTTTGAAAGGTCCCTTATTCTGAGATACTAGGTCTTTATGCTCAGTGATATCTGGGGTATTATCCCGGGACTTCTGCTGTATGGAAGTACTGACCTAGTCCCCGGATAATGCTTTCCGCAAAAGCTTGCAACATAGCTTCGCCCTCAGCATGCTGATGAAACAATAAAATTGATAGTCGCTGCTGTTGAAACTAAAAGATCCTCTAAAGGGGACCCACCAAAAGTCGAGCCGTCATCTCTCTGCTGAACGGAAGTTTTGACCTGAGCTCTCACGGTTTCGCACCTAACCCCTTACAGATATCATCTGTGGTATATTCACCTGTAAGACTGAATGTTGGGATCTGGATACGGGAGTATATTCAAGTAGTGGGACAAACGGATAAGTTTAAGTGCTTAAGACATTAATATCGTATCTCTAATCAGTTGAACTTTGTGTGAAAATTTAAGTGGACCAGTATACTGACAATCTAGGTAAATTGTTTAGAACTTAAAATGAAATGAAGCTTAACGGTGTTGGTGACTAGTCTCATAAACTGATATGATCCTCTTACACGAACTCACAAATATATTGTCTGTAAATATTTCTTTACTGCATTACATGTTTCTTTTCAAAATTCAAAAAGATTTTAGTGTGTTTTAGCATAAAGTTTCAAAAAAAAACTCAAAAAGATTTTTGACAACTAATATTGGAAAGCTGATTTTCAAAATTCCGAGTGCTAAACATGATGAGCAATATTTGAGGGGGAGTGTATATTTGGAACTAAATGTTTTTATAATCTAATCTTTCAAGTGGTTCATCAAAATCTGTGTTTGTTTTTGAGAAGTGAGTCTGAGGTAGTACATGTGTTTATGTTTGAAATATGTATGTGAGTGAAACTTATGTTTTGGGTAGAGAATTTGCAGGTGATCTAGTTGAAGGTGATCCAGGTTGTGTTGCTTGAATCTGTTATAAGCCAGACAACGATCCTAAAGCTGATAATGCTTTCCGAGTGCTAAACATGATGAGTAATATTTGAGGGGGAGTGTATATTTGGAATTAAATGTTTTTATAATCTAATCTTTCAAGTGGTTCATCAAAATCTGTGTTTGTTTTTGAGAAGTGAGTCTGAGGTAGTACATGTGTTTATGTTTGAAATATGTATGTGAGTGAAACTTATGTTTTGGGTAGAGAATTTGCAGGTGATCTAGTTGAAGGTGATCCAGGTTGTGTTGCTTGAATCTGTTATAAGCCAGACAACGATCCTAAAGCTGATGATGCTGATGAACTAAAGAAATGCCAGCACATCGCAAGGGGGAGTCTGAAGACCTGCGAGAAAAGACTGAGAGAAAAGCCCAGAGACTGATCAAGACTGAAGATGTGAAGACACAGCATTGTTGTGACTCGATAGTCGACTCCATCAACATCTGAGGGGAAGTCTGTTGGTGCACTACATCTGTTGATTTCGTCTTGGATCGAGTCTTTCTTTGTATTATATAGATTAGGGCGTGTTTTACGAGAAAACTGGAGAGTATATGTGTTTTAGAGTGTAGGTCCGCTTATGTGTCATGTCCGTATATGGGAACCTGTCATGTCCGTATATGGGAACCTGTCATGTCCGTATATGGGAACCTGACATGTCCATATATGGGAACCTGTTAGGTTCGCTTATTTGGACATGTACGAATATGGGAACCTACCAATAGTATAAATACTCATAAGCGAATCTCATTTCTAACGTTCTGATTTTCCATACCGAGGTGCTGCCGGTGTGAGAATTGATTGTAAAGGCTGTTATATCAATCAACAAAGTGATTTAAAAGAATATCTAGCTGCTTCTATGTCAGGTACTTGTTTTCCGCACCTGTATCTGATCAAAACTCCTCTGATAGACTCGTTCGGGTCAAAACACGATCCTACAAATCTTCGCACACATGTCTGGGAGACCGCGATATGAATTAATACGATACATGGTTTACAAAACGAACATTTGATTTATGAAACGAATACTATAACTAAACAACCAACTGTGAACTCGCTCAACTTTGTTGTTGATTTGTTGTTACATGCCTTGCAGGCCTTTTGGTGCATAACATTGGAACTTGCTGTCTGGGAAGCTGGAGTGGACATGGGTCGAGTTACATGGAAACGCAACACAAGACTAAGAGCTTTTACATGTGGTTTATAAACACTTAACGAATTAAATATGCTGCCACTGTAAACTATGAATTATTGTAACGTTGTAACACTTACTGTTAATAAATGAAAGTTTTCTCTAAATATACTCATGAGTTCAATGTGATTGGTGGTTAAGTCCTGGTCAGTCACGCCTCCAAGCGGTGGTGCCCCGCAAGTGGATTTTGGTGGTGTGACAGATTGGTATCAGAGCCATTGGTTATAGTGAACTTGGTCTTAATAAAAAAAGGGGAAAAACGTTTTTGAAAAACCAGACTATAACCGAACAGTTCTGAAGACGCGAATACGACCATGACACTCAGCTCAAGATTGCAAGGTTCGTCTCTCGTATACTCATTATACTGCATAACTAGTGAACACCTACACATATAACATTGCATGTGATTGCACTTTTAACACAACAGTATGAATTCATGTATACTTGCATGTGTTATGTGACTGATAGGGGGTATTTCCCTAAACCTTCGTGACTTACACTTTGTGATACTCTCTGTTTGCTACTTGAGTTTGAGGAACCATTTGACATGAGTTAGGAGGAGCTGAGATAATCATGCAAATCACAATATTATTGTGGGTGCACACATATTAATAGGGTGGGGTGCATGCGAGTCCCAGTGAGGCTTAACAAGTGAAGAAGGGGTTTCGTTCTGTTATTTGATCGATGTGAAACATAACAAACCTATAGGGGTCATAGCAGTGACTGTCCCCTACTCGAACGTGAACTTTTCATTCATCTCTAGACCCCTTCGAATCTCGATGCTATCGGGTATCACCTGAACACCCATCTGAACGCCTAGCGAACTGTATAGAAGGTTAGGTGCTTGCACGAGCATCCCTGAGATGGATATCTCCACGAAAAATGATTGGTCTATACCTCCCTCACCTATCTTTGTTTGTTAGAACTTAGTGCGATAACGTCTTAGACTCAGAAGTGCGATCACTTCTGTAACACTCTAGCAACATACCGTGTATTACCCCAGTCGACTTGCAAGAACAATGGACAAAAGGATAAGTGTAGTACCTCACTGACCTCAGTATTAGAACGGCCCTTGGTTACCAGCAACGAACACCTGCGAATTAGCTTCAATCGAATCCTTAACTCTTGTCAGCAACCCCTGAGAACACACTATTTCCCCGGTTTTGGAAATACATACAATACCCCTAGCTTGGGGCTACACACGCGTTCTTAAAATAGTCCACATTCCCGGGTGTTGGGAACCACTACTATCCCTGGATTGGGACCTCCTTATATCCCTGGATTGGAGAGGAATACTTTTCAAACTAGTATTCGTGGAGGAATACTTTTAAATATATTGGTTAAATTTCGATATTTAGTTGATAAGCTCAACTTTATCACTTTGTTGAGGAACCGGTTGAGACCATAACCCCCCCCCCCCCCCCCAACAAGCGTTGTAAGTTACCTACAGAGCGAGTTCGTTGGAACTCACGTCATGGCCCGGGGGTCTACTCGAGGACGAGAAAAACCAGAGGATGCGCAGGTATCCCACGTCTCTTAAGAACAAACTTCAAGCCAACGTTTTAGAACAATTTTCGGGACGAAAATTCTCTCAACTAGGGGATGATGCGACACCCGGCCTTCACAGTGTAAACACAAACCCTGTTAACCTAGTGTCTCGAAATATTCACCAAGCACTCACGGAATTGTATTACAAGTGAATAATTAATTGCGCGAAATTCTATACTATGTGAAATACGTACAAACCCTGTGAATTTTATGCTACGCGATCTTACGTATTATGTGACTTTACGTGCTATGTGGCTTACATATTCTTTTTGTGACTTTATTTGCTATGTGGCTTACATATTCTTTTTGTGAACTTTCGTGAAACCGCGTGTAGTTACGTATGGTAATGGGATATTGACGAACCTCTCTATATATAGCGTAACGTATGTCTTAGCTTAAATTTCGAGGACGAAATTCCTGTAACATGGGGATAATGTGACAACCCGTATTCTCCATCCCAATCGTCGAGAGAATGGTGATTTATTATTATTCTTAATTATTATTATTATAATTATTATTATTATTATTATTGTTGGGTTTTTTCACATGTTTATCAAAGTAATTTTATCCGAATAAAATTAAAACGCAGCGGAATAAGGATTTAAAACATGTTACTTTTCAAGATTTAAAACCATTTTAAATGCAAAAACCCAAAATCGGATCCATATATGACATGCATGCTATCAAAACAACCATAGGGTGTTTAAGAATTCAACCTTTCTTTGGAGCAAGGAGATGGAAGATGATGATGATTCTTGAATGGTAGCTTCCAAACGAGAAACCCTCAAGCTAGTATACCCCCGAGCCTTCAACAAACACCTTAAGATTGCTAGGATTTTGACTTGTAAACTCTCTTGAATGACCACCCTTGGCCGAAAATTACTAGAGAGAAGAGAGTTCTTTTCACTTGAATTTTTGAGAAAAAGTATATCAAAAATGATAACGTAGGTTGTTCTTTAAAACAAGCATTAATCATATTTCAATTTTCTAAAAGGTTGCATGCAATATTAGTGGTGAACACACCTTGGGAAGCCTCCCCAAGGCCGGCCCCTTTGCCACCCATTTAGGCCAATGAGAAATTTTCCTTTTTGCATTTTTAAGTATTGGTTTTAATTCATAACTTTTATAAAATTATAATATGACCTCTTTATAAAATTTTGCAACCTTTTAATTGTTATTTAACCCATTAAATAACAAAACAAAATATTTTCTCAAAATAAATTATCCATATAATTTATTAGTTTCTCAAGTGCAATTATTTAGAAAACCAATTTCTAAATATTCTAAGTGTTAATATTTATTTGTTTGATCATATCATAAATAAATATTGTAGGTGTTTGTCTAGCTTGTTATTGGGTATGACCCGACTTGGATCATAACGTACTAGCCACATCAATTTAATATGTGTCTTGGGCATACAGAGTCCAACAATCTCCCACTTGCACAAGATACATAGAAGATTGATGCAAGTAGTAAATAACGCCTAACAACGGTTTACTACCCCTAATACGTATGACGAAGTGCCATTCAATAACATCATCCCCTTCAAGTCCCTTACTTGAACATGATTTAGGTGAATCTATCATTTATCCTTTCGTTACAGATGTCATGTCAAATCCAGAGACACAGTGTGATCATTCTCTGTTGATTTAACTTTAACAGGCCTTAGACATCTTACTCTCAACGAATAAGAGGAACAAATCCCTTCTTGACTACATACGTCTCTCACAATCACCTCGTACCACACCTGAGCTTAGCCTTGTGTACTGTCTTATTACAGACAGCGAAGAACCAAGTCAAGGTATAATATTTGGTGAATATCAAGACCCAATATGTATCTCAGGTCAGAGGATACTATGATATTCGCCTTTGCTCAAATTTACTTATGATCAATCACAAAAGATTCCATGTAGTAAGATTTGAGAGCGGGTCAGTCCAATATTTGTATCCCACAAATATCTATGAACTTTGGCAGCAACACTTTGCTCTATATTCATACCTAATGAATATCCACCAATCCAAGTTCATAATAGTCTTACATTCATATTTGTTCCCACAAGTATGATCGACTACGGACATTTAGAATAATTAATTTATTCACGGATTTAAACATGCTAAAATGGAACATAACTCAAAATACCATAAAAGAGTTAAAATAACAATTGTTCCAATATCCAAATACAAAATAGATCAAATCCAATCACTAGAATATCGAAGTCCTAAGGCACAAGTATGACCCTCATGTTTTGGCCGTTCAAGGAGCTTCGTGAGTGGATCCGCAATGTTTTGATCGGTGTGAACTTTGCGAATACATATCTTTCCTTTTTCAACTTCATCCCTTATGTAGTTGAATCTCCGCTCAATGTGCCTAGTCTTTTGGTGTGCACGAGGTTCCTTGATTTGAGCAATCGCACCCTCGTTATCACAAAAGATCTCTAGGGGGTCTTGAATGGTAGGGACTACCCCTAGGTCGGCAATGAACTTCTTTAACCACGCAGCTTCTTGTGCTGCCAATGAGGCGGCGATGTATTCTGATTCTGTAGTGGACAATGCTACAACATCCTGCTTCGAGCTCTTCCAAGAGACTGCAGCTCCATTCAAAATGAAGACGTACCCAGATTGTGATCGAGAACCATCTCGATCAGTTTGGAAACTCGCATCCGTGTAACCCTTTACAACGAGTTCTTCTTCACCAGATCCATATATTAGAAACATATCCTTAGTCCTTCTAAGGTATTTCAATATGCTCTTAACAGCCATCCAATGACTGTTACCTGGATTTTGCTGGTATCTACTTGTCATGCTTAAAGCGCATGACACGTCCGGTCTAGTACATATCATTCCATACATTATGGATCCTATAGCAGACGCATATGGGATTCCCTTCATTCTTTCTTGCTCGTCCTTTGAGCTTGGACATTGAGTTACATTCAATATTGTCCCCTTTTGAATAGGTACCAAACCTTTCTTTGAGTTCTCCATCTTGAACCTTTTCAAGACTTTGTCAATGTATGCACTTTGGTTTAAACCTATCAAGCGCCTTGATCTATCCCTATAGATCTTTATTCCCAAAATATAGGCAGCTTCTCCAAGATCTTTAATGGAAAAACATCTTCCAAGCCAGGTTTTTACACCTTCCATGGTTGGAATGTCATTTCCAAATAGTAGAATGTCATCGACATACAATACTAAGAAAGTGACGGTGCTCCCACTAGCTTTCTTATACACACAAGCTTCATCGCCATTCTTGATGAACCCAAAATTCCTAATCTCTTCATCAAAACGGTGATTCCAACTTCTCGATGCTTGTTTCAATCCATAGATTGATTTCTTTAACTTGCACACTTTGTTAGGATGTTTTGGATCGACAAAACCTTCAGGCTGAACCATATAGACATCTTCATCCAGATATCCATTGAGGAAAGCCGTTTTGACATCCATTTGCCAAATCTCATAGTCATAATATGCAGCTATGGCAAATAATATCCTAATCGACTTTAGCATTGCCACTGGCGAGAAGGTCTCATCATAATCAACCCCTTGAGTTTGAGTGAAACCTTTTGCTACAAGTCTCGCTTTATAAGTATCCAAGTTGCCATGCATATCTGTTTTCTTCTTGAAAACCCACTTACTTCCAACTACTTTGGAGTTAAGAGGTGGCACAACCAATTCCCAAACTTGGTTGTCATACATGGATTGCATCTCTACGTTCATGGCTTCAAGCCATTTGTCGCAATCAGATTTTGACATTGCATCATGGTATGTGGTTGGTTCATCTGAATCTACCACATAGCATCCATCCATGAAAAATCCATATCTTTCAGGTGGATTACTAATTCTACCAGATCTGCGAACGTTTTTTGTATGTTGATCAACCATTTGATCATTTTCAACAACTTCTTGTTGAGTGCTAGTATCAACCAAACGCGTATCGGGTTGTGGTTCTTGATCCTCATCAAGTTCCACTGTTCTACTAGTTCCTTCCATAAGGAACTTATCCTCCAAGAACTTACCCTTTCGAGCAACAAATACCTTCTGCTCTGTTGGATCGTAGAAATAATATCCTATATCATCTTTAGGATATCCCACGAAGATACACTTAATGGATCGTACTTCTAACTTGTTTGGGGTGTATTGCTTCACATAAGCATCACAACCTCACACTTTTAAATATGATAAAGATGGAACTGTTCCATGCCATATTTCAAAAGGTGTCTTATCCACTTTCTTGGTTGGGGTCATATTTAATATACGAGCCGCGGAGAGCAAAGCGTAACCCCAAAATGATAGAGGCAATGTGCTTCTAGCCATCATAGATCGAACCATATCCAATAAAGTTCGATTCCTCCTCTCAGACACACCATTATGTTGTGGTGTTCCAGGTGGAGTAAGTTGTGAGATGATCCCACAACTCCTAAGATGATCTTGAAAGGCATCGCTAAGGTATTCACCTCCTCTATCGGAACGAAGAACTTTGATTGTCTTGGTGAGTTGATTCTCTACTTCGTTTTGGAAGATTTTGAACGTTTCAAAAACTTCATCTTTGTGACTTAGCAAGTACACATAACCATAACGACTAAAGTCATCGGTAAAAGTTACGAAGTATCTTTCACCATTCCTAGTCATTGGCTTAAAAGGACCACATACATCTGAATGTATGATGCCTAATAAATCTTTTGCCCTTTGGTTTGTGCCACTAAAGGGTTTCTTGGTCATTTTTCCTTGTAAACAAGATTCGCATGTATCAAATGAACCAATTTCATTTGTTTCCAAAAGACCATTCTTTTGAAGTGTTTGCATGTGATTTCTGTTTATATGACCAAGACGACAATGCCAAAGATAGGTCTCACTCAAATCCATTTTGAGTTTCTTGGTGTTTGCTTGGTACATCGAATTATCAAATGATGTATTATCATGAACCAATTCATAAATACCATTTGAAGGCGTAGCTTTAAAGTAGAACATGTCATTCATCAAAGCATAAATTTCATTGTTCACAAACTTAAAATCAAATCCATATTGTCTTAAAAGGGAAACTGAAATAATGTTCCTAGTCAAACTAGGAGCATACAAAACATTTTTCAAACATATTTCCAAACCACTTGGAAGTTTTAAAACATAGTCTCCTTGGGCTTCAACTTGAACCTTCGCTCCATTGCCCATGAAGAGACTAGTGTCTCCCTTCTTGTAATGCTTATTTCTTTTGAACCCCTGCAACGAATTGCAAATATGAGTTCCACATCCGGTATCTAATACCCATGTGTTAGAAGAAATAACATTTAGATCAATATGTATCATAAAGATTGTACCTGAGGTTTGCCCCGCATCCCTCTTGTTTTTCAACTCTTTGAGATAGGTTGGACAATTCCTTTTCCAATGTCCTATCTCTCCACACTCAAAGCATGGATCGCTTGTGGCAACTTTTGCCTTTTTCTCTTTTGGTTTTGGTGGTTCTGCTTTTGCCTTTCTTTTTCCCTTCCCTTTGATGTGTCCCTTTCCCTTGGCAACATTTGCTTTGGTGTCGGGGTGATGCCCTTTCTTGCCTCCCTCATTGATCGTTAGAACGGGTAAAGCCTTTTTACCCATTCCCGCTTCGGCCGTTTTGAGCATTGCATGAAGCTCACCAATGCTCTTGTCCCATCCATTCATGTTATAGTTCATAACAAAACTCTCAAATTTCTTTGTTAAAGAGTTGAGGATCAAATCCGTAGCCAACTCTTTAGAGACGGGATAATTGAGCCTCTCGAGGCGATCAATGTGGCTTTTCATCTTAAGGACGTAAGATGAGACCGATTGGGTTTCCTCCATCCGACATGCATGAAGCGCTCGAACCGTTTCGAAGCGTTCTACCCTTGCTTGTTGTAGGAACATTTCCTTCAATTGGGTAATCATGTCATATGCCCCATGATGTTCAAAGTCCTTTTGAATCTCGGGAATCATAGTTCCCAACATGAGGCATGAGGCTTGCATGGAGTCCTCGGTATACTTAACCCAATCATTGTAGGCTTCTACATCTTCCTCGTCAGGTTGGTCGGGAATAGGATCGTCCAACACATAGGATATCTTCTCTTGCTTGAGAACAATTCTCAAGTTTCGAAACCAATCCATGAAGTTGTTATGGTTGAGACGATCCTTTTCAAGGATGGTTCTTAGTGATAGGTTACGGACGGTTTGGGTAATCGGGTTTGCATTGTTAGCGGCCATCTACAAAATTTAACAAAGTTCAATTTTAGTATTTTCGATATTATTAAAATTTTAATCATTAATACCCTTTTAATGTCTCATAGACAATTAATAATTAAAATCTAGAATCCAACGTTACATTTAAATATTGGTTAGGTGACCTTTATCCCATTATTTAAATTAACAAGGTAGTCAACGTTTGACGATTGCAACCCTTTGCAACTTCTAGCTATATGGGATCGGTTAAACATCTTTATGTTTAGTTGGCATGTTTAATCCCATCAACACCTTTGTTCCCCATGCTTCGGTGACCCTAAGTTCATGGTTTCCAAATCAAGTCGTCCAACTTATACACACATGTGAGTTTACACACATAAGTGGTTAGGTGACCTTTATCCCACAAACATGGTGAACCCACCTCAAATATACAAGTTTCCTCAAATGTGGTTAGGTGACCTTTATTCCACAAAGAGTTCCCAAGTAATTCGAGTGTTGTATAAAAGGATGGTGTTTGACTTGTTTTATAAAAGGGATTTTTATTTTTCAAAATTCTAGTTTAGAAAAATTTTATGTACCATATATTTGCATGCATTCAAATCAATGGTACTTTAGTGAAAACCAATTTTTCAAGGTTCTTTTAATAAAACTCATTTTATTATAAAATCATTAATTTTTAATAAAACCTTTTATTAATCGTTTTAATGATTTTGTAAGAACCAATTTTAAGCTTGTTGTTGATTTTTTAGTTTGTTAAGCATGCATATCCAAATATCATCCAAACAACATAAATAAACAACCACACAAGCACAACACACATATCAAAAGGTGCATAACCATAGCCAACTATTTTGACCATACTTGTTAGCCGAAACAAGTGTTGTCAAAACGTCCTTCCTAAGGGTGAATATAGACACAAAAAAGTGTCGTTGAACTCCCACTTGATCCCGCATCCAAATGCTTCAAGTCTTCATCTTGTGTTGTGATTTCTTCACATTCTTTGAGCTTCCAAATGTCTTTAATATTCAGCTCCAAACTCCTTTGGACTTCAAAATGTGTTTAGGTTATCGGGCTAAAATCCCGTTAAGAACTATGAAGTCCTTTATGCCCGAAAATGGCAATAACCCAAAACCGCATTTTTGTGTGCATCTTCTTTTACATAAAAGTATCCTAATACATTTTTCTAGTAAAATAAAATGCATCTAATCTATTTACTTACATACCAAATGAAAATAAATAAATTACATATTTTTACAAATGGAAGACAAAAATAATAATTATTACAACCCATTGAATAATAAAATCACAAACACAAGTATATTCACACAAGGTCATGGCTAGGTTATGAACACCAAAATATATATCCAAATATATATAAATTTCAAGAGCAAAATGGTTTCCTTTTACAACCTATATTTTTCGGCCAAGAATGAAAAACCGAAAAATGTGGGTTTTTGTCCAAACAAAACAAATCATCCATATGACATAATTTTTTCAAGATTCCTTTATGCATGTAGGAAATAAATCTTGGAAAAACAAAAGGAAAACCATGGATAAAATTTCGGCTATTGGGTTTCTCCAAACCCGAAAACCCGAAAATCTTTAAATCCGATGAAGCAAGCACTCATATAACCTGGCTCTGATACCATTGTTGGGTTTTTTCACATGTTTATCAAAGTAATTTTATCCGAATAAAATTAAAACGCAGCGGAATAAGGATTTAAAACATGTTACTTTTCAAGATTTAAAACCATTTTAAATGCAAAAACCCAAAATCGGATCCATATATGACATGCATGCTATCAAAATACAACCATAGGGTGTTTAAGAATTCAACCTTTCTTTGGAGCAAGGAGATGGAAGATGATGATGATTCTTGAATGGTAGCTTCCAAACGAGAAAGCCTCAAGCTAGTATACCCCCGAGCCTTCAACAAACACCTTAAGATTGCTAGGATTTTGACTTGTAAACTCTCTTGAATGACCACCCTTGGCCGAAAATTACTAGAGAGAAGAGAGTTCTTTTCACTTGAATTTTTGAGAAAAAGTATATCAAAAATGATAAGGTAGGTTGTTCTTTAAAACAAGCATTAATCATATTTCAATTTTCTAAAAGGTTGCATGCAATATTAGTGGTGAACACACCTTGGGAAGCCTCCCCAAGGCCGGCCCCTTTGCCACCCATTTAGGCCAATGAGAAATTTTCCTTTTTGCATTTTTAAGTATTGGTTTTAATTCATAACTTTTATAAAATTATAATATGACCTCTTTATAAAATTTTGCAACCTTTTAATTGTTATTTAACCCATTAAATAACAAAACAAAATATTTTCTCAAAATAAATTATCCATATAATTTATTAGTTTCTCAAGTGCAATTATTTAGAAAACCAATTTCTAAATATTCTAAGTGTTAATATTTATTTGTTTGATCATATCATAAATAAATATTGTAGGTGTTTGTCTAGCTTGTTATTGGGTATGACCCGACTTGGATCATAACGTACTAGCCACATCAATTTAATATGTGTCTTGGGCATACAGAGTCCAACAATTATTATTATTATTATTATTATTATTATTATTATTATTATTATTATTATTATTATTATTATTATTATTATTATTATTATTATTATTATTATTATTATTATTATTATTATTATTATTATTATTATTATTATTATTGTGACACCTGTGTCACTGTGACCTTCAAACAAATGCCAAACCAATGAAATATTGTGTTTCATACTTGGGATTTGTGAAAATATGTGTATCATTTGCACATATCAGTTCTTGTTCGATTTCGGGCTTTAAATCGCTTTCTGGAAGGTTATATGCGATCTGATGCGTAAATATAATTAGTTTAATGCAACAAACACTCCGGATAAGTGACATAGGCTTAACATACCTTAAATAACCTTTACATAACTTAGAAATAAGTTTTGGACGGTTTGGTATGCCGAAATCAAGTTTATTCGCTCACAGGGACTATTTGCGTCAACTTGCAAAAGTCTGCCGTTTCGTAAGACAATGTATAGTACGGGACTTGATCATAAGTTAAACATACCATATATAACCTAAACATGGCTTAGAAATAAGCGTTGATAGGTTCGGTGTGCAAAAACATGCTTATATGATCTTACAGGGACTAAAAGTGTTAAAAACGGCGTAAGTTTGCATTTTTGCGCATATCTTACGTTCTGAACACATCTGGACATCCAAAATTTTTGTACACACTAAAATATTTTTATTTTAGTGATCGGCATGCAAAAATACCATTCATCGCTTAATTTGGTTCGTTTTCGCGTCCGTTTGAGTTTCGTCGTTATTTAGCGAACAACGCGACCGTACGACCAAACGAGCCGACATCCGAGAGTGTTCCAAGCATATTTTGAGTCCTCTAAACTTTATTGACCTTGTAGAGCCTTGAAAATGGCTTAACGGGGGTCAAAAGGGGCTGAAATGGGCTTAAAACACATGCAGGGACCTGAACTGTCAATATTCTAACTTTGGCTGATCTGGGAGAGTCAGGCGGGCCGCGTAAGCCCCCTGCCTATCCTATGGCGGGCCGCCTCAGATGCCCAGCGACCAGAAAGTTGATTTTTGCAATCTGTTTGATAATTCAGGGGCTGTTATGCAAAATTCTTGGTGTGGTGAGCAAGTTACCACCTCTCCAAGGCTTTGCACCTGCTCCTAACACTTGTATGGATGAGATTTATTGCTTAATGGTTAAACAAAACACTTGTAATGATCTTGTGAGTTCACTACAAGTATAAATAGCAAGCCAACCTCCTCATTTCTTTGCTCATTCCTCTCATTTCTCCTCTACATCTGCTTTGGAGCTCTCTCAACTGAGTTTGGGACTTGTCTTCTTGGTGGAAAAGATAGCAAGGACTTGGGTGAGCCTTCTTTCATTCTTTTATTTGCTTTCTAGTCTAGATAGTCAAACAAGTGTTTGACTATCAGTTTGACCAGCCTTTGGTCAACGCAAAGTTCGATTGAACGCATTTTGCAACGGATTATACCCGCTGATTACCACGTTCGCTAGGTGTAGTGTCGAGTCAAAGTTTCGGTCAAAATGCGTTTTAGCACGCATTTTGCAACGGAACTACTTTAGTCTATCAAAACACTTTGTTTTGATACCAAATCAGTAGGTTAAACATGTTTTGACATGTTTAACTCGACACTATTAGTTTAGTGCTTGTTTAGGGTCGTAAGGTAAGCGGTCTAAACAACTGCTTAGACTTTCGAACCCGACCCGGTTGGTCGATCTTAAGATCCGACCAAGCTTAGTTAGTGATCATAGTTGCTTAGGGAATAACCACTAAGGTTATACCTTATGATCACACAGGATTGGTTAGTCATTTGCTAGTTAGCTTGTATGCCCATAGGAAATGACCAAAATACCCTTTTGAAGCTAAAATCCGTATTTTGCCTATGTGAACTTATTTTTGACATATAATCTGATTTAGTAACATGTTTAGGGATAATTGGGCATGTAAGACTTGGCATAGCACATAGTTAACCATCCGAACATAGTTTTACGGTAACGACGCCTTATAGTAGCTTATGTTACCATAATGTGTCGAAACGGGTCAAAAGCACTTAGGTAGACTTTCCAATCAGAATGTAAGGTCTATTAAATCATACCATATGAGTTTAATTACTCGTTTGATTTATAGAACCTCATTCTATCCTATCTCCCGATTTAGGTCCGGTTATTTACATAGTTACCTATATAGGGTGCCGTTTGATTCCCTGATCACTCTAGCTTTACTTGGTTGTTGTTCAAGACTTCTAAGCACCCTCAGGTGAGTACATAGTCCCCTCTTTTACTGTTTTCAAACTGTTTTGGGGTGGAACACATGTGCCTACTTGATACTTTCATGTTTCTCGTGTTTTTATATCATATACTTACTATGTTCAATAGTACACTATTAGTACACGATTTCATTATGTTTTGCTCTGTATGTTCACTTAACATGCTAGCACATTGATTTCCATGTACTACATTTTGTCGCATATGCTCATCCAGCATATGGACACATTGTTTTACATTTTGAACCTTTGTAACCATTTGATCATGTGAACCGTTTGTAACCATTTGACTATGTGAACCATTAGTAACCGTTGATTATGTGAACCGTTTGTAACCGTTGACTAGGTGAACCGTTGGACTATGTGAACCGTTTGTAACCGTTGGACTATATGAACCGTTTGTGACTACTTGACTATGTGAACCGTTTGTGACTATTTGACTATATGAACCGTTTGTAACCATTGATTGACATGAACTGTTTGAAATTTGTTTGAACCGTTGGGTTAGGGAAGTGATTAGATAACGAGGCGGGTGTAATGTGTTAAAAGCATGGTGGATACGTCGCTGGTACTTCCTATATATAAGTGCTTTTAATACCTTATACACCGTTGCGTTATCTAGATCACTTGGGCAATGGTAAACAAAACAAAGTTGTAATACAAGGTTTTTCCAACAATATATTATACTATTCGAGTTTTTATTCCTAAAACCATTTACAAATCTGGATTTAATTAAACAAATGTTTTAGGGTTAGGAATCATGGCTACGAGATTTTTATAAATTATAACCAATTTGATTTGAGTTGGTTATTTATGTCGCAATACTATACTTTTCAAAACAAGGTTTTTAAATAAGTATTGCAATATGTAAAACAAGCCATGAATCTGAAACTCATATAAAACCTATGTACTCGCCGGCATTTTTATGCTGACGTACCTATTTTCACATGTGTTTCAGGTACAATAGTTGATGATGCTTGATGATGATATTGGTGTATTCTCACATAGGAATGGACAAGGCCTTAGCGACTTTAAAACTTGGAGGATAATAGTTGTATTTATCTAATTTGTATCAAAACATTTAGTTCAATAATTCAATAAAACGAAACTATTTATTCCATGGTTGTGAAACAATGATTCTGTTACAACACTCCCCGACGTTTCCGCCACGTTTTGTTGTTTTACGTGGTCGGGGTGTGACAGTTATTATTATTATTATTATTATTATTATTATTATTATTATTATTATTATTATTATTATTATTATTATTATTATTATTATTATTATTATTATTTATTATTATTATTATTATTATTATTATTATTATTATTATTATTATTATTATTATTATTATTATTATTATTATTATTATTATTATTATTATTATTATTATTATTATTATTATTATTATTATTATTATTATTATTATTATTATGTGACAACCCGAATTCTCGAGGTAAACCATTAGTTTCGCATTTATATTTCACTCTATATAATGATCTTATTTGGCGAATTTATTTTATACTTATTTAATTTATAGCGTTGAATTGTCCTGGACCGTTTAAACCATGGCATAACTCACGTAACCCGATGCTTACGACGCCCGAACCGTAACTTGGTTAATACATATTAGTTGAAGCTTAATTACACACTAATTTTTGTTTGTGTGTGTATATATATATATATATGTTATGAACCTAAAACAACAATTGCTACAACTTCAACTTCTTTTTCATTGTATACAGCCTAAATGATCCCCTTGTGGCACCCTAGCAGCCCAACTCTTTCCCAGCCCACTCTCTTTAATCCACGGCCCGCAAAAACAAGTCCTCACCGCCTCACCATGTTTCTGTTATAATGCGTAAACTGCATGTGTAGTTATCAAATCTTAAACCCTAACCTACCACACCTACAATCGAAATCTACTCCTCCCCATATCCTACTTCCTTTCGAATTCCGATCACCGGAATGATTTTTGGTGAAGACACTCCGGCAAGCCACATCCCCAAAACCGTCTCCTCCCTGTTCCCTCCTGTTTTTCCGGTCACACACCCACCCCCCCTTCCGTTGCACGCAATTAAATGGCCACCACCGGTTGGTGGTGGCGTATGGTGGTGCCAGACGAAAAGAACGGAGAAAGAGAGAGATCGAGAAAGACTGAGGAGAAAGAGAGCTGGAGCAGCCGTCGGCGACGGCGACTGCAGTGGTGCTAGGTTTTCCAACGGTTTTCCGAGGATGGGTGGTGGTTCTGACAGCAGTGGTATGGCGGCAAACAGAAGCAACAGTGGTGGGTTGGTTCGAATAGTGACGACAATTGAAGCTGGGTTACGGGAGCGGTGACAGTGGCGTTTTGGTTCGGGTCCGAAACAGTGGCGTGGAGGACGCGGGTGGTTCAAAGAAGAGAAACAGTGGCGACACGCACACACACACACCTGTTCCTTCATAACTTCTCGGTCAGTAACGTATTACCTTTAATGTTGATGTGTATCATGAAACCTGATTGTATATGGTCACTGATTGTTTGCTTAGATATGAAATTTGTTTTGAAAGAATAGTTTAATGTTGCTATTTGAGTACACTGGTTACCTTTGAATGATTGTTGTCCTAATTTTCTCTGTGATTTCTTAGTTATGAAAAGATACATATGTGACAACTATGCTCTGTAATCGATGTACGATGTAAAACAATGTTGATTATTAATAAAACAATGTGCTTTTGTGTTATTATATGTGTTTTGGTGTTATTATGTGTGTATTTGTGTTTGTGATTTTTACAATTCGATTCGATTCCAATTTCAAGCTCTAAATCGCTTTCTGGAAGGTTATACGCGCACTAATGCGTAAATATAACCAGTTTAATGCAACAAACACTCCGGAATAGTGAAATAGGCTTAACATACCTCAAATAACCTCCACATAACTTAGAAATAAGTTTTGGATGGTTCGGTGTGTTAAAATCAACCTTGTTCGATCACAGGGACTATTTATGTCAAACTGCGAAACTATACCGATTTGTATAGTAACGAACACTCCAGAACTTGATCATAAGTTAAACATACCCTAAATAACCTTTACATTGCTTAGAAATAGGCTTTGAGGGGTTCGGTATGCTAAAATAAACTTTATTGATCAATAGGGACTAAAAGCGTCAAAAAGTGCACAACTTTGCATTTTCGCGCATATCTTACGTTCTGAATAGATCCGGACATCCAAAAATTTATGTAAGCATTAAAATATTTTATTTTAGTGTTTGGCATGATAAAATTCCATTCTTCGCTTAATTTGGATCGTTTTTGCGTTCGTTACGACTTCCGTCGTGATTAAGCGAATAACGCAACCGTACGACCAAACGAACCGACATCCGAGATATTTTTGAGCATGTTTTGAGTTCCCTATACTTTAACTTCATTTTGGAGCCTTGAAATGGGGTTAACGGGGCTTAAACGTGTCGAAAATGGACTTAAAAGCATGCAGGGGCTAAAACTGTCATTTCTGAAAGTTTGTGCTGATCAGACAAGCCCAGGCGGCCCGCCTGAGTTTGTGTGTATCCTGATGCGGGCTGCATGGACTCCCCAGATATGCAATTTTGTTGCAAACAGCTGTTTATGGCTGTTATACACTTCAAAACCACTTGCAAATGGTTTTTAAACAATCTATGGGCTGTTTTGGGACTCCCATGGTTTTATAAATCAATGGGCTAAAGGTGTACGACTGAGATTTGATCACGCTTTGCGAGGAACGATCTTAACGATTCACCGAATCCTAGAAATACCCCTCATCCCCATTTGCAAAACCCACTTGAATTTCCTGAGATTTCTCTAAGTTGAGGTGTTTAACACCTCATACCTGAGAATACTTGGGAATTCAAACTTGCGGGGACCTTCTGTAAGTATTCTTTCGCGTTTTTCTTTTGTTTTAGCGTTAAAGTCAAACTATGTTTGACTTTTTGCTTTGATCAGTTTATGGTCAACGCGAAGTTCGTTTGAACTTCATAACGTGAGCGTAATCACGATGGTTATAGTCCCTAGTGACTATACCTACTGATTACCACGTTATCTAGGCTCAGTGACGAGTCGTAGTATCGGCCAAAATGCGTTTTCTCGCGTATTTTGTAACCAAACTACTCTAGGATATCAAAACCGTTTGTTTTGATATCAAAACTTGTTTTCTAACTTAAGTAAACATGTTTCGACATGTTTAGCTCGTCACTTGTTAGTTTAGTGCTTGTGTAGAGTCGTAGGTCAAGCGGACTAAACACCCGCTTAGACTTTCGAACACGACCCGTTTGGTCGATCATTAGGATCCGACCAAACACGTTTAGTGACCATAGTAGCGTAGGGAATAACCTTCCGGGGTTATACCTTATGGTCACTTAGGTTTGATTAGTCGCATGATAAGTAGTTTATGTGCCCTTGGTAAATTACCAAAATACCCTTTTCATACATAATTGGTAATTAAGCATATGTAACTTAAAATTTTGACACGTAACTGATTATGTAACATAATTAAACATGTATGGGCATATAATACTTGTCATAGGACTAGTTAGACGTCTCGAACGCGCTTTTGCGTGCACGACGCGTTAAAGTAGCGTAA